>NC_137666.1:4789105-5461189 GCF_963422515.1 Blennius ocellaris
ATCGCTATCTTGATCAACGGCCGTTAACTCTATTGATTGAGTGCAATGTCACAAAATATATAATTGAAGTTTTCATTGTTTCTCTTTGAAGCCAATAACAGGGTTCCGACACTTGATGTACTTGATTTTTGTGACTTTAAGGCCATTATATTACCCTTTAGGTAATGAGGTTGCGCAACTTTAAAATACATTCCATTGCCTCACCCACACACATCCAAATATTCATAGAATCTCATCAAACTACTGATTTCAACATTGTTGCTTGTTGTGGGTCAACCACACGTCAGCGATATCTGGTAGCTCGTCTATTTCTACACTTTTTGACAGCCCGTGTGTTTAGAAAATGGTGTGTACAAAACAAACAAAAACGGAATATCAATAATACGTTTGTGGCCGGTGAGAGACCCTCAGTTGAAGGTATTTAGTTGGGAAATAGAGCACATAGTGGATCGGCTTGCCAGGGATTCTTTAATGCATCATCAGTCAGCCCTGGCCAAGGCTGGGTGCAGGCCCCCCCTCTACCTACTGCTCACAGTCCACAGTCTGCCAGGTGCAACACCACTAAGCATTAAACACCTGGTCCTTGTGGTAACCAGTTCACGCCAGATGCTATCAACGTTAGGATGTCTCCCTCCTGATGCAGAAAACAAAAGGCTGCCTGGTTATTAACAGCCGAAGAATAGGGGAGGGGGCGAGGGAGGTTTGGGGGAAAGTCAGAGAGGTGAGAAAGGCCAAAGGAGATTGGGAATGTGGAGGAGGGTTTTTGCTATCGAGGGGAGGAGGAATAGATAGCGAAACAATTCACTGGAAGAGATGGGATTGCGGAGTGGGAGAGGTCAGTGAGAAATTGGCACAAACAACAGATAGAGGGCCTGAAGATCGGGCGGGATAAGATAGAGTGAGAGAGTAAAATGGAATACAGCTGGAAAACATGGAATGAGAGGATGTGTTCAGTAAGAGGAGGAGATTTGCTTAGGGGTCTTGGAGTGGTATAATGGAATGTCATCCATCTATATCAGCCTCGAGGGACTTCATTAAAATGTATCAGCGAACGCCGATTGGGAGTCATTTGGACCGTACATTTCCATTCAGTAAGCCAGGGCAGAGCGGAGGAACCAGTAGCTGTCTTCCTCTGAGGTCCTCTGTCACTGTGTATAGACCTGTCCACAGAAGAAAGAAAGATAAAGAAAGATAATTGCTCGCATAGCAACACTACTGAGGAAAATTTGGGATTAGAGTTTTGTTGTTGTTCTTTGTGATTATGTTTGTCAAAATATTAGATTTTAATGGGAATTTTCTTGCCTTGCCTTTTTTTTTTTTTATTGTGGAAATTAGAAAAAAAATATTCTAAGTAAAATATCTGAGCTCTCTTTTCTTTTGTTCATTTATTTTTTGAAGATTGTGTTGGGGCTTGTAAATTAGGCAGTGCGATTACAAAACAAATTGTTACCTATGAAGCAATGTCTTGGTGTTTCTGTTCAAAGAGGACTTGTCTCAATATCCAGACACACAGTGGAAGGTTTACCATCACAGCCCTGCAGATTGAGAAGAAACTGCACTGCATGGTCCTTTGAGGTTATTATAGTCAAAGATGAGCACATTTCTCTGTAGTGTATGTTGCTCAATGTCTGCATGCACACAAAAAAACACAATTTTACTGTCTCGTAACGAAGTATCAACACTGATTGGGAAACTTGGTGGGACTTTACTTAATTTACTTCACACTATTGCTCTGTACTGGAGCATAGGACATCCACAAAAATACTCCACTACAAATTATTTTAAAGTAATCTTGTGGTCTTTTGCCAGTTTGCACCAGAAGTGGGTCTTTCCAGGTTCATACATGGTACTTATGTTCCATGTACCAAGTCTGCTGTGCTCCTGGGCGTAAGCCGAGGTATTGACAAAACAGCTCCTGGTGTGCAGGTTTGGTCACTCCGTATCGTGGTACTCCTAGTTTGGACTTCTTTTGCTTGTCCCTGGAGTGATTGGATTGTATTTTCTGTGGAAAATGCGGTAACTGAAGGAGGATTTATGAAGGTAAGTAGTTGGTCTCCTGCTAAGCCTCCAACCTCCTTCTTTCTTCGACCTATTTGACATGGGTGACCCTGAGACTTACCTACTACACCTTTTTTTTAAAAAGTAATAAAAGTAGCTCTGCAAGGAGGACAGAAATACAGTTTTCATTTAAGCAGAATTTTCAGGCTCTGAACTGCCCCTTGTCTGCGTTTCAACAGGCAGGTTTGTTGAATTGCTGTAAAACAAAGCAGTGTGATGATTTACACAAACTGCAGCAGCTGAAGTACATCATTTTCAAACACAAGCTATAATACAGGATCTTCGTGTTGTGCAAAAATTCAGACAAATCGCCAGTAGTTTGTTTCAAACAGCCGCCACTTGGGAGATACATTTGCTTTGCAGTGAATATGGTGAATTGCCGTCCGGGCAGCTCGCCTCTGACGGGGGGGCTTTGCGTATGGCCGTCCTTATGGCGTCTGAGCTGAACCGTAGTGGCTAGAGGAGAGGGGTGGGTGAGGGGGAACGGTGGCGTGGCGCCGGCAGCCGCGCATAGCAGTCAGCACAGCGAGCAGATTGGGGGAACAGCTGCTCGGAGCAATTTGCTTGACAAGTCAGATTGCTGAGGTTGGCGAGAAGGGCGACAGGAGCGCTTTACCTACCGACTCTCACCAAGGAGTTCAGTCCATGCCAAGGAGCAGGCGGACGCTGTCCTCGCCGTGTATCAAAAGGCGATGAGGCGGAGGCCTGCCGAGCGACTGGCACCTGGGGAGGTAGCGCTGGACTCGCACGTTTCCTCTCCCACCGTGAGAAATGTTGCTGCCGGTTGCCAAGGGCAGAGGCGAAGTTAGTTAGGTACACGTCAGTAAACACTTAGCTTGATTTAAATGCACAAAGGGAGAATGTGTCCTGAAGGAGCTTTCTTCAAACAGAATCTGTGATTGTTTTAATGTGTCACTAGTGGGACCCTCTTTTCCATGTAGAGATGTGGGGAAATCATTTGGCGGCAGCCTACACAAACATCTCCCCTGGTTTCGTGCAAGTGCTTGTGCACTCCTGATTAATCGCGCACGAATGCTGTTTCATGGGCCGACACATGACCGTGTAAAGTATTAGTTTAGCAGATTTCCGAAGCTCTGCATCTGCATGTTGTTTACTCTCAAATTTTCTCTGGTGGTAAGTACACAGCCAGCCTTGCCAACACACGGAATATAAATGATGCACCCAAACACATTTCACAACAAATGTGGTGATTAGTTCTTTTCATTTTGCTTGAGTCCAACATGTGGAGCACATATTGTGAAGCATTAGCCAGTAACTCATCATGAACTGGTGGAACTCTCATTTTTGCAATTTATAATCCTTGCCTTTCCAATATAAAAAAAAAAAAAGAATTAAAGAAACTGCATACTCTAAAGTCGTGACACGAAAAAAATAGACTATTAACAACAAGAGCATAGAAATAATTCAAGATGCAGGCAATGATTTGAATTAGTCTTTTAGAGTGCTGGTTAAATTATATTGGCCGAATACAAAGTTCTATTTGTGATGCGTTAACATTCTTGTCATGAGAATTTTCAATAAGATAAATATTGACCAAGCAAAAAAGTTTGCCAGGATGTTTTACTAATTTAAACATTTTCGATCATTTTAAATTAAAGCTTACACTATCTGTTCTCCAGACAGTTTTGGGAAAACAGTTTCATTATATTGTTTAAAAAAGAGAAATGATGGTATAAAGCTAATGATTTAAGCTAATTCTGCTTTGTTATACATCAATCTGGTCTGAGCATCGTAGTTTACGCCTACAATAGTGTCATCCTTACCAGATGGCTGCCTTCAGTGTGTGAATGTATTTTCCCTCGACGCCACATTTGAAGGACAGTGCATTCTAGTGATTTTAATGTCCTCAAGTGGGATTAAGTGATGAATTAATCCTGTGAGGATTACTGCCTTCAAGATGCTTTATGACACAGTCTCAGTGTTGTTTGCTCTCGCCGTTGAAAAACATTTGGGCTTCGGCAGATTTTGAGGTGTATTTCATGTACTTTTGTATTCATTCATTCAACTGCAGCTGGGAGGCTAAAAATGCAAATACTGATTTTACAAAGTCAGATTACATATTTTATAACTATGCACACATTTTACATTTTCCTAACGAATAGCCTTGAGAACTTTATTTATCCTGAGAAAACAGTTCTCATTTTACACATTATCACCATGACAACACAATAATTGTCAATTGTATGACACCTACTCAGAACATATATGTATACATGTATATTCTGTGTATATTCATACATGAATATACTCATGCAACTCATGTGAAGCGCTGATTAATTTCATTGTTATTGTGTTTTTGTAGTTATTGTCTTACTCGCTGCACAAGAAATGCCACAGTTTAGAATAGTTCTTTGTGACGTGCAGTGTTGTTCAACTTACCCACTGAGCTGTTGTCAATTCATGTCCAGAACCGGTTGATATCTTGTCCAGTTTGTGAGACATTCATACACCAAATTAGATGAGAGACTTTCTAGACACACGTTCTTTGATGACAAAAGAGAGCCATTCATGCTATCCATTTGACATTGCTTTAAATTGGATTGAGAAAAAGAAAATAGATCATTAAGATCAATATGCTTGAAAATAAATTTTCAATTGTGTGTGAAAACTGAATATTCTCTTTAAATTACACTCAGACAAATATGTGATTAGTTTAAGCTTCATTTATTTGGTAGGTAGTAATTTGGAAATTGCACCCTTTATACACTCCTGAGAAAAACACTAATCAGGCTTAAATATGCCCTCTGATTCCACATAATGCTTTTTATGACAACACTGACACTGTCGCAACAGGTTAACACATGGAGATTTTTAGATGCATGTCCTCCATCCTTAAAAAAGTGCCTGAAAAAACGATAGAGCGAGTAAAACAACATTAAATAAGACTGGATGCCAGAAGGACATCTGGGTGTCACATTGTTTTCATCCCACTGAGACGTGCTTTTGCATGCAAAGTTTTCACAATCTTGCTCCGGGGGTGTTTGTGGTGAGACTGAAATGGTAGATAGGTTCCTAAATGAGGATAATGGGACTTCAACAAAGTGCGGGCAATTGATATGTTGAACTTTCTGTATTGTGCACACTCTATAGTCTCAAGGTTTATTGATAGTAGAGTTTTTCACACATCGCGTTGTAAAAGTGCTTTCTTTCATTTGCCGTAATGTGATTTATTTCCATAATGTGATTCCTCCATGGGGCACGCCAAGGAATACAGAATCTAATATTCCCTCATCAACTACTTTGAAAAATGTACGCATCAGCCTTGGAGGCCACTCTTGACAAATCACAAAAATAGATCACACAATGCTTTGTGAAGTATCTGCTGAAAGCCGGCTCGGTTTACCACAACTGAAAGTGGGGCTTTTTTTTTTTTTTTTTCATTTTGGGCCAGTACAGCGTAAAACGAGTTTTTTGACATTGTGTGTTGTCTGTGTTAGTATTTCTTTTTGTTTTGTTTTGTTGTGGTTTTTTTTTATTTGGTGGAAGTTATGCCTTCCAGGCAGCTCTTGAGGAAATATTGATTTTGATTGGCTTCAAAAGGTGATCAAGCAAGTCTTAAAGGGATCACAGAGAGACTCTTTGACACCCTGTTCAGATCTTTAAACTTTTGTGTTCGGGGTATTAGGAGGCTCAGGCAGCTCTATTAGGGCCACTCTTTATTCTCTGTCGGGCTGGTAACTGAAGGAGTTCAAGAGAAAATATTTTGCTGCGCAGCCAGCCATGGTAAGCCGATGTTATAATAGAGTACTGATCACACTTTCAACAAGATGTTTTTTTTTTTATTGTCTTTGTCTAGTTTTCTCTGCTTACTTAAGGTTTTCTCTTATTAATTCAGGGCATCTACTTGTGAAAGCTCACCATCATTGGTCGATTTCTCAAGCTTAAACCAGTTGGCAAAAATAACGTCCTTCGGTAATTTCATAAAAGAACAAAAAGGAAAGTAAAAAGATTCTAATGTGGAGGACAATGGGTGGATTAAAGGAAGGACTCAACCATATTTAAAAAAAAATAGAAAATGTGAACCAACAATTGGAGGTCATAGCAAAAGTAGGTAACACATTTTCCTGAGGGTGTGAAAGCTCTCTCTGTTTCTCTCTTCTTTTTTATCTAGCAACGCTGAATGTCTTAAATTGTAACCTTTACGACACCTTTGCTAGTAACTTATCCTGAGTGTACCTTAGGTAGGCGACTGTGATTGGCCCTGAGCTGGATAAAGCCATATAAAAGATTGATTGATGGATGGATGAACCCAACAAAGGTGTGTCAATCTCTGCCAATAAGCATTGACTTACATCAAGCAAATAAAGGTTCCTCCTTTAACATAAAAGAAAAGTTATATTGCATGTACATTGATTTTTCACTTGATGTATAATTCCTCATTGACCCCTCATGGGTTCTCCAGAGCAAACAAAGTGCCTACTATGTCCCTTGGGGCAGACTACGGCCAGGTCTGAGTTATACCTGCATAGTTGTTCTTGTAACCGCAAGGATAAAAATAGTGTGGAGATCACTGTTACATCAGTCAAAGATCTAATGACGTGATGGCGCACCTCTACCCTTCTACCCTCGCCGAGCGTCCTTTTTGTCGCGGCGCGTCCCTGTAGCGATCGCGTTGACGAGCATGTGTTCGCACCTCCCCTCATCACTGTGCCCCCTCCCCACTCGATGCGGCAGCTCACCTCAAAGACGTTTGTTTCCCATCGTTTTCTCTCCCTCTTGACTCCCTCCTGCCTCATGGGCCTGGCTGGCAGCTGTCAGGCGCAGAGTGGCATGCGGCGAGGCATCAGAAGTCCTGGCATTTTGCCCTCTCTCTGTGACAGCGGCTGACTGACAATGGCTGCCAGCCTGACAGTCTTTTATCCAGCTTCTCCCGTGTCCTGGGTTCCAAATGTTATCATTACTGCAAGGAGGGATGTCATCATCCCCCCCCCCCCCCCCCCCCTTGGAACATGGAAGCACTCCCAGCGAAAGTGGCAGCAGCGCGGTGGCATTCAGCGTTGTGTGAATGACAAGATATTATAGCAGCTGTAGCGACAATGGTTCATGCGCACCAGGGGCCATAAAAGTGATTCATACGCTGTCTCCCTCTGTTTCTAAGACAAATCTACAATTATATGACTCAACCTTCAATGCCCTTTAGTTGGGGAAATGAGCTCATGCCCGGAGACGGATTTTGTTGTTAAAGGAGGGGGAGCGAGAGAGAAAGAGAGGGAGACCAAATAGCAAGGAGGATTCATAGGTGAGACAGTTGGGTGGAAATAATGGGCAGAGGAATCTTTAAATGAGATTGCTTTCTCTCTGAGAGGCAGCGTAGCTGAGGCCAGCCATCGTGCCAGCCAATCAGGAATTAATTTAGTTGTCAATATGGTCTTAATCACTGCACTTGGGCCGAGGTTGCCTCTTGGTTCCCGAAAACATCAAAATTACAAATGAGCTGCAAGAACCTTGGGAACCTCTCACTAAATTGTTTAATGCAATAGCGTATATACAAAGTAAAATTGGATGTAATGATCGACTGTGACAGAATCTGAGACAGACGAGGACTGAATGTTTGAGGGAAAAATAGCACTCTAAAACACTTATTCAGACCGTTGTGAAAAGCCCTTTTAATGGGTTGTTTTTAAGTACATCCTTCATCAAAGCGTCAGTCTCGAAATCTTTCTGTTAAGACCTAACTTGATGCTAATTAGTGCAGTAACTAATACGCACAATTCGGTTGTGAGAAGGCTGTCCAAGTCAAAGCCAATAAATTTGTAAACTGATCAATGTCATAACCAGATTTGGAACAGGCCAAGAGCAAGGCAGAAACAAAACACATTGAAGAGCCAGTACAAATAAGACAGACACAAAGTCTAATAAACCACCTGTAATAATGTTTCGTCCATTTTTAGTTAGTAGTTGATGAAATTGCATTGCTCCCTTTGAAAATGTATTAAACAATGTCCGCGATCACACCCACACTGTCTGTGTGCCAACAATTAGCTACTAATCCCCGAGTGTCAGTATGTGAGTTTGTAAAACATTAATCAGGAGGAATCTGTAGAGTTCTTAACACCATTTCATTGTGTGGCGTAACTAAATCACTCATGCTACATCAAAAAATGTTAATTATACCTTTTTGCTCCTGTGATCAACAACAAATTAGCAATTAAATAATTGCTCAAATGCAATATTATACTTACTACTAATTATTTCAGAGTAAATGTTATATTACAGTTAAAATGAAACACAGCGGGCCTCAAGAATCCCGGATCCCAAGCAGAGGTCTGTCGTATTTCTGGAGAATGCTGTTACAGCCGGAGTAAAGGAGTGTAGGAATACAACCCTCCAGCACAAATGAAGCAGTCCAGCTGATAGGTTCCTTTCTGGGACACATCCATATCAGATTAATGGCAAAGGGAGGGACAACAGCTCTGATTATTATTTCCCCTGCCCCTCCACTCCATTTGTCCACTTTGGCTCCCGTGGGTTTGGAATCGCAGAACGGACTACCAATGTCTGTGATTACCTGCTTTCAATTTGCTCCCCTTTTCATTGTGCCTCGGCCACGGCGGCCCCATCACTCCACCGACCCACACATGGGACTGCAAGAGAGGGGGAGCTTTCCTTTTGTCGACTGTTACCTGATGAAAATTGCCACCTGAGGAGCGGGAGCTAAAGATGGTGGCACTCGATGGCTGGAAGAGCTATTCAGTGTGTGATTGTTTTTTTTTGTCGCGTCGACAGCAACTTTGGATACTTAATACGTGTTTCCACAGCGGAGCGGAGCAAGTTTCACCAACCCCTCAATCAAAAGCCCCGTGGAAGGACACTTGTCACTCTTTAAGTCCGTTTACATTGGGTGAAATATTGCCCCGCTTTCTCGCTCGTACTTAGACAAATGTACGAGCAGGCAAGCACACGGCCAGATACTTAAACACTCGCTGACTTTGACCGACATTCACGCACGCGTGCGTACGCGCACGGCCCTCCTTCCTTCCTCGCGCTTTACCAAACATCCACGTGCAAACTTCCAGCCCTTGTGCTTGCGGTGAGCAGGGGGAAAAAAAGGGAAAAAAATGATGAAAAATGAGCCAAATAATGTCAGACTGAAGGCAGTGCCTATCAAACGCATCAATGGGTCCAAGGTGTGCAAGGACGGGGTGGAGGTTTTATGACTGCTGCCGAACATAAATACAAGCTGGGAGCTGGTGGAGGAAAAGATGTTTGTGAGGTGTGGAAGGAGAAGAGAGGGGGGGAAAAAACCCACATTTTACACAAAATGAATGTAAATGCCTTGAAGCCCAATTCAGGCTAGGTTTCTATCAGTTTGTTTTTTTGTTTTTGTTTTTTTTTTTCCATCTGAGCCTCGCACTCTTTAAAGTAGGGATCTATTTCGCTGTACACAAGCAAAACATCACATACATACAAATCTGCTGGATTAACCTGCGGGGGGTTTTCCTCCTAACCCCCCTCCAGCTCTCCCTCAGTGTTTTCCTCTGAGCCCAGCACCGATACTGCCGGTGGTGTTTCATGTAGCATGATGCAGAACGGAGGCCAATTAAAAAAAAAAATAATAATAATAATAATAATAACACTATACAACCCCAATCTGAACACAGTCATTTGGCTCGTCTTAAAGCTGGGTCTGATATACACTCCGGATCAAAAATGGCGAATCAGTGGAAAGACTTGGATTAAGTGTATGATCAGTTTTATTCTGACTCGAGGATTGTGGTGTATAAACTCAAAATGATGATTGCAAACATCATACTGCGATTGAAAACATAAACCGCATCCAAAGCATTTAAATGCAACTAATGTTCTCATCGTGTTTCTTTTGGACCTGCTTTTCTATGTAACACCACAGCGTGAAGGCAGATTCCTGTTAAAATATTCATTTCATTAGGAAGCTTGCAGCAGATGTCAACATAAGGTACCGATATATTCTCAAAGACTGCTGACAAACGGATTCACTGGCAATTCATTATTAATATAAATATTCTTCATCAATAAAAGCTGCAAGTATAAATTGCTATTCGATGATTAAGCTGCATGACACTGAGTTAAAGCTGCCATACGTTTTGAAACCAAACTTGTTCATTAGTTGGATGGATCCAATATAGATCAAATTTGTTAATGTTAATGGTGGTTGTATTGTGGAAACGTTAACCAGGTATTCTCTTATTATATAATTCCATATTATCTTATAAGGCTTACAATCATTTCATAATTTCATGTACCTTCAGTGTATAATGAGGCTTTTGGTTTGAGCAAGGCCTGATCAAACTGTGCAACTGACGAGAATATGACGTGAAACGTAGAGACAATTAACATCACTGCTTTGAATCTGAGTTTTACTTGTACTGTTTGCTCGAATGGGCCAATTTAACATTAAGTTATAATATTTATCCCCCTGGCAAAATTATTCCTCTACGTCTACTGCATCACATTCTTAATTAACCTGCATATAGTGGGAGCAGTGGACTGCAGTAATTCAGTAAGAAGGCAGTAAGCTTTACATCCAATTTTTATACTGCTTTTTTTCTTTTTTTTTCTTTTTTTCTTTTAAATTCGGAGTCATTAGGAGCTCGTGCCAATCCCAGCTGACAATGTGGGAGTAAAGTGGAGGAGCCAGAGAAAACCCACGCACAGATGCAAACTCCACAAACAATGGCATCCAACTGGACTTGATCTGGAGATAATCCCACTGTGAGGATAGACGGCTACATCTACCACTGCTGTTACCTAAATGCCTAACAAAGTTATCATCTCATTTTGCGATCGATTTTTTTGGGTGTTCAAAGGTTTTTCTCAGTTTGGTTCTTCAGTTTCATATTACATTTCACAAAGAGTCAGGAGGCGTTTCAAGAAAACTTATTTTCTGATTTGTTTTGTGTGCAAATCTATTCGTCGAGTGTG
Organism: Blennius ocellaris; assembly: GCF_963422515.1. Taxonomy (NCBI): domain Eukaryota; kingdom Metazoa; phylum Chordata; class Actinopteri; order Blenniiformes; family Blenniidae; genus Blennius; species Blennius ocellaris. The sequence goes on from NC_137666.1 coordinate 4,800,086, forward strand.
AGGAAACAAAAACGATTAAAACCCAAGAATCTTTGAAACATGCATGAATGTTAAAAAAAAGGAAAATCTATGTTTTTAGAGCCATAGTAGTAATTAGAGGCTTGAAGTCGTGGGGTAAGGAAAACTAAATTGGTCCATTGAGTCCAATTAAAGCTATCAACAAACCTTTTGATGGTACTTTATACATTCAATCCCTGCTCACATGACATAATGCTTCAACCGCCATTTTTATTTTGAGAAGTGTTTGAACATTCTATTAACTGTATGTCATTTCACAGACAGAGAATGTGAAATGAATGTGAATGTTTTCACAATGCCATCATGATGAACTAGATATCAGAGCAAATGGAGTTGTTACAATGCCCAAATACTGTTAAGAGACCGTTCTAAGTTTGAAGGAAGATTGGAAGTGGTGTGACTTGATCTAAATTGATTTACTGTTTCTCTCTGGAACAAGAGACTCAGTGTTGTTGCATGCATCTATTTTTTATAACCAACCTCTTTAGCATTATGTCCTTGCCAAAGATGTCTTTCGTAAGTCAGTACGCTCATGAGTATTCCTGAAAAAGAGTTTTGATGTATTCCACTTAGCTGATTAGGCTTTATTAGCAGAACTGTATTAATTAATTCATTAAGTTAGTAACTGACCAGTAAAAGCAGGTAAAGCGTCCGTCTACATGATGTATTGTGATTTTTACCCCCCCCCCCCAACTTTACCCATATATTTATTACTGACAATGAATTGATAAGAAGTCATAACCCCTCCCTGTTAAGTAGGTCAGATTTGTTTGAAGTACTGCCATACTGCCATTAGAGTAGACCGGTACGGTCACCACTGCTTATAAACCACAACAGAAATACTGAAGGTGCAACATCAATGTACCCCCCCACCCCCCACCCCCCACCCCAAATATTAAGATGAATGCAGAAGCCTTGAGAAAAGTATGACATACCTTCTCATGGTAATGAACCTCCAGGATAAGATAAGTCACAATGTGGACACCAAGTATGCAGTGAGGCCCAACAGAGGGAGCTGCTGTTCCCTCTGACTGTCACATCCAAGGAGTCACACACACACACACACACACACACACACACACACACACACACACACACACACACACACACACACACACTTGCACCACACACGCACACACACTTGCACCACACATGTACTGAGTCGCCACCATTTGGCATCAATTTTCACAGATATTGATCTGTATGGGTCTTACCCTTGGGCAAGGTGATTTTACACTTATCTCCCGCCCCACTTCTCCAGCTTCCCAATCTCAGCGCTGCGTCGCATTCACTGTGCTTTGGGGATGAGGAGGAATCCCACAGGATCTGTCTCTGACTGCTTGTCAGTATTGCTATCGCCAGTGTCTGATTGATGTATTAGGTCACGAGTGTATAAATATGCTTGTGAAAATCACATGGGCCTCTCCCTCTCTCTGTCTTTCTCTCTCTCGTTCACACACGCATGCACACACACACACACACAACACACGTACAACACACATCCACACACTGACATTCGATCATGGGCAATTTTCCTCTGAAATAACCTCTATTCATAGCTCATGTGCAGATATCGATCGGGGCCCCGCGACGCGTCTGTCTCATTGGCCAAAGCCTTGTTTGAGAGAACCTCTGTGGTGACGGCTCAGGTCCCAGTGTGAGTGGAAACATTTTATTAAAACATAATTTAACCCCTTTGCAATGCTAAGAGCTTGATAGCTGTGCAGGGTGGTTGAAAATCTCCATCAATGATTGAACCTTGATCTTTCAGGGTATTTCAAATTGTGATGTCAAAATGAATATTTAATTGATCATGTTTAATCAAGTACAACTAGAAGAAGTTACCATCAATCGTATTTGTTTAATTAAGTTTTTTATTATCAGCTTTGTTGAAAGTAATTTGACAATAACAGTGAGGCTAATAAAACAATATTGTGGATATTACACTATGTGTCTTTATAATCCATAATAAAATAAAATTATCCTTCAGCCATGTTTTATTTCTTGGAAAGGAAAAAAAATAGCTCATATAATTCAAATACTTAATTTTTGCAATGGTACTATGTGTTAAATCTCAAAAATAAGTCTTCACATATCTCATTTTAAAGTTGTGTTTTATCAAAGTTATAAAGAATGTCTATAAAAAATTAACAGTCAAGAGAACGATTGACATTTTAATTCAATGTGTTTTATTGAGAAAGTATGACAAAGAATTAAATCTTTCTTACTTTATTCCAAGAGTTGTATTGTACTATTCTTCATAAACTCCCAAAAACTAAAGATAATTTTTTTCTCCTGGAAAACCATGTTTTGTTTCTATGAATATTATAGATTGTATAAAAATCTGTAATGTTTTTCCAGAAAACATTTAGAAATATAATCTTTGGTGTATTAAAAACCAATTGAATATCTACATTATTTAGAATATCAGTTTACAAATAATGTTTTACCATCGACATGTTACATAAAAAAAAACATTCAGTCACAGACCTGTAACAAAATCAGAAAATGTTCTCAAGAAAAATCAGTTTGATGACTTGGCCAATTTAATCTCAATAACTCAAATTTCTCAAATTTAATTTCACGTTTATTCAGCCACCATTTAAATGTTTTAATTATTCTGCAGTGCAGTGGTATGCACTTGTAGCCGTTTTTTTGGTGTGTGATGCCGATCACTGCACGGTTAAATGCCTTTGAAATGGCACATTTTCTCTAAGTAGCTGTGAACGAAGGTCACTCCGGCCCAGTGAGTGAGATTCAGATGGATTGTGGAGTTGTGAGGGTGAGACACACTTCAAAAATACAGGATCTAAATGCACAAGTTCAAGTCTTATATGACTTACAAGTGGAGGAAGTGTGAAATTCTAAATAAATAAATAAAAAAGGATCCATGCAAACACACAATTGAATACAGCTCAGGGGACTTTGTAACACTTAAATGATCAATTGCCTTGTTTTATTGGTGAAGTATCAGAACAATTACAGCGGTCAGACACTTTTAGCCACCTGCAAAGTTATACAAAAGCATGTATGGAGCTCCTAATCAAACATGCTTTCAATTGAAGAAGGGCTTTTATTCCAGAGTCAAATTAAACTAGCTCTTACGACTGCTGTAACAACAAGCATGGAAACTGTCGCTGGTACAATGGTGATTGACTTTCATGAAAACAATAAACATAATTTCATTACCTTTTCTGTACAATAGCAGAACATGGAACTTTCATTCTCTCTGTAGTACTTGGCAAGTCAAAGACATTTGATTGGAATCATTATAACCTTGTGAAAATTCTTAGTGCAAAACTATTTATAAAAGACAACATATTTGATTTAAAACCAGACAACATGCCACAATAGGCTTGGGATGGAGCTTGGTGGTTGTTTTGGGGAGAAAAGCTCGCGTCAAATCCAGCAAAAACACTTTTTTTCTTTTTTTGTGTGAACTCTTCCAGTAGAATGAATATTGGCTTGAATAATTGCCAACAAACCCATTGTCCAAATGACCCAAATCAATAAAAACAACCATTATTTCAATTTGGTTGAATTAAAACAATTCAAATCTGATACAGTTGAGTGGGATGTAATAGTACTCCAATGCACTAAAGAAGTAGTTTAATGAAAAAAAAACAACGTTTGCTTCAATAGGAAGAGTAACTGCCTTTGTGTTTGTGTGCAAATATAAGAATGGGAGATCTCACGCGCAGACAGATGGAGGCAAGGTAATTGTGTTTCACCCCGCTTCGTCTCTTCTCTGATGAGTTACTGCATGCAGCGCCCGGCCAGCAGGTGGGTGGAGGGAACCACAGGAATTAGAGACTTAGCAGGATGCCATTTAAGCATCACAGTGTGTCTGCTTGGGACTGTGACTTTCTGAAGTCTCCCTGTTGTTTTTGTGGTCCGCGAAGGCAGACTTCGCTATTTACTAGTCACAGCATGAATTGTTGTTTCCTGTGTACATACTATTGCATGTTTTCTTGCCATATTTGGAAGGGAGAAACACTTGTATAGTTTTCACCTATAAAACACAGTGTGTGTGACTTATTTGTTGAGCTCATTATGCAAGTACAGAGGGTGTTTTAAAATTCAGAGCTCCTTTTGCCTGCAGTGTTTGCTAGAATTACACAAAAACACCTTATTCCAGGTAGAAAAAAAAAAGTATTTTACTTGAGAAACAGATAGAAAATAACTAAAGTCACAGTTTATAGGACACTAATATTTTTTACACCTTTACACAGAAGTCAGCTCTTTCCAAATAGTGGATTCATTCACTCATTGGTGTAAAACAGCCCTTTTATTTTCTTTATAGTGCTGGAAGTGAGAATTAGCTCACTGTTCTGCTCAAAGAACTCAACACTTTACCTACGTTCAATTTCAAGGCATTGCAGAGTGATTTATTCTGTAAAATGTTTTAATAATCTCCATATTTTCACCGTAAAAGCAGCCCAGCATGATGCTGCCTCCACCATGTTTGATGGCAGACGGGCTGTGATTCATTTGGTGGGCTTCAAAGCAAGGCATAGCATTCCCATAGAGCATTTTCTTAGTTTCATAATCCCACAGCTCATTATCGCAGAAAAAAAACTCAATTGCATATCTGACATTTGTTGGCTTTCTGTGCCTCTATCGGTCATCCTGTCATCCTCGGCCTTGGTCCATGGAGTCCCTGCTTAGTTGGTGCTTGTTGTGTGATACAGGCTGAAAGCAGCACTCCACATTGATCCAGCTCAGCCTGAAGCTCTTTCCATGTCCTGTGTGCTGTTTTTAACCTTCACACACCTTGTAATTCTCGGGAGTTTCGTGTTTTTTGATAGCAGCATCGCTGATGCTTGAAAACAGCTTTCTGCTTTACTGTGGGGAAAGCACAACTTGTTTTTTGGGGGTTTTTTTTAGGGGGGGCTGGGGTGGGTGTTAAATCAGGTGAAGTGAATACAAAAAAAGACACTGGTAATCATATCTGTACTGTATTTTATTTGAGATGCTCACCAAATGGGGATCTTGTTTGTTGGTTTTGTTCAATGCATTTTTACCCCTTCGCCAATAATCTATGGATATAGAGTGAGCTTATTAGCAATTATGTGACTTATTTCTCTTTGTGTGCTTAAAACCACCAAGACAGTAAAACTCATCAGTTTCTCTTTTTTGATTTTTGAGGGATTTATTTTGAATTATTAATGAACAATGATCAATGATCTGTTAAATATCAGGTAAGGTTGCTGTCAGTTCACAGCCAATGACTTTGCATTGTGAAAAGGCTTTTCTGACACTATTCACAACTTGAGAGTTTTGGAGGGAAAGAGTAATGGAAATAAACTCCAATGCAGCCTTGTGACAGCCGCAATAATTCTCTTTGTACAAAGAGAACGTTTCCCACCCGAATATTTGTAGCGACTTGAGCACAGCGAGGTGCGACATGAGAACTGTATTAGTCACGGCGTGTTAATTACGCTATTTTCCCCTCAGAGAACACCCTCTTGTACAGGCCGTTCTGGCTTTCACTTAATGTCCGTGCAGATGCAATTGACCAAACAGCCTCCACTTAACCACCGCAGAGTGGAAATCAACACAATAGCTCATTAGTAGAAGAGCTGATTATGTGGAGCGAAACCTTGGAGGATGAAAAAAAAAAGGAGAGTGCTTGTAGAAGAGGAAGAGTGAAAGGGTGAATCACTTAAATTGTGGTGTTACTTATGGGTTTTTAATTGAAAACAGCACACTCTGAGTTGTGGACTCCTTCAGAAATGGTTTTGAATTAATTCATAGCTTGGATGTTATTGTCTCTATTCATTTACAGCTTGTGTAAAGTGCAAAAATTATATAAAAAAAAAAAACAGCTTTGAAGACTCGCGTTACGTGCTCCAGCTCTCCAGTTTTACTGCTTTTGTTTGTTGTGTTGCAAGTCTCCATCCTCTTGACTTTGGACGACAGCTTATTGAAAAATGCACAGCGTCTGGGAGAGAATCTGATCAATATGACAAACATGAATATGTGCCTCAAGCCTAAGATGAAATTGTCGGATGTGAAGGATTCAATAGCGCCGTGCAGCATTTAAACGAGCAAGAGAACAGTGAGTAGAAAACATTGCTGAGGACGGACCGGGGAGGGAGTGGCCAAAGGGCGACGGCGGCCACGCGGAATGTTACCCCTCGAGTCGGCAAGCGTCCCGAGACATGTGCAGCCGACAAAATGGCAAAATGCAGCATCGGGACTGTTGCTGCACAAGTTGCCTTATCGGAGAGTGGAGCTCGACCCTGCCACTCACTATTCAGCAGGCCTGGGGCCCCGACCGGCCCCGACAAAATAATGGTGGCTGTCTGCACTCCAAGGCGCTTTTTCATCCCAGAGACTGTGAAACAGGATTACTGCTATCAGCGAGCTGATAACAGCTATTTCATAAACTACAAAGCCCGTCATCTTTATATGTACGGCTCACTGATATGTTTTCACAAGGTTTGGTGAAACACTGGACGTTAATGTAATTGCATCGAGGAATAATTCAACTCAGGGACTTTTCATACTTTATTGAGTTACTTTATTAATCCCCTTGAATAGAGTTATTTTATTAATCCCCTGTGCAGATATGTATTCTGTTTTAAATGGAATGAACTCTTTCGATGCTTTTGGTCGACATGAGGCTCTTGAACTGTGTACATTTTGGAGGATATAATTAAAAAAGGTTTTCCATATCATATAGCACAGATTGATAAATTGGAACTGTTTGTTTTTTCATTGTATACGTTTCTTGAGAGGACTCTGTTGTAGTTGCACTACACAGATAATATTGATGTGATTGGAATTTAATTAAGTATTAAAATTCGAAAATGAGTGACAAAAATGTCCAATGTTGAATAGTGAATCTTTCTATGGCACTACTGTGAGATTTTATTGCCGCACTGTGATTTTATTAATGGTTATGATTGGGCTGAATCCACATTGAACATTGAGGTGATCGACTGGAAAATCTGACAGCTGTTTCTTATTATTTCTAATTATTTCTGCAATTTCTTTTTCTTTTCTTTTTTTTTTTTATTTCAAGTTGACTCAGAAATTTTGAAGCAGTGGAAAGATTTTCTTTTCCAACACGTCTGACTGTAATAATATGTAATTGTCTGTCATAATGGCCCCAAAAAAAGAGTTTTTCTTTTTGTTGTGTGGAGATTTTCTGAGAAATGAGGTGTTTAAAAAAAAAAAAAAAAGTTTATTGTGCAGCCAGTGTGAAGAAAGTATTACACAGCAAACATATGGTTCTACCAATCTTCAAAGTAGCCTGCCGCACAATAAAGAAACTTAAAGTGGCAAAACGCTTGTGGCAGTTTAAGCAACTACTGAGTCGGATAAATGGACGTAGTACTGAAGATAGCGTTGGCTTTGGATCTGAAAAGTAAGATAAAGTCATCCGACTGCGGTCCGGTTGTATCAGGGGTGTGTTGACAACACACATGCGGGTCTTTAGATGGTTGATTTAATCCACGAGTACTTTTCCCCTTCCCTGCCTCAGCCTTCAGGATGTGGCCAGAAAAAAAAAGAGGGGAGATCATTTCTCAGAAAGTCACAAACCATTACAGCTGTTTGGCCAAGTTGCAGTAAGTTTGTTTTAATTCAGTGTGATATTCTTCTTTGCTTCGGACGAGCAAACTAATACTAATTGTTGACCTTCCTTAAATGATGTTGTCCTCTTTGTAAACGATGTGATAATAAGAAATAAGCATTTGTTGCTTGACTTTTTTTTTTTTCTTTTTCCTGAAGGCAATTCCATTTGTTCAAGGTTAGACTTCCCACTGCCTGAAAAGACACACTGCCCTGGGAGCCGAAGTCAAAACCTTAAATACCTTGCTTGCTCTGGGCTTATGTGTGACACGTTGCAACCTGATTGGCTGTGGCAGAGTCCATCAACTCAAACAAGGTTTCATGATATGAATGTACTTAGTTTCAATATATTACTGTCGTATTTCCATTGTGTGGATTAGCTTTCATACAGCATTCAAATGGCACACATTAAGAAACCATGTTTGTGATTCTAACGTCCATATACTCCAAGATATTGCAAGATTTCAGAAATGACACAATACCAATGCAAATCTGAGTCCAGAGTTATATTTGCAAAAGCATCTGTAGGCATAAGAGCACAATCACACACCCACACACAGCTCTCCAGCAGTGTCACGTCTGCTGGTCTCCTGATGCACCTCGCAGTAATACTCGGACTCAGATCAGCAAGAACAGAGCACAAAGTGGAGCTCACAACAGGCCAGGACTGCGAAGATGTTGGAATAAATCCCAAATATGAAGTGGAACCATCCTGCAAGGTTCTGCAGAGCCATTCACCCAACGACTGTTGTGCTTTAAGCTCATCTGTTACCTTACAGTAGAACCATTCTGTAGCCTGTAGCACAAGCCAGGAAAACCATCTGAGGCCGGTCTGAATAAGTTGCAGTATCACGTAGGGCTTATTTTCTGCATCAGGTGAAGGCAACCCTAACTTGTGTGCTTCTCAGATGATTGCGCAGCCCATGAATGCCTTCTTGATTCAGGTTGCGGTTTTGAAAGTTAACCTGCCTTGAACAAATCAGTCTTTTCTCCAGTGTGCTGCAAGCTCAGTGGGCTGCCGGGTTTCTATTGACCATAAGCCAAGGCCTGTGCATCAGGGGTTTTTAATCACAATGAACAAAGATTCACTATACCAGTTTTATAGCCATGCTACAGAAGCCATCTGTCTTGTCAAAGCCACCTGTTGACAGCAAACATGGCAATATCAGGGAGTTTGGACCAAACAGGGATAAAAACGGGCTTTCCCATTATTGGCTCTTTTGCCCTCACACAGCTCATAAAAAGAACAATCATCCACTGAGAGTCTCTTATCCATGGTGTACATCAGAGCAGCATGAGGTATGAGCCCAATACAAAAAGGCTAAACTTGAGTACATAAGAATTTGTAATAAAAAACAGACTTGAGCCCCCCCCCCAAAAAAATAAAAAATAAAAATCTGTTCCAGGTTGTGTATTAACAAATCAAGATGTTTGGTCAAGTGATTGATGACTTTATTCAATATATAATATGATATGTAGCATCAACAATAGAAAAAAAACAACACAAATGCCTCAAAAACCTCTACAGTTTGATTGAGTTTTGAGTATTTATGTAAACTATGTAACATACTGTTTTGAGATCTTGTCTATCTAACTTAATCTGGAGCAGTTTACATGACAACGATTTCAAGTGAAAGTCGAACGCGTTTGTTGTAAACCAGGTTTCGTTTGACACTTTTCTGAAACGAAAGTGCACAAACAATGCGTTTTCAGCAAAGACGTGGCGTAAACAGAGCTTTGGAGTTGTTCATTGTTATGTTAGCTGCCACCACTGAATAAGCTCATGTAACTTGTTTCTTTGTTGTTGTACTCAACCCTGAAAACATCAAGATCACACAATGTTTCAGTGAACTGCTGGAGCCTAAAGGCAACAGATGAGGTGATGTAGATGTTGATGGGTTCTCGCAAGACATTTTATTTTGCAACAAGGCACTTTATATCAACAAACATGTACAATGAGGAAAAACACAACATAAGAGAAAAAACAACGAACATTTGAGAACATTTCTGGCAAGCGATTCGAATGCTGCATGAAATGAATGCTCCTGCCAAGAGCAGCAGGAAAGAGGTCTTCACCTTTCATATGAGATAACTCGTGAGTTTGAGCGTTCCTCCGGTTCTATGGAAGCTTCAAAATTTGTTGCATGAACACTAAAAGCAACTTCTTTTGGTTCTGTTCAGACTCGACTTTATATATATGTTAATGCTGTGTGTGACAGGAAGTATTATAAAAACCCTTTTATAATAGAGTGTCCTGTCCCAGTCTAACCTTTCAAAAGGCATCCATTGAAATACATTTACCTTTTCTATATCCACAAGTCTAAGTTGGTATAAATTGCCACCCCCCCAAAAAAACCCAAAAAACAAATACCTTAAATGTGACTCACTTAAAGCTTCAGACGTCAGTTACAAAACTTCAGCACCGATTTCAATGCTGTGCGTGAACAATTTAATAATATGCTACATCACATTCATCACTGTACCATTATTAGTTTGAATAAAATAGAAAGAAATGCAGAGGCTAACAAATATCACCAGCTAAATGAAGAGTTGAGACGCTGTTTGCGTGTTTGGATTTTTTGTGTGCGTGTAACAGTGTTGGAATGTGGCTGCACTACTATTCAAAGAAGCCAGTTGTCTTCATTTAAATTGTTTGTAAATTTACAGTTTTGGCTGCAGTTACAGGCACGTAAAGGCTGTCGGTCTTGCTGGATGATTTTATGCATAAGCATTTTTCAACTTTTTGGGAATGTTCCACCTCCTGGCCACAGCATGAAGCCCCGGAAGAGACTTCATCTTTTTTTCTTTAGGACTGAATCCAGATGCTAGTTTCAGGCGCAGATCCCTTTCTTCACCCCATTAAGCAGTCGGAAAGAGAAAAAAAATATGGGCTTATGCATGTGACTTAGGGTACTGCAAACTGTATATTTACCACCACTATGCTCATAATCCGTGTATCTTTATACAGCAGTGCACCCACACATTGGCTTCTACAAGGAACCACCTTTCACCCCTTATATATCGCTCAAAAAAAACGTTGTGATCATGTATCTTGAAATGTGGAATTTTGATCAAACCTTACATCATAAAAAGCAGTTCAGTATTGCACTGAAGCCTTTTGCCATTTTCACCATTACAGCCCAATAAATAAAGCAACAGAATGTCATGTCCTTGGAGGTCCAGACGTCCGAAATCACATGCTTCGATCAATATATTTTAGTGGGAGAAGACAAACTTGGCAATTAAGGAAGGGTCACAATAAAGATGGCTGTTAATAAATAACAGGACATGTCTTGCCTTATTTTTTCAGGTGGATCAACAAAGAGATTTCTCGGGTGGCCTTCCGTTTAACACTTGTTACACATTACTAGTGCAGTGTAAATGTTTAAATGCGCTCAGTGCGAGCAGTCTATGCTCCCTGCACAAGGCAATCGAGCGTGCGTGCATTGCATCAGCATTGCACGGTTATGCTACAATTTAGTGGAATAAATTGGGGAAAGTCAGATCAACATGAAGTAAACATGTTTCAAAGTGTCGAGAAGACAGAGTGGGACACCCACTCCGACACAGCTGCAGCAAAGAAACGTGTGGGCACAACCGGATGAGAGAAATGATTTAGTAGTTGTGGCTGTCCTTGCTGGAGTGGAGGGGAGAATCTCACAGAATAAAGAGTAGGTAAGAGTCGGATTTCACGGAGAGGGGAAAGAGAGGCTGCTGGTGTGAAGAGGGAGCCAGATGGACTGACTGGATATCTGTGTATGTGTGTGTGTGTGTGCGTGCGTGCGTGCGTGTGTGTGTGTGTGTGTGTGTTTGTTTGTTTACAGGTGCAAACAGGACAAAGGAGAGCTGGCAGGTTAAGAGTGAGGCCAGATTTATGGAGTACCGTCTCAGTTTTTAAAAGCCTGCCCACATTACATTAACTCCAGTGATTATAGGTGGGTGTGGGGAGGCGCCGTGGTAAATCATGTCCACTTTCATACCGTGGCAGCTCTTTCTTGATGGATTGTGTTTGTTAGTGGAGCCTTGTGCGGAATACATGTGACACAGCCGCGATATTGCAAAAACTCACAGGAGCAAAAAAAAAAAAAAAAAAAAATTTAAAAAGGGGGGAAAAAATGAAGCAAGGCAGCAAGTCTTTGGTCACTGTAGGACAGGATTTGATTAGTGGTGTCACGTTGCTGCACTTCAGAGGGACAGTCAGTGGCAGGCCAGTTGGCTGAGAGGGTGTGTTGAGGCTCTCGTTTTCAGTGAGGCTTCTTCTCACTTGATCCGTGAGTCGTAGCAGTGACACCAACATCTGTCCCAGATGGCCTTTTTTAACAAGTTTCCAAACTATTCTTGTAATTCAATTTCACTCAGTTGTTGGATTTAAACTGTGTCGAAAAACCATGATAAATATATACTGACTTGGCCTCGACACAGATACATGTGTTCTTTGCCATCCAAGCCAAGTTTGAATGATTATCATGATACGTTTGATGTACTTTTTAAAGGCGCTATATGTACGTCAAAAAGTGTTTGCAATATCAGCAGGGACAAAAAAGGCCTTAAATTCCTGACATCCTCTCTTCTGTTGGCTTGTGTTTCTCAATTGTCCATAACTTCTGTAGTGAATGGATTAGTAGTATTGTTAGGTATTAATTTGCTCATGGATACCGAGTAAATTTGAGATGCACATGAATTGAACTTGTTATTGTTCACATCATTCGTTCATTTGAGATGTTTTGCCTGTTGTAAATGTTCTACAAACAGTCTGACTGAAGCTGTTTTGACAGTTTGCAACTGAGTTGAATCACGTTTGCTCTCATTTTCCAATCCCGTGCTTTGCCACCGCCCGGCCGTATGAAAGCCTTTGCGGTTTCTGGTGGACGGTGAGCGGCACGAGTGGCATCGCTCCGTCGGTCCTCAGTCTGCCGGCTCACTTTGATGTGACACGGATGTCGCATCGGCTGCTGTCGCTGCAGGGGATTGATCTGTGAGCAGCCAGGGACAGGCATGCTCAACCCACTGTTCTCTTGCTTATTTCTTCCCCTCCTGCGGGAAGAATACACCTATTTCATATAGTTCTGACTCGTATTGCTGCTGTTGCCAGTCTTTTGACAGCATGGACGATCTTGCATCTTCTCTCTCTGTACCTGCGCCATTTTTCAGTTTTTTGGGTTTTTTTTTAGCTCATGACAAGAATTGTATGTATGTTGAATGAGTGTCGGTAGATGTGCATTAACCCGTTCAAGGACTGGTGACCCATTGAGTGCGAACCTTACCTTCCAGCCTTACATTTCCCATTTATAGATATCAGAAGTCCTGGAATTTGACTGATGGTCAGGTCAGAATAAGGCATGCATATCATGTGCATTAAAGCTGGGGCAAAGACAGCTTGACAATTTTCATTGTTTGCTCACATTTCAATGACCAATAAAGAAATATGTCTTGAAAATAACAGATCGTTCATGACTGTAACTGTATGTTGTAGAAAGTGATAGTGAAAACAACCTGGTGTTCTTGTTCAACGAATAATTGTTGGACTTTTCAGGGGAATGAGTCAACTTTTTAAGTCGCACGTTAGACTGCAGCTGTTTGAGATATCTGTGATTTTAAGTGGTTTGAAGGTTATATGATAATTGAGTATATGGGAATAGATTTGTTTTAGAAGTTGATGTGGGGAAGTTCCTTCTTCCTAATCAGAGTAGAAAAAAAAACATTAAACTTTGTTTTTACTGAAGTCCAATTCAGTCTATGTCAGCGATAACATTATAATGCGACAAAAGTTCTAAAGAGTAAAACAGTGGTTGCGGCGTATACATACTTACCACAACATACTCCCACCAGCATTGTATAATGAAGACAAGTATTGCACAGCAACAATATTCAAACCTTTACACACAATTGCAAGCTTTTGCAGAATGCCGGGCATTTGTTTTGTGTTCAATCTTGTGCAACTCTTTGGTCTTTGCAGCGTGCTGATTTCAATCTATTTTCAATATGACATTGCCAGAGTTTATTTGTGAACAGATTGAGGCCTGTTTATCAAATAGACATGGTCTTTCAGTATTTTGCACATCAGATGATTGTATCCATGCGTGCAGAAAAACAAAAAAAAAAAGTTTTTCTCTTTGCTAACAGACTAAAGACAAGTATAATCACATCTTGTGGAATAAGTCATACTGGTTTTCACTTTTTTCACAATAGCAAAAGTCTTCCAGTAGAAATAGAGAGCTTTGCCTGCATACCCTGAAGAACATATATAGTACAATAACATGGTTAAAATGGTATAAACTTATGACACCAAATAAATGGGGTTTTTTTTTGGTTCTTTTAACTGGGTCAGCCCCTACATTTGGTACTTTGTAGCTAAGAACACACACAAGTCACTTGGAAACTGCACAGCACAATTATTTGTACGTCACTCTCGCCAGTCACCATACACACCATAACTTCCAGTGCAATCCCAGGTTTGTGCATTTAAAATGAATTGTTGGGATTGAATATACTCAGTCTGTCTGTCTTTCCTCTGTGGTTGACTGGTGGCCGGTACACAATGTATTCAGAGTGTGTTATCCATCCTGAGATGGATAAAGTTGGATCAAATATGACTGAATGAATTCTTAAAACACTTCCCAAACCCTTCCAGAGCCTCTGTGCAGCTTTACATTTATACCGTTCACTCAAGTGTTTCTGATCTGTTTCGCCAGAAAAGTAGTGGTCATGCCGGTCGGCGCCATCCATAGAAATGACGATAATTTCACCTGTGTGATTATCACCTCAAATACGGAGTGGGCTTTGAAATCCGTGCTTTGATGAATGATTTATATGCACATGAAATATCCAACTAGCCAGTTCCTTACACAGCTCCACACACCAACATGTTGGTCGTCTCAGAGGAAATAAAGGAGCCACACGCTGATCAATCCCGCAGTCGCTGGGTAAGAGCAGCTTGCATGTTGCTCTGTGGGTGCTTTGATGGTGTAATAATCAAGAAGCCCGGCATCATGGTCAAGCACTGGATGGGGCAAAAGATAGGTGAGGTTAAAAAAAAGATCAAACGGCAAATTACAGAAGTGAATCTCTCTGTTGTCCGGTTGTTTACGAGTGCTTCCATTTGAAGGAAAGAGCAAGTGTCAGTGCTCAGAGGACACACGAGTTTACCAGAAGCCACACAACAAAACCTTCGACCTCACATGGCAACATTTTCTCGACTTTCTTAAAGCACTCATTTCATTTAGTGTTCAGAGTACAAATACAACTATTGTATAATTCAAAGTCTTTGCCTTTATTCAGTTCAAAGGTTAGAGGCTTTTTTTAACCTTATTTTCCCATCTTGTTAGGTGATTTTCTGTGTTTTTCTGTGTTGAACAAGTCATTTCTGAACTGTGACAATCAGATAAAATCGTAAATAGATCAAGTCTTCCTGATTATTTAAATTACGTTTTTTTTCCAATCTGGTGGATATATTAAGATGGTAATGAGATCCACAAATCCATGGGTAGCAATAAGATAAGAAAAAAAAGGGGGGGGGGGGCAAAAATGTATGTGTTTATGTTCATATTCCAGCCAAAAAGACTCTAAGCACACCACCCATCAATATATGCCTTGGCATTTGTTTTTATGGATGACTGATACAGGACGGTTTGTCAGTGATTATCTGATAATGCCTAAGTGTCATCAAATAAGACAAAGAAACTATGTCAACTTTAAACCCAATGCCAAGATATCCTCATCCTGATGTTTCAAGTCTGACCTTGGTTGAGTTCAAATGTTTCAAACATAGATTTTACCGTGATTGATGCCATTATTATCGGACAGCGTTTCTCAGTCTTTGTTCTGATGTGCCCCTGACTCTTAATCCTCCGGATGTGTCCCTGCTGCATCGCCCCATACCTGTTTGGATCAAACTCAGGAAACAAAAAACCTCATAACAAGCAATTCTGTCAAGTCCAGCGTGATGTAGCAGTGAGACCGCTAAAACCTTCAGGCTGCATGAACCCGAGTGAGTCCAAACACACCGACCATCCACCAAAGCTTGCAGGAGACTCATTTTGGCACTGACTTTAGTTTTTTAGCTCTAAATACGTTTTTAGCACTACGCAAATTTTTGAAAATTCTGAATGATCAATATAGAATTAACCTCGGCTTTGACTTTCAGATTTGCTGCTGTTGCATCTCACAATAATTCTAAAGAGTCATTGTCGAAAGGACAGAGTGCAAACCATTCATTTTGAGTTTGGTGTGATGCAGTGCTGAGATATCAGAAACATTAAAGGCAGCGACGGTACAATATGACACCCAAGGACTCCAGAGTCCTTCAGCTATTCAGAGCTTCGTACGTCGCTGCTGTCTTTCTTATCCCAGCATGGTTTAAATCTTTTTTGAAGTTAAAGTTTGACAATTTTAGAACTCCGTGGAAGGAAATTATACATGACCCTTCGATTTGTCGATGTATGAGAGAAGTAGTCATAGACCAAGTATGTATATTTTACAGCCCTGGCCAAAAAAAAAAAAAAAAAAAAAAAACCTCAATCAGATGTTTCAGCTGTGACCTTAGCTGAGTTCACATTATTGGAATATAGAATCCGAAAAGTACTTTCTCAGTCCTTGTCCTTGGGTGACCTTGCAGCAACACACTTGAGTCAAGTGAATCAATGGTTGAATTAACTTCAGAACAAGTCATCCATTAAGAGTCCAGTATGATGTAGCAGTCAGACAGCTAAAACGGGGATTCTCGGGAACTGAAAAACACTGTGCCCTTGAAATAAGTCATGAAAAATGAATGCAATATACTCTGACATAATTGCATCAGTTGTGCTTCATTCTTTGTTTCTTTAAGAACATCTTATTTTAATAATCCATTTAAAAAATGAATTCCATTTCACACATGTCCAAATATATGATTTCAGCAATAACAAAAAGGACAGACGAGGAACATATCATTATCCACTGAAAAGCAAATCATTTTAACTGATTTTATTGTGCTGCAAATCTAATGCGAAGGCTGTCTTGCATATTTCCATGCAAAGTTTATTCACAGCATGTAAATTCCCACAGATACAAGGTGGCATGCTGTTTAAATGACAGTGCGGTGTTATTTTGTCTGCACCGTTGGTTCATGTTGCAAAAAAGAGCTCATCTCTGAACTCAACTCTGCTTTCCTGACTCTTTCATATTCAATTTATTTGCGTCATACAAAAACTTGCACTGAAGTTATATTTTCATTTCAAGGAAGTCATTACTTATCTTGAACATTTATTTGAAAGGTATTGAAACTGGAGGTAAACATTTTCTCAGCAACGATGACAACTTTGAGATCAGGATCCGCTGATAAGTGTCACTTTTTGAACTGAGCATCATCTCATCAGCCACCGCCAATCGAAGAATCTGCTCTTTTCAGATCCTTTTATTTTGGCAAAACGACATTGAGTAAAAAATAGAAACACGGCCAATTCGCTATCTGATGCTTTTTGAAGGATGTTTTCTGCAGCAGGTGGAAAAATACATGAACTCTGTGCAGTTATTGCACATGTTCACATTAATATAACGCTGAATTGAGTTCTTTCCACCTTGTATTGAACTGCTTTTGTTTTGGCGCCCAAAGATCCTGGTTGGACAGTTGAAACATCACATGAGTCTGGTAAACATAGGAAATGAATATGTCAAGTGTTGTATGCTTCCTTTCTATGAAATATTATGTCCGACACTTTGTTTAGTAACTTCCATTGACTTTATTTGGAATTTGTTTGATAAGCCAACCCCCAAGTGAGTACCAATCATTTTGTTGTTTTGGCACTTTTGTTTCAGAAGAAGTTTCATGTTAAAATGTCCATTTATGCAGAAAAGCTGAAAAAAAATTCATTTTAATGTGGGTGCAGCTTTTATGTAATAAAACTACCCATGGACGCAAGTATAGAATCATATATTGCAAACATTGAGGGACCTTTAAATTGTCTTTCTTGGTCATGTTGGCCCACTCGGTAGCGATCGCTTGTTTGCAAAAAAAATTAAATGTGTCTCCACATGTGATCCAGATGATGGTGTAGCAAATGTACACTTCCTTCCTGTGCATGTGCAGAACAATTTACTATACTTACAGTGCACATGTGCAGAAGCAACGTTTTAAGAAAGGTTTTGTTTCTCAGTTTCCATGGAGACAGGAGTTGGACCTTTTTCAAAAAGTAAAATTTTCAGTGACTTTCACTTCAAAACATTGCCTCATCACATATTTAGTATACCGTACTCCCAACTGAACATTTTAGAATTTTTCACGATGACAGGAAAGTTATGTTTAATATCCGTCAGAGTGCAACCACTATGCAGTGCAAATCAAATGTTCTTTTTGAGGGTTGAAAGAAAAACACTGGATGTGTTTGATTGTTGGTCATGAGTTGCATCTATTGTGCTCCACGGGCTGTGGTTAATGTCGCCGGCTGTTGTTTTTGTGGCAGCTGTCATTGGAATGGCAGTTGTTTACCACCATCAGTCAGTTCTGTGTTCATTTCCGAAGTCCGAGAATGATTTCTTTCTTCTCACGACACTGCTTGCGATAACTTTCATTGTTTCCTTCTTCTTGACAATTTGCTGTTTTTTTTTTGTTTTTTTTCTTTCTTTCCGACATATTGCTGTTCACATGCCTTCTGGCTCCCACTTCATTCTCACCAGATGAAACGAGAGACTGAATTGAAAACCTAGACGCTGGCTGCTCTTTCATGTGTGAGCTCCACACGCTCAAGGAAACACCTGATGAACAAGTTGCTCCTGTTTGACCATTGCTAACTCACTTTCGGGTACCTCAAAGGCAGCAATCAAAACAGCTTCTCTGCAACAGTATTATGTGTTTGATGTGAAGACCATTAAATATAACTTTTGTTTCTCTTACACTCATCCTCCCCTCTTGCTTTTATACCCCCTTTTTTTTTACAGTAGTGTTGGCTACCTCACTTGGAGCCAACTCTGATCAGCTGTTAAGGGCGGTTGTGGTGTGGGTGTGAGGGGGCAGTAAGAAGTTGACATGAAGAACGGAGGATCAGCCCGACCACCAGCTGCCTCTTTGTTTTTCTGTGCGTGGATTTCTTTTTAGGAGCGGATCGCCTGGCAGGCCTGTTTTACGATTGTTTCTTTGTTTAGTTTCATGGGTGTTGTTTTTTTTTTATTTAAGTTGGAACAGGGAAGCTCTGTGTTTCACTTTCCTCTGCAATTTTCTTTCTGCTGTTTGTTTGACCCACTGATTCTTTCAATTTTTTTTTTTAAATAAATACCTTTATAACTTCCAGCTGTAGTGTCACTAGAAAACCTCATTGATGAATTTGATCAATTGATGTCTTTGTCTTGCAGTGTTGTCGGCAGCAGTACACACATACGAGACAGGAAAAAAATATATAGAAAACTGTATAGTTTCGTGTGGTAATACCCTACTTGGATAACAATTGTATTTAGCTTATGTGCACCTTGTGTGTGATGTCATTGTTTGGGCAAACGTAAAACAAATGGCCATCTTTTGTTTTTGATGTTGTGATGGTTGGCTGAGGACGCGAGGCAGGAGTGTTATTTCACACGTTTTTTTTTTGTTTTTGTTTGTTTGTTTTTTAACAGTGCTCCCCAAAGGTTATCAAAATAATTCCAACTGAGAAAATACAAAAAAAAAAATATTTGGGGTGGGGGATGATGAACTACTTTATAACCGCAAAATGGAGCTCAGCCCCTAATAATGGCCAAGTCCAAGGTTCCACGAAAAACAAAACAAAAAAAAAACTGTCAGCTCTCTTCAGGCGGGTCGCGTCAAAATCACTCCCCGAGGAGCATCTGCTGCCAGCTCCTTTTACCTGTCACCCCTCCCACACCACCAAACCATTAGCAGAATGAATCTGTTTCACTTTGAGGAGCGACAAGTACACTCAGCTAAAAATCCACCCACAACAGCCACTCGCCGCCATCTTAGAGTTTGAACAAAGTCCTATATGAACAGAAATCCAAGGAAATGAGAGAGTTTAGAATGATTCAAACAAGTTGTGCTACTTCGCATCTCTGTCACACTTGGTACGTTCCATTCAATTCGCCATAAAACGACTGTGGGCTTCCTTCTTCCTATTTGCCAGTCAGACCAGTGAACATGCAGAAAATCTAACATTATCAAAGCAAATGAACAAACTAAGAACAAGGTTGTGTAAGTATCTTTTGATCTTTAGGGCACAAAACGTATTTGAATGGGTGTAAAATTGATCACTTTGGGTTTTTTGCAACCATTTAACCAAAAATGGGAATTATAGACCAGCTGGATGAAGCCTGCACTCTGACCGTCACTCCAACTCAACACCAGGCCCAGAGCCTGAGGACAAAAAGGAGGATATTTGACCCCCTCACCAGGTTTCCACCACGACAAGCACTTACTGTTGATTCTTGATTGTCTTTTGGTTTTGTAGCACCTTGTTTACACTGTGATTACTGCTCAGATGGCACATTTGTGCTCAGTAGCCTTTAAAAATGTCAGTTTTTCTCTGGGAGGTCAGGATTCCTCCCACAGTCCAAAAACATTTCATTTAAATGGGTATTGAATTGCTTGCCTCCACCCATATTCAACAATAATGTTGATCTATTTTTCTGAATCAGCAAATTTCAGCAAGCAACAATATATATATATATATATATATATATATATATATATTTCTGATTACTTCTACTTCTGAATAGTAGTAGTAATTCTGCAGAAAATACACTCTCCACATTGCTAGAACTCAAACTGGGACTATTATGGACGAGGTTGGATCTGACAATTGTTGGTTCGATTCCCACAGACTTCATGTTTACACTGAGGTCCCCTCAGCAACAACCCTCGTCTGACCCACTCCTGTCATGGCAGCCCACCTCTCTGAGTAGGAGTCTGGACCAAACGGGGAGAGTTGGATGATGGTGGCCGACAGGTTAGACAAGCTTCGTGGGTCCCTGAGCAAGACCCTTGACCCTAGTCAGCTCTTCAGAGTGCCTTGATATGGCTGACGACCGCATCCTAAAAATAGGATGGGCCAATGCGGCAAAAAAAAAAAAAAAAGTATGATTAGTTTAGTTTATGCTACTGAAATAATATCAGCTTCATTCCAGACATTTTTCTGTATGTGTAAAAAATTTTTTCACCCAAATATTAAATAATGTAAATGTTTTATGTACATTTTTGAAGTGTAATTATTCATATAATGCCTTTTATACCACCATATTAATCCGCTGAAGGGAAATTCATACCGAATTGACCCATCGGTTACAGCCACACACACTTTCATGTTATTTCTAACATCTTTTCTTTGTTTTTGGTTAATTTCAAATAATCTTGAATGTCTTTTTTACCCCTTTAAAACAGGAAATACATTTTCCATAGATACATCTGTAATATAAATTTTTTTTTAAATAAAAATCAGGCACGTGTAGGATGTTTTGCTTATATTGAATCCTAAAGTTTTTAAGTTTGCTTACTCATGTACAATAGCAGAATCAGTCTCTGCACTGTGAAACACGCACAAACGAGAAGGGTCTTAGATGATTAATTAAATTAGTGCTTCTGTCATTAAACTAGACACCCCATGGTCATTAACGGTTTTACGCAGCATAACGAATGAGACCCGGTGACTTTTTCTGCAGCTTTACGTTACACAATAGACCTCTGGATGAGTCGCTGGTCTGCGTTATTTGTTCATACTGGGGTGGCCGTTTTGAGGTGTTGTATTATGTTGAATGAGTTCAGGAAAAGCTTCAAAGGAGAAGGGCAGCAGTGTACAACAGCAAAATCGTTTTCATTAATGAGCCTCACGGAAGCCCAGATGACATCTTCATTGTCATTTCGCTGCCCTCTTTTCCCCAGGATAATAGCTTCAGACTGAAGTCTTGTGATCCGTCTCTTTGATAAAATCATTTGGTGTTCATCTTCAGAGACTAAACAGTGCTTGATCTTGCTCTGAATTTGGGGTACACATGTCAAGCGAATACGCACTACCTTGGGGAGGCGCTTAAGCACGGTCGGAAGGCATTGCTCTAATGGTGCGCAGTACTCGGCGCAGCTGGTATTTCATCATATGTTGTGAATCTGTCTACACTCGTTGCAGACTTTTGCTACATTAGCAACTCATTCACTGAAGCTGCATCAGTAACATCTAAGGGAAGTGGTTAATGCCAATGCCTTTGATTTCCCACTGTTCACATGACCTCTCCTCAACCATAGCAGAATATTTATTTCAATTACTATTTGAGCTCTTGACAAGACATACTAGTAGGATGTGCTCCACATTGTATTGTTTTTTTTTCTCATTCTGCTGATTTCCTTTGCTTTCAACCTATCTTAAGATTACACAAACTAAATTATTTCTCTTTGTTGTATATTGTCATATTCTGTCACATTTGTTGATAATGGGAACACAAATTGTTATGTAGCCTTTCAAAGAACGCACATTTTGATATTAATCTTGTAAAAGCTATATATAAAACAATGGTAGCTACTGCTGATCACAACATTTATTCAAGTTTACCACAACGCAGCACCAACAGCGTATAATTGGGGTCACAAGCGAAAATACACCCTGTCTTTGAAACCAAACATAATTTGACATGATACATCTCATTTTTGTTGTGAGTTCCAATGAAAGTGAAAGCAAACGTTTACTGATTTGAACAGAGTTGACAGCATTTTATCCAAAACTGTCTTTATATCTGGTAATGGGATTTCAGTTTGTTTGTCCTTTTCAACATATTTTTTTTATTTGTGGTTTCAATTAACTATCAAACTGAAGAGACCTCAAATCATTTTTCATCCTAGGGTTGATTGCAACTAATGAAATGCACATGATCAGATTATAGTGCACAATGATGCAACACTAGAATACAAATTCCTTCAGCATTAGAGCAGATCCAAGTGGACAATATTTGTTTACCGTCAGTCACTTCCACAAGCTAAAATTACTGTTCTGTGATTTAATGAAATACTAATATTTTATCAGTGACAACTTCTTGATAAATAATTTTTCTTTTCTTTTCTTTTTTAACTCTACTCTCCATGTGGGCCATTATGCAGGTGTAAAGGTGTGTGTGTGTGTGTATATATATACAGTATATATATATATGGATTCAGTTTTATTTAATTGAATAAATCGCATCAGGCACATTGACATGTCGAATAAAGCCAAAAAAGGGACATTATTATTGTGGGGTTCTTACTGATCGAGGTGCAATCCCTTCCAAAAATAGAGATGATTCAAAATCGGTAAGAAGTTTATACTTTTATACCCACCATGTATGTTTCAAAAAAATTTGATCACTCGATTCAGTTAATGAATTATTTCCTGTGATAACAATCTCTTTCATAGACGGTTTAATCGAAGTAGTTATCTCCTGTCACCTCCTGTGTCAATTGGGATGGGCTAAGGAGTGGATGCGAGGACGGACTCATCATGGGCATGTGGGCAGTCTCAAATGCCGTGGAAGCGACGTGTGTGGAATCCTGTGATGGATTTAATGAAAGCCAGAATGCTTAGTGAGCATGAGGGCTTCTCTGATGGAAATCAATGCAGTCTTTTGTAGCAGGGAGAGAGCAGCCAATTCCAGGCCTCAGCTGCATGATGTGGCGTTGGCAGACTTTGACGGGCATTTAATGACGCGTCACTGGCCTCGACAGGTAATCAATTTATTTAGGCAGTAATGTATGTATCCCAAGGTAAATCTTTAATTAATGGGCAAAAAGAAGAGGGCAATCGTGATGGAGAGAGCCAAGGTGTGTGGATTTCCAGCAGGATATAAAAGGTGACTTCCTCATTTCCTTTTTAATTGGCTGTAACCAGTTAATACTCCAGTTGCATTTCATGACCGTTTTTATTTCCAAATGTCTTCGTTAAGCACAGTCTTCTCAAAGATGATCCAATCTTCTAACATATTAGAAGTGCCATTTAGTCTGAGTGCAAACATTTATGAAAACTGGGATCTTGGTCAAGGACACAGCCATTTCCACAGATCTCCCTGCACTCTTCCCATTGCTACCACCCTTTATGGGTAATTGCCTGTATTTGTGGGCCATTGCACTCCCTTGAAACAAAGGCCTGAAGCACCACATACATCATGTATAGTACTGTCCACTCGAAATGTAGTTCCTCCCCTCATCTGGCCATTATATTTATTTGTCTCTTCCTTGTGTTTCAGCAACCGTTTTTTTTTTTTAGGGATTTCATTGGATCTTGAAACAATGCAACCAAATTCATTTGAACCAAAAGTTCATAAAGAGTTCCTAAAATGTATGTTTCATGTCAAAGATTCTCCAAACTTGTTTAGAACATTGCTGTACATCTATACTTAAATGTTCAGACATTTTGGTTCTGTTCCCATGATTAAATACATTTCATGAGTCAATACATTTCATCAAAGAAACTACTTGTAGACCTCCTCACAAAAACACTGGTCATGGATGAAAGAAAAAAAACAACATAAAAAAACAAAATCAAAGTTGGCTCAGTTGAGAAGAAGAGTCGGAGTGAAACCTTACATATCTCTGGTGCCAGCAAATAAGGCCAATATCCCTTTGGAAGGGACTGCCATGGGCATAACCTCCACCATGGATGTCAAAATTACAATTGCACCTCAACAAAACACATAATAGGAAGCTTTCTAAAATACAGGGTATGCCTGGAAAACTGACGTGGGCATGTCCACCAACATTTGACTTCTCTAAAATCCATCCATTCATTGATTTGCTATAGTTTTACCCAAAAAGGAGTTTCAGGGCACTGGAGCCATTTACAGGTGACTGCAGATGAATGAATTTAATGTCTGAAAATATAGACAATTCTGAGGGGAACTTTTTCTACCACTGAGGTTCACTGTCCAGAACAAGTGAATAGCGATCAAACAGATAGGGTTTCTATTCAGGAAGTCTCAGTAAATAGACACAAAAGAAGAAGCTATTGAATGATGATGTTCTGTGAGAAGAGTGCCTGGAATAGTCAGACGAGACGTCATGGGCCTGTTTTCTTTGGAACCAGACACTGAAAAGAGGCAAATAATGTCCAGAGTGCTGAAAAGGTGAAGCGTGACAACAGCACCTGTGTTTATTTTGTGACCAAATACTCTGCAAAATATTCAAGAAGGTGTTAAAGGCAAAGTTTTGACCATTCTCTTCCAAGTAGAATTCATGTCTCACTTTTAGAACCATAACAAAGTTTCTCCTCATCTTGCACCTCCTCTACTGCTGGTAAACACAGGCGACATTGCAGACAAATATATCTGTCAGTGAAGAAACAGCTACATTTACCGCATACAAGTGCTGTATAGATGTTTTGAAAAACAAGGTTCAACGCCCATAGTGTGTTCTGACACATTTTTGGAAAGTATAGTAGTAGTTAGCAGGGGTCCTCTTTGAGAAATGGGTGCCATGATTCCAAGGGGTCTGTGATGGGAAAAAGATTAAGAACACCTGCTTCAGAAGTCCTCAGCCGAAATAGGAGAACCTGCCAGAAGGACCATCATCTCTGTGACACACCATCAATCAGTGCTTTATAGTGGAGTGGTAAGGTGCATCGACTCCTGAATAAAAGTCACATTGTGCGTTTGCTTGCCGAGAGCGAGAGAAAAGAAAAAAAAAAACATTCTCTGATGTAATGACACAAAAATTGAGCTGTTTGGTCAGAACTCAAAGCTTTATATCAGGCAAACAGAAGGCTATGGCCATCAACGTCAGTGCAATGAGAGACAGAGGTGGTGCGATGAACTTTATACGAACACTTATAGAATCGTTGAGGAGGAGAGAGTGTTGTTAAGGAGGATTGTCAGAATTGAGAGGGGACTGAACATGTTGCAAAACAATAGAGGTGTGTGAAGAAAGCCAACTTCTGCGAGGAAGAAAAGCGTAGAAATGTGCCAACAGCTCACCTCTCAGCATCACAATGACCCCAAGCATGAAGCCAAAATAGTGCTGGGGAGGCTTCAGAGGTGGCTGTCGGTAAGTGGGCTTGCCAGAGCCCAGATTTAAACCCCCACAGAACATCTTAGGAGAGACCTGAAGATGGCATTTCACACACTCTTGCTGTCGAATATGGAAAAGCTTGAGGGGATCTGTCAGGAAGAATGAGATAAAATGCCCAAATCCAGGTGTGTGAGGCTTGTTGAGCCTTGCTCAAGCGGCTTTGAAGCTCCTGCCAAAGGTGCCACAAAGCACCACATTGGGCGCCAAAATCCATGAGCAAATTGGATATTTGATCATTTCGCTGAACTTGAACTGGATAATGTATTCTTTTTTACTTTGATTTATTTATTGAAGTTTTTTGGGGGTTTTTTTGTAGAAAAAGACAATTATTATTGCTTTGGATTTAAAATAACCAGACATAATACCACTTAACACTTAATCTTTTTCACTTCGGAATAGATACCATAATAAGAGTATAGTATAGTACCTGCATTTCTACAAAAGCAGCACCAATTCCCTGAAGGAAAACGAACAGGTACAAGAGTAAATGAATTGGCATGAATGGATCGGCAGGTACTGTGCTGTATTTCTGCCTCAGGCTCCTTTGAAGTCTTTCTTGATTAAAGGGCAAAATCAGTTTATATCGGGACATATTGCCAGCCCACCCCTCAAAAAAAAAATCAAGCAAAAATCACTCACATGACAGCCAATAGAGTCAGCCAGTTCCCACAACCCCCAGCTGTCAATCAGAATGCTAGCAACACCTCACAGTCCCAGTTTTCTTTTGAATTTTCCTCAGAAGCTGCAGCTATGAGGCTGCAAACCAGGCAGGCAGCTCCTGTAGCAGTCAACCTGTTAGAGGACTGGTCAGATGCATCCATTAATATCATATATACCTGTTTGTGTACCACACGCTTCTGGTGCAACTTGTGTTGATGACAAATGTTTAAATTTAGGTTTTTA
Source organism: Blennius ocellaris (assembly GCF_963422515.1). Lineage (NCBI taxonomy): Eukaryota > Metazoa > Chordata > Actinopteri > Blenniiformes > Blenniidae > Blennius > Blennius ocellaris. The sequence continues at coordinate 4,826,559 of NC_137666.1, forward strand.
CCAACAAGGCATTGCTTGATTGTGTCATTGGCTGGGATGCCTGCTGTGGTCACATTTTCCATGTTTTTCTTTGATTACAACATTATGCTGCATTTTAAAGCATATTCTCCCCTCTATGATTCTTTTCCCCCGCTTTCTTTTGCCAGTGCTGCATTTACATTCTGATATTGACCAAACCAGTCTTGAAGCAAGGGAATTGTCATGATTATTCTTGGTTTTCAGCAACATGAGTTTGACATAGTCAAGAATTATAGAATTGTTTTTCTTTAATCAGACAAAAGCTCGACAATGATAGCCAGCAAAAGTAAAGGCCTCAAAGGCACTCTGCCGGGTGTTGAAAATGGAAAATGTCCCCATTGTTTGATGAATATCTACTCCTCATGTCATTGAAAGTCATGAAGATTAATAGTAAATCTTCAACATCACTTTTGTCTTCTTTGGCCAAAACTAACACGTGCCCTGTCCAGTGCCATGAAAGGCAGCATTCACAATCATTCGCTCTTTAAGGCTCATTGGAAATGACTGCTGGATTTATGCAAGAGTCTCCTCTCCGAGCAGCGGCGTATCGGCCTGTGACTGTGTAGTAATTATCCGTGGACTAAGGACAAAGTGAGAAGGATGTGTGCGTGAGGGCAGCTCGCGGGGGTTGCAAGGAGCAGAAGGGAAAGTTGTCGCATGCACTTTACAGTATCAGACTTCAGTTCGATCCTGTGATAATTAGTCTTCGAGTTTGGAAGGTGAGGACAGAGTCAAACAAAATTAGACAAACCTGCCTTCAGGTAATTATTCAGGCCATTGATATCCGATAACCAATTCATATGGCCCCTTGGACTTTTTAATTATGACTCAAGTGCATTGTGACACTGCCCAGCTTTTCAACAATTGATCAGCAGGGTCAATCCTGTAAATGCTTCATTGACTTAGAAATACTCAAGATCATTATGATGTTTGTGAAACTTCAAACAACCAAGTGGAATATCTGGACATACATCAGCATTACTGCAGTAACTTCGACTATGGCTTGACTATTACTTGGTCACTCTACATTAAGATGAAGGCCCTGTCAAGATTTTCAGGAGCTTTACCTCATCTATTAGACAGTAAAGCCAGCTGCAGAAAAGGCTTTGCATTGTAATGAGTGATTTTAAATTGTGCAAGTTAACAGCATGTACCAAAGGTAATAAATCAAGTGAAGCCATGAGTCAGCAGAATTAACAAGTTTAAAAAAAAAAAAACATTGGTAAGGAGTTTCCCATTACTCTAGTTACAATGAGCTGCACACCTCACATTTTCACAAATCTAGTAAAAAAAACAAACAAACATTGTTTATGACTAACATGGCAAAGTTGCCCATAGGAACACATTTTGTGCGCACACATGGACATTTAAATAGCGGAACTTTTTCAACAATGTATAAGTATAGCGAGTAAATTTGTCACAAAGATCTCCTGCCTTTGTTCCAGCAATCATGCATTGCATGGTGTCGCTCTGCTTGCTTTTCGGAAGCCTGTGCTCTAAAAGTAATGCTTTTTTTTATTTTTTTTTTTATTATTATTATTGCAGGAGAATCTCTGGATGGAAGGACTACTGCTGGTGTTCCTCGAGGGTACTGGAGCTTCTCCTGGGTAGCTGAGGACGATCTGAGCTTTCTTAACAATTCCACGCCCCTGTCAGGTGAGTCGGGACACTGTCAGCTCTCCGCAGATTGACAAGACAGGCTGAGACACCTCTGTGCCCCAACCATTCTTTTCTCCCAATCGGCCCGGACACCTGGCATCAGCACTCCGTCAGCCCACATAAGAGTCTTTGTCTTTGCCTGCCCTCCACCATCAGCTCTGGCACTGTCACAGAAACTGGGTTTTCTTTTGATCCGACTTTCCGTGACCCCTTCAAGGACCCACAACTCGAAACTGGAAGTAGTTTTTGAGATAAAATATGTGTTTTTGGAAAAAGATGACGCATGCATGAGAGTGATAATAATATAATAACAACAAATAAGACATTTGGGCTCATTTGCGTGTGACTACTTTATGATTGATTATGACTCATTATGAAACTTAAAATAACTTTCATCAATAACACAATAATGCACATCAATGTTCGTACATGTATTGGATTTTATAGAATTCATAATTAGAATGGCACTGTTACCACTGTCGGATGAAACAGCATGGTTTTCTAGTGAATATGTTTCATTTTGAATATGAACAGCTGACATTCAACAATTGCCATTGTCACTTGAAAAGGTTGTGTAAATAGGGCCATAGATGACAAGCATAAACCAGGGGACACCATTACATTATAAATGTCTGAATATTTCATGCAAGAGTACACTTCTTCACACAAGACAGACTCTGCTTTATGCTACAGCACAGACTACTGTCCAGTTAGGACTGGTCTGTCCAGGATGAATGCAAGAAATGTTCCGTGTGACCTTTGAGCCCGCGTAGAGCACTGCATGAAAATCCATTATGCTGATGTGATAAATACAGACACGCAGGCTCAAGCACATGGCGGGCAGCCTTTGTCATGTTATTCAGTTTGTTGCCGCATCAAGAAATTTAATCTGGGACTCACTCACTTCCTTAAAAAAAAAACATACAGCAGTTTTCCATACAGAATTGCTGCTAAGATTCCAACAGTTGAGTCTCTGTTTTCCTCTATTTGTTGGGTCCCAAACTGGCATCCCTCCACAGATGTGGTAAAGGCATGGTCAGACTATGGTAAGGGTTTGTATGATTCGTATGGAAAGAAAACTATTTGTATCACAAGTATCATGTCGAGACCAAGTAATAGTGGTTTGATCACTGAGCCTTGTGGGACACCAGTAGTCTCAAGACTTGTGTGGATCAGACCCTCTTCCCTCATCACTCGAAGGCACAGCCAGCTTCGGCAAGATTCTGTTGCTCCCCTCCTGACATCCCGCCGGGTAGGAGGTCACCCTGTAAGTGATAATTCAACGTCCCAGCAGTGTTGAACTGTCATCCAGCTGTTTATAAAACACGCCCTTTTACTGAGCATTCCCAGATACATTGTCTCTGCCGCATGGTGGTTGTGACAGTGACGGTGCCTCAGAACTCACTGCAATTGGCGGCAGATGATAGATCAATGCAGTTTCGGAATCAATTAAACCATCATGCATACAGCTGACAACAGTTTTCTACACATTGACAGCCCTGACCGCTCAGCTGGTGTATTTTACCAATAAGAGATATTTTTTGTCTGAAACTGACTTCAAATTATACTTGAGAATTCAGCAGATACGGTTTCTGTGTTAATTTACTGGTGTATATGCAGGGTTTATTCAAGCAAAAAATTGTGACTCCTTTACTTCTCATAATCACTTTATAAATGTAAACATTTTAAATTGATAATTTGAAATGAACATATTATGAAACAGTCAGTCCTCAAACAGACAAAAGAAGAGCGAGAGGAGTATTTCATTTTTCCAACATCTCACAGTCTTTGTATGCGATTTTGGGGCCCATTTTCGCCAAAAGATTTAGATGTGATTTGTGGTTTTTAGGTGTTCTTTTCCCGCCAGGAAATTGCAGGAATGGACACAAATTGCAACCTCCGTGTAAATTGGGATATATTTAAACCACAGCCTCCTCAGAATGAGTCGTGCCTTAACGGTAAGCATGCTGTATATTATGGGAAAGCTGCAAGGTCTCAGTATCTCTTGTTTTTCTTGTTTATGTACCATTTATCCTGTTTGTAGCATTTGCTTTATAACAGGCTCTAATAATGTTGCTAAAAATAAATAAAAAAAATATTATTGAACCCCCTCTGACTAGATAATATACATTTTACATTGCGTAAAACAATGCATCACAGCTCCAGTGCAGGTTATTTGTATCTTCTTAAGCTTTAACAATGAGATCATTTTTGTCAAACTTCCGATTAGAAGCTTCTCTCAAGACAATGTTTTTGCTTGTGTTCCACAAGGTAAAATTGTTTCCACAAAACATTAAAGAACCGTTTCACTTAATTTTTTATGTTTATTTTTTGTCTGCAGAGAAAATGATTTCTCCAAGCTTTAAAACGGTGATGATATTCTAAATGAAGGATTGTGAGCCCCGCATTATACCTTTTTTTCCCCATTGAATTACAATTGATTACTTTCTAAAACAGTGATGGATGAGGCTTTGAGCAATATCAAATCAATGAAGGAAATCCCAAAACCTGAATCAGGTCAGGCTGGACGCTACAGTGGCCCAACCTCTGCACCAACCACCATATAGAAGGGACATTACTTGAATTATATTTTTCTGCAATCGCTACATTTTGTTGCACAGCATAAAAAAAGAAAAATAAGGGTTGGAACAGGATCGGTCACAACTACATGACATAGCAAACATGCCTTTAGGCGCCGGCCGTAGATCTCAACCTTCCCAACAGCATCTGTTGTCCACTGGCATTCATTAACTTTCACAAAAGCCAACACAGACTGACTGGACAATGGCCACCAGCTTGCCCCCCCCCCCCCCCATCCTCTCCCTCCCTCGGTGCCTTCATTAACAGCCTCTAGCTGCAGGGGCCATAGGGTAAGCCAACTCCCGTATTTGAATTCCAATGCTGGTGTAGCTGACTTTGTTGCCACTGTATGTGAGGAACTCCATGAACAAGTTCAGGTCAGAAGGCTGCTTCCTGTTTACAGTGTCTTTCCCCTCAGAGAGCAACAGCAGAGCAGCCCATTTCTTTATTCTGTTTTGCAAAATCCTTCCCATACACCATCTTTATCACTGTAGACCTATTCTCCTCATTGAGATGGATTGTCCTGCATCAGCTGTGGCTGCCAGCTGCAGTAGGGCACTCAGATGGATGCTAGCCACTTGAGGAGTTGCCGTGCTCTACAATAGAACATCTGCCTCGCTCAGCTGGTAGTGCGGTTTTTTTGTGTAATGAGACACAGCAGTGGAATAAAACACATTTGCAAAGGCGGGAGAGTGGAGGGAACAAGTGAAGATGTGTGAATATGGCATCCTCCTGGAAGCATATCAATCAGACCTTTGGCCCTTCACCTGTGGATGCATTTATCCTATTGAACAATTTGATTTCCGGGTGTGGAATGGAGCTGAAATCCAATGTGCATTTGTTTCATGAGCGAATTGTTTATGGAGAGCTTATCATGAGTTGCTTGGAAACACATTAGATGATTGGCGTAACATAAACAGTGTCAGGTTTGCAATGAGTTGCTGTCGGCTCATCATGAACGTCATCACGTCGTTTACAAGATTTTGTGTCTGATTATAAGAGCCCAATGCTTCCTGGTCTGGTCACGAGGAGCAGATTTATAGGCAGGAGATCCGTTTGGGGCACGTTGAATAATAACAACATAATGTATTGTGATTGCTTGTAAGTTTGAAAGTGGAAAATTGCGGCATCAGTAAACATTGTGATAGAAAAAATAAAACCAAGATGAGAAATAAAATCACTCCTAATTGTAATGCAACTGCAAGATGTGTGAGTCCCACAGACTGCTTCATTCAAAATACACCCTCGAGATTTTAGTGTGGCCTTAGGAATGCAACTTAGAGAAGCTCAAAACCTTCGAAACTGCTAACTTCCAACCGACTGGCCCCCACCATCCAAACCTCTGGCTATTCAACGATCACACTGAAGCTTAATTAAGTTTTAGATAAAATCTCAGAAGCTATAAAAAAAAATAGCTACTACTGGAACACATAAAGCACATACATGTATAGGCTGTTATGTTTTCTATGCTTCATAAAATCAGTCCGGCTGACATACAATTACAAACTTGTACTTTAAGTATGGTAATGTTTAAAAAAAAAAAAAAAAAAAGACAGGTATTAGATATATTTGTGCTTTTTAAAACCTTCACAATAGGGCTACAACAGGTCTCCCTCAAACCGCCGAGCAGAAAGTTAATTTATGCTCTATTAGTCTATTGTTTGTATTCTGTGGATTTCCAGGGAAGAAACTCCACCAATAATTTAATTATACATCCAAGCTAAATTCAAGTGTTATATAATCACATGAAAGCAAATCTTTAACAAAGATTCTTGGTATCTGAAGTCTTCAAGGACTGCATTGTCATTAATCTCACACTTAAGATTCCCTGCTCTTGTTATAAACTGAACATTATGTCAAACAGTACTTCCTGAACAGACAAGATTTTCTGTTAATAAGACAAACAAAGGGGATTTCTGTGTGGGGAAACACAAGGTTGAATGTTGTGAGTTTTGCTTTGGCTCTGACTGGTCTGGGTAGGTACTCTTGAGTCTTGAAAGCCGTTTCCAAATGCAGTTAATCAAAGCAAAGGGATGAAAATATAATGTTTTGGATGAAAATATAATGTCCACATTGAGATCATTTGCTGACAGTTACTGTGTCCTCTTACAATGGCTCCAGGTTGTTATTGACAACAACAACAACCATGGAGAACTCACCAGCTATTTTAATGATTCGCAACCTACTTTAAGGCAAAACATATTTTATGATTTGTGTGTAGTTTTTCTTTTTCCCTGAATCTTCAACTCCTTGGAAGTGGAAGGGGCTGTGAAGATTTCTCTTGACCCCCTGCCTGTGTGCAGCCTTTGTAGTTTTCGAGAAGGGAGGCCTCTGGTTAAGGTGAGGAGGCAAGTTCACAAGGAATGGGAAGTCTGACATTTGACTTTGATCCCTTATGAAATAGCATCGGAAACTGTCGCACACACACAGTCTGACCAAAATGAGTGTAACACTCTGAGTTTCATATCTCAAAACGGCTCAATTTGTTTTATATATCACAAATCACAGTCAAAACAGGCTCTAATTCTTACAACCAGGAAGTATGCAATGGCTTTAGCAGACAAATACCTTGCCAGATTATTTAGTACACTGTCAGATACAATGAATTGTTTTAAAGGGGTATAAACTTTAACTTTAGTTTGTATAAACCTTTTAAACAGTGTAATGACTTTCTTCCCTGATTTAAAAAGTAAAACAATCAGACACGCACATGCTTACTGAAAATAAAAGCATGGAGGCTTAAAATGTATAAAACTCTTTAACATGAGGATGATTTTTACAGGAGGTTTTTGTAAATGCTTGTGACCTTTGACAAATGGACCAGTGTAAAGCCATTGAGTTTTTAAGAAAAGTAATGCACGTCTACATTTCTTATAGAAACTATCATACAGGTGGCTACTATGATACCTTAATGAGTTACATATAAAGATACAATTTTGCCAGATAAGTAAAAAAATAAATAGGTCTTTGTTTCTCCCGCCTCCCCTTCAATCTGTTCTACTCTTTGTGCAGATTAACTCCACTGAACATGCTTCCTCTGCCAAATCAGATACCAACCAGCCGTAATTCCTCAGGGGTCGTCCCGTATTTCTTGCAGAGAAATATTGGCAACCACAGCCGCCTCTAAATTACTGTTATGTTGAACTTTGGACTATAGATACACCATGGTACAATGCACTTGTACTGTATTTATCACTGAGCTGTTCGTAGTTACCATAACAGTCCATCATTTCCTATTTGAATTATATAATGTGTTGGCTTGTGTGTGAATTTGTGCTTGACTTTTTTTTTTTTTTTTTTTACAATGTTGGATGCACAAGGCTCTTGTGGAGAAATAAACAAACAAAAAAATACCACAACTTTGGGCGGGGAGTTCTATGTTTTGCGTCATTTACGTTCTTCAAAAATAAGTCTCCACTCGCATAACTCCAGATCCCTCGAGAAGGAATTCACTTACTTTGAAAACCTGAGCCGTTAAAAACTGAAATGGATTCTTAGATAAATTCAGTCAGACAGAAATGCGCTGTAATCAAGAAACAAACATATTCATCATCTCACTTAAAGGGCCCCACAAAGACAGTTGTCACCACAGTTTTTCCTCCAGATCCACAGAAGTGACACCCTTTGTGCGATGTAATTTTGCTGATGTCTGAGCTGCTGTGCAAATCCAACATCCGATTGTTTTACACCTGTAATCACAAAACTGCTCTCTTCTGGGAAATGACTAGTTCGTTTATGGAGAAAGTGAAGGCTGACTTAATTTGCCCATGTTTGAGCAACCTTCTGCAGTGTAATGCAGCACGTTGCTCAGTCTTTGTGATTTATGGAAGCAAATATGGCTCAAAAATCAATTGGAACTGTATTAACACAAATGCTTTTTCATTTTCAGATTAAACTGCATTTTTTAGCTCCTAAATAAAAATTAATAACCAATCATCCAAATTGCATTTGAATTTTCTTGGATAAAGCTGCTTATTTTGTGACTTAATTAAAATGAAAAAGAAAATGATGATTAGGTCTTGATTTTCAAAAGACACTCCACCAAATAGTGACCAAAATTAATTTGGAAATGTCAAATTTGAAAAATAAAATGCATTTGCAAAAATACGTTTTTTTTTTTTTCCAGTTCAAGGATATAGCTACATTATCTGACTCATACATTAATTTAATAATAGTTCATTCAAACACCTTTTTCTTTTCCTGAATTCAGGTTGCACATTTTATGGCAGAACTCAAAAGAAAATATAAAGTGAGGATTCCTTTTTCATTTTCACATCTGCGATGCAAAAAAGGATCAAAATTCAATTGAACTTAGCATTTCCAAGAGGCGGGGGAGAGTGACGTCAGAAGCCGCTCAAGTTCATCACAACAAATAAGATGTTACAGAACATCCAAGCAATATGAATATTATTTCCAGGAAAAATTGTTCCAACAGAGACTTTGACTGTTGTGTAAATACATTTTACAGTTTTGTTGCATTCACTTTAACTTTGCACCTACCAGCAGCAGTGTGATAGAGCTGTATCCATAAGTCATTGAAAGGGTAAAAGAACCCTTTAATGCTATAAAAACACAGAAAACACTGCCATAATGAAAACTAAACTCAGGATCCTTTAAGCTCTCCCAAGTCCCCTCAGTAAATCAACCTCAAGGTGACAAATCTTTTACAATGTCCACTAACTCCTAAAACAGCTCCTGAACTCCATAACAGCTGGATTGTATTTTTACATCCACAAGAGAAAAAGTGGAGGATGCCGAGACATGAACCAAGCTGAAACGCAGAAGAAAGAAATCATTGTAAAGGATAAGTTAATAAATAACCATCAACACATTATCAGAAATAATGCTCAATCAGCAATCTGCTGCCGGCAAAGACATGCAACCACACCACATATCTTTTTCAAATGTTGGCTTTCAATCCGTCTCAATTGTGTCCTCTGATGGGGCAAAATAGAAACAAAAAGTGTATTATCTTTATAGTTCCTGCCAGGAGTGGCTGAAAGATTGTGAATCTCATACTTCTTGCGGGTTTGTTATTAATTAGCATGCCTTTTATGTGTGAAAACTGTGAGGGCTCGCAAACCAGCATCAGAATACTGAAAACAATTAAACTGCGAGATTAGACTGAGGCCACATTTACACAGACTCAGGTATTTTTTTAAAAAGCTGATATTTTTTGACATTTTCAAAAATAACATTGTTCACCCCAGATAATTCAAAGGAAAATTAGGAATTGACACAAACCCACATAGAAACCTTGTGAAGAGCTGCTCTGATTATGGCAAAAATGTTGAAACATAAAGCTTTTGCGAGCATTTGTGATTGTAAATGCAAATAATATATATAAATAATATATGTAAATTAATAATAATAAGTAAGCCTGTTTCATGTAAATGTGCAAACGAAAGGCCCAAGCTAACTTTGCATAACAGCAATAAGTAAAATTATGCAAGGTCTGTTAGTAAATCAATGAATTAACCTCTTGGATTCATTTTTTTTTTCTGTTTTTAAATATAGCACTTCCTTGGAAGTAAACAGCTGCCATTGTGAGATAAGGAAATACATGCTTTAAATCATGATAGCTGCTGATGATCAGACCTGTATTTATATTAAAATGTGTGCTTTCAGGAGATTTGAAAAACAAAACAAAACAATAACATGCAATATACTATAGTCTGGCATGCAGAACGAGTAATTCTGTCGATTGTAGAACGTTCCCATAATGAATGAGATGGAGGACAGCAGGAGCTAAGAAAATGGAACCTTGCAGTGGCAGTATGAATGCGTGGTTGAGAACATGAAGTACTCGTATAAGCAGGGCCAAAGTGTGTCCACAGGTTCCATCTTGTTAGAAATCAGTACATAATTTCATATTTTCACCGCTCCTTGTCATACAGGTAATTACTGAACCAATTCAACTCTACTTTAAGTGTGTGTATTAACTGAAAAGCAACAAACATATTAACTTTAATTGCCTCAATCACAATACAGGAGCCCCAACGAAATGCAATCAGCTGCTGAGCGAGAGAAGCAACCAAACCAACCATTTACATGGTCCACTGTTATTTGGGCTCTGAGTTGGTGCCTTTATGATTAGTGATGGCAGGGGGAGTCCACCTGTTTAGTTCATTTAAGCCCTTTTTTCAGCTTTATTAAGTGAGAATGGAAACAAAATTGTGTTGCACTTTGGCTGTCCGTTATACCCAGCAATAGTGCCCGGAGCCACTGAAAACGCAACTTTCTGAAAATGGCTCCCAAAGGTGGAACTTTCATAAAATGCTCCGACTCCATTTCTGTGTCACCGAGCAAACAGGTTGTTTGTTACGGGTCCCGGGAAAGGCGAACACAACAACAAAAAGAAGTCATAGCTGTAGAGGAAGAGTCGTAGAGCAAGAACCACCGAAGTACGTGTGTCCTTTCACAGATCGTGTCTATTAAATCCATTCAACATCTTTACAATTTATATTCAGTGCAATTTTCTTGTCCTATACAACATAACTAAAATGTCACAATAAAGTCAATTTACATCAATATGCATCTGTAATTACTCAAAACAATCTTTTATTAATGCTCACTTCACTCTCATTTGACTTACAACTGTTACAGATTACATATGAGACCGCACGGTAGTAAAAGATTATTAATCTCAATGTAGTTCTCCTGAATAAAGGATAAATAAGTATGACACCTTTAACAATCACATTGACCTTCAATGAAATAGTGCGTAGCTCAGGATTATTCATCCTTGCACTCATAAGTGCATAAAACGTACTTAAATATGGACTTTGCACTTTAGAATGTGTATTAATTAACTTCTACAGAGCTATATCAAACCATATTTTCATGCAATAAAACAAAGTATGTACAACAGGGCAATTATTCGTATATCTATTTCTGCAAATATTGAACAAATAATGCATTCTGGGATAACACTCATGAAGTCACATCAGGAGTCCTATTAAATACATTGGAGCAAGATACAAAGTGCAAAAAGCTAATAAAGAGATTACAGTGGAAGAAATACATGACGTGGCGAACTCTCATGATAATGTGGACTCTTGCGAAAACACAAAATATCACTGTGACAAACTCTCGTGAGACTGCTTCTTGGTTTTCCCACGGCTCAATAAACTCTTAGAAAGACATCTCAAAGCTACACTGACATTCACAATACTACTGCCTCTCACTCACAGAACTTATATGAAGCCAAGGGCTCTCATTTCTAACAAATTTAACCATCTACTGACCTTTAAAATAGAGGAAGTGTCTGAGAGCAGTAACCACCGAAGCACCTGTGTCTTTTCCAGATCGAGTTTGAGCAGGAAACGGGAAGTCAGAAGAAAAGGTGTGTTTGGTGTGTTTGCACAAACCAAGCGCTTATATGGAAAAGGTTCATTCTGTTACAAAATACAGTACTCATACTAAATGGGGTTGCACATATTTGAGTGCATCATATGTTCATCTAGCTTACGTTCTCAATTCACTGTGTAGTTGGAGCTTAACTGTTGATCCAATCATTTTGTCAATGATTGAAATCAAGAGCAAGTGCATTGAGATGCTGCGCCTTGGATTATTCAACTTGAAACAGGCAGGTGGAGCTCAGTACACTAGTTCATAGCAGAAATTGGTGATCAGCATCTGAAATTTTGAATGTTTTGTTCATGATTTGCATGCCACTACTTCTGAGAGTTTCCATGCATATTTAATAATGTGACATGAACGCTTCGTGTGACTAAACAGTGTCGGTTGGGTCCGATTATAATTAACATCCCACCAGTGGCTGTCAATCATCTAAGCCGGTGCATCAACATTGCCAACAGTCCATAACATATATATTTATGGCCCCTATTTCACCTCCAGCCACTTGCTTTGAATCATACCCCCACATTTCTACTTGACAACCTCAACCTCCAGTAAAAAAAGTATCCACAATATCAGATACAGCCATCACTACCAGTGGCACAATTTGTGACCAAGCACTGTGATCACTAACTCATCAAAACTACCGTTATGTGTTGTGCAAGTACCCCTCTCCCACTCCTCGTCACTTAGGCCCTGTTTACACGACAGTGTTTCACATGACAACATCTAATCCGTTAAAAAAAAAGGGAGTGTGTTTACACTGCAGCACCAGACACAGAGACAACGATGTAGTTAGTATGCCGCGCCAGTGAGGGCGCTGTGGCTTGATTTTGTAATGAAACCACACAGACGTGTGCAGAGAAGAATAGGCTGTAAACATGTCGAAAATGGAGAGCACCCGACATCCATATGAACTGATGAGGCATCGGATGCAATCAGGGGTGAGTCTCAACTATAAAACTACTGATATGGATGATAAAAGTAGAATACTGACTGTGACTAATACCACTGCGGGTCGCCATGTTTGTTTGCAAGGGATGGAATGGGAAGGGAGGGGGAGAGATGCGCAGGCGCAGTAGCAGGCTCTGTAGCCTCCAGCAATCTGCAGGAGTGATGTGCGGCCGTGAAATTAACTTTCCACCTTGGGAGCCGGATTAAAAACTTCACGGATACAGTGCATCCGCACACTCGTGCCATGTAAACAGACGTCCCAATAGTGAAGAAAGTTTTGCGGATACTCGAGTAGTCGTCATGTAAATGTAACCTAAGTCTCCCTATGTATTCACTGTGCTATATTACTGATATGGCTGATAATGGGTGAAGTTACCTGGCGTTTAATCTACTAGTATCCAAGCGGACTGATGATAGAGAAAGATGGCATCTGTAAGAGTGCACTCCTACATTTTCACACAGAGGGGAAGGAAGTCAGGCTCATTGCACTTTGTACTGTTGTTATCTCATAACAGCAGTACAAAACAAAACAAAACCACTCACCAAGAGAGCCACGAAAACTCAAAATACAAATAGTGCACCAACTAATACGCTTTTGCTTTTGATGTAGAACAACCTACATGTTATAAAATGTAAATTGTGCCCCAAGCTTAAATAATCCACAGCAGCCCTATGGACTTGAGCTCTTTTGTTTTGGGGAGCTTACACAGGGCTTCCTTAAAGTATTCACAGCACTTCACCTTTTCTTCATTTTGTTATGTTAAAGCCTTATTCCACAATGGATTGAATTGGCTTTTTGTTTTTCAAAGTTCTCCACAAAATACCCTATCATGTGAGGGAAAAAATATTTTTTGGGGGAAACTTGCACATTTACATAAGTATTCACAGCCTTTGATCAATAATTTGTTTCTGCATCTTTAGCAGTAATTACAGCCTCATGTCTTTTTAAATACGATGCCGAAAGCTTGGTTTGTCTATATTTGCGTGGTTTGATCCATTCCTCTTTGCAGCACCTCTCAAGCTCCATCAGGATGGAATGAAATTGTCAGTGCACAGACATTCTTCCATCTCTTCAGAAATGTTCAATCAGATTCAAATCTAACCTGTCCCGAAGACTCTCTTCATATCTTGGCTGTGCATTTCAGGTCGTTGTCCTGTAGAAAGATGAACTGTCGTCCCAGATGTTTCTCTCACATTGCTGCTTCATTGTTTCCTCCATCCTGACGAGTATCTCAGTTCCTGCCACTCAAAGCATCCCTACACCATGATGCTGCCACCACTATGCCTCACTGTAGTGATGGTATTTGCCCCATGATGCCTGACTTTCCCACCAAAGAGTTCAATCTTTGTTTCACCAGACCAGAGATTTTGTTTCTCATGATCTGAGAGTCTTTCAAGTGAATGTTAGCAAACTTTTATCAAGGAGTGACTTCTGCCTACATATATGAGACATAATGCTGCTACAATGACTCAGGAAAAAAAAATCGCCATTCTACAAAGTAGAATTTAAACTAAAAATGAGCAAGAAACAGAAAAAGGGTTATGGAATGTTTGAAAAAGCTGCGAAAGTCCAGAAAAATACTGTGACTGGGTCCAGTACTCGCAAGCTTAAAGCAAGCAGGAGTTTAAAGCAGCGAGCCTCCAGACGTCATTTGGACAGTCAAATTTCCAAAAAGACGTCCAAATCAATAGCGCACACCTCCCTCAAAGCCGTCTAAAATATGTGTACAGTACAACCTCAGACTAGGGACCCGGTAAGAGCAGACAAATAGTCGTTTTCAAATATTTATACACATTTTTTTCAACAGATGTGACTCTCATTGTGATGTGATTTCTAGTAGTCTGGCAAATATGATAACTATTATCATCTGCTGTAACTTAATTTTTTTCACAATAATGTGGTTTTCTTCAAATCTTCATAATCTTTAGTCTTGATTAAAACAAAAAAAAAAAGTAGTGACTTGGAGGATGTCATAATTGGCCATAAAGAACTGCACAGATGTATAGTATTTTAAATCAGACTTACATTTGCAAACCTCAAACAGTGACTCTATTCTTGTGTTCTGACTTTTAACCACAATCTCTGGGGTGTTGGTTTTCAGAGACGGCCTATCAGATTCCCTTTCATCAGCAATCGTTCTTGGAGCCCTTTCTGACCCACATAAATCACTGTTTGAGTCACAGATCCACTGAAACAATAACGACGTGATTCTAATCAGTAATGTTTTTCTCCAGGCAGTCGTAATGTGGCGTGTTACAGGCCAGGACTGATGGAATTACCTTCAGATGAGATATATTTAATAGAGAGACCGAATCAGAGAGCAGGCTGAAAAAAAAAAATTTAAAAAAAAAATGAAACCCTTGGAAACAATATCTCTGCAAAAGCGGACACCAGCTCATTTGATTGAGTGCTGATTTCATTCCAGAGAAGGCTGTAATATTGGATTACAAGTCACTTTATATCTCATTCCTGTTTACTGGAATATATCACAATTCATGAAGCCATTATCATAGCTTTCCTGACAATAACACCTATCAAATCTATTTCTCACAAAATATAGCGAGAAATCCTGCCTCATGGAGAGCTACAGACATGTACACCATGGGGGGAAGAAAATGATCTGGTTCATCCAACATGTTGAAGGATGTCTCAGTCTGGTAGCTGTTCAAGCTTTGATCGTACTCTATCCTCATGACATGACAATACACAGACTAGTCATGTTAGAATTGAAAACCATCGTCATCCATCGTTTATATTTGCTTGATGCAGACTGACAGTCTCCATCCCATGCCTAACACAGAGACACACACATCGATCCACATCCACGGTCGCCATCTTTTGAAATATGGGATCATAAAGTAGCGTCACTGTAATGCCACCACTGCTGGAAACAACAGACCTGCCTGCATGTGCCTTGTGTGTCTCCTGCTTTGTTGCTGATAGGATCAGTTTCCAACTCTTTCAAAAAGGGCTAACATCGAGATTCGAGAGCAGCGTTTTTTCGTTTTTTTTTTAATTAACCAAAACTACTTCAGCTGAACGTAATGAGTCAATCAGTCGTTGGACTGATGCACACAGTTCTGACAACACGGCACTATTAAAGCTATCGTTGCTCTTCATGTGTTTAACACGTAAACCACAATTTGGGCATTTAACAATTTTCCATAGAAATTGGGAAAATAATAATTTTCTTCATTTGCAACAGGGAAAGAAGACAGTTTATATTTTAGTTTTGCAGCAAGCACCTGATTTCAGTTTAAAGTAATGTAATAGAAAGGTTAATGGTCAATCAAAAAATAAATAAATAAATAGTCAAATTTAATAGCATATTCAGAGCAGCATGAGAGTAATCTGGTTTGGGTGTGAAAATAATCGAAGCGTAACCATGAATGAAAGAACCATTGGAACCGGTCAGTCAGGCGGCCATCAGCTCTGACTCATTGTGCACATGCAGGAGGTGGGCGACGTTGCACGGCAGATCCTAATCATGCCTTCCATGGATGAATCATATCACTGATCAACAACACTCATTTGGCAGCGACAACAGGAGTGAGTCGCTTGACAGTTCGCCAAGTGAGCTTCTGGACTCATGAAGGGCGGCAGCGTTGTGCCTGAAAATGCGACGTATTGCGGAAAAAGGCAAATGCAGCAAACAGAACTGCAGACTCGGCCTCCACGATTAATCTTTGTAGGAACACTTAAAAAGGTCAATGTTAATCCAGGTGGGGAAAATCCTTGACTTTTTGTGTAAACTTTCCCCTTCAGGAAGTGAACTCCGTACATTAACAACGTCAAATCAAATCAAGTTATATTAATTTGGCACTTTTCATACACAGTGATATACTGTAGCAAAAATGTTTGAAATGTCATCAACAGCGAAGCTAAAGCAGCACATTGAACCAAAGCACCCCTCCTCTTAATTATTATTAATATGTTATTGATTTATATGGACTGTAAGCTGTGACAGATCTTCCTTCAGATAAGGTATTTTCACTCCCTGGACAGAAAATAGTAGCGCCGTCCTTGGCCTTGGACTGTGACGGACACTATTCGTTTTGTTTTATTTTGTACTTATTCATTTAGTCTGAATATTGCTGCTTTTTTTTTTTTCTAAGACACAAGTTATTGTTAAAATTTCTTTTTCTTGGGGCAAACAAGTCAGGGATAAATTAATTTACAAAACGTTACAAACTTTTGAGGTTTCCTACCTCAGATTGTGTTTATTAAATTAAACTTTATTTATATAGCACCGCGTACAACACCGTCATTTGCAGGTGCTTTTAACGGACATAAACCCAACATATCAAACAAATGTTAGTACAAGAATTATGTCGGCACATCTTCTGGACACTGTTGTCAATAGTGTCGAATGGCCTCCTTGAGGGTTTTGCTATTTTAAATTGTAATTTGTTCAGAGAATCTGACAAGTATATTTCACCACTATTCCACTCCATTTCCTTGTTTTTTGACAATATACTGTTAAGGTGAAAGCTGCAGTTGGTTACCAGTGTGGACTTAATAGGTGACAACAATGGATAAAATGCCAGTATTCTTAGGGTACAAACATATGTGGGTAAATAACTCTTGCATATTTTTTTTAAAATATATTTATGGTACGAAGTACTTGTTGAAACGTAGATGTGACCTTGTTTTTGAGTCTGATTGAGCTAAAATGCAAGTGGGAAAAAAACCCTTTACCTTAAAATGTATGTTGTGCTTTCATCAGAGGGGAAATGCTTTCAAAAAATGTTTGAGTTTTTGTTTTGTTTTGTTTTTTTTATTATCTTTTTTTACATTTTGTAACACTATTCCCCATTGATTAATTTGATCCTGTAGCTTTCAAGGGCATTTGTGGTATTATTGCAATATCTTACAATGTGTGAACAAGTAGTTATAGACGTTAAAAGTGAACGTTATTTCAAAAGACTTGTCTTTTTAGGAAATCTCACAGAGACCTTAAAATGAAACTATCGCTTAAAACTAAAAATGGTACCATTATTAATATGTGTAAGTGACTCTATTCTTCCCTTTGTCTCCTCTGACAATGGTTTTGTCTATTTTGTGCCAGTGGATAAGTGAAAGTGTTTCAGTGTGGAGGCTACAGACCTTCAGTAAGTAACTACTTTACAAAGATTCACAGACAAGAGATGTGTGCAACACTTTTATTCATTTGTACTTTTTCAGAAAATGAAGCATATTTTGTTTTAGTACAATTCAGTTTGTGACAATGACCCCAGAATGATTTTGTGAAACTAGATATTATGTGCTCAAACTCACATACTATATATTTAGTAGATTAGCATCAGTATTCATTTTTTTCATTGTCAATCAGATTAATCCATTTCGTTTTCAACAAGAAATGGCAGAGATCTCTTCTAGATGTCAAAACTCACCATGGGACAGACGTTGGCAGCGACCGCCATCTGTTAATAGCTCAGGGCAGGTTAAAGTTGCAAGCAATACAGCAGTGCAAACCAGCTAATGTCAACATACTTTGTGCCCCTGATGTTAAAAGACGATACACCATTCATCTGAAAAATTGCTTCTGTGCAATTGAAATGAAAGATTTAGAAGACCTGGATGCTGTTGAAATTAAGGATTGGCAGGCTGTAATGGCATGGTCACGTCCAATGACAGGATACCCAAAGTTGCCATGAGGTGGACTCATGGAAGAGAAAGAGAGGCTCTATGTCTCCAATGGGATGAAGAGGTTGAGTCAGCGATCAGTAGTTTACCTGAAGTGTGTAATATCAATTTATGCAAGACTCAAGTTTATTTTATATGTTAAGACTGCCGTGGCCTGAAAGTTCTGTGTTGGTCTCATCCAACCAAAGCATTGTGGAGAAATCTGAAAACTCCACCTCGGCTTTGACGTGTGGATGGGCAGCATGTACATTTGCTGAAATATCATTTCCCCACCCTCTCGACGGCATCAAATAACAGAAAATGGTTGATTACTTACTCCAGACTGTGCTGCAAAAGCTACTGATGCTATTTGGTTTAATAAGGCAATATGTTGGATTTCTCGAATATGAAGAATTTTAAATGCTCCTTGTCATCTTGTCCATTTTTTTTTTCATGTATTTCTGTGGCAAAGTTACAGTACCACCTATTAGCCTGGCAAATGTACTACATCATTTTGAGTCATTTTTATATCCCTGTGTGGTTGAGAAACTTGTTTCGAAAGATCTTTTTGGCTGCTCCTGACAGGTCCTTAGTCTATCCTCTCTTTGAATATATAGTATGTCATGTCTTTTGAAGTCTTTGATCTCCTCCTATCTGCTTACAAGCATTCACACATCAGTCCCGATAAGTAAAGTCTATAGCTATGTTAAATTACTTGAGGTTTTTGTATTTATTTATTTTTTTTAATAATACATACTGCAAAAAAGCACTGCAAAGCAAAGTGCAGCTCTATTTACGAACCTGTCACCTTTTTCGCTGCAGCAGACTTTGCAGGCCTGCAGTCACAGATAACCACTTGTGTCCAACTCTGGTGAACGGCCCAATCAATGCAAACTTGAATTGAAAGTGAATGTGCTTCTTTGCATGCATATGAGTCTGAAGAACTGTGCTGAACTCAGCTCTGTGTGACTCTGAAGCGCTGTACGGCTCAACGCTCCGAATCACTCCCACTCTGCTACGACATTTATCGGAGAAAGGGAAATGAGCTTTCACTGCAACCTTGAACCTTGTTTCTCCACATCTCATCAGCCCTTAAGGTCCCCAGTGGTGATTCTTTTTTCCTCCCCAATGAACAGTTTTAACTATGTAAACCATTACCATTCCTGGCACTAAGTGGCTGAGAACCACTGCCGCTATGATTCCTCTGAAGGCAGCTGCTTCCTCAAGTGAACAGTCAAGTCATTCCTGAGCAGCCTAATGTAGCCTGGATGCCACCTCATTAGCTCGAAGCGCCTTTTTAGGCGTTCAATCCACTATCTCAAGGAATGAATTCAAAATTCCAATATTTAAGAAAGTATTTGAATCAACAGCAAGCAGATTGTATTTACCTTTGAATGTCCTTTATGGGAAATATGGTTGTTGTATTTGCAGAGTACAAATAATGCATTTCTGGTTAGGAATCCTAAATTATTAAACCAGAAATAATCTGTCTACTTTAGGTAGCATGCCAGGTTTTCTTTTAAAATACTACATAGATTCTTATCTATCTTCTAATTCTGGATATGTTTCATAATGTATGCAATTGAGGTCAATATGCTCAACATCTTTTCAGTAAAAGAGTGTTTAGATCAATGTTTCTTTGCTTTCTATGATAAACATAATAATCCTGTTGGTGATCTTTAACTTTTTTGCAATTGATGCTTTAGTGTTTGTTTTTATTTAATTTACCTTTTAAAATAAAGCGCGCCTAAGCCTTCTTGCGGAGCATATACAGTATATACTGTACATTCTAAAAATTGTACAGTATACCCTGAGCTCAGTGGGCTCTTTCAGCTCAATAAAACTGTACTTACTCATTATGCTTCATTACAACCAGGTAAATGTCTAAAACATATCAAAATAATTTCACCACAAGAGAGCAGATCTGAATTCATCAAGGCACCAGATTTGATGTTGGTCCAAACTTTCTCAACTGGGCCTCTCCACATAAATACAAAAAAAAATACTGGTTGCCAAACAGTGTGTGTGTGTGTACTTAGGTTTCCTCCAGGTTGTCTGGTTTTCTCCCGCAATCCAAGAACATGCACGTGGGGTTAATTGCAGTCTCTGAATCGCCCTGAGGTGTGGTTGCTCGTCTCTGTGTGTTTGCCCGGTGATGGACTGACGACCTGTCCGCCGCGTCTCCTGCCCTCGCTCGTTGTTCACTGGGATCAGCTCCAGCGTACCCTGAGCAGGACTTAAGTGAAAAAAGATGCTTGCCAAAGAAGTACAACTAACTACAAGTTCACAAACTAGTATCAGGAAGGTGTTGAACAAGAAGTCCCAACTTAAGGAATTTTTAACAAATCCACAATGTTTCTATATCCACTTCCAGTGAAAGTTGGATGTTGATACTATTCAGGAAATGTGCAAGAGTCACCAAGCAGTGACAGTGTCCTCTTTTGCTTAACTTTGATCTAATGTAAACCACTGCAAGAGCACAGGAACTCTTCTGAAACAATCTTCAATGATCAATTTCAAGTTGAGGCTTGATTAAACAGAGAACGAGATCCAAAAATCACACCACCTCTTTTTAACTGCAATGGAACAGTGGCCTTTGGTCATGTGTCTAATAATTGTGTCTGTCCATTTAGAGCAGCTGACTCGGGCGCAGAGGATGATGCGTCTTAGTCAGACGCCCAGCGTCTCCTAAAGTAGTAGCCAAACAAACAAACTGTGTTTACGTCCACGATGCCCAATCAACAAAGACAGATGGAAGGCTGTGGATTCTCCCCCAATGCCTGTGGCATATTTGTTATGGGCCGTCTTGTTTTCAGTGTGTGAAATGGCTTCTGATGTAAAGGTATGTGTTCTTTTCCGCCATATGGAGATGGTTCCCTCATCGCGAGCCTCTTCTTATTCGCATTTTTTTTTTTCTTCCATTCTGCTCGATCAAAATCCAGCGCCACACACCGAGCCAGACTGTGTTTACAACAACGTGTTTATAAAGAGACTGCTCGTTTACTGACCGTGACTGGCTGGGTTACAAAGTTTAAATGTGACACTTGCGATTTCTCCACACTGAAAGTCCGCACTGACTCAGACTTCAGACGTCCTCTTGTGTCATAAATGTCTTAGTTTATCAGAAAGACCTCGCGCATGAGATCAAATGCAGCAACCATGCGTGACGTACCACCATAGTGCAGCGAGAAGTTTAACATTAAAAAGCAAAACTTCCATAAACTTAAGAAGTGAGTGTTCTCCTCAAGTCAGCGTTGGTGAAAGGCTTCAGATTTCTTTGAGCCAACGAGTTTTAGTGAGATCAGTTTTCCCCAATGTGGTGCCATTTTCATCTCTGTACAGGAAAGGGTTAAAATGGCTCCGCTCTGTTAATTTTGATAGAAATGTCCCACAGTTCAGTTCAATTCAAATTACGTTTGTTTGGTTTTCTATCTGGCAATTTCAAGCAAGAAAGCTTGCAAACACAACTAATTTGAACTTTCCAATGCAAGAATGTCAATGTTAAGTGTTGAAATAAATAGTCTAGCTATTAGCATTTCCTTTTGCCTTGAGGGTTACATTTTTTTTTTTTGGGGGGGGGGGGGGGGGGGGGGGGGGGCTCTGTTGCTATGTTTACAGAGTGTATAAAAGATGGTGGCCCATAGGGGTCACCACATTATTACACCCCAAAACACAAACCTGAAAGCTGCAGTATTCTTTATTGGTATTTGTTTGGGGGTATTTTACGATTCTTTTTTTGGTGTTTCTACGGGATTCGCAGTTTGTTGCAATTAGTTAACCTATCTGTGCCAGCATATTGGGTAGCTATCCTCACTTCTGATATTGCCATCAATATATTTGAAGTCAAATGTTTTCGATATAGTCTGACTGCATCTGTCTGCATGTGATGCATCACAGTATTATTTTGTGGAATTTCACCAGCAGAATGGAAAAATACTTTAACAGACTGACCAGCAAGTCCGGCAAATCTCATTAACACGAATGCAACGCCCTCGTTCACGCGCCACCGGGTTCTTGTAATTTGACGTCAACGTCACTGTGTTGCGATCAGTTGCTGGCGTAAACATCAACCCCTCCAGTTCACTGCTGCTTCACGTACAAGCTGTCTGATGTGACACAGCAGCGTTTTAATTGTGGCCTTTCAATCAAAAATACAACAAGCATAATGTTCCAACATGAAATCAATTAAATTGAACCCATCTTTTCCTCTGGAGGCTCATGTAATTATAAGTTCCATTTGCTAATCAGACCAAACAAGGTGTTTCAAACTGTTTTATATTCTAATCATCTGTGACTCGTACAGATGCTTTGCTGGTGCCACAAGTTGTCCTTCTCAGAGGGTTTCGATTAATAAGATTCGAGTAAAATAGGTTTCAGGTTTCAGCGTTCACAGTGCAGTTTTCATGGAAGCTTCCTTATTCTTACCCAGAGACATGTTTTTAGTGAAAAGCCCACCCGACTGCTAAAGGCCAAACAATTAGAACATTTTTTAATCAAGTGATTAAATGTGCTTAATAGTTCAACAAAAACAAGGATGAAAATATTTATTTCCTCACACTGCTGTCTCATTATAAAAATAAATGATAAAAATGGTGCTGTTGTTGTGAATAATATCGAGTGAATATTTCCTCATACATAAACATCGCTCCTTTCTGTAGGTCACCAGTGTCCAGGCAACAGCAGGACATGTGACCTTCAAGCGGAGGGTACCCCGGAGTTCACGTGGAGCATAGTCGCCGCCGGAGACCTTCGGGGGGAACGGAGCGAGAAAATCGAGAAGAAGGCTGGAAGTCCCCAGGGTTGGGAGGAAGGTAAGACCGAAGGTATCACGTTCCCCCCATTCTAGGGGAATTTCATTTTTCAGCAACTTTCTCGAGCTCCCACTTTCTCACTCGTAGATTGGCTCTGCTCATAAAACGCTGTGTCAACAATGCATCATCCATTGAAATAATTCATTTATCTCATTGTCTGTGATATTAACAATTTTTTGGGGGTACTTACAGGATATTGCTCTGTTACATTCAACCTGCTCACTTTATTCTACAATTGCATAAATGTACCGCCAAACAAGCACTAGAAGCATTTTTTCCCCCTGATGATTTTGAATGAAGTTGTGTCGGCAAAGCGAAATATAGTTGTGACTTTTTCTAAGGTTTCCTCGGGTAAAAAGCTGGGTATGCTTTACTGAGCCAGTACTCTGGAGCGTCTTGTAGGCCCCTGCTTTCAAATCTTCCGTATCCTGCAGCATCATTCATTTTCATACCTGGGAAGATGAGAAAACAGTTTCTCTCATCTTATCTCCTGAGGTGATGGTGAAATGGAGGGAGACAGAAGGGTCTATTTATTTCCTTAAATGTGTTTTTTTTTTTTTTTTCTTCCCTATCATGAGCTACAAGTCTGAGACCAGATGGGTGGAGGACTGAATGAAATTGGAAAAGTGAGATATACTGACTGAGAAAGGAGTTAGTGCGTGCGGACTGCAGAGGTGATTGATGCCGGTTACGTACATCTACGTTATGTTGTAAATGAAGGCAGATGATGTGTGCCGGCTTATTTGTGTGTTCACTCAGATACCACAGAAGAGGTAATACTTTTTAATGAGAAACCTTATATGCTACACTCAGGCCTCACGCTGCTGTTCTGATGAGCTTCCACCAGTTTTTTTATTAAAGTAGATGGCAATTGTTATGATTTATTTTTCATGCATGTATATAATACTTTGAAACTGCTTGTTTTTTTAATGAATTAGAGCCCGTGTCAGAAATTACAAATGGCAAGTATCATTCAAGAACTTCCTTCTGTGATTAAAGTAGTATTCTATTCTATTCTATTCTATTACTGCTGAACACAGACTTGCTGTAAGAGAAGCTGGAAAAAGGCCGGTGTGCACGGGCTAATATCAGCTGATGACAAAAATAAGAGTGATGTCAAACCACCATCACTTGATGCTGGATGTAGTAAGAGAGTCTCTATAGTTCGACATAAAGGCTAAGGTATCTTTGTAAGAAAATGATTGTCATCATTATCATGAGAAACGTTTTTCTTTTCAACATGTTCAACTGTCGATCCGATCAAGAAACGACTGCATTTTTTGCCTGCAGGATTTCGAATAAGAATTCGTGTAAAATTTGGATACTTCCATTCAGTAAATCTATCTTAATTCTTTTTTTCCACGTAGATACAAACTTTTTTTTTCAATTTTTCTCTTATGTTTTTAGTTTATAAGATCATAATTTCTCTTGCTTAATTAGTTGGGGATTATAGACTGTTCAGTATGGTAAAAACACAAGATTCGCCCAGTTCAAAAACAAGGATTACACCAGAACAATAAAAAAAAAAATGTTTATCTGCCCATGTAAAATGATTATATTAGGTTCAAGGATGCAAAATCCCCAAGACCAAATGGATTACTTAAAAAAATTTTTTATATAATATTCCTCTAAAGAGGACAAGCAGCCTTCTCCTCGACCCTGTAACACACACAATTAGCATTCATGCAATCATGCGCCAGTTGAAAAAAAAAAGAAAAGTAAATAAATCTATTTAAAAAAAGGAAAGAATACCAAGCTGATCATGATTGAAGGTAGGCAGCGGCGAGTACAAAGGAAATATATGTGCATAATCATGTTCAAGCCCTCAGTTAGCCACAATGCAGTTGGCGTGTTTTGAATAATTGAGCCGGGCGAGCTGCTGTCTCCACACATTTCACTGGCGCTTTTTAAAAAGGATGGAAATAAGGGATGAATACTTAATGGCTGTGATCTGTGGAATCGCGAAAGCTGTTTTTCTCCAGCACCTAACTCATGCGTGGCAAGATGTTCAACTTTGAAGCTTGTAAATGGACGGTGTTTTTCCTGTAAGAGCGTGCTGATGTTAGAGTTGCGCAAATACAGGTGGATGAATCAGAGGGATCAAGGCAGAGTCATGAAGCCATGAAAGCAGACTTGTTTCGATCTTATATTTGGACCTTGACTTTGATGATACCATTGTGAGAGGTCAAACTAATTACCATTGTGGTGACAGTACTGGGACTGGTCATCATCTTTTCATTGACTGACATGTTTCATGTAGTGGAATTCTGCTGCATGATGAGTTATATGGCCCAGACGGGTCAACGATGCAACAAGAGCCACAACACAATAGCAAAGGCAGGAAGTTTACCCACAGCGGAACATTTGTATTATGGCAGAGTTTGATGAAACTTAAGTAAAACGTTGCTGCTCAATGACTGATTAAGGGTGTTTTAAGTTTTCACAAATCAGCCATATTGGTCAATATTGGTAAATTATGTCATTACAATGTTGAACCTTGTGTTGTGGCTTTTGCTGTTGGGTTGTTGCATTTGTAGTTGCGTTTGTCTTTTCTAGGCCACCGTACTGTTAACTTTAGATGTATAATTTAATTTATATTGAGCTGCTGCGATGGTACAGTTGCTTGCTATTTTTGGTTGCAATTTTCAAATATCTTTGTAATTTGAGGTTCCCTCCTGCTTCTTGAGTTGAGCACATATTGTTGGGTGTGAGGTTCACAAACGGCAGAGCAGAGAGGTCACTGTGGAGACAGAAGGTCAATACTCAGCACAGCAGAGAGGCAACATCATCCAGAGAAAGGTGGAAAAAAAAAAAAGGCAAAATAGTATCATGATTGTCCAAGCTTCAGCAATGGCCAGTGTTTTAAGTCACACATTCCACCAGCACCACAGCTTTTGGTGGTACTGCATGAATAACTACGGTAATTGCCATTATAAAGCTTGTAACACAATTCTGTTTACATTTAGAACTAATAATCTGCATTACACATGAACACTAAAGCTGCCATTATTGTCTCTCTCTTGCTTACGGAGTCAACTGTTAGCTTTAGCAACAGCAAATCCAAAGCAATTGGCTCTGTTAAAAACCAGCTTTGTTACTATTTCATTGAACTCTTGCATCAAGTATCTTGAGCATTGCACTCCATTTGCCATTCATGGCCCCAGCGGAAGTGCAACTGCTGCACTTTATTTATAGGACGGTGTGCATATTTTCAAAACAGCCCCAACTGATGGAGACAAATTAAAACGACATCTTTGTATTTGCACTAACTGGTGAGATAACTTTTTTTTTTCCACCAGCTGCTTACCAGGAAGTGACATCCAGCTGTGACTGTGGAAGGAGGAAAAGCATGCGGAATAGACATCCTTTTAATAAAACTGTGCCAAAACCTCGGCGCCAAACATGTCCTTGGCGACAGCCAATCAAGCCGACTGAAAATGAATCACCTCTGTGGTGTACTGCAGAGGTTTTGAATTGAGGAGCAGGGGAAGAGGCGAAACAAAGATGACAAGAGAAAAAGAAGAAGAAAAAAAAAAACCTTTGAATGCGTGCCCTTTCGGTCGTCTCAATTCCACGTCTGCCCCCCAATGTCTCCTGCCAAAGAAAGTGTGAATATGATTACACATTGATTTCTCGCTCTCACACACAGAATAAGAGAGGCATGAGTCGGGGCTGGGAGCTGACTGGCAAGAGGATATATCTAGTAGGACGATGTTTGCTGGAGCAGTTGATTTGTTTGTTTGTAATGGAGTGGCCCTCAGGCTGTCTGTCATCTGCCAACTCAGGGAGTCATCTGGATTTCCTTATCCAGCCTGAGCATTATAGGATTGGCGATAAATAGGGGGAAAAAAAATGTAGAGGGAGCCTGGCTCGGGCTTACAGAAGCTAATGTTCTTATCCTGCACCCCCGTTTCACTGCTTGATGTTAAAGCACTTTCAGCACAGCAGTAGCCCTGCAGGACCATTGAGGAACCAAGTGGCTGTGCCCCAATTAACTGTCATCTAATGCAGCATTTGTGTTTCACACCTTGACATACAGAGAATGTTATTAAGCCATACAGTGTGGATTGAGAGCCCTCTCCATCCTGCCTTTTTGAAAAAAGCAGACCAATTATAATTAATGTCCATATTGTGTCAGGATACCTCTTTTCTGGTTCTCCAACACTGACAGAATGGAAGGCTCCCAATATACAGTGCTTTTAATTTCACACCAGTGTTGTTCTATTGCTATCTGCTGCTGTGGATGACATAAAAGGGGCAGAAGGAGCAGATTCATTGTATTCAGAGCTATTACAACATGAATACAATTATTGTGCAGCATGTACTCTAAAGTATGAATGCACTGCACAAAGATGACCACATGGATATTGTTGAGTTTTTGAGGTTAATGCACTCAACCCAGAGTCAAGGTTTAGACGTCCTAAAGTTTTCTTGTTTTTGTTGCCGCTCCAGAAGCCAGTTTGTTGCTGGTACAAATCATCAAGTTTCTTTAAAAATCATTAAATAGCATGCCTTTCTATTTATTGATTTGACACCAGCCTCATTGTTTTGTTATGCGATCACTCTGAACGAAATACCCTCTGTTTGGAGCTGGTGAAAAAAAAAAAATGACTGTGACAAGCTTATACCTCCTCACAATACTGTTACTTCAATTTGCATTTAATTTCTTTATCGGCCAAGCTTGAAGCAAAGTAAGTTTACACATATAACACAAAATAGCCCTTCAATTAAAAAAAGAAATACTGATAATAATGCAGCTCGTGTGTTGGTTAGTGGTTGTGAGTCCGGTCTGTCTTTAGCTTTTGAGTCACCAACTTTCAACACTTTCAGGGTATTGTTGTGATTACTGCTCTGCTTGCAAGTATTCTCAGCTTTTGCTCTATAATTTCAGGTTTGATTGAAAGCAGAATGAGTGCCCGCGTTCCAGTTGGTAGCGGTCAGAGTATCGGAACGGAATCTCCCATGTTTCTCCAGGCTTTTTGTAAATGGCTTCGTAGAATTTACAAAACCTAAAATGATGCAACAGGCCATCTTTTGGGTGACTGAATGAGGATTTTCTGTCACTGTATTGATTCTAGGAGGGCAGTGGTTCTCAAATTCAAAAGTTTTGTAAGATGTTGATAATTATATATCAAATTTTATTTTTAATTAACATTTTTTTTCAAATATATTGGATTCAAAAATAGATATACTAATGACTTGCCCCCAAGTACGACACTTTGAGAATCACAGTCAGAGTAGATTTAATCACTCAAAGTAACACAAGTACACTCAATTGAAACCACAGTCATGTTTGTGTGCAGCTGTCTGATAAAGGCACTGTTTTAGTCGTGTTGACGGGCACGGTGACTGACAGGTTCTTCATCAGTTACTTTTTCAGCCAACTGTGAAGTGGCACTGTTTTTCAAGCTCAGTCACTGTGGTCCTGGAAGTAAGCTCAGAGAAGAAAGCGAAGGCAAGAGAATAGGGCAAAGAGAAGAGTGCAGGTGGTAAGTATAGCTGCCCACAAAACTTTAAAGTGCCTTTAGCAGTGTCTCACAGATGCCCTCTGGGAATACCTCCCTGAAGCTCCCTCATAAGGACGGAAAGACCCAAATCGACTCTGTTTCTTGCACCCTTCAGAGGATAAAAAAAAAAAAAAGACAAAAAAATGATAAGGAACACTGCAGGTGATCCTTATTTATTTGAAACTCTATATAAAAGTTTCTCAGAGTTTGATTTAAAACGAGCCACACTGAACCTGGTTACTGCATCGTTGCCCTCGCCTTTATGCAGTGAGATTGCATCTCGACAGATCAATGGTGGACTTGCCACGGATACAGGGAAGCCATCCAGGGCCTTGTTTTGCTTCACCCAGAACTTTCCCTGTCTGAGCAAATAATTATGAACCATTACTTGGGATGAGAGGCAATTTGTTCTACTTATCCGTTTTTGGAGGTGAAATGTAATGGTCCTGGTATTTGAGGCAGGACAGTGCCTTGGGGTTGGCGCCTTCATCAACCTGACTGGCTTAGCACGGCCAAACCAGAACGTCATAAAAATAAGTAATTAAACAAAATGGCTGCCGCCATGGCAACACGGTTGGCCTGTCAGACCGTTGTGTCTCTTCAGCTAAAAAACTGCAACAGCAAGACATTAAGAATTGAATAGTTTGTCTTTCATGTTGCCTGGTGAGTTCAGCAACACCACAAACGTATTTAATGTTGGCAACAAGACATATTGTAGCTTCTGAGAGAATAAAGAAAAATGGTCCACAATACCAGAAAAAAAACAAAACACAAAAGACAGTGTAGCACGGAAATGCTTGACATACCCTCTTGATTACTAATGTAATAGTAACTTATTCACAGTGTGGTCTTTTCACTGGAATAAAAGCTGAAGTACTTAAATGCATTGCCCACTGCTGTTCAAGTCATTGTTGCCTTTGTAATCAAATAGAAACCAGAGGTAGCACTTCAAGCTCCAACGATTTTAACACTCCAGGGATAAAAGAAACAGTAGTGACAGAAACACAACAAATATTATTTAAAAAAAAACAACCAAAAAACAAACAGCAATGTAATAAATGAAATCTTACATGGAATATGACTTTTAACTCAATTTGAGCTGTTTTGAGAAATTGGAAAGGAGCACTATGTGCTGTTAATGAGGCTTTTTGGTCAGAGGACAAAATGATCCGACAAATAATGGTACTACTTATTCAAGAATCCACTCAATGTTACAACCTCAGGTTTATGCTCATGTTGCTGTCAGCTCTGGCTGACGACATGCTTCATAGGACGATGAGCAGACTTTCCATCTGCAGAGTTGGGCTTACAAAGGATGGTTTAAAGAAACTACTAAAGGTTATACCGACACATATTCTCAGCCACTAAATAAAGGACATCATTTGAATTGCAGGAGATGTTGTTGTGGGACGAATGGCTGAAAGACATACATAGACATAAACTTTCAGTAGAAGTGCAACACAAAATGGACACGATGGCAATATCACATATCGGTAGTACTTTTTGTTGTTATAGCATCAGTCTTCTTGTGAAAGTTTTAAAAACGTCACACAATATTAGCTGACAATATGTGAGAACGTTATGGCATATTCCTTGATATTCAACTTATTGATACCTTTGATTCCTCAGTTTTTTAACATTTGTCAACACCTCCCAGACACAAGTATGACACAATGATCAAAAGAGAAGAGTTGTTGAAAAGATAACACATGCCCTTTACTTATTGTAACTGTTATAACAAAGATGCAGTGCAAGATGTAATACTTTCACCTACTTTGAATTTGTTCAGACGGTCACATTTCTAAAGGTGAATGTGTTTGATGGAAAGTCTCCTCTTTATCATTTGCTAAATTTTCTTCTCAAAATTTAGTTCAGTCTATTTCTTTGAAACATTATTATCTTTTCTTGAATGTGACTACCACGGCTTTAAAACTTGATCATGTTTAATAGAATATGACTGCTTTTGATGATTTTACTCAGAATCCTGATATCAGTGGTGTCATATGCAGCCCAATTTCAGTAAAACAGAACTTGAATAACCTTTACATATAAAATGTTAACTTTTGTTGTTGTGGTGTAGAGTAGATGTGATCAAAATGTCTATATCTTTAACCTTGAAGCCAATTTTAATGAAGCTTTCTGGTGCAAAATGGTCCGGCTGGCCAGATTGGAGCCTCTTGTAGGCTGGTTTTGGACAAATGGGCCTTATGTTTGACACCCTTGCTTTAAAGTATTAATTGAATAATAAACTCTAAAAACATTCCTTATTCGTGATGTGGTGGTTGATTGTTGTAGATTCTAGGCAAGTTGTACAGATGGACCAATGGATGAAATTGAGAAATTCACATTGAAGATGTTTTTAACCTCCATTCCTCTCCAAATATAGTTTTGCACACTATATCATATCATTTCATATCATATATTGACGTGTGTCAGTGTTCAACCATTGTTACACTTTCATGGTATAATTTTCTATATTTTTTATTTTTTTTGACTGACGGGAGTCGCAACAAAATATTTTTCCTATTTGTGAAAACAGCTTTCATATTTGTGTGTCATTAAAAACCATTTGTTCACGGACAGTAACATATTAGGAGCATTTGCAGGCTTGCATGCCAGCGAGAACACAAAATGTTTTTTGTTTTTTTAATGTGATCTTTTCTTCCCTCGTTTGATGAAAATGCTTTGGTCGATTTTGTGTTTTTCCACTCTTTTTTTTTTTTTTTTACATATAATCGGGACATGCTATTAATGATTTAGCTCACACCAGAGGACCGCAAGTACCTGCATAAATCAACAATTTAGGATAAATGCATATCAAGGCCACTTAGGCCTTTCCAGAGGGAGCTGCTGTGCCATCAAATTAAATATATGACTATATTTTACCTGTTTCACGTTGTGTGCTTGGAATTCAATGAGCTACAAAACAAAGTGAGAAAAATCGAACACACAGCAGACTGTAACAGGTTAAGTAAGCGGTCGGCGTTGCGCCCTGATGCAGATTAAGGTTAATCAGTGAAACCTTCTGGAAAAGAGTTTCCCCGAAAATATCCCTGAGGAGAATGTGGTTTGTTCAGAGCGAGCTTGTCTCAGGAAGGTGATGCTCCAATTAGCATGGTAATAGAAAAACACCTCACCTTGTGTTTAGGGTCAGGAACTTGGTATTGTGAGGGGTTCAGTGTCTTTTAGAAATAAATAAATAAAGGCATACCGCACTAAATCTTGTAAGCCGCAAAACTGCTCTGCTGACCTCTGTGGGTCGAAACATTCAAGTCTGTTTTGCAATTGCTCTCGTGTTAAAACACATGTGTCTGTGTTAAAGGAAAGAGTTGTGAAGAGTTGAGGTCCGTTGAACTGACAAGTAGAAAACAGTGGCATCCCATGTGAAGGTCTCATTCATTCATTGATCAAATAAACAGTGCATGTTTGAGGAAAACCCATGTGTGTAGCAAAGTGAAAGTACGCTTTGTCATTAAAATGACTTTGGTACTCTGGTCAGTAGCAAAACTCCTTTCTCTTTTCTAAACAGCAATTAAACCAGGCCACACCTCACAAGGAGAACAAGTTAAAGTTAAAAGTTAAAAGGAAGTGCAGTATCCAGAATGTTTGCATTTTTTTTCTTCTATATCCAGTCTTGTCTTTCCAACCCAGTTTCAGACTGAGCAGGTGAAAAGATGGACAGGGTCTCAACTTGTACATGCTCTCCTTTTACTTTCGGTCATTATCATGTACCAAGGCAGGCGCCAGCTGCCAGATGACTAGTAGAGCATGACTTGTAAGATTACATGTGGAATATATATCTTGCTAAGGCCTACCATGAGAAATGAAAGTTACTATATACACAGTCCAACCCCAAGGTTTGCTCCAGCCCTTTTTTTTCTCCTTCTTTTCAGCCTCTATTCCTCAGACAGCAAACTGTCCAGTAGCTTGATAGTAATGATCTGCCAAAAATTAGTTCATGTTGCTATTCTCTTTTAATCAATGAGTAAACCCTGAGGGCTTTTATGGGGACCAGGGCTGTACACCGTCATGATCCCAGAGTCTTTATGAGATCACGTTGGACATTCATCTATATAACCTTGAGTGCTAGCCCCAATCAGCGTGCTGTATGTTTTCATAGGAATCCTTGCATTGTCAATATAGTAGCCAATGGTTTATCTTTGACCCCGCTCCATAAAAACAAGGTCAGGATTGCATTGGTGCTATGTTCACCTCACCAGTTCATTTCCAACCATTTTCTGAAATACTATAATTACACCAATCCGTTTTTTTTGTTTGTTTTGTTTTTGTTTTTTTTAATTACCTTGGTCCTATGTATCGCATCTCTTTTTCATGCCTTTGAAATTGTTTGACTGCACTCAAAACTGACCCATTTTTAGCACTTTACTCAGAATATTATACTCAATTGCACACTGCTGGTTTACAACAAATGTATTATTAAAACATTTTGTAATATTTTCTTGGCATCGATGGTGTCGTCCTGTTCTCAGTTTGTCTTGGTGTTCGGTACTCTTTCTGGCCAACCACAATCAGTATTTACATGCCTCAGCTCTGAGGAGGCTGTCGTTTCTCTGTTCTCTCACTCTCTTCTGTACATAATGAACTACAGTTAAAAGATAAATACAACAGAAGGAAACAATTACAAGTACAGCATACCTTCCAAAGACAAAAAATAATTTAATTATCTTCTCCCCCATTGTTATGTAATTACAATACAGTCTGTAGAATATCAAATTAGTGTTCTTGTGCTTCGTTCTCGACATCTTTACGTCTGCTGTGTTGTGAATGCAAGCAAGAGCTTACTGCATTGTAACGGAGTCTATTGTGCTTGAACGATCTATTATTAGAAAGTCCTTTAAGGGAACATTTGAAATGTTTCCATGGTGCCTGTTCATTGTGTCAAATGTTTATTTTAGTGTCAATTGATTTGGGGGGGGGGGAAGAAGAAATTCTTGTTTGTTACAAAGCAATTAAAATCCCTCAGCCTTTTCTAAACTCGGCACACACATCACCATTCTCATGTGCGCTGGGTAGCTGTGCATTCATAGTCATATGTATTGCTCATTGGACTGCAGGAGCCTTCTCAGCTCAAACTAGGCACATTCAGGGCATTTCATAGGTAGTCTACACTGCAAAACAATTGTCCCACAAACTTATCAAGGTTCACCAAAATATGGCTGAGTGTGCTCCCAATTAGTCACAAATTATTGATTGACACTGTTTCATTGGGGTTAACTATTGTCACTCATGCTGTTCGGGTTCATGCTGTGCATTTCAGGCGATGCCTGATGACTCATTGGCAATGTGGAAAAGCATTGTCTATATATATTTTCAAAGTGGAGTAGTAAAGGGACCTGCCTTTATGAATTTAGAAAATGTTTTCACATCATAGTGTGATTTTATATTTGGTTGATTCTTCAGCCCTGGTTTCCATATTGTATCGCGACTATCGACATCCATATCACGAATGCAAGAGAGCTTAAATAGGCCAAAAATAATAAAGTGGACGGTGATTTATGGTAGCATGTCCAAGGAGTCGTAATTAGAAGTTAGTAGAAATAAAATCCAAAACACTGCTCGGTTAATTACTATTGCATTTATGTGCCATAAGGCCACAGGGGTAGATCACTTTCCTTGATATTTTTTTCTCTCCTCACTCACTTAGTCGAGTGGATCATTGATCTTTAAAGGTCCAATCAATTAGTTTCTTGAGGGCCTATGTCTTTCATACTCAATTGTATACCCATAACCTGCCCGTTGCCAACATACCTGCTGTCCCACAATCAGTCAAACTATCGATCCTGACCTGAACACAAGGTCAATACGAATGTCTGCACATAATGTTGAAGTCGGCTGGCTCAGACTCAAAAATATCCAGGTTTAGCTCAATCATGTGCTTCATTAGTTTGTGAAAGTGAGGAAAATCTGCATTAGCAGCAGATCAAGCAGGGAGCTTGTCTGAGCATATCGGCAGCGTAAAGCGTTATGTTACATGACTAGAGAGAGAGAGAGAGAGAGAGAGTCAAAGATGTTCCATATGTGATATTGTTGGACTCCCTGTGGTGATGATCAGTCAGATTCGTACTCTCACCAGGGACCTGAAAAGGTTACCAGAGAGTCTGATTCATCCTCTGTGTCTTGGACCTCCACTTGTCTTTGAAAGATCCAACAACAGAGACCCTTACATGTTGGGGTCACAAGTCTCATGATTCATTTGCACTTTCAGAGATCTCAGTGAGCTTTTCATTGGTATTGGCTCCAAATATAATATTCAAGGACATTGGAAGAAGATTGTTCACACAGAAATAAAAGTACTGATAAAATTGAAACAGAAATAATGACACTAGATGTAATATTATAGTCAGAATCTGAATATTTTCCAAAGCGTCTTTCTTTATAAAGGCTGGTGAAATTACTTCTGAGTACACGTAGACAAAAGGTGCGGCTTTGCCTAAAGCCCATTGCAAAGTAGACATTAATACTACCGTGGTACTTGTACAAACGCAATGTCACCTACGAGCTAAGTTCTTTCAAGTGGTTGCTATTTAATATACATAAGGTTTGGATTGTATTGGGAAAAACTGTCATTTCGTGTTCTGCACTTGGTAGAGGACACATCTGTAAAAAGATCTAAAGCTTGACACACTCGTATCCAACAATCAGCTCAAGGGCTTGTAATAAGCTGACAGAGAATTGCTGCTGCTTCCCACAGAGTTTCATATGTTTATCTATTCTCTGTACTCTTCTTGAATGTGGTACTTTATGTCTTGTAAATTCGCATTATAACAGTAACTTTGTTCTGGTTGCTACTTTGTCAAAGTCTCACTTACAAAAAAAGACCTTCTCACTTAGATATGCTCACAAAGTTAAGGTCAGCATTTTTTATTTTGAAATGAAAACTTCCATTTAAGCTTAGCGATCATAATCTCAATGTCTAATGGCACAAAGTCTGATCTTAATCATTTTCTATAAACTTAGCCCTCAAGGTCTTCACTCTTGAATACATGTGGGGACATGAAAGAAAGAAAAATCAAATACTCATGGGTTTCACTTTGTAAAGCTCATTTCTTTTGAGCTGAGGAGGCTGCCAAAGCCTACTTTCATTGTGTCAAATGATGAAAAACAACTTGGCTTTGTCCTTTTTTTGAAAGGCTTTTCTCGTAGATACTTTCATTTTGTGCTTCCTCTGGTTGTCACATTATGATTGCACATGTGAATAAGGAGCACACACACTTCCCCACACTATAACTACACTGATTATTGATTTTTTTTTTCTTAACAACACATTTTCTTCCTTTCTTCTGTTAAATATTTTGTAAGTACATAATTGTTGACACCCTGATTCTCTCTCTTAGCTATCTTATTGGATATTTAAAACAAAGTTTTGGATGAATAAAAAAGAAGTCTTCTCAGACAGAGGTCATGATTTGGCCTCGATGGAATCAAATACAATGCTTTAAAGTTTTCTCTGCCATGGTGAATTTAAACACATAAAATATGACACCTTTCATACTCTCCTCCGAGAGCAGTGTAATAACAATAGTGATAAGAAATGCAGAGGTTCTGCGATAACTGCTCGTGCAGACGAATGTTGTAAATACAAAAGATTTCATAAGTGATTCTGCATGTGAAGAAAGTCAGATGAGATGCGACGAGAAGGAATGGAGAATGTGTTTGACTTACATTGAGTAGTTATCGCATATGGTAGTCATTTCAGATATGGAGGAAAGTCATTGAGGTAGAGGATTGAAGCAGATATAGATTAATTAAATCTTCCATGAATATCACATAATCTGTGTTTCTAACACCAGCTTTGCAGAAATTCAGTTATTTAGAAACTGGAATATGACTTTTTGTTACTCTCGTCTCTTCGTCATGCCCGTTACCTGGACACGGAACATACAGCCTGTCACATTCGTCATTACTTTTTACACATGGGGCCATTTTTAGGCAATATGCAATGCATATACTGGGACTTTTTAGTGGACAGAGTGAACTTGCAAGTGGAAAGTAATGGTATGTGTTGGCTGACAGGACCATTTGTTGGGAAAGGCGTGAATGGAAGCAATATACCAGTCGTATTCAAACAAATATATGAGTTTTAAGTGCAGATGGGGGCATGAAAGCCGGAGGCTATCCCCACATGCCGAGGGGAACATTACTAATTTATCACAGAACACGTAAGACACAGAAAGACGAATTACCCACACACTGTTTTTGAGTCATCAATTAACTTCTAGTCTAAACCACTATGCCACCCTGGTTTAAAGTCCATCTGTACGTTCGATGATTCATCCTTCTTCTCTTCTTCCCATTTCATCTACTGAGTCTGTCAGAGTTTACATTTCAGGTACTGTTTACACAACAACGAATACGAGTGGATCCACAAAACTTTCTTCACTTTTGAGGGGGTCCGTTTACATGGCACCAGTGTGCGGATCCACTCTATCTGCAAAGTTATTATCCCAGGAAGATTCTGTCACGGTCGCTATTCCCCCTTGCAGAGACTGCCAGAGGCAATGAAGCGCTCTTCCTGAGCATGTGCATCTCTCCCTCTCCCTCCCCATGGAAAAT
Source organism: Blennius ocellaris (assembly GCF_963422515.1). Classification (NCBI taxonomy): domain Eukaryota; kingdom Metazoa; phylum Chordata; class Actinopteri; order Blenniiformes; family Blenniidae; genus Blennius; species Blennius ocellaris. The sequence continues at coordinate 4,863,647 of NC_137666.1, forward strand.
TGTTCCACCTGCTTATGCGCCTGTACACAAGCATGGTGGACCTGTGGTGGTATGACTTTTTTTTTTTTTTGTCTGTATTCTCATTTTATTGACCATCCGGATTTGGTGTTGTCATGTGAAACCTCAGAGTGTACCTTAATTGGGTAGTTAGGTCATGGGGACACACATCTACATCCACATATTCACCCTTATCTTATTTTAGTATGTACATAGTATGTCCACTCAAAGAGGCAGTGACTTTAAATTGAACTGTTATGCCAGAGTCCCCATGTTGCCTTTCATGTAATCGCTATGAAAACAGCTTTATTCTGCTTCATTGTAAAATTCTGAAGTGTTAATAGTTTGTACAATCAATTAAATTAATGATATAAATGAAGGAATGCGTCATTGGAGTGGAACAAAATAAAAGCTAAATAACAGATGAATTGGAGATAAAGTGAATTTAAAACTATTCAAAACTGAAGTGACTTTGGCGGAGATGGCTGGCACTACTTGGAAGGCGTGGGTTTGGAAGTGTCATTCAGTGGCAGCCACATGAGAAATGCCCTCAGGTTGGTGTGTTTAAGTTTGCTGCAGTAGACGCGTCCTTGTTGAGAAGTCTGATAGCCCAAAGTGAAGAAGGTCCTTTCGACCTGCTCAGTTTTAGCCATCAGACTGCGATTTTCCCAGCGGCAGCGGAGTAAATAAGTAGTTACTGGGTAGGATTGTTTGACTCCTGGATGGTCTGCTGGAAATGTGTTCAGCTTCAGTCACCAGACTGTCTGCAGTATCCAGCGGCACCGTTGGGTACATGTTTAATTCATGGGGGGGTTTGTGTCAGAGGATGTCAGTTTTTTTTTTCTTTCTTATTGCTCGTATGCTCCTTAAAAATACCAGAGACTGATGTTGTATTTAGCACTACTGTCTGATTTCATAAGATGCCTTATGAATACAGATTGTTTTCTTCATATTTCATAAAAAAAACAATTATAATTATATCTATATTTTTGGTTTTTGTTTAGTCTTTTTTAAGCAACCAAAAAGTCTATCTTCTTTAGTTCATTTGATATCCAGGCCTGGATTCATCACAGCTTGTAGCATTATTTATTCAAATGAAATTCATTGATCATCAAAACAAACAAATATGTTAATCTGCATAGAGCAGTAGTTGTTGAAATACCTTAATGTATTTATCGTGTTGATTATTGAGTTTTCTAGTATACTATATTAAATATTATATTATACTGTTTTCTTGCATGATATTACTGGGTAAAATCTTTGTAAAAGTAACCATTTCCATACTTTGGAGCTCTTTATTTTCACACGTGCCAAGTTCATTCATCCTCTAAGCTGTATTTGTACAAAATAAAGTTGGACAGGAGTCTTTTCCAGCTAACATTGGGCAAACGCCAGAGTCCAGGTCAGCCGTCCAACTCCCCCACGCACATTCACACCGTGTCAGGCAAAACTACATTCACCAATTAACCCAACAAGCAGGCACTTTGAATTCATTTAGGAAGCCAGAAGAGAGAAGACCCAGAGGAAACTTGTGCGATCAAAATATGAAACAAGGAAAGCGTTAGTCAGGAAGCAAAGCGAGGCGATATCGCTGTAAGTCAAGAAAATATACCACTAGACTTTTACATCTGACCCACGGGTCCGCTAAATGTTGATATACAAGACTAAATCTCATGATCTGGAGCATGAAATTGAAAAACAAACCAACATCAAAACATGTCTATTTTTCATGTAAGAATAGCCCAGGGGTATTACCAACAACAACCATAACAGCTCCACTGTATATACACATACAACTTTGCCTGTATTTACAGTATTTTACAATACCCTTAATTAATATTTCTAATCTTTGGCAGGTATTACACATTCACATGAAATTCTTCTAATATTGAAAAGTGTGTTTATATGAAAAAGTTCCTCTTGCTACTTTGCGTAAGTTACTTTGTTTAATGAGCATTAGTGCATCATTCAAAACTTTTTGAGAGTTGTTTGTGTTTGGCTCAGCAGCTGAAGGATTAAAATTAGTTAACAAGAAAAAGAACAACGCTTCTGTTTAAAAATGCATTACAACTGCGCCTCCCTTTACTCTTGAATAACATGGTTGAATTAATTAAAACCATGAGTTTGTGAGCGTGAGGCTTTTGTTGGTGGATGTGTGTGGGCGTACAGTCCATTTGTCATACTTGACTGCTTTGTTCAATGACGACAGCTTCTGTTAAAAGAGTCAAACATCTCTTAGAAGGGAAATATCCACGTTTTATCGAGGCTGAGCATTAGCAGAAGGCTGGTGCTCCGTCCACGTGTTGCATTCAAGCAGCCTTATTAAGTCGCTGGTCAACACATCAGGAAATAGGCTGCGGATGTCGACGGTGCAAGAGCAGCATGTCAACCAATCCCAAGGTTGCTAATTCAGCCTCCTTCCTGCTAAAGTTCCTTTGGGCAAAATGCTGAACCCCCAAGTCGCTCACTACCAGTGTCACCGGAAGCACAGAGTTGCGGGTAAAATACTTTTATGTGCAGCACAGAATGGAAACAGTCAAGAAAATTACCTCATAATAGCACTAATGTACTAAAAGCAAACGTAGTGAAGCATCCTGGTCTAAAAGTTGTCAACTTGTTGGTAGAAGTTCCATGTAAACAGTTTGGAATTCAGTGCTTTATTTGAGTAATGCAGCAGTAAACGCGAGACTTCGTCTGCAGTCCTGGCGACTGCAGACATTTTAACGTTCAGTAACTTCTGTCCTGTCGCAGCATGGTGTCTCTTACATTCCTCTGCACTGTACAATTCTCCTATTATCATTACACCCCTGTGCACATTTAATGATTATTCAACTAAATGGAAGACATCATATCTCCGTTGCCTCCGGCTTATAAAAATTGCTCTCAGTCATTTGCTGCACTTCAACCATTGCTCTTCAGGGTTAAAGCATCCACCTGTCACTATATCACCCTCTTCCTTCCTGTTCAATTTGAAGAGGTGCCTTTAAGCTCAACTTGTGTGATGTCTGCTGCATAATTAACCCCCTCAGACTGAGAACTTCTAAATTCAGACTGGCTGACCCGAACTCCATAGAGGGATCAGATTTAAGGTATACACCAAGCATTTAGTCACCGGGCTGCAATCCTTCTGTCTGTATATTAAAGGGGCTGCTGAGAGAAGTACATAATATTGATTATTTTATCAACATGGCATCTTGCAAGTGTTGGGATCTAATAGGTAGCAAGGGAGCAGTCGCCTCTCGAATGTGATTTTCTGAGAGCAAGATGAATACACTTGCTTAATACTAAAGTTCTGGATGAAATGGAAGATGTTGGGCTGGTAAATAAAACATTTTCCGAGCAGGGTGAAAATAAAATTGCAGGAGGAGGCCCTGTGGGAAGAGAACCAAAGAAGTGTGAAACTTTAGGTGGTGTTCTATTACTAAATAGTGAGGCCGAGTGTTCATGTGAACATTACTCTGGTCCTAAAGGCAGATTAAGCACACCTCTCAGTGGCAATTCCATATTTCACCAGTACAATGAGGAGCCTGTTTCCAATGAGTCATGCCTATCGCAATCCACTTTTCTCTGCAGTGTCTCACGCTGGTTGCCAAATTGACATAAAATGAAAGAATCTCTATAGAAATCTTGACATCCATCCCTGTTGCTTCAACACTGGTTTGTTTCACTTTGTTGCCTTGGCAAAGTATCTCAAACACAATATTTGTGCACTAGATTGATGCATTTATCTTTGCTTCTACTCGGTGTTCAAGATAATGGATCTAGTGAAAAAGAAGATCCCTGAATTTATTTCCCGAGAGCCTGCCCTGATTGCCTCAACGAAATGATGTGGACCCTTTTTTCAGTATTTTATTTAGTCAAAATATAGTGAAGCCAAATGCAGGAGGACAAAAGAAGAATCTTTAACATAAATGCAATAGGCAGGTCCTCAGGTTCTTAGGTCTGCTTGGCTGTTTTGAAGTGGCTATTCAACATGGAGTTTTGGAAAAGAGTTCAATCATGTACAAACTCCTGTCAGAAAACCTCCTGACTGAATTTACAACCTTGTCACTATTGCTGTGAGACGACATGGCTAACCACAGCTTTAACACACTGCCTCCTACTGAATCCTGTGGATTTATCTGTTTTTCATAGTCATAATCCAAATATTCTCAGTGCTAATCTGTTGTTCTGGGAAGGAGTGTGTTTTCTCATAGGCTCAGACAAATACAACAGTCAGATTGCAAAGTGCTTTTGTCAAATTAACAAAAGGCTGGCATTATCCACAATGGGACACTCATTAGCACATCGCATCAAAGCTTCATTGCATCAAAGTGTTTGTAGAAACATGGCAGCAACTACAGAGGCAACAATCTTTAGTATTGCCATGAATCAAAAGTGATTGATTTTTCAATTTGTGGTGTTTTTTCATCAATAAATAAAAGGATAGCCTTTCTACTGTAGAATTTTAATCGGCTTTATTTTGCCCTCAAGCCCGACATTTCTGTCTCCTTCCTTAATGGGTGGAAAGTGAAACGTACAGTAACTGACGGCTGAGTTCACAGGTTTTGATGAAGGTCCCCGTCTCTGTGCAGTACGGGCGTGATGGGATTTTTTGAAATTGACTAGGTAAGATAAAGGCTCTGTTGCACATCCAGCAAATTCAGTGTTGCCATAGAGTAACAAATCTCAATATGCTAAAACAAAATAAACATCAAGAGCGACGTTAGAGTTTGGAATTGATGAGGATTTGCATCTTTTAATGTAAAAGAACCCTGAACTCCCTTTTTGATTTCAGTAGGAAGTACTCAATGTTCAGAATAAAAGTCTGACAACAGAATTCTGGCCTGCCTTGCTGTTGCCCATCTAAACAAGAAGGCCGTTGCTCGGCTAATCCCCCGCCGGAGGGCTTTATATTTTCTCACAAAGCCAGCTCTAAGGCAGCACACTTGGTACACTAGAGGGTGTTCCATGGGTCCTAGTAGATAATTATGTAGAATCTGAAAGGTCTTCTTCATAAGCCATGTCAAAATACGTCTCCAGAGCCCACAAAAGGTGTTTTTATGCACTTAGTGACCCTGTGACCTGATATGCAAATTAGGTCATGGTCACCATGGTGCCCCTTCTCCCCAGGTGGAGTGTCCATGTGTGAAGTTTGGTGACTGTGGGCCCAGGAACTGCTGAGAAATGAGGAGAAATGTTTATGTGAAAATACATGTATTGTGCAACCATGACGAGCAAACTTCAGACCCTACCAATCTTCAAGGTCAAGGTCAGGTCACTTGGTGTACTGGAGGTTATCCCTGGAGTGTGTATCATGTGTGTATACAATTTCAGAGCCCTAGCTCAAAAACCTAGGCCTCCAGAGCCCAAAATGTGTTTTTAAGCACTTCGTGACCCTGTGACCTACTTAATATGCAAATTAGGTCAAGGTCACCATAGTGTCCCTTCCCCCTCTGAGATGTATCCACATGTGAAGTTTGGTCACTGTGGGCCCAGGGGTTGCCGAGATATAGGTAGAAACGTTCGAACGGACGGACGTACGGACGTACGGAGACTGTTTCAAGATCCCCCTTCGGGGCCTATCGGCCACGGCGGGGGATAAAAAGTTCCATTGGTAACGGGGCCAGTGCTCTGCTTAATGATTAGGGTTGGTGTAAATAATGGAGCTAATAATTTGATCTTTTTTTAGTATTTTTCTTGGCTTAAGCCAACAAAAATAATAAATGATTAACTGAGCAACATTACTCATTGAATGTGGGCTCCACTTGTTAATGTTATGTCACAAGCTATGATGCTAATAGAGGCTTGTTAGGAAGAAAAGCACCTTCACGCTGCATATCAAAATGGAAAAGAGGTGTGTGGATGGAATTTATATTGTCTTGGTGTCAGTGGTGGTCAGCCTGTGAATCGTTAAAGGAACTGTAATTTCACATCCGCATAATTAGTTTTTAGCCGCTGCTGTGCCCCAAGCAGACAACAACATGCAAAGAAAACAGGCCAACATCAGCTTCTGCCAAATTCTTGGTCCAAATGGAAGATTTTCCAGCAGTAGTGCAAAGTTTTCCAGATATATTATGCATACTGGTGTGTTTGGTTCATGGTGTAATACCCATGGTGCCTGAAAGCCCCACAGATGTAATCCTGCCAAACCAGTCATTTAAAGTCATGAAAAAAGGTAAGTTGTAATAATCTCTAATTACAGCTTGTCAAACTTTTTTACTTTAGAATATACAGTTTTGAAGACGGGCCAGGGCCAAGGACAAGTCAAGTACGATAAATTATGCAGTGATCCTTTGCTCTTTTGTTTCAAATAGTGAGTGCACATTAGGTTACTTTATTATGTAAAGCCGATTGGGGATAAAAACAAAACATTCATAAAACACATAATCCATTACAATGTGCCACAGCTTTAGTGATTAATAAACATGTGTCACACTGCTGTTGGGTTGTGTTCGGTATTTATCGACAAGCCCATTTGAAAATGCCGCAGGCTCCATGATCATACTCTTCTTATACAAGAAGGTGAATCAGTGTCTTGCTATGGCAATGGTGGAACATCATGTTCCTTTGATATATTGATGATAACATTCCAACAGACATTGTGGAATGAATCCGGCACCAACGTTTCTTCACACCTGATGTTCGTGTCTGGATTTGTTGCATGGGGACAATGAGAATTGCAATTTCACCATGTGAAAAAAAAAAAAAGAGTAGTGTTTGAGAACAACTCGCATGTTCTCATTAATCCTCAGCTAACCCAGTCCTCCTGATAGCATCGTGAAGGATTTCCCACTATAAATGATTAACATCCACAGTATCTGTGATTAACAATAGCAACCTCGTATTAGCATTCCTTTCCCTGCATTTGGCCCGTCTGCAAGTTGTACTTTATCTTAGCTGCTTTGTTGCTGCTTCTTGTGCTGTCATTCAGCTATTCATTTGTCAAGGGGTGCTAACAGCCACATTCTCAGACGTCTTCCTTCAGCTAAATGATGAGACTTTAGTTGAACTGATTAAACTACCTACACAATGCTGACAGCTCAGCTTGACAGTATGACAAGTAGAGACATAATTTACCATTTAAGAAAATGTGGGATTTACCGTACTTTCCAGATGATATTCTGCTACTTTTTTTTTCTTTTTTTTTAACATGCTTTGAGTCCTGCATGGACGACTCTGCTTTTTAAGGGTTAACAAGCTTCTTGCCGCTGATACGTGGGTGATACATTCAGGTGCATCACGTAACTCTGACATTTCTTTTCCTTTTTTCCTTTTTAAATTTGGTGGGTGTGGCTTGTATTCAGGCGCGCTCAAAAGTCCGAAAATCACGGTACATTAGCATTGTAACAGTAGTAACTTGTAAAGCTCCATGGCTCCTTATAGAAGTAACAAATAACTATCATCAATTGCAAGTGTTCAGTTTCTGTCACAACACTGAGAACAATGCAAGGACAAAATGTGGCAGAGCTCCTGGTTAACTTAAAAATATTGTTTTCCCAAGATTTCCTCTCGTATTGCATTATGTATGGAGAGTGTGTCAACTGCAGTTTAAGCCACTCTGTGAATCAGAGCTGAAAAGTTAACGGGAGCATGTTTAGAGACCATTTGTGCAGCGTGGATCAGACGGGATCTGTTTAAGATCATCGCTAATCTGGCTGGCTCAGAAAAAGCAAGCTTGCCACGGCCCACAGCGACAAAGAGCCCGAGTAAAGCGGTAAACACACACACGCACACATGATCACCCTTTTTCCCAGAGGCTACATTGATATTCAGTGAGTGGATGAAGCGTGTAGAAAACAAAAAAAAACACAAAACATGATATCGCATTGTCGAAGCAAAAAGTCTGCAGATCAGTATGCGCCGCTCCGTGCTGTGTCTGAACCAAATACACACTTGTTATGCGTAGAAGCAATCCAAAAATGCATCTGAGGGAAAATTATTTGTATATTCACACAAACAATATTCACAGAAGTGAGGTTTGAGCTTATACTTCTCTGAGAAGTCTCATTGATTTACTCCCCTCGTCGTATTTCCATCTCGGAAACGGAGCACCATCCTTCTTGTAGTGTTGTAGTGAATGTACTTCCGCATCCCTCCTAGACTTCATATTCACCCGCAGGAAATACCGTCGGCACTGAGGGAGCTGACTCAGCTCGAAAACGGTTTCTTTTTCAACGTACTGATTTTTTTTTTCCCCCCCCTTCCATTATTCATGATAGCGCCGGCAGCGTGGATATGGAAAATGATGGATCAGAAAAGGGCAACTGGGAAGGAGGCGGAGGAGCAACAATGCTTAAAAAAAAAAAAAAAGATAATAAAATAATATTATAATAAGAGAGACGCTGTCAAAGACTGAGTGAGATAAGTCTGGAAGAAGCATTAGTGGGGAGAGAGCGTTCCAGGAAAAAGGCAAAAGAGATACGTCGAGGCCTCGAGTCTGCTTCAGAGTGCATAAACTGGAGTCAAAGGGAAATAAAAATGAAAGAGATTGTCTCAGATGTTGATAGACAGAGGAGAAATGCCTGGAATTTGATAAGGCTCATTTATACCCATGGTGATACACTCCAGCTTTCTTATTCTTCAACGAGAAAGAAGAAGTCGACCCGTTAGGGGCTTATGGACCGGCTCCACACCAGTCCCGCAGGTCTAAGCCCAGTTAAACACGAGGGGTTTGCTCAGCAATGTTCTCCCCAAAATAACAAGCTGCTGACCCGACAAAACAAGCAGAGTGAAGCATCACTCATAACCTGAGCCAGGACCCCAATTCTTAATTCTTTCCACTTCAATCCATCTGTATTTGCCCACTGTGTCGCTTCACTCGTGAGAGCGAGGAGGGATCCATTTCTCTCACTCAGGAAGTCATTAGATGTGTGACAGAGTATTAAGACCACATTAAGGCACAAATATGCAAGGACAAACATTCTGTGTGTGACTTTCTTTTCTTTGAAAACAAAAGTCAACATGTTAGGAATGAAATTGGAATTCTGAAAAGGAAACTTTGAAAGCAGTGTCGGAATCACGTCAAGATATCGAATATATCGTTGAGAAAATTGGTTGATTTTGACGATGACAAAATTTGAAGAATGTCCATGTCAGACGTTTTTAATTTTTGGGTCAAAATTTCATGAAAAGACTGAAATGTTCAGAATAGTGGATCTCAATTAAAGTCCTAAAAAAATAGAAATAATCCTTTGGATATTGAAAGAAAGTGAAAAGATTAAGATCAGATGTTAAAACTGAATCTACATTTTAGAATCTAAAAACAGCCTTAAGTCCTCACTCAGGACCCGAGTGTGTGGCGTTCCTTGTTGTTGCTTTGTTTGTGTTTATCGCAGGTGTTGCAGGCCCCAGCCTGGCTTTAAACGAGAACTCATCAGGCAACTTCAGGCAGTTGGCCGCTGCTTCTAACTTGCATAAGACCCTCCACCTCCTGGCGTAGAGGAGCCTGTTCTCTGGAACGTGACATTTTCTTTCTTTGAGTTTGTTTAGTTTGGCTGCCTGAGTCTCATAAAGTGGAAGGGGGTTTTCTGCCAATTTGTTTTGTTCAGCTTGTCTTCTCAAGAAGGCTAAAGACAAAATATCCAGAATTTCAACCAAGTGGGAAAAATGAACACAAAATGTGAGAAGTTATAATAAAAGTTTTCTGAAACGAAAATGTGTAACTGGGCGGGGGCCTTAAGAAGTTTATTTTTTTACCATTAGGTTTACCATTAATGTTGCAGATTGTAACTTGAAATGCATAATTCACTCAATAATATATTTCTTTGTTGTGTTCTATAATATGATATTATCCATGGTCATCTTCTAATCTAAAGCATGTATTCTGTTGACCTCCTTCACCTTTCCGTTAGCAGGAGTGATGAGCATTGGCTACAGATATTGTAAAAAAGAACTTTTAAGCACTATAAACTGAATTGGGGCTGCAACTAAAGATTATTTTAATAATCGATTAATCGGTTGATTATTTTTTCGATTAATCGATGAATCGGGTAAAAAAAAAACATTTTAAATTATACACACAACGAATCAATAATCAAATTAGTTGCCAACCCTTTTATTAATTACATTTTATCAATTCATTGTTAAAATTTAACTGAATACACAGAATTCAACTTTTGTATTGTAACTGTAAACAAAATAAACCAGTCATTCATTCACCTTTCAGTTAGTAGCAGAGAAAAGAATGTGAAAGAAAGTTTTGTTAGTCCAAAGTGCTAATGGCAGAATATAAAAGCTCATGGTGGCTTTTTACCGCTTTTACTACCTGTTCTTGGCTGTTTTGAAGAGCAAGCGAATGGATTAAGCAAGTGTTCTGTGGGGAATGAAAGGAGCACCTGCTTCACAGTCAACAATATCCTTTCAGAGAGATGTGGAAAATAAATGAGTTTGCGTTTGTTCTTTGAAGGAGGCAGAATTGGGGTGCCATTGTTTGCATGTTTAGTGAAACACCCAACTGACAGAGAGATAAAGAGACCGTGGCACACAGTTTTTTTTTTTTTTGTAGTTCAGTCAGTCTTCCCATTGGCTGGAAGAACTAATGCTTTGCACGCGTCTGTGTCGAAGGTTAGCGAGTTAATGAGGCCTCGGCAAACAAAAGCTTTTGGCACCTCCATCGTCTAACAGCCTGTCAAACTACCCAGTTAATAGACACTGAGTGCTGTTAAAGTGTCAGTCGTTCTTTAAATCAAACCAACAATAAGAGCTCTTTTATGCTGTCTTCGAACTTAATACCGAATTATTACAGTTTTTAAGGAAACCACAGCATTTGTCAGCCTTTAAGAGCCCACGTCCTTTGATTAGCAGTAGCGGCAGAAAAAGGGGAGCGTTCGAACGCTGAAGCAAGGAAGTGCACTTCAGGCCTGATTGAGAAAATCCCCCATCAGGTTGGACATTTCATCACGGCTTACCTGCCCAGTGATTAGACGTTAATGAACCCACAATTAATAAGCGATCAGCTCTGAATTCCCTCCGTAGGATCTGGCGCTTTAGGCGGAGGCATGTGGTCAGGGTTAAGATACGTCTTGATTCTGGATGTAGACCAAATGAAAAGGAACCCAAGGGGGAGGAATACAGATGTTATGGCTGCTGCTTTCAACATAAACATGAAATTACATGGATATTTGAGGGATTTTCAGGGTAACAAATTGTAATAAGATTCACTCTTGTCAAAGTCCCTCGAGGGGGTAAAAGGTTTTCCAACCAAGACCTACAGTATGTAGTTTTATTTTCAGCTGAAGTTGTTGCGCATGCCAATCAATACAAGAAACAGGTGCAATTTTGGGGTTTGTTATTAAAGTCAATATGATAACAATAATTGACATCAGCTATGATAACAGGTGAATTGTGCACGTTTTCCTATTGAAGGATAGAGCAAATGGCATTTGGCTAAAGCTCCTGGTTTCCTTGACATACTTGGTTCAGACTGGCGCCTATTCCTGTTTGTGTCTTGGTGCTAATATAAACCTCCTCCTGAAGGTTACTTGATGAGTCTGGAAGCCTGAATTATTTATGTGTCTTCTTGACACCAACATGTGGATGAAGAACTTTTTTCCTCTGGGTACACTTTTTGACATTGCACACTGGTATCTGCAAGGAAATACAAAATTTCTTTAAAGATCATACCAGAACTTCATGAATCCAAATGGAACCTGGGGAGATGGAAACTAACCGTCATGCAGTTTTGATTGCTATTTTAGCTGCGGCAAGGCCTTCTCTGCAGGCCTAAGAAAAAGTTATCTGAATCACAGATTGATATAGATTATATTTTGTCCATGAATACTTTTTAAATAATTTCAACTGCTCTGTCTGTTTCTTCTCATAGCTTCTCCCCTGGCTGCGTTGCTTCCAGACGTGTATTTCCATGTTAAAAATTTTAACCAATCACATTTCAGCCATCACCTATTGCTGGGGTAAATAAATCTGCCTGTGGCCTTCACTTTCAAATCTCAAAAGAGTTATTCAGGGTGGATTGACTCAGACCCAGCACGTGTGAAGGCCTGGGTCACTGTATTGTAGTATTATTTGCAGGATAGTTGAAGTGAAGATAACTATTTCCGATATATTTCCTGTGTTTCCTCAAAAAAAAAAAAAAAAAAAAAGAGTGAAAACCATGCTGGTAGACTTGGGATGGTCGGCACAGCTCCTTTCCGTCACTTCCACAACTGCTAATGGGCTTTGCTCAAAAAACAAGGTCATGCTGTCCCAGAATGACAAAACTGGCTCGAGCACAGAGCTCAGTCCAAACGTCTGCTCTCCTCAGACCACGTTCCAGTGCCTGTCTGCTGCAATCAGCGTTCCAGGCGGGTCGTCGGTTCCTCGCTGGAACTTGTAACAGTCAATTTGACCCATCAGCGTTGCCATCAGTAACATGAATCTGCAAGTGTATTTGGCCGCGCTCTTAATGACGTTGGCACTGGGGGGGCCTGCAGAACATCTGGCCTTCCCGGGCAGAGGTTGACTCTTGTTGATTGTCGATGGGTTTTATCAGTTTGAACACAAACAGCCTCTGATCATGCCCATCATCTGTCACTCTGTTGAGCTCTCTTTCTCTTCTTTTTTTTCCCCCCCTCAACACTCCCCACCCCTCCACCGTGGGTGGTATGGTTTCTCTCACAGCGTCCCTGTCGTACTGCTCCTGATGTGAACTGATGAGGCCTGCCAGCCCTTAGCGCACCATGCTAATCTCATCACACTGCCTGTGGATGGGAACCCCAGCGTCTGCACTAGCTCAGCTTCCCTGATTTTATGAACTCGCATAGCTATGCATCTCATCTAATGGCATCAGTGTCAAATGGTTTTGATAAAGACGGGAGGCCACCCCCCCCTTATTTGATTAGGTCTAACTGTTGCTCCCTCTACCACACGTGCAGAGATTCGACCCCACCTGCTGAGAGCCAATGAGTTTAATGATGCTTGTGTAAAAGGACAGGAAGACTAAGATGACCCGGTGCGCAAAAGGAGAGATTTTTCCCTCTGCCATGAAGGCAGCAGCTGCAGTCAAATGCCACAGTAAAATGTCATATTTTACTACTCTGACCTTCATAGTTATTGGCTTTTGCAGCAATAAAGCTGTTATTACTATGCAGTTTCCATATTGTTACTGTTTGCATTTTGGTGGCTTACATCTTTAGTCTTTTACTCAACTCTCGTTGTCCTTAAAGGTTTGACTCTAATTTCAGCTATTTCCAGGTATGCTATACTGGTGAAGGTAGCTTCCATAGATCTTTGTATTTAAGGTAGGAAGTGAAAAATTAGCAATGTCTCAGCGGAGCATTTTGAAAAAAAACTGAGAGGAATGTGCTTCTTTGCGGAAATGCTTGTGTGTCATCTTCGTCCTTGATTTCTTTTTTTCTGTGCACTTCTGTGTGACTTTGTCTTCTTAGCCTTAGTGCTTCTCTCAGACAAACTATTCACTATATCTTCCTTTGCCAACAACATAAAACATATGGATGCTTCTTTGCACTGCGTTCTCGCTTTAAAGAGATCCACACAGCGGGTTATGTAAATATCTCTTGATATGAAATATGTTTGTTCTTGTCCTAACAGGACGTGCCTGATTTGATTCTTCATTTGATTTAAACGCGTTATGTTCCTTGTCATTCACAGTCGATTGATAAACTGGAGTTGTGTACAAACAGTACTTGTGGCAGTAAAGCATGAAATCTGTGTGGTCCCTGGGGACTTGTTCTAGTTTCAGGGTTTGTAAAATCCTGCTGCTTTCTCGCAGAACACAAGTTATCATGACATGACCAGCGACAGGCGAATGTAACATGTACCCATAATGAAACCAGACCAATTGGCTGATTTCTGGTCAGCCTCGAAATGACTTTTATTACCATGCAGGCCATCCCCTTACACCTGAACAACAGATCATTACAGGCATTCTTTTTTTGTCAAATATTTTTATTGGTTTTTACATTGGGAGGTACAGACACATGTAAAAAACATACCAGATGTACAACAATGGTCATCTCTCAATGTAATTAAACTCGCTACAGTAAAACGTAATATAAAACCAAGGTGCATTGGAGAGCAATTCTCCCTTCCCAAACAAAATAAATCATTCACTCGCAGCATTCACACCACAATACGAGACAAGACAAGACAAGACAAGGACTCAAGGGTTGAAGGTAATCACAATGAAAAATTATGTAAATTATTACAGGCATTCTAATGTCATTTTTTTTTAAAGAACACTCACACTTGTTGTGCCCTCTTGTATTTACTTTTTTGCTCATGGCCCCCCTAGTTATTTGGTTGAATAACATTTCTTAATTAATGTACAAATGTGTCTACAAGAACCTTTTTTTCATACACCAGAACTAGTTTGTTAGTTTTAAGACATGAAAAATTTTCAATTGAAGTCATATACCACAAAGACTTTTTGTGGTATATGACATCAACAAGCACCAAAATAATGTATCACTTAAATTATCAGATATGTTTGATCTCCAAGTATACTTAAAGCTACACTTGATTGAGTTCAGATGCTTAAAATGTTTTGTTATGTTCAAGCAATTACTTTTGAAATTATTTATCCAAATGCATTTATGCACATGGAACACATACACCAATGTTTAGACACAAAAAAGTACCCAGTCAGGCTTAGTTGCCCACAGTACATAAAGTACCTGAGAGTATCCATCTATCATGAGTAGTCACTCTGTGTGAGTCAGTGTTTTTATGCAAGCCTGCCACAACTCACCTCATGCAAAAAGAGCAAGCTGCCAGTTTAAATTCAAGACCAAAATTATGAGTTTTGTTTGAGGCCAAAATACTTATGTTACAATAACAAAGACAGTCCATTAGGGCCTCAGTTACACAAAAATATTAAATCAAAATGCATAGTTGTTTTTTTTTATTTCCATTTCAGAAAATGCAGAGATGCATTTACACAACTGCATTTTGGAAATGTCTGTTTATAAAGAAACTATGGAAATGATATAGTTAGCATGCCAGGTCAGGACTTGGTGCTATTGTTTGTTCTTGTAATGAAACCACACACACATGCATGCAGAGAACAATACGCTATAAACATTAACAATGAGAGCCATTTGTTTGAAGAGACGACCAAGTTGGATTGCTATTACTGTGATTCTCACCTCCAAAACTACCAAGTCCCAGGAGAGCATGCACTATGAGTCACCACACGCTGGAAGCCACCATTGTTGTTATTGTCCATCTACGGTCCTAGTGCACATGCAAAGCAGCACCATTTCAGAAAAGATACGTTGCACCCAGTTTACATGTAAACAGAATCAGAGCATTTGTGGTGTCGGTGGCTCCGAGCACTTGATTTGTAAATGGACATCAACAACAAAACAAAAGCTTTCCATTTTCACTTGATAATGCTGTCGTATAAATTGGGCCAAGAGCAATATTCTGGCTTTCCACTACAATATCTGGTCGGGTTTGGACACTCAAAATCTTCACTGACTGAAAAATCTAACATTGAATTTGAAGAAAAAAGGTCATTCATTAATTTCTTGCACTCGTAATTTACAACAGGGACTTGTGATGTTGCATTCATTACACATTCATGAGTCTTTTATTTTAACGTTTCTAGTGCTGAACTCTTACATTGTCTCTGTAAACCAAACATACGAGACCAAACTGTCTGCAGCCGCCTCACCAAAGTCTGAGTTTGTGGACTCAGCATGTTTGGTTTAGCTTTTATGTCCAAATCACTGTCGTACAGTTGATCGCCAATGTGTGTCTGAAAATGTATCCATTTTCCCACAAAATCCCCCTGGGTAATCTCCCAGTCATTGTTTCAATCTCTCTTTATTCTCTGTCACGCTGACTGCTGACGTGATACAACAGATCAAGGGGAGGGATAAACTCGCTCATTTCTGGCTGTGGTGTACAGTAGCAAATGTTCAGTGTTGCAAATTGAATCGCCCCGGGGTGCAGGAACGCACAAGCTGTATCTAACTGAATGATTGCAGTGTTATTATTTTGTTAGATTTAACTTTTTTTTTTTTTTTTTTTTTCCCCCATCTGTCAGTGAATACTCTTTCACTCTTGTGTGGCCTCCAATACATCTATTTTAACTACTTTTTTGTCTCTGTCGGCCTAAAATAACTTGTATTACTCGTGGGATTATATTAATTGAAGCTACTTGTTCAGATATCCGTCCATTCATGCTCTATAAGTGTTTCATTTAAGAAAGATTCACTGGGAACTCACACCCTCCTCAGTCAGTACTGTTGGTTTCCTCTCTGCCAGTGAAAGATTGTGTCGATCAGACAACTCACTACCTGTGAAAATCACCTCCTGCCCTTGTTTTCCTCTTTGAAGTGGTTTCCATGGTCACACACTAATCTGCAGCGGCAAGTTGGAGGAAAGTTGAGCCGTCATACACCCAGACATCCGCTATGGTGTTTACAGTGAAAACAATGGGGGCGGCACTGGCTGCTCACAGCCTGAAAGCCACCAGTTGTCTACAGCTCATTATCCTCCAGCTCATTGCTGGTGTTTCTACATGTACTATTTCTAAGAAATTGTAAGAAATTTGGCCTGATCTGGTGTGCACCAGTCTAGATTCAGCCATATCTGCTGTTGTAGAGTATGGTTTTACTGAGGAAATGCAATGATAACAAAAGCAAACGAGCAGGGGGATGGATGCATCTACACAGGGCTGACCAGCGTTGCCAGATGTGGTGGTATCCCCCAGCTGGGGAGCCAACCTCTCTTACTTTTTAACTTTAAGCATTTGTGTGTTTATGGCATGTTCATTATTACACATTTACGGTTTTAACACGATTGCTACACAGGCTGAGATTTGGGCTGGTTTTCATTGAGGTGTGTAGGTTTTATGGGCTGGAAACAGTGAATCACATCTGGCAACCCTGGCGCTGACTGGGCGTGCCATGCGTAAATATCGTGCTCAACGTGACTTCACGTCATCTTCTGCGCTCTGGGGCCCGAAACCATCCGGTCCTATTGCATTCACGTGACAGGCCGCGTTTGAAATGATCACGCAAAAAAAAAAAAAACGGATTCCAGCAAAAAAATCAGAATTGAGCATCAAGACCTGCTGTGTGAATGGAGCCTAAGGCATAGATAAACTGTGATACCGAAGAACTCGAATTCTGCATTAACTTTTGTATCATGCAATATTTAAAGTAGTTTAATTTGCAAAAATTGTGGAAAAACTAACATAACAACTGGTTGAATTATGTATACCAGATGAAAAGAAGGGGAATGTGATATAAGATGTATGACGTTAAATACAAGGGACAACAGAGAATGAGTTCTGAGAAGTAGGGGTACATAAACACATCATGTACTTTACTTTAATCCAGTACACTGAAGTTTAACTTCAAAGCTTACACCGACAATCCCTACATAATGTAATATCCTGCTAAACCCATAAGTTGTTTTTTTTGTTTTGTTTTTTTTCAAAACACTGCTCTAACTATTATTATTTATGAGGCCTCTTGCAAGAAAATGCAAAAACATCCAAGTAAGGGGAAAAATAATGTCATTTTAGTCTCTTGATATGATGAAAAACATTGCCATTTTTATATACAATCTTCCATAAAAAAGATGAAAATAGCTCCTGCATTATGATGAGAGCTCTCACACTGGATAATGTTGCTCTGGACAGATGGTGCTCATGGTGGAAAAACATCACAATATTATAGAGCAAAACTAAGTGCACAAACATGTGGAAGCTGATCTACTAACAGCTGCAAATCAGCTCACGTTTTTCAGAAATGGTTCATGTTATAGTGGTGAGTCGTTTTCCCAGCTGGCTCCCCACAGCTTCTATTAGCAGACTTTACTCCAAGACATTATTTTGTAGTTTCTTAGGTTTTGCAATCTTGTCTAAATCCCTTTTATTGCTTGTGTTTATTCCCCCAAACCCCCCAAACTTTGCTCTATATCTTCTATCCAATCACTCTTTGACAAGCAAAAACAATTATTGAAACAATATAATTCCCAGCACATCAATCGTCTGCAAACAATAATGCCTCATTTCCTCATTTCCTGAATGCATGCAAATTCCTAATTTCAATCTTCCAGCAAAACACATACAAGCCAAACATGCAATCTATTTGCATGATCATGCATTTCACCACACTTCCTACCGGAACTGAGTTAATTGGGCCCATTGTTTTTGGTGCCTCTGTCAAACACAGAGCAACTGACACAAAACTTGGAAGTCAACATTTTCTGTGGTCACCCCACGATGATGCCTTGATTTACTTCAGGTATTTAAGCTTACAGTGATTTCCTATGTCATTATACACTGTGGTATGCCACTCATAAACAACCCTTGTTTTTATTAGTGCCACAAAAGAAAGAGCTGCCACTAACCACATAATCGATGCTGTGAAGCATGCTTAATACCAGTGGGTGTACGTGCTCACCTGTTAGCGAGCAATTTAGAGCATTTTTAGCTAATTTGTTTCTTCTAATTAAGCCTCAAATACCAATCCACTTAACTGCTCTGGAATGAAACAAATGAAACACTATTTTGGGATAATTTGGTGTTTGCATGACACAAAAAAAAATTGTTCATTTGTTAATAAATGCTGCAACAAGTGCTTGAGTCCTCCTTGCACGTTCTCCTGGCTGCAAGTCAGGCTTTTGTACCGTGGCCAATTTGCGCTGTTGGTAGGTGCTGTTTTGATATCAAGTCTTTCTCTCGTAAGGATTGATTTAATGGATGATTGAGCAGGTTTTGGTTCCAGACCATTGGTTTTTTTCTCTCTCTCTCTCTCTCTCTCTCTTAGAAATGTGGCGAGTGCTCTTGCTTTCTGGAGAGTCAAGTGGTTTGTGGATAAGGTGGCCTGCAAGCTCTTTACTTCCACTTCGGAACAAGCGGCAAAAATAAAACAATGCAATGAAAGAGTTTCAATGACTTCAAGGTTCCTCAAAGTTAGGTGCAACTTGATTTTTGCTGCCCCTTCCCACACACAGCTCCACAGTTTGTTGTTTTTTTGCTTCATTCGTTCCTCTGCTGTTGGCTGAAGCACTTGGTGACATTTGCAAACGTGTTGCTGTCTTACGACTAAATCTATCGTAAAGCACTTGAAGGCAGTGGTTTGCTTATACAAACTAGGGATTTAGCTTCTTTACATGTGTTTGGCTAAATTGTGACTTCTCCAATGTACAGTCATGGATGGCAAATGGCACTAACATCAGTGTTAACTGGTTAATCCTCGGGCATGTTATAGGTGCTTATTTTCTGTGTTGCCCCTTTTGTGTCTGATATGCATAGAATGCACTGGTGAATATATAAAAGAAGCATCTTAATACCATGGAGAAAAAACAAACCAAACATTCAGGAGGAATTTTGGACAATATTCCTCCCAGATCTGCTTCAGCTCAGCCAGATTCCCAGATTGTCTTGCTGTGAACAGATATTTGGACTCACTCCAAAGCAGCTCTTCTGGTTTGGTGTCCATAAAAAGTGGGGTTTTTTTCTTCTCTTTTTGAAGCAATTGTGATTGATTTATTTCCATAATCAGGCTTGTTGTCTTGTTCTAAGAGGTCCAGGACCTTAATAGTTGCCCCAAATCTAGATGCCCCTTTCACTGGGTTTCACCCAAGGGATTGTGTTTTCATGCTGATGTGAGCTCCCATATTTACACCAAATTAAATGTAGTGAGTTAAAATGCTCTTGGCCAATTGTAGGCATGCAGTGATTTTTATTCTTTCAGAATGCAGCCACATTCTATGTGTTGTCCTGCCAAAGCCTCAACATTGGGCTTGCTCTTGTGTATGTCAGAGTCATAATCAGAGATCTTAACTGGTTCCAATGATTCCTTCAAGCTTTCAGCTTTACTGAGTTGCTTACTTCTTTTCCACCCATTCTTGCTGTTTTGGTTCCATTCACATGGTTGGATACCCACTACCACAGTACTAAGTGGTCTCCATATGTGGACAGTTGGTCTAATATATGTCTTTGAAAAGGGGTAAGGGGTAAGGAATATTAGATTTCTGTGTGTGATTTTAGGTTGAACAATACAGACGAGGAACTGTATTTGTCATAGTGGCTTCTGTCTTCATAATTCACAGAAGATTGAACTCCACATGTTTTCACTACATAATGCAGTTATCTTCCATGCAATACTATTCCAACAACATGTGGGTTCACTATCCTCATTGACGCTGGTTCTGCAAAGCCAGCGCCAGGACTTGTTAAGACTGTGTGCAGAAATGTGTGAACGGTTATTGAAATTGCTGGGTACCCGCCGCCTTTACTTTCCCTGCTATTTGTCTTTCTTCCCTTCTCTTACTGTTTCTCACGTCCATCACAACCTTCTTTGCTTTCTGTCTGCTACTTTCACCCGAGCCACGATCTCAAGTCCACTCTGGTCATGTGATGCATTTTACATGACGTTCCAACTGGGCTGTTCTCGATTTCCAGCACTTGCTCTGCTCTCCAAGCTGGCTTGTTGCTGTTTTCCTATATTTTTCATGTTTAGAACGTCTCTATTGCCCTCGCACAGACAGAAAGTAAGAATCCAGATGGCCTGTGACTGATGAGCTAATTAGAACGGAAATACCTGCACTGTTCCTTTCCCCAAGACGGACAAACCATGGAAAACAAGTTGTTTTTACCAGAGGAGTTCAAGGAATGGAAATGAGTTTGTCAGTTGAAAGAGCACTCGAGCAGGTGAAGAGATCTTTCGGCAGGCAAACATCCTGCTGTAACCGATGCTCTTTGTGGTCATTATCCCTACTACATTCACCGGCAACACTCTACACGTAAATTGTGTTGATAACCTACCACAATCCAGATTTAAACTCGTGCACTCGGATGTTCTAGTGTTATTACACCGTGTCCTGTATGTTTTAAAATGGAGACCAGAAGTGTGGACTTGTAGCTGAGTGGCATAGATGAGAGAGCCTAAGACAGTTTGGTGCAAACATTTTTATATCTGATGTTGATTTTCCCTATCATCAAAAACCAGTTCACATAAGGTTGATTTATGATTTCATTTTTGTGAATTTACAAAAATACTATTGTCTAGGGATGCTCGATATTGGCTTTTCTACCGATATCCGATATTCCGATATTGTCCAACTCTTAATTTCCGATACCGATATCACCGATACCGATATCGATATATGCTGGCTTTTTACATCAAAACTGTTAGGTTACAACAACAAAAAATATCTCCTACTGTGGAATTAACACATTATGCCTAATTTTATTGTGAAGCCCCACTGGATGCATATGTGAATCAAACATGGCTTTCCAAATGTACACACTGAGAAAAATAAGAGAACAACAACTTAAATTATGGAAAAAAAGTGCCATATTTATTTAGTGTTAGAGAGAAACCTCAACAACAAACTCAACAACACCACAGACAATATAAAAAAAAAAGGAAGAGGCATATCTTCAGTCCATTAGTTGTAAACAGTCAATGAATGAATAACTGGCCATAACTTGGCAAATAATATACTCAAACTGGGCTCAATCTCTTTTAAGAGTAACAAAATAGTGCAAATATAAACAAGAAAGGCACAGAAATGCTCACAAAATTAAAACAGCCCTCCTTTAAAGTGCAACAAAAACAAAGACAGAAGTTGACTCGTCCATATAACTGGTCTATTTCTTTTCCCATGTCCTCATGTGTAAGAGGTAGATTTTTCTGTATGAATACAAGCATCTCAGCATTGTCGCAATGCATGTGATTTCTCTTCTCATCAATGATGTGGGCAACAGTCGTTCACTGTCAACACTGGTGCAGGGTGCCGTCAGGTACTTACGTGCAACACGAGCAACAGCAGGGGAGAGGGCCTTGTTGAGCCTCCAGTACTCCACGGACATTTCATTCACTGGGCTTCTCCTTCTTAGCCACGAGTCTAGCATGTTGTCTTTGTTTTTGTTAAACGTCATCAAGCGCGCGCCCGTAAACGTCCAATTCACACTTCTATCATGATGCCAAAACCACATGATGATTTTGACCAAATATGAAATAATAGTAAAGTCTACATTGTTTTATAACAGAATATTCCTCATACTGCTCATGACTACGATTAGAAATCAGACTGATATTTGTGTGGAATCATTACCCCAGTCACAGATAAAGAACTCATTTAATTCCCACCTCGGTGGAATCTTACTTTTCTAGCAGGTCAGTGTTTCTGCGACATCACATCTGTCATCATGGCTGCCTAACACCCACAGTAAGTGGAGGCAGAAAAGTGACTCAAAGTGTTTTTGTGCGAGCTGAGCAGGGAGGAAAGCGTGTGTGAAAAATATGGACAGAAGGCGAGCGAGGTGAGACAATATTAACTTTCAGCATCATGTTAAAATAGCAACACAGAACTCATGTGAGAAATCGGCTTATATTCACAAGTCTACATTCATTTCTATGGCAACTTGAATGATTGATATCGATGATACATAGAGGGCGCGTTTCCTCTTTCATTATTTTGACATTTCGTCTTTGTTATTTTGCCAAAAATTGTAGACTTACTTTTTAGGCAGTGATTGGAAGAGCGAATCACTTGACAGACGTTTTCTGTCATGTGATTCAGAAAAATAGATATCGAGCTTGAATGTCAACCGAAGCAATCTGAAAAGACACAAAAGTGGATGTCACCCACGCATTCAGGTGTGTCAGGCATGCACTAACCATGTGATGTGGGTGGGTGAGAACGTCATACGGTTGTGATGTTTTTACTCGACCTCTGTACTCACCTGTATAAAACACCAGGAACACTAGAATGAGACTTTTAACTGCTATCCCTCTACCTAATCTAATCGCAAGAGGGTTACCTGCCCTATATAAACCTGGACTTCAAAGATTGCCCCCTCACACGCACACAGTAACTTTTCTCTTTCCTCCTTACTCCACTTTACACTCTTAATTGTGCCGAGAGCTTTGATGGTGAGTGGGAAGTGAGTGAGTGCCATGTTGAGGAGAAGACGAATTGAGCATTGACACTAATTAGATAGAGAGCAAAGAGGGTACATACAGAAAAAAAAAAAGTGCACTCCACAAAAGATCAGTGAGCAGTGCCAAGATATGTCATTGGTAGAGGTGATGGAGTCAGAAACTTTAAAGCACAGTTAGAGCTGAGGGTTGGAGGTGTCCTGATGAATGAAGGTGTAACCCGATCACACCTCAGGTGGACAGGAAACCATAGGGCTTCACAAAGGGGAGAGATCTGTTGCTGCTGGTTCTTGTGTAAGGATGATAATCAGTTAAAGTTATATGATATGAAGGTGTCACCACATTCTGCTCAGTTGTGACTGCAGCCTCCAGTCCTAATCATACGGCCACCCAAACCAATCATCGGCCCACTTCACTCCGAGTTACTGCTACTCTGTGGAGGTAATCTATGACACTTTATTGTACCTTAAAATGGTTTCTGATATGATAAATATTATAGTCCACACAGGAAACTGTGATAGAGGAAGCAGCAGGTATGAAGCTCTTTTAAACCTCCTTCTAAATTTTGTAAACTGGTCTAATGGGCAGCTGAGCAGAGACGTCAAACAGATTTAGTTGCGAGCCCCTTCTTCACCGATAGTCTCCACATGAGTCAGGATGTGCCACTCGTGATTGCGTTGAATTATTCTTTGAAATATTCTAAAGTGCCTCTAGTGTGTGGTGCCGCTCTTGACAGAAGACAGAAATCTTTTCAATACCGTTAAGGGCCTTAGTTTGCCTCACTCTTTGCTCTTCAAAGGCAGAAACACAGCAAGGGCCTTTCGCAATGCCGGTCTGGGCAACAGCAAAAGCAGCAGAGGAATGGAAGTGAGAAGGTGGGGAGCGAAGTAGAGATCGACAGGACGGCAAGCAGTGACACAAATCTGAGTTGTGGGCGACGCAAGGGAAAGAGATGGAGCTGGTAATGATACAATGAAAAAATCCGATAGGACACAAGCAGAGATTGGAGGCTCTGGGAGATGCAGCGAAATAGCAAGCCTCGAAAAAGAAGGGAGCTGGAGACAAATGAGACACGTAGACACAAAAAGAGAAAAATTGTCACAGGCACTGATGGAGTAAAAGAGATTAGAGGGAGAGAGATTCAATGATAATATGTGACAGGGAGAAAGATGGATGCCAGAAATAAGAGGAGGATGGAGTGTATAAGACAGTGATGGAGAGTAAAGAGATCTTGTGTAGGTAACAGTTGGTGTCCTACTTACATCTGACATTCAAGAAAATAAGAGAGGCATAACAACACTTTAGTCTGTAAAGAAATGTAAATTAATTCAATGTGACCATAAATTGGTTTACATCATGATATATTCGGGGCTTTTTGAATCGGTTCGACATGACAGCATTTCTCTGTGACCACATTCCTCTAATACTTCCCCACTAAGTAACAGTAGGTCCAGGCGTCTCACCAGAGCTGCCTGACAGTGTGTGGGAAGACATAGAGCTCTTTTTGTAGCTGTTGCTGGTAGAGTGGGTCACCCTCTAAAATGGGTGGTTCGGGTCCGGCCTACACCCATTTAAATGTCCTTGTCTTTAAGAGTGCTTCACAACAAACAGCAGGGTTGATTTTATGGATCATGGTTATAGCAGCCGGTTAACCATTAAGAAGGATGGTCACTGGGTCTGAGTTAACCGGACCCCGTACTGTGAGACACCCAGTAAGGTGTGTTTTCTCTACTTTAGAAAACACGTGTTTAGACTGTTGTCACTATTGAATGAAAGAGCCGATTGCACCTACGACCAAGGAATGATTAGGACTTGAGAGTTGGATCAACCATAGAGGGGGGTGTATATATATATATACCTTAAAATGCTTTATATACTTGATTACATAGCAAAGGTGCTGCTAGGTGTATGTATGGCTAAAATCACTTGGTTACCTCTGCAAACTGAATATGCTGATTATTGTACTGAAATCACTGGTTTTATTTTTGTGCCAAAAGTACCCAATGAGATTTACCTGCTTGAAACCCTTTTCATAGTAACTGTGGAGCTAACTAAACTTTATTCAGCAATGGCTTGCAAGTCAGGAACCAAGACAATCCTTGCCCTCTAGTTTTCTAAGTGCCAATATGCCACAAGACGTCCGAGAGAGGTCCAAC
Organism: Blennius ocellaris; assembly: GCF_963422515.1. Classification (NCBI taxonomy): domain Eukaryota; kingdom Metazoa; phylum Chordata; class Actinopteri; order Blenniiformes; family Blenniidae; genus Blennius; species Blennius ocellaris. Next base: position 4,888,650 of record NC_137666.1, read on the forward strand.
AGACAAGTGGTTCAGTTTGACTAGCCTTTCCCAGCAAAGTATCAGGGTTGCCTTTCAGCAATACAGTCGCAAAAATGTCAGTTTGGAAAATGTCAGAGAAAGCGAAAACAATTCAACAGCTACTTGCAATATGGGGTTTCACCACAGTGGTACTTAGTACACCACAAGATTGAGCTGAGAAAACTCCCCTCGTCTGATGAGCAAAGTAATGATACAGTCTTGGAATTCTATTTCTATTACCATGAAAAAAGAGAAGTGACCACGTCTGCAGACGTCTGAAGCTGCTGTGTCGCCGCATGTCACTGCTCAGCCTCACGTCACACCGGATTGATTCTGACGCTTTTCAGTAACTGACTGAGCAATGTTGCATGCAATCCAGTTTTACGAGTCTCGTACAACAGAGCTGGAATACAGAAAGAACAAGTTGATGTCATTATGCATGCCAGAAAGCCATTTTGCCTTCAATATAATGGTTCGGGGAAAGTATGTGGATCAACTAATACTCAATTCCACAAAGAATCTGATGAGGGCCTGTCCCCAAAAATTGTGCTTTGGACATACATAGTTCAATTTTACAGCTTGATTGGACTACAACTTATCTAAACGTATTTTTATAATTGCCATAAAAAGTAAACGTATATGTATCAAATATATTTCAAAAATCTAACTATATAGGTTTATAAGGTTTATATGCATAAAGATAGCCATAGTTGTTTTATATGAGGGAAAACCCTTTTTCTTTTTAATCACAATTGAGTGAAGGCAGAGCCTTTCTTCTCTCTGACTCAGACAGCCCATTCCCCTGCAGCTCTGGAGCTTGGGCTCTTCGGGTGGCCAAAGGTTTTCATTCCATCCCAGCGGCAAATTCATCCACTGATCAGTCTCCTTCGCATTTGAAAGGTTGCTCAAAATTATGACAATTTTAGATAATGATGCAGTCGACGTTAGCACGCTGTGAGCAGTGAGTAACATGTGTACACTGTACTCACCAAACAAAACAAATTCAGTGCATTTCATTGTGCTTGGAAAATTGACTGTGAAGCCGTGTAGCAACTCCAACATCGCCCGTGATCCCGGTATTAACTCGAACTTGGTACATCATGGAGCTACATCACTGTGTGAAGCACTGGGCAGGGAGCATCTCCATGGCAACAGACGCCGATCTCCTTTGATCCGGTTTGTATGGGAATTTTTCTCAAAGTTTTTGGGGATTTGTTCAGAAAGGGTTAAACGTTCACATCCCAAAATCTAATAATTTGGTCCTTGGATAATGATGATATGTCATCTCTGAAAGTTTCATGCAATTCTGGTAAGTAGTTTTGGCAAAATCTTGGTAAAATTCAACCATACATACAAACTAATAAATAAACAAATACACGCAGACAAAAACATAACCTTCTTGGCCAGCTTTTGTCAGTTGCCCAATTTTCATCGACGAAGGTAATAATGAGTGTGTACAGAATATTTGCAATAAAGAGATCCCCTCTTCACCAAGCAGATCTCACTAAAAGAAAAAGAAAAGAAAAAAGCTTTACTATTTTAATAGGTTTTTTAAGAGACAGCAATGGACGCAACTAGCAAATATATCCACAATTTAGCCGATATTGTTTATGACTGGCAACTACTGTTTTTACAGGATATCACATTTTCTGAACTTTAACCGTAAAACCTAATCATGACCCATTAAGTCCCAAAAAAACCAGCAATTGAAAATTAATTCCAATACACTTCTCTGTAAAATTTACCAAGAGTTCAATCAGAAAGTTACAAATCTGAAGGTTTTTTTTTACGAATCAGACCACTCTATAAATGCTCAAAATGAATTTGATAAAAATAGAGACAACACGTTTTAAGATTAGTTAATTTTAACAATTTTTGAAAGCAGTGTTTAAAATAATTATAAGAGCAGACACATGCATTTGCTTGTGGGTGAATATAGACTGGTTTGTAATGAGCATATCGTCCTCATTAGTTTCAGTTCTTTGGGGCAAATAAAAATTTAAACAAACATATTATTTTTGGCAGAGTGGATGAGATGACTCAATCAGGTTAAGTGAAGTTTTTACAAATGTTTCTCTTATGTAGAATGATTAAAGACGGGTCCTACAAAGTGACTGAGCAATATAATGTCAGAAAATGTCAACCAATGTATTTTAAAGAATTATTTGAAGTTTGTCCTGATTACATATTTGGACATTATAATTCCATTATCATGATGAACAAAGTGAACCAGAACAAATGTACCTCATATTGTATGCTTAATCATACTCAAAAGCACAAATTGTTTCAACTAATTATTAATTAACCAAACTGGTTCTCCGGTATATTATCCCTTATTTCTCTAACATTGCACTGAGCTTCAATAATGCATGCAACTGTATGTTGACCTGTAAAATACTCACAGCCACAGCACATATGTGCATAAACAATATTAGCATAAATCCATACTGAGTAAGGACGAAGAACATGTTTGTGGTTATTTTCGGGTCCGTGTGAAATCGGAACCGCGTCTTCCCTGATTAAAACAGCTGTGTTTTCAGATTCGCCTTAGGACCTCTCGGCTCAATCAGGCATGTTTTAGTTTAGACACCCTTGATCACGCAACTGATCACATAGCTGCTGACAAGGATTCTCTTCAGGGTAATCGTGGAGCATCCAAGCCCTTATTAGTGTCCATCAGCTGCTGTGTTGAATGCCAGACTGACAGTGTAACTGTTTAGAAATACCACAGGACTGGATGCCAGGCAGGGAGGGAGAGATCCATGCCCCGCTAGTTGCATCTCCGCTGCCACACTGCGTTTCAAGCCAAAGCTGAACTGTTGCTGCCTCGAGCCAACCGTGTGATAGCAGTTGCAATCAAAAATATGTGATTATTCAAAACAAAAACGGAAGGAAAAAAAAAGAGCAACCAGAAAGGATATAAGGGGAAGCCAATTGAGGTTCTTTTTTTTTTCTCATTGCCATTGTGTGGATCCTAAGAGCTAAATTAGTAATCTGGGATAGTAATCTGGGGCGCAGCACTAATAGCATGATTTAAATGGCAGCCATTCCTTTGTGGGCTGTCCTAGTATGTATAGTATCTGTTCAAAAATGATCAATTTATGGAGTAATGCGTTATATATCAGTGCATCAGTAAAGTGCCTCTTCTTTTGGAAGTATTGAGTCAGTAAGTCATTGTTATTCAAATCTTCTCAAAATAGAACAGTCTTTTCTTTTTCTTTCTTGTCTTTGAGCTTGTTCATTGTCACGCTGGTCATTTTAGTATTAAAAACATTCCATTGCTCTTTACTCGTGGTAGAAGTTTTCAAGATATTATTATATATTTTTGGCAACATGTTATTCCTGGCTTTGTGCAGAATTTCAATTGTGTGTTCTTTATGGCCTCCTGCTGGCCATCTGCTGCCTCCTCAGTTTTATCTTAGTCTTGCGTTCTCTGACAAGTGCGTATATTTCATTAGCTTTGTCACGCATTAACCTCCATATATATATATATATATATATATATATATATATATATATGTATGATGTGTCTTGAAGTTTGTGGTTGCTCTTTGTTACTTTTTTTGCAGCTTTTTCTAAATATTATAAGTTCATCAATCAGTGTCTTTCTAAAAACATTAACATCTAGATTTAATTACTTCTTCCTCCAAATAGCTAATGTAACTTCAGCTTAGCTTAACGAGTGAATCAGTCATCAGAGTGGAGTACATTGTGACAGCAACTCGGCAAATTGTACCGCGACGCCACAATGCTGCAGCTATGTGCACATTAAGTTGGGCCTAACTGAAGTAATTTTACAGAGCAGCTCTTCACTGAAGAAAACAGCATCCCGTCATGCCCATGCTAAAGATAGCAATCAGTTTGGCAATCAGGACATAGACAGCAGTTCTGCAGCTTTGGAAGTGTTGACAGAAGTGATGAGCTAAACTGCCTACAATTTTATGTAATTAAAATTTAGCTGTGACTTTCATAATGTTTAAAAACATTTAGGTTTTTGGAAGCACATAGCTGATTTCAGGCATGGAACTAAAACACAGTCTAGTGAAAGTGAAACTGGATCTGCAGAAACTCCAAAAAGAACTCGGACACTGTGGTATTGTATCACTCTGGTACAATACCTGCCGCTGGAGGAGACATGTCATATCTCTTCGACTGGCATTCGACTTGTTATTGCGGTGAAATTGGAATTCAACTCGTAGGTTCATTTACATACTGTTCTCTCCTTTTCAAGCTGAGGTTGCTCAAGGCGAAACAAAAGCAGATATGTTACGTGCTTGACCTGTAAATATGAGGACACCTGCAGAAAGAGTCTAACGAACACCGATCACTTGAACGGCTCTCTCATTTCCACACTCAGAAAGGGTCTGGTTTTTTTCCTTTTGAGTTCCTTTATTAAGAGGCACTGAAGTCCACTCCGGTTTGAAGAGTCCCTGTGCTGCAGACAAATTAACATCTTTTTTTGTTTGTTTTCTAAAAAAGAGTGAACAGTAGTAAACGTCTAAAAGTTAGTACCTTGCCTTACGTTTATTCACAAGAACCTCTGATGTTGTCAGTACTTGCAAAGGCAGATCATTAAAGTCCTCTGTGTCAGTCTGTGCTGGTCTGTATCTATCATTGGTAGGAATAAATAGTAAACCAGCGACAGTGTCATGGGTTACCAAATCCCGTATGTGCATCATTGATGGCGCAAAGGATGGCCTGCGAGGTTCAGCCCCAGAGAATTGGTTCAAATTGCGGCAGATTTTAAGGCTGCTTCCGATACTAACATATCAAGAAAAACGATGTTTTGCTGTGCAGCTATGGATTGTTGTATTTATGATGCCCATCTTAACCTCTGTCTAATACTGAATGCATGGGCATGTGAGCAATAGAACGGGCTGTGGCACAATAAGACAAGGTGGACCTGGCATTATGATGCACTTTGGAAAATATGCAATGCAATGCATGGAGGCATTGGGATTCTTTAGTCAATGTTGTGCTAAGAAAATATAAATATATATCAATCTAAGCAAATCCGGTCAGTATAAAGCGAGTCATCGAATGTTACCACTTGGTGATATGATTTGTGTAAGCTAGCGGTCTTTAACCTTTATAACCAAAAGAGCATTTTTGTTTTTTTTTATGATTTTCGCCACAAAAACAAGTTTAGCATTCAAAATGAGGTTTGCACAACCTCTAAAGTTTCACAGATATAGTAGTTTACCATAAATTTAGGATGATTAACATTTCATCCCATTTTCTGTGGTTTTTGCACCTGATTTTAGCCGTTTCTTCTTTTCTGTTTTTCAGGCAATTTTTTATGTTTTCGATGGAATACAAGGGAAATACTTTATTAACTAAGTAGTATTAAATAGTCAGAATAAAATGAACTAAAACAGCATACGCTGTTTACAGCGGGGAGTTATAGTCTTATGGCCACAGGAAGGAGGACATTTTAGCCATTTTGTCTCTTAAAGGCAGTTTTGTTTTCCATTATAAACATTTTCATTTTAGAAACGAGTCATTTTAGCAGTTTTGTTCATATATATACAGTATAGATAGATATAAATATGTATGAGAGACTGATACTATATAGCACTGGCTATAGACAGAAGGAAAACATGTCCACTTCCAAAGGTGCCTGACCTTTGCCCCTTAATAAACTCTTGGTATTGTGGTCGTGTTGAATTGTTGTTGCTGGTTACACCCTGACAGCGTCTGTGTCAGCGCATGTAGGCTTAGTTACCATGACGATCACATTTTCTCTTTTTCCCACAGACAGAAATGGACCGACAGCAGTGAAGATGCAGAGAGGGGTGAAAGGGATGAGTGGCTCTCAGAGGAGCACATTAAAACAGAGAGCAACACAGATGGATTTAGGCCTCTGGGGTTAGGCTTGGCTCACTGCTCGTGTATAAAAAATATATAGCCTCCTGTAAAGACAGAATATATTACAAAAAAGAAATAAAAAAGGCCCGCGTCTTGTTTATGAGCCATGTTGATGAAGTGATACTCGCCCCGAGCTGTGCCTTAGCACCCTGTTCTGTATTGTAGATGCATGCTTTATTCATTGTGGGTTGCATGTCATTCATGTTAACTGTTTGTGCTAAAAGAGACATGTCAATGAATTATATTGTATGTTTTGATTTAAATAAAAAAAACAACAACAAACAAACAAAATAGTCTTTCAGTAAAACAAAGCACGAAACGGTATAATTTCTCAGCTGGGTGTTTAAGAATGTACAATCTGTGTGCAGTAGACACAAAACCTTCTAAAATATGGATGTTACTATAAAAATTAAGCCAATAACAACAAAGTTACCACAAAAATATACAAGCTAACTTTAAAATGACACAAAATAAAATGGTCACTATGGATTTCATTTATATAGCGCTTTTCCACTGCTTGAGCAGTCCCCATACCATTTGTACACTGTTAATCACACACACACCCACACACTGATGGTGGTTGGCTGCCATGCAAGGTGCTCTCTCAATCCATTGGGAGCAATTTGGGGTCCAGTGTCTTGCTCAAGGACATTTCTACGTGTGGACAGAGGGAGTTCGAGAATTGAACCTGCAAAGAAGGCCAATCGATACACTCCACTAATAGTTATCACTGCAGACAGCTGAACTGTAATTGCTCTTTCTGGCATGTAATGTGGAACCTGCTTTTGTTGTATGTGTCTACTTGCCTGTACTTCAGCTATTAGGTTTCTCATATTTGCTCATTTCTCAGATCTATTAACACAAAAGCCAGCTCACTGACACACCCGGGACTCTCTGCTCTCCATCACAGCAACAATGTACTGCAAGTTCTAACAACCTAGCTTCACCCGCAAGAACCGGGTGAACGAGTTTCCTGCTTCTTTGTTTTTTTTTTTTTTTCTTCTCATAAATCCAAGGCCACAATTTTTGGTTTGTAATCAACCTCTCACTTGGTACCATTCGTCACTTGTTCTACTACAGCCGACATATATGACACAGTCATTACTTAATGAAATCCATGTTGAGTTTCTTATTCTGCAAGCTGTGAGCGACTTTGCAGGGTGCAGCCTCCAGTAATTAAAAGAAGCGCCTGTTTGGCAGGATAGCTATGTAATTAAATTAGATTCTGCCCCGTGTGTGTGTGTGTGTGTGTGTGTGTGTGTGTGTGTGTGTGTGTGTGTGTGTGTGTGTGTGTGTGCGTGTGCGTGTGTGTGCGTGTGCGTGTGCGCCTGTGCCAGCCTTGCTTCTCTCACCCTCGCCGGCTTCCTCCCTCTCATGACACCGCCGCTCGTGTGAACGTGCGGCGGAGGCGATGTCACCCATGGTGAAGTGATGGCTACCATCTGATAATAAACAAAGGGACTTGTTGAGCATGACCGAGTGCTGTTGCTCTTGATTTCACTCCGTGGCGGAGGCCACCTCTAAATTACCACAGTCGTCCCCCGCGGTGTCTCTCGGCATCCAGCAAAGCCGCCTGCAGGAATCGGCTACCTCGCCCCCGCCACCACCCCCTTTGCAACATTGTCTTGGGCTCCCTTGAGCCATGGTGCTCACAGCGCTGACAGTTTAGCGGGGAAAAGTGCCAGAAAATAGAAAAATCCAAAGGACTAGGGGTGTTCTTGGATTTTTTTTTGGCGGTGGGGGGGACGGCCAAATTTAACATTGACATTCTCTGCCTTTCTAAAAAGCTCATCCCATTCATGTTTCCTGCATTGATATTTTCAATTAATTTCTTTATTGTCATTGTAATATCGATAACAACGATATTCCATTGGAGCAACACCACTCAACATCGTATGCAGTTGCATTAATGGTGCAGAATGTCCTGAATACCATAAATACCCATTATCATAATGGTTAGCACCTTCTGTCAGTACAACTTACTTTTTCCAGCATTATCCAACATGTAGCTCAGAGTCGATATTCAATCTGTATCCACCAATTCATCAGTCCACTGGATCCGTTTAATCTCCATCATCAAAAATTAAATGGAAGGAGGAGTTTTTCCATGCCAAAATTGGATGTTTCATGGTTTGAACTTGCTGGCATGTGTAAGAATTTTTGAATGTGCCCCTCTTGTAGCTATATTGGATTCCTTGCACAGTGTCTGTCCTCTTCATCCTTTTGGCTGTACAAGATGAATCCTGCCTTTTGCCCATTATCAGGTAGCACAGGCCCCGGCTTCCCATAACCCTCTCATGGATAAACATGGTATTGAAGGTTGACAGATTGGTTAATTACCATAACGGAAAACCTTAACCTTAACTGCTTCTCCAAAGGGCACATTGGTTTCTCAGTTTCGAACTGAGATTTGAAGTCAATGTTGAGCTGAAAAAAACAAATGGAATCCTTTACAGACTTGCCAAAATCCGTCTGGATGATCTCCAGCACATGATGATCTCCATGACAATCAAGAAGTATCTTCCTCCAAATGATTCGATTACTGCCGATGCTTGGCTGAAGTTTAGACATCCATAACTGGTGTCACGATTCAGGTGTGCTCATGATGGAGTCATGGACGCATGTGAACTCAAAAGTAATGGAGCATGAAAGAAACTATAAATCTTTGGTGAAAATCCAACCTTTGAAACTGGCATATCTTTCCAGCCGCACCCCACTGGCAGAAGCATTACTCCTGTAGTATCTACGAATGGAATGCTGCCGCGATATCAGCAGCAAAAACAAGATGTGTCACGGACTGAATGTTCTTGGATTTACCAATGTTTGTTTGCTCACCCTCACTCTCCTGGTAGCAGTGATTTAACCAGTTTAAAAGGGCCACCGGGCTGCTGGGTCGTTGTCACATTGCCAGCTGTTCCAAAATCATTTTTAAAAAATCGCTAAGCTATACACTGTCACAAACTTGGCTGCTGCTTTTCAGGGTTGTTTTTGTTAAATAGTTTTTGTCGCTGATTTAATCTTTTTCAGTCTAAACACTGCTGAAGGGCTTGAGTTGTCCTACACTGAGGATTCTAAAACACTTTGGGTGCAGATAAAGTTTTCTACTTTACAAATTACAAATAAGTAATCATGACATTTGATGCAGCCTTCAAGCGGTAGTCCAGTACAGGATGAGGACACAATGTTACATCTTTCACATAGGTAGGAAGTAGATTTGGCACATTGGGCTGGTTATACAGAAAGGTTGTACATACAGTATGTACTGGATGATCTTGACGATCAGTTCTGACAGACAGCTAAAGTAACACACCATTGATTTATGATGTTTGCCTTCATTAATATGGAATATCAGGCATCTGTTCCAGATTGTGTATGCCAATTGTACATATGCGGTGTGCTGGGTGATTATGGTACAATATACAGAATAATTTACTTCCCCTGTAAATGCTTGTATTGTTTATCATGGAATGTGTTTTTAATGAGAGGCATTTCTTCAGCTGACTGGCCTCTACTTTTGTTTGCAGACTTTGTTACAAGTCCGAGATCCATTTCATCACTGAATTCAAGCAAACAACCACAGGAGCAGCGTTTCTAGTAGATTGCTCTAAGGTTAGCAAGAAGCATGCTAAACCTTCATTTGAGGTATTCTTAGTGAATCAAATTGAAAATGTAATCTGTTTGCGTGAGTAATTTGGTACATGCAGAATTTTGCCAATGAAGATCCATCCCGCTTTAGCTGAGCTGGTTGAGTCGGTTGACTTCCAAATCCAAAATTAGCATTTAAATCCAAGCGTCTTTGCCTTTCCATGTGCAAAAGTGTCCTTGGGCAAACCACCAAACACTAAGTTGCTTCCTGGTATGAGAGCACCTTGCATGGCAGCTGTCACAATTGGTGTGTGAATGTGCCTGATGGTGTAAAGCTTTGTGAAACTGGTGAAGTGGTAAAGAACAAAAAAGTCCAAACACGAGTTAAAAACAAAGCAACAATATGAAAAAAAAAAGACAGCCACAAAACTGCTCTTTCAAAAGAAAACAAAAAACTATTGGTTAGAGAATTGCAACACAGACTATGCTGAACACAACTCAATACTGATGATTTACCTACTTTGCTCAGACGAGCACTAATCAAAAAGGCTTTTGAAAGAGAAGAACCTGGAAATGGTCCATTGCAGTCATCCACAGAACCTCCATATGTAAGTTTGATCCAAAATCGAATGTCTCAAACATTCCATCTGTCGAGAAGCGGGCATGCGGAATTTGATCCAACCTTTAAATGGTGGAACGACGTCCAAAAAAAAAAAAAATGCCGAAATGTGAAGGTCCCAGAGACCTTCTAGCGAAATGTTTTGATACGTATCTTTTACAGAGCCATAGATACACAGACATGTTTGATATGCTTTTTTTTTTTCTTTGCCTCACTCGTCTCAAAGTCAATCGAGTCGAGAATGTCTCCCTCTTTTGCTTTTAGCTGAACAGCTTGACCTATTTTCCCACTGGTTGGCGTCACTACTCCTTTCCCCTGCCACAGCGATGCGTACTATGCCTGCGTAAATGTCCCACACACACACAAGATGTCTGATGCTCACATGTGTTGCAATGATGGTAGCCCATAAACACATTTATGTTTGAAGTTTCTTCAGCTTTGAAAACAATAAAAACAAATGTTGTGTCAGATACATTTTATCTCGTGGGAACATGAAATACCCTGGCAACTCCACATCTACTTAAGGTTTGTGTGTATAAATATGGCTTCAAAATTAATACCGCACACGACGTGCACATGGTATGACTAAAATTGATACTGAAAATTCTAAATATGTTGGTATATGTAGCATAAATACTAAGAAATATAAAAGAAATTGAGGCCAACACACAGATTAGAAACAAACAATAACGAATGAAATAGAAACTTTGAAGCAGTTATATTAAAATTATATTAAAATGTTATAAAATATATAAAAACATATGTTTTTAAAAGTATGATCTGATTAACTAAGTAAAATGAGATGATAAGTGTCTGGGCAGTTCACTTAGAGACATAAGATGACTATATTTTTGATGATATACTTTATATATACCAAACCTGCATAAAGACCAATGATGTTCACTGTGGTATTTGTATTCTCATTTTGTTATCATAGATACTTTGGGTGAAGCTTTGTCATTAAACAGCAGCATCAGTAACACACCTGGGAAGCAAAGGACTCTTTCTCCAATCAACATCTTATTCATTCCATTGCAGCTCTGACAATACTCCGCATGTTTCTGCCAAAAGCCTCAACTTTCTCAAGACGTCTGCCTCTACTTTTTAAAGCATTGTCACAGCAGCACAGTCATGTGGAGAAGTACACTTTTCTCCGTAGCTCGGTTCCCACATAACCTCGGACGAGTCAGGCGGACTTGTGGTGAATCTTGCCTGTTGTACATTTTCGTTCATACTGTGATTAAATCAGTTCCTCTCCATGCCTTGAACCAACTCTGCCTTTTGGGAAATTCCACCCCATCACTGCAGTCTGCCACTGAATTTTCATTAGACTTTCCAGCTCATTCGGAAAGCAAACTCAAAAGGAAAACACACTCATTGAATACGGGCTCATTCATCTTCTACCAGCAGATCAAATCAGACAAAAACACATTTCTAATTAGTGATTTCATGATATAATGTAAATACTTTGTTTAAGCTTTTAATACCAGAGTTGGGAAGTAGCAAACAAAATGGTTGAACAGACAATTTGTATTTTACTATATTTTTCACTTCCTGTCTCCGTGGATGACATGACATGAGTGTCAGATAGCTTTACAGTTTTGTTTTTTTTGTTTGTTTTGTTTTGTTTTGGATATGGAGAAATACACCAGAAATAACACATGAAAGCACCCTGTGCTGCACGTTGGTAGATTTTAATGGGGTGTCCACATTTTTCAAATGCATATCTCACAAAATACATTATTTTCTATATGTTATTAAAAGTAGATAATGGTTTTACTGGTTTCTTATGTTCAATTATGGCATTGCAAGGTGAATCTATAGCAATAAACACAATTTGAATCCCTTTTCAAACATGTAATACACATATTGTATAAAATGAAACACACAGGGACTCCACATACCAATGCTGTACCTGCTCTGCCCCCCTGTGTGTGTGTGTGTGTGTGTGTGTGTGTGTGTGTGTGTGTGTGTGTGTGTGTGTGTGTGTGTGTGTGTGTGTGTGTGTGTGTGTGTGTGTGTGTGTGTGTGTGTGTGTGTGTGTGTGTGTGTGTGTGTGTGTGTGTCGTTCTTGGCTCACTCCCCATTCACTGCTTCCAGGCCTCTTGTTGAGAGCAGCTTTGGGACTTCTGAACACCCTCCCTGCGAGCGAGCCAGGCAGAAGGTGTTGGCAGGGGGAAGGTGTTGACTTACCTCAGTGGATTGCAATCCATCAGCCCACCCCCCCCGCCACGACCATCCCATTGCCCACTTTTTTTTTAACCGAGCCGAGAGGCTGACTCTACATTCGGGGCTCCCAAGTCTGCCACACCAGACCCTAAACCAACAGTGAGGAGTTCAGCCAGCCTTCAAGTCTATTCATGCTCCTCTTACACACTTGCATGTTAATGCAAACTATTCATTCTTCTCAGGGCAAATTAATTAATCATGCACACAAGATGCAGACGGTACTGCTTTTTCTTTTTTTTTTTTTCTTCACCCACATAAGCAAGCAGATCTGAGACTTTTTTCTCCCTTACTCAAAGATATGAGGGCCGGCTGGGGGTGTAAACGAGGAGGAGAAAGATATGGCAGAAGACCATCGGCTCAAGACCTAATAGAGTTATTACCACCATCTGGCTGTAATATTCCATAATCAGATAATGTCCTAGCCTTAAGGAATTCACACTGAGAGATACTATCTGCATTAGCTTGGGAAGTAATCAACAAGCTATCTTATCTACCTTCCGACAGACTTCACGATAGTAACTTTCACTGGCTATATATCTGTTGCCGAGAGGAATGTTTTTCTTTTTTTTTTTTTTTAATTTAATGAATACTCGGGTGCTTTCTCCCGCTCAGAGGATTCACTAATTTATGTATTCATTCTTTTTTGTCTCGACTACAAAGGCAGTACGTGTCCCAGTTCTTTACATATTTCCCTCAGCTGTTGGATCGTGAGTTTACTTGCCAGGCAAGACAGAGTAAATTGCGTAAATTGATCCCGCCCATATTCTTAACGTGCCTCTGGATTTTTATTTATCATTTTCTTAGTTTCCACTTGGTATTTGATCCTCAGTATTCTATTGCATTCATTTTAATTGGTTATTTTACATAATTGAATCTGGACAAGTCGGTGGCTTATTCAGACACTTTGACTTTGTGTGAGACCCCTCTGCAGTTGAATTGCAACACTTCCAGACTGTGTACTGAATTTCTCTGACACCGGCAACCGTAAGTGGCTACCAAAGAGAAAATAATCCCGTTGAAAAGCTGGCCTCTGACAACCCCTCAAACACGAGTTTCCCTCAATCAAAACAGGGCAGAGACGGAACAGAAAAAGCTCTGATGAGGGCATTAGAAATGTTAATACCTTCCTAATATTTGTAGATTGAGGTTATCCATATTCACTGGAGCTGGTGTTTATCAGGGACAAGCTTGCAAAATAAATCCTTTTGTCCAAGGCTTGTTGGCATGAATACTTGTGCACTGGTGAGCGTTTTGATTATTGACTCCATTGTAAGCTCAGAAGCATATCGGAATAACATGTTGTCACACTGCAATTCTAAGTCACTCGCTCAAATTACTGTACACACTCTTGGGAGGACCAAAACATTACATGTCTCCAAACAAAAACATTTATATGGTGTAGAGAAGGAACAGGGCCGACATTTTTTGGGTGTGTGTTTACACAACAAGAGCGCGTCGAGCCACTGAAAGCGAAACTTAAAAAAAAAAACTATCCCAATAGTGGACGTTTTTGAATACATGCGGGACTCCGTCCCTCATGGAAATGGGTGAAAATGCAATGTTTCTGAAACGCTGCCGACGGACAATAACAACAGTGTTTTCCTCCAGGGTGTCATGACTCCCAGTCCAATTTCTCCTGGGACTTGGAAGTTTTATAGTTGACAGTTGCCAACGAATGTCCGCTGACTCGCCATTTATAGCATTTATAGCACCATTTATAGTGTATTGTTCTTTGTGGATTCATTACGAAAACAACCAACAATAACAACTCGTGGCCCAACATGCTAATAAATTTTTTTTTTCAGCTTTTCTGCCATCACATCATTTTGAAAATGTTTCCCCAAAGAAATAATTCTGTGTTTTCACTTTCACATTGTTGTGTAATTATAGGCTTCTGATATATCAATTCTTTATTCATGTTTAGCTACGGAAAATGTTTTGTTTGGTCCGGGTCCCACTGATCTTGAGTTACGTTTTGGATTAAGTTGTGAAAAAAAGTGTTTGGTTTGGAGATTAAAAAAAAAAAAAGGGATTGACAGAGACCAACAAGAAACAAAATAACAAACAACCTCAATTATTGACGCAGATGTCATACTGAAAATACTTTGGTTTAGCAACTATTGGCGGCAGTGAGATTATCTGTTGAGATTGCTCATTGATGAAGTTTGTGAAGAGACCCTGGTTTAGGTCAACAACTATATTTGCCGTCATATTGCTCACTTGAAAACAAATGTTGAACGTCATTACTGCCGCACCAGACTCCCTTCTTTACAATTTTTACGAGGTTGCTCCTCGAGTTATATTAAATTACCTTTCCTTTCTTCTGTTTCACCACATAGGATTGTTTGGGCTGCGTACAGAATTGAGCTTCGTGAACATTTCCTCCCTCATTAGGTTTTTATTCTTTGCAGGCTCTTTTTTTTTTTTTTTAAAGAAACTATTTGATGGGGTGGCTGAATTTGAAAAAAAATAAAAATAAATCCCCTTTACCTGGGTACTTCAATCACACAGACTTTCTTATATCTGACAGCAGATTATCAGTTGTAAGTGTTGCTATAATAAGTATTCATGACCTTAATAGTTAACTTAGAAATTAGGTATCATTGATTAAATTGTAGCTGTTAGAATAAAAGTTGTCAATAAAAGGTTCACTGCAACAATTCTTCTGCTCTTGCAGTTATATTCAGTGCTTTCTACCTCTCCCTTCAGTATCTACTACCGCACAGTTTTGTCTTTGAATTTGTATGTTCTCCGCACAAAAAAGTATTTCAAAGGAACCAAAGTTGAAACAGCAAAAGGGAAACAATATTGAACTGGTTTGTGTTATTCTGGGGATTTATTTGTAGAATAAGGGAAAGACAATTTCTTCCGCGTTGTGGCAGACGACGGCAGCTTGCTCTGCCAACAATCCACTCTCACATGGAAAACAGGAATTATTTTGAGGACGCCAGTGCCAGCAACTCTTTAGTTCTTACACTCGTGTTTGTAAAGCGCAGTGGCAAATGATGAATGTTGTGGCTTTCCAGTTTTGGTTAAGGATTACTTGTGCGGTAGGAAGCAACACTACACAATCGAGCTTGACTGCTCCGAGTATTTCTGTGGTGACAAACAGAGTGAGGGGAAAAAACTCTCCATTTAGTTTGTTTGCCAGTCAGCGAGTGTTTCCTGTCATTGCTGGAGCTGTGATGGCCCAATATATTCCATATTACATTTTGTTATTAACTTAAAGTAATTTTGTAGTTCCCATAATGATATGAACACTTATATACTACACCATACTATTGCATATCTAATGTCCTGCATTGAACATAGAAATAATAATGTTTACAGACACAGATTTGGTTCAAGCATCATAACCTCTCAAAATCCATAGCAAACATATTTCTGAAGAATATTTAAGGCTTCACCTCATTTCCAACTCGTTTTTGGGCTTCGATAATGTCGTCTGCTCTTTCTGTTCTCTCGAATTTAAGATTCCACTTTGATCAATGAGCTTGATTTTGAGCTTTACTCAGCAACGTTTTAAACTGAGCACAATCAAGTACTACATTATTTTTAAAAGGACATATGAAGAAAAATAAAATCCACCAATTCGTAATAGTTCACAGTGCTCGAAAATAAATGCACCATTCTATCATAACCCAGCACTGAAATGTCTTCATGAATAACTTTGTTCCAGTTAGAAGTCAGTTTTGGGATTGGTACAACTCGTATTCATACTTTGTCCTGCAACCAAAAACCACATTGACGCTCTGGCTGCAACGCACTCAGGAGTTGCTTAAGGATGGAGTTCAGTGTGGTCATGAATGAAAAAAGGAATATCTAAATTGAACAGCAGATGGCCACAAAGTAATGGCCTGTATAAAGGCGTTGGCATCAAAACGATGCATTGAAAGTGACTTTATGAAAATGTACAGGCCGTCGTCAGGCAGCAGAAACCTTCAGCTGATGTTCTGAAGAGAAACTATGCGGCAGGAAGGATTTCATTTTTGTTTCTTGAAGCATTTCAAGCGCATCAAGTCACTTACAAGATGTATTTATATTTTGTGAAAACCTTGTCATAATTTATTTTACCGGTTGGGTCCCATTGAGATAAAATTGGACTGTTTGCAGCCTTCGAACCAAAATGAGTTGGACTCCCGATGCCGTTCAGACCGGAGGTGTGTACTTGTTACAGGGATTGCCGGGAGTTGAGAAATATGAGTTGAGAAATATGAGAGATCTGGAACGTATTAGTGGATAAAAATAGGTTTGACTGGTGCTGTTAATCCTGCTCAATGTGAAAACTCTTCTTGAATTTAGTTGTGACTGAGCAGCAGTTCTTAAGTTTGTATTCTGGATTATAGATTGCTATTTAGCTTTGAGTGCGATACCCACTCGTGAGCGCTGCCAAATTCACTGGTATGAATGTGAAATTGAAGCTCAACTGGATGTGTCTTTTTATTCTTTTGATTTTACATCATCAAGCATATTTCTTTAACCTGTGTATTTATCTCGAGGCAGTTCGCACCACAAAGATTAAGCACTGAAGTGATTGTACAAGGTGCTTATACTACTTCTGAACTAACTTACATTTAAGAAACATTGCACCATAAACACAATTGCCTTGATTAACTCAAAGAAGTCAATACTTTAATAGGATCAGCATGTAAAGTATTATAGGAAGTGATTTGTGTCAAAGAGACTGAAGTTTTTTTTTTAATCCTTTAATAAGATGGAACGCAGCAATCCTTTTGAGTTGTATTAACACAACTCCACAGAACATGATCTTAAACTAAAGAAGGAATGGGCTTTCTGGTTTCTTTGTGTTTTCTCTGTGACGGACAAAATCAGTATAAAGATGGATCAATAGTACTTTAGCTATAGCAAAACCTTTTCCCCAAACCAAGCAGACCTTTTCAATGCTTTAACCTCCTCGAGTGTTTTAGAACAAGCATAGTTACTTCCAAAGCAAAATCACAGAAATTTCTCAAATTACACTGTCGTGCTTCACTGGCTATAGTACCTCTTCTGCCAAGAACATGGTGGTCCTACAGAGGAAAAACGTTTTATTCTGGTACTTCAAAATAGGCTTGTATTGTTGCAGGTTTGTATGCACAGCAAAGCTTTGTGTCCAAGTATTTTACACAGAGTGGGTGCATTGCATGCAGATTCTGGTTTTGTTTGTGATCGGTCACTTTTGAGGCAGTAGTCAAATGGCTCAAGCACAAACCCCATCACTGCAAAATGTACAGTTATTTCCCTATTTAGTCCCTGTAGTTCCTGTTTAATACGGTACGTCCAAGGGAAAAAAAAGCATGAAGAAATATACAGATGTAAATAAATTAAACAACCAGCAACTTTAATGCTGCAATAGATTAGATTAAGATATCGTTTGCACCTTGCTCAAAAAAAAGTTACGTTAGTGAGCTACCTGTGCACCCTTTAAATGGTTCTGATAAAACACTAACTGCCTGTGATTGAAGAGACAAACACAGCACGGGGAGAAGTACCTTCTGACTGCGGTGAATATAAAATGTAGAGTCTCCTCAGGATAAGCGACAGAAAGGAAAGGAAAATAAATGAAGTCATACAGTCATCTACTTTACAATTATCCTCTCCAAGTGGCAGGATTGCTCTGAATGTAAAGGGTTGATCTCGTGGCAGAACTAGTCAGCTGATGGTGTTGGAATACTGTCACTCGCGTTTCGTTCTGTTGCAAATGACACCATTGAGCAGCAGCCTGGAGCGCAGTGGATGGCCCGTGGCATTGTTGGCAGAGTTGGTAAAAGGCCCACCGGCTGCATTTGTCTATGGTCGTTCTTTGACTTGGGTCTACTAATGAGTTGCCTCATTGGGCCCTGACACTTTATCCCTCAGACCAAAATGGCTGCAAACCTTCTTTAGATCACTACCAATGCGCTCCGACCCCTCCTTTGTGGCCCAGAAAAATGCGACTCATCTGAAACGCTGAAATTGTGCATGCGTGCCACAGCCATAATAAACAGTTCCTTTGCACATGTACGAGTAAATGAACAGTAACAACAATGGCGGCCTCCAGAGTGGTATGCCTCCCAGTCGATAGTCACGTGGAACTTGGACGTCTGTTAGTGTGAATGTCAGTGTGCTCCTAATCTTTTCCCACCTTGGTGGCAATTGTAATTGCAACTATCAACGCTCATTTCTGGTGAATGTGTTGTGTTGCCAGATGCCTCATTTGCAGGAAACAAACTTGCAACCAGTGTTTTTGCGGTTTTAGGAGAGGTCGCTTCAGAATCTGGTGAAGAAAATATTAGTTTTTCCTTGGGATAGAGTACCCGCCATGTCTGGCTTTTATGCATGGGTTTCTAGTTTGTGACGGTGCACTGCAGTTACTAATGTCAGTCTTTTACTACCCGGTTGCCACTGACTGAGGTCTTTTTCTTCATTTTCAGTTTGCCAGTTTCAGAGTCAGATCTTCCAGCACTTTAGCCTCGGACCGGGAAAAAGAAATAGCACACATTTATTTGAAAGCAGTCCGACTTGGAGCATTGATGTGGCTGAGTGAAGAAGAAAAAAAAGCATACCTTCGAAAAGGACCAAACTGATCTTGATTGACATGGTTGGCAGAGTTTCTGATTCTAACTGGAGAAAGTAACTGCTGAATAACAAGTCCAGTCAACTGGATGTATATTGTTGAAAGGCTGTGGAAGTCATTAATCTCCTCAATGTTAATAAACCCCAAGATTATGTGTGATTTAATGAAGACACAGAGCTCCCATATGGAAAAACCTAAAGATGAACTGATAATTAAGTGGTAAGAATTCACATACTGCAGGAGAGCAAACTGCATTACTTCAGCAAGGACCCGGCTGACCGGCACCAAATGTTGCTCCACTTATTTCTTTCCCTTCGTTGACAGTCTATTACTTCTGTCCAGCTGTGAAAAATACTGAAATGCTGTATTTGAGGGGTTTTCGAGAAAACTGTTATCACACTGTCAGGTGGACTGCTAAAGATGAACATATTAACAGAAGCAATGGATCACTGATGTTTAATGATTAATTGGGGGGGGGGGGGGGGGGGGGATGGTGTGCATGATCATGCTGAATGATCCCTTCTTTATTCATTTCAAATATTGGGCAAATGTTATGACTTATGTTCATCTGTTCTCTAATTCTATATGGTTCTCTAGTTCTATATGGTCAAAAGACTCAAATTGTTTAAGTCTTTTTCTCAATAAAGCCCAGAGACCAAATAGCAAATACTCTGGCATTTATAGCCCAAATTGACATTTAGTGCAGAAATGTTATTTACATATTGCCAATTTAGGACAATGATTGACTGACGACTGATGCAAAGATTTAATCTACTAATGGCCAATAAAGAGCAATCCTCCACTGATGACCTTTGACCTCAACTCACCACCATAACACTCCTTTAGCTAAGGAGCAGTATAAGAGTATCCTCCAATGACGACCAGTGCAGTGATATCTTCAATTCACAGCCGATGCAATTACATGCTCCGATCACCACGTCCACTCACAATCGTAGCATGTTTTCCACTGAGTACTTTCAAAGGAATTTAATCTTCTGTCTTAACACAAGCCAGTCTAGAACTGATGAAGCCACTTGGTTAAGGGGTAGAATGTCTTCTAAGGTCCAGTTGCACCAGTTCGATTGCTTTGACATTCCGTCGACATATATGCATGAACATATCTCTACTGAAGAGCAGTGTCATGATATCCTTGATATTCTGTGTCCTGAATGACAAACGGTGTGAAGCTGTTCCACAGTGGTGACTTCCATTGACCACAGCAGCAATGGCCGCCATTAAGGACGAGTGTTGAGATGAAAATGACTTCTGAAGATGACCAAGACCATTTGTTCCTCCACAAACAGCCAGTGTATGGACATCCTGTACAAATGGCCAACGCATTGAGATACGTCAGTGACAATTTAGTCCTATCTTCTGCTGATGTCTAACAGAGAGAATTCCCCCATTGACAAACCAAATAGATAACACAGAGTTCACAGAGGTGTGCGGCTGATGTCGAAAACAAAAAACATTGTCTACCAAGGAGTCAAGCCGAGAAGATTTGGTGTTTAACATCTCCAGAGCTTATTATTACTTTAGCTTTGTGTCTGTGTGTGTGTGTGTGTGTGTTGTTATTTTCAAATGATCAGGAATAAATTGACTTCAGCTTGTGTCATTTTGGCTCTTTTGCTCATTATTTCTCCCAAGAGGTGGTTTAGTAGAAACAGGTCAGTCATAACTAAATATAAAACTGATTTATTTGTAATGAAAGGGGGAAAAAAAACAAAAAAACAGCAGTGAAGTTTTCCTCTGGGTATTCAAATGTACACTCTAACAGTGTTCAGTGTTCACCCAAACAGTCCCCGGCTGTGAATTTATTGACTTGATAATTAGCTTTGCAAGGAAAACTGGAATATTTTATGAATATGTTGTACTCCCTCACAAAGACAAACACTGGCAGATATTTCCAGACGAGATCACTGTGACAACACTATAGTTTAACTCCTACATACAATTCTCCCTTCAAAAGTGATATTTATTTAAATATCATAGCAAACAAGCAACAATAAACTATTTGCACACAGCATGAGAACTAGTTTATGAATAAGACACATGGAGTTATTTAATTTGTATTTGAAATGGCAGATCATTTTTCTTGTTTCCTTTTGAGTCTTTGATTGACAAGTTGGCCTTGCGATCAAAGTTTTAAACAAACCTGATGTGTAACTACTTCTCTTTGTGTCATTCGCAGTCGTAACGTATCGATGTTTTGACAAGTTTACCACTGAATTGCTCAAATGTAAAATTAGTTTCATAAGTTTTAGTCCCGTTGGCAGCTGAGGGATCCGATGTAAAACTCGCATTATTAGCTTTAAAGAACTCAGACTTTTAAAGTCACATCTGTCTTGAGTCCCGAGTCCCACAATGACCCGCTCATCGGACCCAGTTAGCTTAGGTGTCATTTATGCTTTACTTGCAGCTCAGTGGGCAGGGGCGGACACGAGTCAGTAGTTTGGCACAAAGTGAATTGAAGGGAAAATCCAAAATAGAGAGGGACTCTCTTTACTTCTATTAAATCCAGAAACACTTTGAACTGAGGGTAGAAATGTGACACAAAGAAGCGGAACAAAATCATGCGGCGAGATAACCAAAGATTCCTCTCACTGTTATCCAGATTGCTTATCTGTGTGCCACTCGCGAGGGATCGTGCCCTCTCCGTCTCTGCACCGCGCCGCATTGTCATCAGAAGCTCTTCCATTTTTTAAAACTCGTTAGAGCGTGAAATAAAAATAAAATCAAACAGTGCGACGCTTATAACTCCCACGCATCATATTTGATGTGCTTTTATGCACATTAGACATCAGAGTGAGTCGCATTCACAATGGGAAACATGCCTGTGAACAAGCCAGTGTTATTCAGTTACTCATAACTGTTTATTTATCTTTTGGATTTTTTTTGTTGATTTTCTTTAGTCAGTAATCACACTGATTGTGCTACTGGGTAGAGTGTATTTTAATTTTGTTAGTATGTAATGCAATTGTAGCAAACACTAGTCAAATATCGAGATCTTGACATGGGTGCCATGGGTCAATTGTCTTAAATTTGTTGGAGAGTCTGGAGTCACGGTCTAACCTCTTCTAATATGAAAGAAAATAATTAATGATTTCATGATTTATTTATTAATTTTTACTTTCGCGTATGCCTTCAACAGTGGGTACTGTTATATGACCAGTTATGGAGTAAGATGTAACTGTTATCCCATTACTACCTCAGTTACTACTTCAGCAAACTCCTGTTTACTGGCAGAGGCAGGCTTTATTAGTCCTGTGCTGAGTCCTATCAACATGAAAGATGCCAAACATTTACATTAGCCTTTTTCCCAGCAGCCGGGCTGCTGCTACCCGCATGATCTGATTTTAATCTCCACCGCTTTTTGGCTACTCATTGCTATTCATGAATTTGTTTCCTTCGCTGACATTCAGGTTACATAGCATTTTCCTTTTCAAACAACTGGTGTAACTTCGAGGGTATTCGAAGAGCAAAACTGCCTACAGTGACACAGCTATGTGTAGGATATCAAGACAGGCATATCTGTATGAGGCAAAAGTGATGGAAATGTTGCTTTGAAATTTGTAACTCTTGATTTTCTATACCTAGAGAAAAAGCTTGAGTAGTTTGCAGAGTATACCGGATTCGAAACATCAATTCCTGCCTTTTAGTAAGTTACCTAACACTGGTTTTCAGTCTTCCAATCAATGTGTAAATTGGATTTAACTGAAGTCCTCTGCCATTGACATTGTTTCATTCTCTCATGGCATATGCTGCCATCTAAACAACTGTGCAGGACTTTAGTTTCCATGGTTACCTAGGTGAATGTGCATGCTACATTAGACAGTAGGGATGACTGATTCATGCCCCAAAGAGGGTTTTTTCTTTTATGTGTAAATATTGAATATCATCCATCTATCAACACTATCCTTCCCTCAATGTGGACTTTTTTGCTTGGTCAGCACACTACATCATCTCATTTCCTTGGGCAGTTATACATAATGTGGTTACAATATCGAGGAAACATGTTTGAATTTACAGTTTATAAAAGAACCTTGCCAAAAAGCAGCTCACGTAAAAGGCAGACCAAAAAAAAGCCATACAAAAAAAACCCTGCATTCTTGGTGTTGTTCTATTACTATCCAGTGTGGCAAACTGCAACAAAATGGAAAATTTTGATCAACTTGCAGGAAATGCATACACATTGCATTGACTGGCGAGGGTGACCAATGTACCATAAATGCACCGAGGCATGCTGAGTTGTTCAATGACCAGGCTGCTGCTGCTGCTGCTGCTGTTGCGGCACACAAAACACATTCTGTCTCTCACCAGGGCATCTGCAGCAGTTCATCTCCCCTTTGCCCCAAAACAAATAGGAGAAGATGTTTTATTTTAGAGGATTTTTTTGTTGTTGCTGTTGTTGCTATTTTCGGCCTGTGTTGGTTTCTTTATTTCAACTTGTTCTCATCAAACCAGCAAGGCAATATATATATATATATATATATATATATATATATATATATATATATATATATATATATATATATATGTGTGTGTGTGTGTGGGTAATTCGTTGTCTGTGCAGGTTTTCTCGAGGTGCTCTTGCTTCCTCCTTCAATCCAAGTCATGTGAAAGGTTTTCGGTAACTTGAAATTGTATATCGGCATGAGTGTGGGATTGTCTGACCTATCCAGGATTTGCTCTCGCCGGGGCCACAAATGCCTACCATTAAATAGGACTGTGATGTCTACTGGTGAACACAACCCCCCCCCCCCCCTTGCCTTACCGTGGCCTCACAAGACTTTGATTCCATCTCTGAGCCTTGAGAACAGGAGTGTGACACAACATGGGAAAAAAATCAGAATTTTTTTTTTTTCCATCCCATCCTGCAACACAGGACTTTAAAAGTGTAATCACCTGCTCCACTTCTTCCAGTAAGGCTTTTAATTATCTTGACAGATTTCGTTGTGGCCCAAGGAGTAACTTTTGTAAATGTTCTAATTGATGTGTTTGCCAGTCGAAGTCAATCGTGTGGTTTTACAAAAACATTCCCTTAAACCATATCTGGATGTGAAATTGGAGTGGCAGTGATTCAACACAGAAAGGGGTCCACTGACAAAAACACATCACAAGGTGGCGTTTTGTCAGCATGCGGGACATACGTCTGACTCCATTTCTGGACAGGGGAAGCTGTCGCTGCAACGCGGGATGGAATGGGTAGTAAATTAAAATGTGCGGCAGTCAAATTGTTGGGACCCGCAAAAAGCTTGTGCTGGCTGAGGGTGAATGCAATATGTTATAAGAGGATTTGGAATAGAATACAATTTCAATGGTTTGTTTTGCTGCTTCTCTCGGGCCTTTAGCTACGATTTTATTATCTGAGGGAATTGGGCTCTTACCAACAGTTGGCCTGATTTGGTATGCTATGTCAACAAGAGCATCCGTCAATTGAATCTTTAACCACACAGAGAGCAGAGAAAACACTGCCAGCTTGATTCAATGACACCGTATAACTATCACTTTGCAGTAAAAAGTGTCTGCACCTGCTTTTGGGATGGAGTAACAAGGGGCCTCTTCCCCCGAACGGAGGAGCCACAATCAAGTTCCATTTTTAGAAAAGCTGTTGATTAAGCTGGAGTCGCTAAATCTGAAGTTCACAGATGAAGAGCAAATTGCCTCTGACCAGGAACATTCACTGCGGGAAAAATAAGCCAAACTGGAGTACAAGTGGAGCCCAGGGTTCAAAGGAAAGAAGGAAAATGAAAAGATTAGTGGTTATTGGAGGTTCCTTCTAGCAACAGTCATGTAACTGTATCGGTGAACACCTCGTCGATGGTGGAGTAGCTGTGGAGGAAAGATATCATATTCATAGTCGCAGTGTTTCTTATGATGCAGAACGAATTATTGAATAAAACCAGCAGATACTTAGACATGGTCTTAAGAAGGCTAATGTGAAACAAGGATCTATCAGACTATTCCATTTTTTTTCTTTTTTTTTTTTAACATCCATGACTCCTGGCAGTGTAAAGCAGTGGCTTGTGCCGTCACCTCAATACAGTTTGGTTCCTTGTCAGAAACTGCTGGGGGTTGGGGGTTGGGGTATTGGGGCCAGTGGTTATGAGAGAGTTCTGTGTTTTCCCTTTAGGTCAAATGGTTCAATTGGTGTGAATAGTTGTCACATATTAACAAGTTATGTAAAGATATGCTTAAGCATATCTTTACATGCTGTATTGTCAATTTTCTTGGAGCGTTATGATTCTCTATCCTTCAATACAACCCTGATATTCCAAGGTTTAATAATATGTATATTGTTGTATCTATACCAATGAAATACATTTCTAGGATGTAGAATCAACTTACTAATATAAAGAAATTTGGAAAAATATCCTTCAGATTTCCGTAATCCTTTCAAACCGAATAAAATCTATTCCAGGTGTGTTCAAGGCTTATTTCCATAGGGTATAGTCATTCTTAGAAACTGTAGCTAAAGGAAGAATTAAATTAAACTTAATAGTGCAATAGTTCAATAGTGCAAACAAATCTGTGGGGAGGTCAACGTGAGTGAGCATGTCTTTGTCTATTAATAAAAGGTCCAAACATTTGCTGTGTATAAATTTCAGAACAGTTTTACCAGTACTCGCAAAACTTTTGATCAAAATAGATATACCACTTCAGTTAAATTCAGGATGGCACCTTCTTTTATTGGCAGCTCAGGTGGAAACAGATTGTCTATTATTCTGACAGAGATGGCTGTGCGCGGCTTTTTTTAGAAATAGAAATATAGCGATCACGTAACGCTTTATGTAGAAATGGTTACACAGAGTGTTGGGTGCATTCGTCGTGGTGCTAATACAATAATCTTGCACATTTAGTACGAAATGCTTTCAGTTTTGTCTTTGGTTTTTTTGTAACGTGTATATTCTTCAGTCTCCACTGACTCAAACGTCATTTCCAGAATGTATGTCACTAAACGATTATTTTCCTGCAATAATTTTGGCTTGATCTCCACTGTTGGCATGATCGTACAGAAAGCTTTGTGCCTGCTATTATACTGTTTAGTGAGTCCAGACATTTGTGGTTTATTTATTATGAAGGTGTGTATGCGAGCATGTTTTCAACAGTTTTTTTTTTTTTTTTAAAGCAAGACATAAGATGCGAGCGAGAGTGTGTAACATATTTACTACGAAGAAATTTGGTTCCCCAGTAAAAATTACATCACCTCTAGTCTTCGCAGGTCTCCTGGGAAATGACATGCAAGAAAACCACAGAAAGAAATTTCCCACTTCCAATGATGATGGCATTTTATCAAATGTATTACACTTTTTCTTGAATATGTTTTTTTTTTTGTTTTTTTTTACTGGATTCCTTCAAACCTATCACGAGAAGGAGGAACGATGGGACATGATGAAAGTGTGATATTCAAAAGTAATTCTTTCAGTTTCATATGTAAAAAGAAGTTTTTTTTTTTTTTTTTTAACGTGATTGCACTTCTACCGGCATTAAAAACATGAACAACAGATGTGCAGCGCCTTTCCTCATAATGTCAAGTTTATGGCGACCTTGGCCATTGTAAATATGGCAGTATGTCACCAACAATCCCATGCATGTTTAGATGAAATGCCCGTCCTGAATTTTCTGTTGGCGTGAATCTGTGTGTGGATTGGGAGTGACTGTCCAAGGTTCACTCTGCCTTTTACTCAGAGCTGAGTGGAGTGAGTTCCAGTTCTGTCGCAACCGAGGATAGAGGACATACAGACGTGTGGCTCTGTATTGTTTTTCTGTGTAGTCTAAAACTAAAGAGCCATTATGAAATGCTCAAGACTCTTTGACATTTGATCCATGCTATTGTAATATATATTCAGAGTAAGGATTGGCAGTGCCTTTTTTAATAAAAACAGCCTTGTCTGAGGAAAGCATGCCCTGGATTGCAGCATATTTTGCACAAATGTCTGTAAATATTGTTGAGATGATAGTTGTCTGGAATACAGGACAATTTTCCACTGCACCTCTGTCAACCTTAAATGAACGTGCTAATTTAAGAAGAGGTCATTATCTCTGAGGTTTGTTTGTTTTGGTTTGATTTCAGTAAGCTGATGTTTACAGATAATGACTGACTAAAGCGTGTCTAACACTATACAATGATTTATATGATAAAATCATGCCTTTCTTAATGCTGTTTGAAGGCCTTGTGATCAGGGCCATCGAACATTGTTTTTCATCCATGGTTCTTAAAATGTTCTTAGTCGAACAAATCTTCCCGGCTGTTTGAGTGTTGTTCTCAAGTTGCACCATTTGCCTATTCAGTCTTTTATAGAATGCCAAGCTTCCTCTCATCTCGACTCCGGCTCATGAAAAATAAGAAAGAAACAGCCTTTCTGGGATACCCACTCATGTTACTAAAGGATTTTTACTAATTAGGTCTTCCAAACTCTTTTTTGTGCATTATCCAGCATTTCTTTTTTTTTGTTACCTCATTTCAAGTTTTATTTTACAATATTAGGAACCTATTTTAATTTTTTCCATAGGTGAAGAATTTTACAATTGGGGGGTGTGGTGCAAATACGTAATTCATTCAATGATCAAAAGGCCATTTGGGTAAAATTTTTGACATTAAATAATACTTTTATTTTGAAAAGAAGGGAAACAATCAATGACAATGGAAATGTCTTTTGTCCTACTGAACATAATCTATCTCTAATCTTTCTCATTTTACAGCTACTTGTTTTCTAATTTTTGTTTTCTTTTCTTTTTTTTAATGCAACCGAGCAACAACTCCCTCTGTTGCCTAATTCCCCATCTGTAATCAGTCTGTACTATTCAAATTGGGGCAGACAGTGAGTTGAAGCAAGCCTTGTGATGCAGTAAATGAGGGCATCAGGCTCTGTTAGGCAGGTGAGGCCCAGGCAGAAACAAACTAATGCAATTACAGTCTATCTCTCTTTGCAGTTTGTTGTTATAATTTATACTGTGCTGGTAACTAACCCCCCCCCCCCCCCCCCCCAAACAAGTATTTCTTCATCTTATTAAGGCTGGGAAACACAACTTAATAGGTTTCTGCCTCTGGGTCCACAGTCCTGCTCGGTTAAGCCCTAAAACTCTTGTATCCAATCACTGCTGTATGTGTTTATAAAGTCACCCAGTCCATCTCTCGCAAACCTGCAGGCATTCCAGCCTCCGTCCCAACGACGTCAAGACTCGCTCTGTAAGATAAATGCACATTTTGAAAGTGAGAGCAAATGAGGCTTAACTGGAACACTCCAATTTGAACTTCACCATTTTTTGCCAGCAACCTCAACTGATAAGGCAGCACAGTAGTTATCAGAAAAAGTAAAAGCCTTTTGCCATTTTTTTATTTTTTTTTTTTTATGCAAACGCAGACACAAATAGCTCGGGACTCTTCTGCCCTGTCTGTTTATTTCGTATTTCAAGATAGAAATGAATCGTTTGCACCTATTGAAATATTTTCTACCTGCATGACAGTTGGGAAATAAAGGAAGTAATGTGCATGAAATGAGATTTGACAAAGACACGCAAAGACAATGATGCATGTTTGATAATGTGAGATCATCAGTACAAATACAGTGTGGAAATAGGACGGGTCCAAAGGAAGAATTATTTGCAAAACCTTGTGAATTTCGATTCAAATGTAGGAGTTATCAGAAGTGTTTGGGATGTAGAAGAAAAATCCAAGTTCTCGGTTTTCATTCAAATTAAAAATGTGTAGGTTTGTTTTAATTCTTCTGGGGAAGTAGCAGTTGCATGTGTCTGACAGTCATGGGTTTGATCAATTGATTTATAATTTAATGATATCTAAAGTTTCATCGCAGCATTACAGGAGCTGGAAACGCATCATCAGACGTGGCGAAAAGGCAAAATTTCATTCTATGTGATAAGGAGCTATCTTCCAGAAAGATCGTGGCCTGGCTGAAAGTTTGTAAAGAGGGAAGGGCGTGGAACTCCAAAGTACTTTGTGGAAACTGGACAAGTTGGATCCTGGGCACGATCGGGCAAGACAAAATTGACCACCCCATCAGAAGATCAATACATCAAGATTTGTTCACTCACCTGTCAAAAAGAAAGCTGTCTCGCGATGGTCTCAGGGGACGAGGAGAATTTCTAAACTGCTTCTCAGGGGGAGAAATGAGGACAAGAGCTCGAGTTCAGCTACAACATACAGATGAGAGCGAAAGTTGGAGGAACCTAGTTGCAACACAACAGATAAGAACAGAAGTTTATCACAGCCAAAGGGAAACATGTTGCTGGGAATAAACAAGTCCATGGTTGGACAGCTTAAAGAGAATTCATACTGCAGAACGATAATGAACGGAAATGGAAAATTGAGAGAACTGAAGTCATCCAATTCTTCTGAGCATTTAGGGAGCCAAGCATTTCACTCCGGTCATTTCTGATATCGGACCTTTGAATCCTCTTGATATGTGATTTGGGTTTATTCTTAAAAACGAAAATAGCCCATATTTAAAGTTGTTTGCAGCATTTCCACACTTCAAGACTCTGCTCAGCCCGAGTTCTCCGCCTCTCTTCTGTTTCACAAGTACCAACATACAAATTGCATAGACAACTAATGGTAAAAAGCTGTTTAACTGAAATGGGTGACATACTCAAGGAGACACATGTGCCCCAGTTAGAGAAGTATATTTTAATACATCCTGACCCTTGGGAGGCTGGCACCATCATTATCCAGAGGCAAGAAATGGAGCCAGTCTACAAGAGAAAAGAAATATAAAGAAATACATCTGTCGTCTGATGGAATAATATGTATACTGTCACAGTTTAGTTCTATGCCTGTGTCCCCAGCATTGTGGGCTCCTCTTAGCATTCAAACTCCATCAGGTGTATCATCTGGGATGGCTGGTCTGAATGACACAAGGTCACTTTTTCAGCGAGGATTCTGCCTCGCATTTTTTTAAATCCAGATCCTTCCTCAACAAAGTTTTTTTTTTTTTTACCTGAATATATTAAAATGGGATTTTCTTCCTTTCAAGTTCAGATTCTTTGTGCCTTCCCTCACACCCATGCACTCGCAGAAGTTGGAGCTTCTGATGAACTTCCTGCTCGAATGATTGCATTCGTTTTGAAACTGAAAAGGGACTTCATATCAAAGCTACATAAAAATGTTCTTTGATTCTTCACCCGATACATTCTCTTTTCTTTAGCACCGGCTGTCGTCGGCTGCTCACTTTCAAAGTAGCCCTTATTTCATACATTTTCAATTAAAGCATCCACCAGCCATTGTCTCAAAACTTCCTTGTACAAATCGACGATACTGTATCAGGACGGGTTGTTGGTGAGATTATAAGATGTTGTTTTTCAATATTTTCTGCATAATTTTCTATATAATTCTTGATATGTATTGCTCTTTTTCCCCTCTCTTACACAGGTCAGTTCCTCTGGGTGAACAGTTCAGCCTTCGGTGGCCCTTGGGTGATGAGTCCTTGGCTGTGGGGTGGTCAGGGGCCCTGTAGTTTGGACATGGCGGTATTCCTTCACCCCAGACAAAGTGGGCAATATACCATTTGGCTGATAGAGCGAGACAAGCCACCCCACGCCCTCTTCTCGACTGACACGCTGCCTCGCATCACAGGGTAAGTGTTGTTTTTTTTTGTTTATGGTTCATACATGTGTTCCATTGCATTGACAGTCCAGTTGGCTGGAATGTTGTTTTAAATTAATGTGGGTATGGTAATTGTCTAACCCTAACCCTTGGAAAGGTTCCCTCATAGTAAGACAACCAGGTTAGTATCACTGCTTGATCAGAAAACCAGCAAACCACTTTCCTCCGACTCGCTCAGATCCATCCCCATCTCACAATAGAGAGAGTGACAAAGAAAGAATTAAAATATAGTGTCTGAGTAAAAATGCATTTTGGGGTACATATCCCAAAAATATGTGCTGAAGACTTTCTCTTCTCTTGTAAGTGGAGAATGATAAAGTAATGGAACTGTTGGGCTTTTCGTGTGTTTGAGTGAGCAGCATTTGCGGCAGTGGTGTTATAGTCTGTCTTGAGTTATTCAAGGTCACCCTTGATTCTCATTGGAGGAGCTTAGAGACCCGTGCCTCATGAGAATAAGGATGTGCATGAAATGAAGAAAAATAGAGTTGATGCCTAAAGGCTTCTTGACGTGTTGATTTTAATATTTGGAATCCTGAAGTCATTCATTTTTATGAGAAATGACCAAACATGGATGAATTCATGTTTCTTCCTTCATTGTTTGATGGTTTTTGACAGGGTCTTGGCTGAAAGAATAGAATTATAAATCTCCTATTAAGGGTCGCACTGATCTTTCACTGTATAACATGAGCAGTAGGGTTTATGAAAGTGCTTCAGACAGGGAAATTGTTCAGTTCAACAATACTTTGAAACTTCTCAGAGGCCATTTCACACACTGTACTGTTACTCCTGTTCAAATTTCAGTTCACAGCACATCAGATAACAAGGTCAGGAGTTTGTTAAAGAAGAAAAGGTCTATAAAACCATTGCAGATCACAAATGAAAAAGCATATTTTTGTAATGAATGTGCTCCAAATGCAAATGAAAACTGGCTTTGGATAAAAAGTGTGAATGATTCATTTCTCTCAAGCTCCTACATTCTCCCCAGTGCAGACTATTTATTTTTTTCAGTCTCGGTGGTCAACATCAGTATCTATCAGCAGAACTTGTAAGACTGTGGCTTAAGGCATCTGAACAGGAATGGTGCCTACCTTGGCCAACACGACTTTCTCTCACAAAACGTCATGCAAAGTGTCACATTAGAGGCAGAAAAGCAAATGTACTGAATCAAATTATGTCCCTCACCTCAAAAGCATAAAGAAAGATACGGCTGGGTAAGTAGGAAGAATATTTTGTTCAAAGCATGTGTAATTTTCGTTTGAAGCAGCTTGGCACCCAATCATTAATTACTGCATTTATATTCCCTTCTGCCATGACTAATCCTTAATTACCAGCAGGCCTGCGCTCCTCTCATTGTGGCCGGTGCCTTTCACAGACAGCATCAGGGTTATCGAAGCCTGTGCAATACTTGCTGTGAGTCGTCTTACCCGTGTGTGGCTCCACATCCTGGTTTTTATTAGCCTTGCTGTGCTCTGAGTGCATTGGGAGCGACTTCCAGTGTGTGGCTGTGGACACATTTCACGCTGCTTGTGTGTTTGTGTGTAAGTGTGTGTGTGTGTGTAATCTCGTAAGGGTGCCGCTATCATATAAATGTCACCCCTTGTCTCCATTTGCCGGCACAGGAATTCACGTTAACGGTGTTGAATGCATGTCTGTGTGGTGTTCATGCTAACACCCGTGCCACCGTGCATTCTTCGGGGGACTGTGACAGGGACGCGCTCATTACCTGCGTGACGGATTAGCCCGAGTGTTTGTGTGCCTCTCATGTATAGTCAGAAGCCGCCATCCTTCCGCACCTTCACTGCTCTCTGGAGACGCACTCAGCCGAGCGTCGCACTATTTATGCTTGTAAGGGAAGGTACTCATGTCAAAAAAATAAATAAAAGAGAGAGAGGAGAGGAAAAACAAAAGCAAGAAGAGCCACCTGCGGACAAGGGAAGAGTCAGCCAGGTTACTAATTGCCAACCACTGTCTTTGCCTTTGAATTTTAATGCTTTGTTTTGACGTGTTTGCCCAATTCAGTTGTCAGGCCATAAAGTCCAGGCCTGGCCGAGAAGGAAACGAAACATCCTTGTTCACATTAGTCATTTACAAAGGACTTTCTGACTCTGAGGTAGATTAAATCTGGTAAGGCTACAGTTCTATTTTTCTGACACATCTTTTGTTCTGCAAGTTTTGTGCTTCAGGACATTTGGTTCAGAATAAAATAACACAGTGCATTAAAATGTCACATCTCTGTTTTAATTTACAGTACATAATGACCTGGAGTTCCGTGGATTTATCCAGGCACAGTGATTTATTATTACTCATTTCTGAGGGCCTAATGATCATAGTTAATGGTCCAGGGCACTACTTAGTTGTAGTGTGAAAGCTCACCTGTCTGAAGTGAAGACAATCACACATTATACCAGCTGTTGGACACATCTGACCGTATCTTCAGGTGGTAAATGATTAAATGCAGGTTAGGACTTCAGAATAAACCACCTTTGTAAAATAACAAAAAAGGCATCATTAACCCATTTTCACTTCAGCAAATCAACTGCCCATAGTAATAATTAACTCAGAAGTTAACTCTGCTGAATGCATAGATGCACATGGTATACATTCATTGTGAAACTACCTGGCGCTGTAAGGACCTGGTACTCTCTGCACTTGTAAATAACAAGAAAACTGCATAACAGATCTAAAACCTAGTTTTAATCGGTCAAACATGCGCCACATCTCATTTTAAGACCATTCGGTCTCGATTATGTTTGACATTTGAACAACCACTCAGCAAAAAGCCAACTAAATATTGTCAAATACATTATTAAACATTTCATACTGAGGTTGTTCACATACTGCAGTCTGTTGACTTCTTAAACTGAAGTCATCAATGGGACTTTTAAAACGGATGGTGCGCCATTGAATAATAATCTCTCGTGATTTTTTTTTTCTTTTTCTTTTATCAAGGTCTGATTAGCTCAAAAAGAATGGTCTTAGCTCCAGTCCAGCCACCATCCTCAGAGAGAGTTTTCATCTTGAATCGCCTGAAAGCCTGTGTTGCATTAATGTTGCATCAGGTCTCATGAAGTTGTCCAAGCACAAAAAAAAGAAGAAGAAGAAAAAAAAGCTTGGAAAGTTCATTCTCAAAGTATACTGCTTCATCCTCTATAAGTGTGTTTGAAAGACTGGAAAATTATACCTTCCCTGTTGTAAACTTTAAAGAAAGGGAATGTCGACTGAAATTGAAGTTGACCGAAAGAACAAGGATTCGTACAACTACATGCTTTGCTCTTCTTTCCTCGGTGAGAGAGGAAACTTCACAAAGCAGGCAGTGGATGAGGGTAATGAGGACACCGAGAGCCAGTGATGATGCAGTATGGAGGCCATGTTTTCTTTTTTCTTTTTTGTTTGAAAGAACTTCATAGGTGGTTGGCTAGCTATGTTTCAGATGAGGAAATAGGTGAATGAAATACACAACATTGGCCGTACAACATTGGAACCTTTATAACGGACATGTATCCTATCATCAAAATACATTACCAGGGCAGACAAGGAATGAAAATGGTTTTCTTTGACCTTTCCACATCTAACTTTGGCAAAGTCTCAGGGCCCCGGTGGCCTCTGGTGCTCTTCAAAGCTGTTCTGGACAATGATTTGGAAAGCACTCACAGAGGGTAAAAATAAGGCTGCATTAACATAACATTTCAAGTAAAAACGACAATTTGACAACAATGCTTGTAGCCACTGAGAACTCTACTTTTCTGACATGCTGCTACTGTGCAGGCGAGGCTCAGCTGCAGAGAATAGCTCATCTGCACATGCACACAGATTGACAAGAACCACAATGTTTGTCTCCAGAGTGTCGTGACCGTCAGTCCATTTTCTCCTGGGGTTTTTATAGCTTTAGGGTTGAGTTCACTGTAATGGTGATCCAACTTCTGTCTGTCCATCCATCCATGCAATGTATTTACGTACCATTGTTAATGTTTCTAGCGTATTGTCCACGTACATGCGTGGTTTCATTACAATAACACCCAACAGTGCCAACTACCGGCCTGGCATGCCAACGACATCAGTTTTTGTATTAATGGACATTGTTTTCAAAATGTTGCCGTGTAACACCCCAAGTATCCCAGGTGTAATAAGCTCAAGTTGGATGATTTATTTTGTGGCTGCACTGCAAATTATTATTATTATAGCAAATGCAAGTGTATCATTTCTTATAAATTTTTAAGGAGAAATCCAACCAAGGATGTCATAAGACTGTGGGTAAATTACTTAATTAATTACCTGGATCCTACTCTAGTATGTAGAACACGGCCAGTGAAGGCCTTGATAAATGAAACAGCATCAGCTTCAGTGGTCAACAGCACTGAGAGACTGAGCGATAGAGAGAGAGGGACACAGTGACTGTGTGTGTGTGTGTGTGTGTGTGTGTGTGTGTGTGTGTGTGTGTGTGTGTGTGTGTGTGTGTGTGTGTGTGTGTGTGTGTGTGTGTGTGTGTGTGTGTGTGTGTGTGT
The DNA here is from genome assembly GCF_963422515.1 of Blennius ocellaris. NCBI lineage: Eukaryota > Metazoa > Chordata > Actinopteri > Blenniiformes > Blenniidae > Blennius > Blennius ocellaris. The sequence goes on from NC_137666.1 coordinate 4,923,629, forward strand.
GTGTGTGTGTGTGTGTGTGTGTGTGTGTGTGTGTGTGTGTGTGTGTGTGTGTGTGTTCTCATTGTCCCTACCTGACCTCTGAATGAACACAGTCTCTCCTGTCATGCGGTTGGGTGGTTGCGTGTGTCTCAATCGCACTCATGAGCGGTAAATTATCAGTTCCGTGAGTCACCGGTGCATCTCGCCACATCGCCTCGTCCCCTGCCTGCTTTAATGTGTCACAGCATTACCTCACAGCACATCCATCACACACAGGCGCATAACGCACTCACATGTGTTGTATGCTTATGCAATCATTTACTTTAATATTAGCACTTCATGCATCAACTGCCTTCCCTTGTGGGGTGCATTAACGCGACGCCTAATGAAATGAGTGTGGATATCAGGACCTCCTGGTGTGACCGGAAGAATTCATGCGTTGGTGTGGAATGCAGCTGATATAATTCAAAGACAGCAGCAGAGTGGAGCGACGTCATCTTAAAACTGATCGATCGCTTGTGAAACGCGGGGGAAGGAAACATCAAAGGGGGTGAATGTTAATGCTAAATTTTAATGTACAGTCAGACCATTATGGCAAGTGATATATGATATAATATTCCCACTTACGTAAGCTTGCATATTCAAGTGAAAAAAGCAGTAATTTGCGGGGACTTTTTTTTTTTTTCTTCATGCCAGCTGTCCGCATAGCCTACGTATCAACATACATCCGTTTCATACTAAAGTAAATGCAATCTGAAACATATTCCTCTGCTTTGGATGTTTGTTGTTATGTTTTGCATGTGTAATGACAGTGACTGTGTGTTGACCTCTCACTCCATCTCCATGCTGTACCTTCTGTGTAGACACTTTTTGAGTTTTGATTATAGTTGTCACTGAGTCGCCATTCAAAGCCTTGTTTGCTTTTATGATTCTGTCGAGAATAGCTTGATGATGTGGTGGTTGTTAACTTCCTTCTGTGTTGAATTGGAATGGACTCCCTGTGCCTATTTTGTGTTTAGTTTGGTTTTTCTAGCTTCCTGCCACAATGGAACAACATGCTTGTTAGGTTAATTAGCGACTCTACATTGGTTGTTTATCTGCATGAATGTCTCTATAATTGACTGGATGGATGGATTCATGGATTGAAGGTTATGAGAGCATCACAGAGCTGTTGCTTCAGCACAAGTAAATCTAGGTTGGAGTTTGGATGTTTTCTGGGCCCCTACCAGCTTCTTCTTCTTCTTCTTCATCATAAAGGCCACCACGGCGAGGGCTCCGTTCATGTTTATATTTAGGAAGTGTTCTTCATGTCCAATCAGGTATTGCTTCAGCTTACGTTTTCATTGTGTAATTTGCGTGCAACAAACTTCATGTTGTGGCCCAAAGTTTTATACAGTGTGGCTGACTGAGAACCTATAAGACGCACAGTCTTGACTATAGATGTCTATGGACATGTGTGTTTCTCTCTTTGAGCCTGGTGACCTGTACAAATCGTTTCCTGCTTGTCCTGCATCGCCTGGAAGACCCTTGAGACATTCATAGGTCAAACTATTAGGAAGAGGAGGTCTTAGAAAACTGATGGGTGATTGTGTAGTTCTGTGTGTTTTCGCTGTGTCGCACCCTGCCATGCATCAAATGTAAGCTGGCGGAAGATGAGTGCATGGAAGGTTATGATTATAAGTTCCCCTGCGCAGTGCAGACAGTTGGCTCGAAACAATAGTGTAGCCTCAATTTGATTTCAAATTGAAGCCACTGTAATCCCTGTAAGTACAGGGGATTATTCTTGCCGCAAACTTAATTATTCAATTTACAGTCCTGCAAATGAAATAAGAAGCCTTCGCAATGACGTTGTATGTGTCTGTGTTTTGCAACTGTATGAGACTGAAATGATCTGCTTATAAAGTAGACGGTACCTCAGGATACCTCCAGAGGTCAATGGAGTCCACGCATCAATGCAAAATAGTTTTGGGTGGGCAATACAGCATCATATTAGTTTGAATAATCCTCTTTTAAATTCCAAAGGGCAGTTGGTGCCTTTTTCCGAATTATATGAAATAGAGTCATTATGAAGAGAGGGGGGGCAGGGACCTTTTATTTTGTTGGACGAAAAAGGCTTTTGATGTGATAAAACAAAGCTTTTATAAAGTATTTAATGGGTTTTTGTTAAAAACTATTTTTAATTTATTCATTTGGGGCTTCATCTTCACCCACTTACAAGCTGTAGCCACAAAACAAATACACACAAATAAAAAGGTAATTAGGCACCATCAGCTCTCAGTGCAGTTTGGCACTTGTTTTTTTAGTTTATACCAGACTTTAATCATCCCCACATCATCACTTAGTTTTGGCATAATATCATGTTTTTAGGCAATAATCCAAAAGCCCCTTTTTTTCCCCTGTCTGTTTGTTGATGCCACACAGTAGTAATTTTCTGTGAGGCAGAAATCCAGCTTAATTCACCCCACAGACAGTCTGTCACAGCCATGTTTTTTTCGGCTCTTTGGTGAATGAAGGGAAGTAAAGATGAGTCACCTCCAGGGTATCTCACTTTCAAAGCAGTGCACTCACCCCTCGCAGGGTTCTCCTCCCCGATTGCCTCCAGCATTGACCTCCAGCGTTGTGGCGGTGGTCAGGATGGGAGCACAGCTGATGGTATCATCGTGACTGTGGATCTGGGAGCGCAGCCAGTAGGAAGGCTGAAGTTGTTAAAGAAATGTGAACTTACTGCTTTTTTTTTTTTTTAGCTAGTACCATTGTACAAAACAATCTGCAGGGCATGGAGAAGACAATATGGTTAATGGTTTGCCACTAGACATCACAAGGACCCAGCTTTTTCTCCTTTGTTTTGTTTTTTGTTCTCCTTTAACCAAAACTCAGATATTCACCTCAATTCTGCAGCCCGAAGAAGCAACTTTTCTATAGATCCAAACTTTTTCAGACAGCATACACAATAATCCATTTGACCCACACATAGACAGCCAACTGGTTTATTCTGCAGTGTGTAGGCCCTATGCTTGTCTCTCGTGCACTATGTGGTGTATGCTGTGTCTGGAGCTGCCTCCAAGAAACTGTCTCGCCTTTAGTGTGGTAGGTATGCTCTGTGCACTGTATGTTATTCATTTGAAACATCTTTATATTACACTGTTGTTGCTTCAGCTGTGAAAAATTGACATCAAGTTGCACTCTATGCACAACTTTGTCATGCATGCGCCTTAGCCTTGGGAATAGACGTCGATGATTTATTTTTATTTTTTTTCCAAATTGCTCTGAAAGGTATATTTGTTTGGCTGTTGAGTTGAATTTAAAGTATATCTCCAGAATCGAATATTGTGTTTGTCACTAGTACAGACACTATTTCCACCTGTACGACATCACCACCATCTTCCAAAAATTCTGCTTTTTCAAAAGCGTTCATTTTAAAAACCAATGACTTGAAATACTGTCAGTTACTTCTCACCATTACCATTTGTATTAATTGTGGAAACCTATCAGTCATTAGCTTAGCAATCTAATAATAACATAGTATACTACATGTAACACATAAAGCATATAACATTTCATACTAATGGAATATGTATCTGTGGAAACTGGAAGAAAACTATAGTTTGAACTCAATAAATATAACCTTCCCAAAGACAACCAACCACCTGGGAAACAATGATCCAACAACGACAATCAATGATTTTAAGAATTTTTGTATTTTGTTGCATTGATTTCCAGTAAATGATAGTTTTACTGGTTGCAAACTCCATGCCAGTTGTGAAGTGCTGGTTTGTTGTTCGTGTGAGACACATTGGCATTGTCGTACACCGTGGACTAAGTGAGTGGCCCAATGTATATTGAAAAACATCTCACGGATCACTGCGTACTACAGGTATTGCTTTTTTTGCTTTTGTTGTACAGGCTACGTTTCGGTCCCCCCCCAAAAAAATGTGATTTCTGAATAGATTTCTCATTTTAAAAATGATTGTGTTGTCAGCCTTTTTTACACTTTTGGTTGATGTGTCATTGCAATCAGCAGTGTGTATTTGTCACGTAAATGGTAATGAATTGGGCCGTGAACAGTGTTTAAGCAAAGAGAGAAAGGAGATGCTGTGTCATGTGGGAGACGCAGGCACAGTCGCTGAGAGAGATTCAGACGGGATACATTTTTAGTTCCTTGACAAGCCCTCTTTACCTGTCATTCTTTGGCTGCCTGTTAGTCTGCTTTGCTATTTGCCATTTCAAATGTAAATGAGACTTGTTATGGCGGCGGCCTCAGCAGTGTTCCCATTGGCTTTCACACTGGTTTACAGAGAATGGCGGCACCAGCAAGGCTTTTTTTTTCCTCACTGACTGACACATTCTGCTTTTCTTTTGCTCACCTATAGTACAACATCATGATAAAAAAAAAAGAAAGTATATTTTCACACCTCCTGACACAAGAATTCCAAAATAGCTTCTCAGCTTCTACGAATGCATGACGGCGCTTTTGATTTATATTTTATTTATCTGTGAAATATTTTAAGCAGGTGTTGAGAATGTTGAACATGAATTGGGTGCTTCAGTAGCAGTGTCCTGCTGCTTTATAGTGCCTGTTTGGCTTTTGACTCATTTCAGGGAACTCTTTGCAAACATCAGTGAGGACTGCACACTTGGAAGAAAAAAATGCCACAATAGTTTTTTTTTTAAAGGCAATTTGCCAAAGTTGCGGAACAGCTCAGCAAATCGACTTTCTCTGTTCGGAAAAATGTGGAACGATGTCAAAATCTCTGAAATAAATCATGCATATCTTTATGCAAGATGCTGCAAGAAATACAACTACTACTCAGACCACGTTTGAGTTGGCATGATCTGTTTGTGCACAGGGAGGAGTTGAAGTATACAGTTCTACTTTAATTGTTCGGATCTGCACCATGGACCGGTTTTAGGAAAGTGATGGCAGAAGTGTTTTTGGAAATAAATTCTGGATTAACAAGAGAATTTAATCTACATTTTCAAAATAAAACCAAAAAACCAAAATATCTGCCGCCAGGTGATTGTGGACCTCTGATATAACCTATGCATTTGAGGATCATTCTATTGTGCTCTGTTATGTTACAGTCACAAACTTATTTTCATCCGATTAAAAGTTTAAAAGGGGCAACACACTGCTGCTGATCATGCTAGTCATGCAGTATACAACTCCCCACTGAAAGGAGGAGCAGGTTGGCTTCGACATCCGATTTGGATCCCTGCTCTTCATGTGGTGGTACTAAATGTGTACTCTCACTTGTGTTCGGTTTCAGTCACAATATTTTCCTCCTAGACTGCACTTTCATGTCAAGAAGTAAACGACAACACCTCGTTACAGAGCACTGTTGCTTCATATCATCATAAAAGTTTTACATCGGTGAGGATTGTAACAGTGAGGGTTTGGCTGTGCAGCCTCTGGCTGTTTACCTGCTGCACACATGTGGGATCTCCTCGCGGTGTGACTGTCAGAAGACTCTTTCAGGTACTATATTTCAAGAAAAGTTTCCCGAAGCCCCCTGGTATGCAAATCTTACCACTGCAATTTTTTTTTATTTTTTTTTGTCGCTTTTGGTTTATCCAGAATATTTCCATATATCCAATGATAGAGTCCCACTCCTTAGCAATGTGATGTGAGCCATCAGATGGGAACATGACGAAGGGTTCCACTTTTGATTCTGAGCGAGAAAACCACATTTGATCGACTGTGCAGAATGATACTAGCAATCTAAATCATTTAATGTCCTGCCGAGAGCAAAATGGGAATAAAAGCAGATGCTTTAAAGATTCACGGACCTCCATTGAACCTTATTACTCACAGTCGGGGTATGTTGTGCAACAAAAGAAACTACTTTATACATTTTCCATTGGCGTGCATAACAATAAACAAAACAAAAATGTCAATCATCTTTTGTTTTCATTCAGCCCATAAGTAACATTGTTATTACAGAAATACTATGTAGTCATATAAATGACATCTATCTATCTATCTATCTATCTATCTATCTATCTATCTATCTATCTATCTATCTATCTATCTATCTATCTATCTATCTATCTATCTATCTATCTATCTATCTATCTATCTATCTATCTATCTATCTATCTATCTATCTATCTATCTATCTAGAGATAATTATTTTCTAGTAAATATGTGACTATCAGTGTTTGACGCTGACGCACTTTAAAAGAATTCAGTGTTGTTTAAAAAAAAAAAAAAAAAAAAAAAAAAGGTTTCACCGTCATGAATTCAATGAAACCGACACAACCCGAGACGAGAGATCTGGAACAATCGGATGTATGAGTCAAGATTTGTAACTGGCTCATCTTGCAAAACCTTTTTTTGTCTCTGCTTCAGACAAACCTCAGATCACTTTTTTCTTTATGTCATTCTTTCTTTTTCTTTTTTCTTCTTTAAACTGTATTGGCCAGCTGGCCAGCCTGTCTCTTCAGCTTATTACTCTGCAAAGATGTCTTGTAGTGTAATTCAAGAAGATTGTCCCTAAAGGCTGGGGTACATCAGCATATCGTGTTGGTCAGCACAAGCTAGAAAAATATATATTGAAGGACTTTCACTGCACAACTTTATTTAAAATGGATATTTTATGGATATTTTGTTTTAGGATTCATAAATTGGGCCCAAAGCGTGAAAGAAGTAGCCAAACATTAACCACTTTTTAGCGGCTTGTAACTTTAAAAATCTACCAGCCACAATGGCAGGTGATCTAAAAAGTTAAACCTGATTTAGAGCCCTGCATTCTATCATTGCTGTGTTGGCAGAACATGAGCAGAAGCAAAGACAGACATATAATTATAGTCCAACTCAATCTTGATTTTTCTTCTCAAACATTGCACCAAGCGGAAAATGTATTACATAATGCATCAAATTGTTAAAAAATGTTCAAAATAAAAGTGGAACACCCACAATTTGTAATAACTAAATTATTCTTATTCTTGTAATATGACGTGTTACATATTGCAAATATGTAACAAGTCGAGTCAAGTGACTGAGCGCTGATGCTGATGACGGTAAATACATGCAATAGCTGCATTATTTGGAGGACACAATAATGGTCATCACCCCTGCTTTAATGTACGTTTGTGTACTTGTAACTTGACTAGAATCTTCTCACGAGACTTCGACTTTTGTTTCCAATGAATATAGCCCATCAATACACCACCATCATCATCATGCACCTTCCTGGAGGTCCCATAACACATTCTGTTTGTGCCTTCTACTATAAACATACGTCTTTGTTTTTCACACAAATTGCCTGAGTTAGACAATATATTAACGACAGACTGCGCTGCATGCAATTATACACAGGCATCTCTGAGCAACTCTGTGATGTATGTTTTGTCTCTTTCGTCTCGTTGTGTTCGCACATTTTCTTCTGTCTCAACAACATAATAATACGGTGTTCGTGGAGTGTTCTGGTGGCACATCCCGGTGGGACTCCATCAGAAGCTTCAGAAATGAAACATTTCAGCCTCATATAGGCACTTGAGGAAAAAAAAATATAATAACAACAGTCTCTCCACAGATGAGTTATACCTTGTCATCTTCTGCTTGCATACTCTAAAATCCTCTCCCTCTCATGCATGCCCTGTTTGTCTTCCCTTCCCTTTTTATTTCAGTTTTCACACAGGCAGGTAATAAGGTGCAATGATTTTGTATACCCACCCGTCCCGCCGTGCACAAAGACCTTCCGTCTGAATCCAAGACTCTCTAATCATATTTCCCCCCAAACTTGCCTTGTACATACCTGACAGCTGAGGTTTGTGCAGCAAAACAGAGGAAGGTGATTTTTTGGGGGAGAGCAAACAGTGGCCTAGTTTTTTCTTCTTCTTTTTTTTTTTTTTTTTTTTTTTTTTTACCCCAGAACTAAATCTCAAGTTTTCATTCATTTTTTATTTATTTTAGCATTTCACCTATGGCAAAAAGCATAAAGAAACTCAAGCGGAGACATAAAAAGCCTGGCATCTAAATCACAAAAGCCTTTTCATGTGATACACGGTTTGCATGAAAGAAAACGCTGAGCTGGAGATAGTGGTTTTTTTTTTTCCTTTTCCGTTTGCCCCTGTCTCCCCTGGGCTTTCAATATCGAAGAGCATGTGTCTCGGGCATACTGTGGATATGCAGAGATATAGCACTATAAAACATTGTAAATGTAGCGCCTGGTAAAAATAATCCACAATCTTGTTGGAAAATAAATTCTTCTTTCTAAAACGCCTCAATATTTCCCATGTTCAACCACTCCTAAACCAACAGAAACAAACACCAATCGATTACAGCTTGTTTATCTGTGACTGTAATAACTTACCCAAGAAAGAGAGAGTAAATAATTGTTTCTTGCATTGTTGAATTAGCCGCTCATGCACCATTTTCAATCGATTTAGAAATTCTCATAACTTTCTAGAAACCTCTTTATGGATTTGTACATTTTTGACTGTCTGAACGTATTTCAGCGTCCTCTTTATCAATGTCATATGCTGTTGTAATAATTGAACAGACAAACTGTTGAAGCAATTTATTGTTTTCATGCATATAAAATATGGAATTCTTCACCAGTTTAAAAAAAAACAAGGGGAAATATTAAGATTGTATTTGGACTGTCTATTGTTTTTATTCTTCTAACTATTTCTTTTGTACTGTAACTGTAACCGAAATAAACCATTCATTCATTTATTCAATCAGTGTTGTTTTTATGCATATTTTTGCTTTTTCTGTGCTTATGATGGATTTGTTGATTTCATCTTTTCTGTAAACCCTGAGCAACTATTATGTTAAAAAAAGTGCTAAATAAATAAAGTTATAACTCATTATTAACAATGATGTATAACACTGAGACAAGTTCTCGATTCTGTCTTGTTTTTGCATTTTCTTCCCCAATTTTAGTGTCGGGATGCTTTTATTGAAGACAGTGCTATTTCTTTTGCAGCCTTATCTGAGGCCATTGCAAGGTGGCTGTTGGATTTTTACAGCTTTCTGCAGCAACCTGCAGTTTGGCTTCATCAAACAAGATGTATCACCCTCTTTAAAGATCAATACAGCCCAGCAATAGGCAGTTATGTGTCATAGAGTGCTGAGAGCATTAATCAGTGAAATAAGTGGATGGAGATTTGTTTGGAATGAATATTCGTAAGCTAGAATGAGAACAATATAAGCATGTGCGCTTTTGTCAACAGTTTCACAACTTTCTTTGACTTGAGGCCATCAGCCTTTTGCCAAGGCTTTTCTGCTCTCTGCTGTCAATAATGATTGCTGGAACGCATAAAATGCATTACAGCAAAAAGATCGTGGACGAATGAAATGAGTGATGGATTAATACTATTGAAACAAATTTATTTAGCAGCTGCTAATTTTAGGATGATGTGTCTGGCTTTTTATCAGGCCACACTTGAAAAGCCAGCATGCTTGATGATATTGTGTTGTAGTAGTGAGTTATTTAGAGACATTATCAAGGCCGGGAAGCATCAAGAGGTTTTAGAAAAGGAAACCCACTTCCATTCAGATTTTATTTATTTTTTTATTTTTTTTACTTTAACGTTTGAATCCGATATTATCACATGACATTCTTAGAGGTTTACCAAAGGTCACCAGTTGTCAGAACATTTTTGAGTCAAGTACAAAAACCCGCCTCAGCACGACCCTCGTGGCGAAAGTTGGAGTTCGACCAAACTATTCAGATTATACTCTTCTGTTTTCCCCAGTCATCGCTTGGGCAAAAGCACACAAAATTAAATCAGATCAAATAACCCAGCTCTTGACAGGTAAAAGCACTATTTAATTTGTTTAGCCCAACTTAATATTGAAGTGTTGAGACAACTTGTCTGACTTGCAGGATGATCTTACCTCACAAATTGCAGAGTAGCTTGCAGACTGGAGGCAGCAGATAATTTGTCAATACTCCGCTATTGCATGTAAATCTCGCATTTTGACATTCTGCTGACACTGACTAAACGTTTTGCATTTTAAAGCCATTTTGCCTCCAAAATATTGAGCAGTTTATTGGGAGCTCCCGGGCCTGCATCGAAGAAGGCATTTGTCATTTGTCAACGTGAAGTGACACTCAACTGGAAGCTTAAAGACACTGCAGCGAGGCCACTGCTCATCCCGGAGCGCTGTCATTCAGGTCAGACGAACGCTGGCAGTCATCCAGAGAGTCCAAACGTTTGCTAGACCAAGAGAGTGACCAAAAGTTACGCGTCAATCTAGTGTTGGGTTATGTACTTGTCCTTGAACAGAAATTTGAACAGGAAAATGTGACTTGCTTTTGTTGAGGATGTCATTAATTTAACGACCCATCTCAATCGCAAGTCTTTCATCGCTCATGATTCTGCCACTGTGGCGGCGTGACAGGAGGTTTCCACATCTTGTAGTCACATGTGAAATTGCTTGTCCTTTTGTCGCAGACGCAAAGTCATTCAAAGCAACAAACATTTCCACCTCCAACTAACACCTGGAGCTTTCTCTATAGTTACCATAGCAGTTCAATTCACTTTAGTTTGCTTAAACTCTGAAATATAATATAGAATAACCATCCATCAACACATGGTGTACAGTCTCTATGATACCTTAATTTGTCACATATACAAAGTAGTACAGTAGAGTTTGTTCTCTACATTTAAACCACCCTGAAGAACTCGTGAGGCGGCCACTGTGTAGCTGCTCGGAAACTAGCAGAAACTGACCAACACCAAAGATGACATGCTCATCAACAAAGATCCTAAACTCTCTGTGTTGACAGATTGTCAGGTTCCCCAACACTTACCGCGATCATCAGAGTGATCACATGCTTCACATTCTGTAGAAAAAACTTCTCGAAACTTTAAAGCGGTGAGATGATTCGGAAGTCAGAAACGAGCAACAAACAGACACAAGAAGCAGCAGATACAAGAGATCTGTGCCACGGAAGAAAAACAGATGTTGATCACAGTTGTTTTCAGAGTGCAATTACTTTATGTAATTATTGAATTGAAGCCTTTTGATTTAACTGAAAAGTCCTGATTAAATATAATTTTGCATGTAAATTAAATTAAATTAAAGTAAAGTAAAGTAAAGTAAAGTAAAGTAAATTAAATTAAATTAGCTACAACACTGATCATCAGAACTATTTTGGCCATTTACACAAATGTGAAAAGAATAATTTCTATAAGAAATAGTCAGGTCTCATTAAAAAAAAAAAGTATTCAGTGGCTGAATAAATATTCTGCCAATATAAAATTGCTTCATTCATTTTCCTCGGGGTAAATATTTTGAATTGTGTCATTGAAATTATGCTTGCCTGCATTTCTAGCAGCTATATAAACTATAGCCAGCCATGTACCAGCTAACAAAAGAACAACTCCTGAAATGGTCAAAATGAAGAACAGTACTGACATTCATCTGTGGGGCAATGCTTCCTGTTTTCACACTGCTGTACCTAAGCACATTCATCTCTGTGGTACAACCTTAAGTCTCCCAGACAACTGAAGAATCTGAGGCCAAATGCTTGTATTACAGGAAATTTGAGCCATTGCTCATGGAGCTCAATAAGTCTGACCTGTTCATAGAGACAGTCTGACCCAGTTTGTTTGAACCATTTTCGATGCCCTGAGGTTTGGCGTGAATCTTCAGCTGCTTTTAGACTCGCATTCACAGGGCAAGCTTTTCAAAACATTGTAATAAATCACAGGCTAAACACGACTGATAGATTTAATCATCTTTTTTGTGGAAGTGGCCTCACAAGATGCAACCAACAGTTCAGTTACGACCTTTTATTGTCATTCTGACAATAAAAGGTTGTAGCTAAAAACTAAATTGAGAGGTTCCTGTTTCCCTCCCTGTGTACGGAAGTGGAGTTTCCAGTCCATCTGTCACTTTGATGCGTCAAGCCACAGTGTTTGTCAGAGTGTTCGCTCCAGCCATTTTCATGTCAAAGCCAGTTTAATTGTGTCACATTTGCTTAGGCTCAATTTTAGTTTGTTGCTGTTTTGGGCCTCTTAACTCAACTTTGGGTTCCTCCGCCACGGATTGATCGACCACCTGTTCAAAGATCATTGCCTGCCAGGCTGTGATTGTAATGAAGGAAACTGACAATTGAAAATTGCGTTTCACATTTAGGTCATGTCTGAATGAAAAAAAAAAAAAGTGAGCTCCGCTATAGTAGCTGCCCCCACCGGTGATTGCTCCATATGTACACCTGGGCCATTTTGCTCTGAGATATATCTATATTTGAGTATTACCCTGGAGGCTAACCTGTAAATCATGTAGCTGAATTCTTTCAGTCGGTTCTCCCTTTTGAATACATATTCCGAATGTTCTTGTTAAGATAACCTGACCTACATACAGACAGACCTTCATCTTTGGAATTTCTTCTTTTAATCATCAATATACTTCATTTCTAACTTGATCTTGCTGGCAAGACTCCTTAATACGTCTTCTAAATGAAATTTCCCCTCCGCTCTTGCTGCTTCACAATTGATTCATTTTGAAATCAATTTATCAGCGGCGAGCGGAGTTCTGCGTCTGTGCAGCTCAACTCTGGAGTGTGTGTGTGTGTGTGTGTGTGTGTGTGTGTGTGTGTGTGTGTGTGTGTGTGTGTGTGTGTGTGTGTGTGTGTGTGCGTGTGCGTGTGCGTGCGTGTGCGTGTGCGTGTGTGTGCGTGTGTGTTCAAACAACATGGCGAGGCGTTCCAGCCTGAAAGCGCTCCCACAGCATACCAACAGCCGCGAGTATTGACATAGAGAGCGACACAACACTGAGCTGCTGACTGAGGACTTTCATTTTCTTGGTTATTCAGGGCTTTTTTTGTTTTTTTTTAAACAAAATCCCTCAGCTGCTGCATTTTCAGACCACCACGCCATGATTGGAGGCGGTTCAATGTGGTCCTTTTATCAATCTTAACATGTTTTGACAATGATCTTTTGTGTTCAGATATGTTACTTTGAATGTGATGATATTTGTTAGCGGTTGGTGTTCCGATTCACCCACATCTCCACGGTATACACGTCCACTTTAGGATACATTTGAAGTCTGATGGAAAAATGAGCTGACGTTACTGCCTTGCCACAGTGTCTGAGTTAATTAGTTGACTTCAGTCTGAGGCCCCGTTTACACGGCAGCTTTCTTCATTTTGGGGGGTCCGATTACATGACACCGGTGTACGGATCCACTGTATCCTTGGAAGTTTTTATACCAGCTCCCAAGGTGGAAAAGATTCTTTCACATTCGCCATTCCCTCCTGCAGAGACTGCCGGAGGCTATGGAGCGCTCTTACTGCGCATATCTCCCCCTCCCCTCGTATTGAAGATGGTTCCTTCTGCTCATGCACTTGTAAACAAACGAATTCTAGTTTTATCGTCCATATCAGTAGTTTTATAGTTGACACTCACCCCTGATAGCATCCAGTGCGTCATCAGTCCATAAGGATGTTGGGTTCTCTCGATTTTCTTCACGTTTATAGCGTATTGTTCTCTGCACATGTCTGTGTGATTTCATGACAAAAATGAGCAACAGCGGCCTCCTGTGGCCCGGCATACTTTTAACGGATTAGGTGTTGTCACGTGAAACGTTGTCATGTTAACGGGGCATGAAAGAGCAGTCAGATAAATGTCTTGATTGTCTTAAAGGGAATTATGAAGCTCATTTACAGTTTGTTTTTATAAACTGAAACTCTTTAAGAGTTATCTATGGTGGAAAAAAATGTGATTTGTTTTATACTAACCTTTTGAGCAGTTTATCTGATCTGAAACAATCTATCGTGATTCAAACGGTGACAACACTGAGACAGAATTGTCTCTGCTCTGTATGCAACAGATTCAGAAACATTTGAGTCTTTCAGGGTAGACCAGGCAGACTTTTAGGCTCCATCCTTCAGTGAAATCCTCTTACTTGCTGTGGCGTCTTTTTGCGTTTCATCTCGTCTTTTCCAATTAAAATGCCGCTCAGTTGGCTTGAGATCAGATGACAAAGTCTGTGTGCCAGATCAGAACCACCACCATGTTTGACAGAAAAAGGGAGGTATGTCGAATGTCAAGAAACGTTTGTTTTCTCCTCCCTCATTCTCGTCTTCCTGTTTGATCCGCGTTGATCTCTGTTGCGTCATTACCTACTCGCTCTCTCTCTTTCTCTCTGCTGACTATTTCATCCGAACTTTGTCTCTTACTTTTTCGTTTCCCAGATTTATTGAATGTTTATGCCTCACTGGGAATATTCTGACATTTTTGTTATGAAGTCCTCTGTCACTGACTTGGCAACCACAGCGCCCCCAACCTGTAGAATATTCATGACTGATTCTATAGTCATGAACTGATTTTCAATATGCGCTGGCACCTTTCATCTTTGTTTTATCAGATCTCTTGTTTTAAAGAGATTGAGCTCCACTGTCGATTGTTTTAAAAATTCAATAACTGGGGATTGTGTCATTGAGACTTGATATTACCTTCTTAATTGAATCCACATGAATCTGTCTTGATAGTGTGAAGCAATGTTAAAGGTGGTCCATATTAATCAACTTGGATTTATGTGTATGTATATAGGGATTTTTTATATATATATATAAATGAATATTGACAAAAGAAAAACATTGGTGGCCAATTGAGCAGTTTCTCAACAGCTATTTGTGCATATTTACAATGTTACAGCATTTTGGCAGTCATTTTAATATTGTTAAAAGGCTAGGAACTCTCAATATATTGTCTTCAAATCAAGGTAAAGTATTTTAATATGATCAAAAATGGACAGTTAGTTGAGGTTTATTGGGCTTTTTCTGTCATTTGAGTGTCCCTAAAAGAACTATCTTCAAAAACTAATTTCTGAATCACAATTTAAAGCATAAATGCATGGGTACACACTCAAATTTGCATAAAGAATAACATTTATTACAGTCCATGTCTTTTGTTTTTGTTGTTTCTGTGAGTTGTTTTAAATCATTGTAGTAATAATTTTCTACACCGGCGGTTGTTAATTTTATTTTAAACGTGAATGCTAAATTAAATCATTGCTCTAGCATTAGCTTTTGTACCAATCTCCAGAAAATAGTTGCAACGTGAAAGTTTCTGCACTGGATGCTTGAAATTGATTTGACTTGATCTCTCGTGACCAAACTGGATACACAGCTGTATACCGCACACAGAATTGATATTCTCACACCAACTCTTATTTGGAAGGGAGACAGATGGTTGTTATGAGCTCTTCTTCCTGAGGGTTCACTTCCCCACAAGTGGCTTCCTCTCGAGCTGCACCCACACATATGTTCATTATCTGCAGGCAGTCATTGGCTCCTCCGCTACATGGCCTCTGGGTGTGTGCTGCCCACCTCTCTGCAGCAGCTGCAAAAGCACATGTGTGGGAACATATTGTCTTGTTCATTCACTATATATGAAGTAAATCTAATCAGCAACATCTTCATGAATGACATTTTGAATGAAATAATCTGTAAGTCTGTTTTTTTGTTCAAACTTTCAAATCTACTGCTTATTGAATAACATCAACAATACAATAGAATAATACCCCCCCCCCCCCCCCCCCCCCGTCCTGTTTGACAGGTACATCATACAATATGATATGACTGAGAGCTACTTAGTCTCGAAACTGTTGTGTGTGTGTGTGTGTGTGTGTGTGTGTGTGTGTGTGTGTGTGTGTGTGTGTGTGTGTGTGTGTGTGTGTGTGTGTGTGTGTGTGTGTGTGTGTGTGTGTGTGTGTGTGTGTGTGTGTGTGTGTGTGTGTGTGTGTAAGAACACGGCATAAAGGCTGTTCTGAAAAATAACTGTTCTTCTTTTCCGATGTAAGTAAAGCGTTTAAGTAAACTGGGGTTAAATTGTACGACCATTATCATGAAATGAACATGTAAGTATCACAAGCCTTCGCCTCTCGCAGAGCTTAATTTCCACAACCATTAAACATCCCATGAACCTTTTGTAGAAGGACCCAGGTTGACCTCCTAACTTGCTCGCTGACCCTTAAAAATATGTACTCTGCAGGGGCTCAGTGGATGAAAGAAAAATAATTGAATGAAAAACAGAATGAAAATGGGCAGTCTTTATTTGAATTGTTAAAATTTAAAGGTTGCATTATGGGGTTGCAGTCATTGACTCGTCCCTTAATTTGCTTTTTTCCTTGGATTTAAGAAGTAAGGTTTCTGCAAAGTGGTGGCTGTATGCAGGTTGTTGTCTGACTTATTTTCTTGACACAGGGATCAAGTGGTGTGTGAAAATTGAAAGAAAAATATGACGGAATGCACAATAGCGAGCCTGAACTGGGTTAAAAACTGCAGTATTGTCATCACAGTTTGTCTTTACTCTCCTGTTGAGCCTCCCTTTGAATGAAAAAGTAGAAATTACTATGCAGTAATCTATTTCTCAGACTGACTTGTCATCGTGACTGATTTATTCATCCCTCATATATCTTTTTTTATGTGAGAAATTTGAAGATGACTGCAGGGCTCCAAATTCACAGTGGAAAAAGAAAACACAAAAAAAACCCTACTGTACTGTCTCCAAATCTCTCCTGCAAGCTTCTGTTTTTACCACTTCTCACTACTTTTCCCCAGAAGCTTCATCCTTGATGAAACTAATGCCACAATTCTGTGCATATCGTTGCACATCTGCCAAGTTTTCCTCCAACTGACAAAGTGAAGGGATCAAAGAGGGATTTAATCTGATATTCCAGCATCTGAGGTTATTACAGTAGATGCACACGAGATAGACACCAGCAATCTTTGTGTGAGGATATTGTTCATTCCTGGGTATGATTAGATCGGTACAAACGGACCAAAGTGATACCTGTCAACTAATTATTATTTGAGCATGAATTACTTCTTTTTATTTGTAATTTTTTTTCAGGGTGCTGATTAAATGTTCCAGTTAAGTGTGTAAATCTATTGACACAACCAGAGAATTAATACAGTGTATTTGAATCAAACCATTCACTGATACACAAACTAATGAATTATTGACGTTTATGTGAAGCGAGGCAGCAGCAGGGATGCTGAGTGATGCTGTAGGTGTAATATCTTTCATAAAAATTCAGTTTTATGTGTAGCTTGGCGTGTAATAACCTTGTATTTCAACATGGTTCCAGAATATTCCTCTGAGCTTTACTTTGATCATGGCTGTTTGAGCCACTGACTCACTAAGTTATTAACAGCAACTTGAATGTGCTGTCCATGGTCATGACACACACATGTTCTGTTAATATTTGGCTAAAGGCACAACTCTGCTTTAAAATCTGCTTCAACCACCTGCCAGGACATAGGTTTCATAATTTAAATGAAATAATCTAAATTCATTTAATTTTAAATGGAAATCTTGAGTGTGCTTTAGTGTGTGTCTGTTTACATGACGATGGTGCTCGGTGGAAATGATGCCTCAAACAATTTTTTTTTTTTCTCAGATGCATTTCGTGACCTCTCAAGATGTGTAGGCGCCTTGTAGCCATGAAATATGTCAGGGGACTTTCAATCATGAAAAAATGGTTTCAAAGTTCATGCAAGTCGTCCTCACAGAGACTTCGTGAGCTCCATCTGAATGACATAATTGTTTCATTAGCTATGATTGTCCCTAATGCTCAGCCTGACCATTCAAAAAAAAAAAAAAAAAAAGTCTGCACTGTATGATTTTTAGGGAATCCAAAATATATCTGGATCTGTTAATATGCAAACTACCTCCATGTGGTTTCTATCAATTACCGTTTCTAATTAACCACGGATTCATTATCTACTCTTAAGGGAATTATTTACTGGAAGTCAGAGAGTGGCAGTAATTGCACCACCTTGTTTTATGCATGACAGCGGTGGCAGGAAAGAAAAAAAAAAGAAAAAAGCAATTTAAAGTGTAACACCATGACAGTATATCACTGGGTAATTATTCCATTATATTTAGAAACTCCCTGCTTCTAATTTGATGAGAACACAAGAAACATTACCTCCTTAAGTCAACCTTTTAAAAATGTAGGCAGGCCTCTTCTTCTTCATGTCGCCATTGTTCATGAGGTCATTGGATTTTATTGTCCTGCCCCGAGGCTGCTGATATTTAGTCATCATTTTGTACAGATTCCTGTTTGGGAATCTACGGAGATATTTGGGTTCTTCATTTTGAATGGCAGATCATGCTTACACACATCAGCCATGCTGTTCTAACCGCTGACAGGTGAGGTGAATCATGCTCTTTATCACGTTACCGGTTTGAGGATGAGACTTTCCGTAATAGTCGGTGAGTGAACAGATTGTTCTCACAGTTATGCTGAGGTTGAGAACCAGAAAAAAAACAAAACAGACTGCAGCTCTTATGGTGTTCAGTCATCCATCAAAAGTGATTCACGGAAGGTAAACTGTGAATAAGCAACACGGTCATACATGGCCAAGACTCATTAATTCACATGGGGAATAAAAGCTGGCCTGTGTGATCCAATCCAACATATATCCTAACAATGATCCCATGAGGATCAGAACCAAAAGTGAAGAAAAAAGCATTGCCAGGTTTGATAAATCACATAATCACATGTTCACTCCAGGAATGCATGACATCAGGATGCACTATATGAAGAAGGGAACCTGGCACACACTCTATAATGCTTTTAGCAAAGATGAGTTGGACACTTTACATCAAATCCTTTATCTGGTTGTTACATTGACATGGAGCAGAAGAGATCTGCTTCAGTAGGATCAAAATATTCAGAAAATGGTTTGGGGGACATAAGAACCAGTTTGAAGGACTCCCTGTGATAGATTGGTGCTTCCCAATCCTGCCACTGTCCTGCATGTTTTTAATATCTCCTGGCTTCATTACACCTGATTCAAATGATTTTGAATTTCCACAATTTCCACATCATCTATTTAAAGAATCTGCAGCAAGGACGTCAGTTTGTCGAGGCCGTAATGGCCGTAAAAGGCACTGACAATATTGGACAGGTGGATAAACTGCTCTGACTGGATTCTGTGTAATACCATTAGCTTTTCCATCGTTCTCCTCAGATGCACAGAGACTACTGTGGGATAAACATTTAATTTTCCAAATTATCACCGTGGGCCTTTTCGTCCTAAGTAATCTCTACTGTTTTTAGGGTTTTTAAATTTCTGCTGTTTTAATGAGCGCTCAAAATCGGCAATTGGAGACAAGACCCTGATACATAATGGCCCTTCTGTAATTAATAGTGCATAAAAATATCCAGCTGCTCATCAGTGCTCCTTGGCTGGAATTATCCTCAATCAGCGGCTGAGCACTGCGCAGCTCCTCTTTGACACGATGGGGCATGGTTTTGACAAGCCTGAAAACGCCATGCAGTTCCCTTTGCCGTCATGCATTTTTAGGGCAACCACCGACCGATAATGTGATAATGGAGCGCCACCACGATGAGGAGAAACTAGATATATTTTCACAGAGGGGAAACCACATAGAAGGAAGCACCAAATGAAGTGATGCAATTGGGTGACACGCTGCAAAGCTTTGGTGGTTCTGCCTCTCCAGCGGAGAGGGTGTGTGGCGTGTGGCTCTTGATACATACGACTGTGCAGTACGATTTCTCCAGAGTCCACACAGCTAACAAGCGTTGTAATAGAAGCGGTAGCAATCAATGAACTGAGTGAATATGTTGTGCATGTCACCTCTTTTTAATCTTGCGGGAGCTGAATGGCTATAGATCTAAATCACACTTAATTTGTCTTTAGAATTTGCTTGTTCTGACTGCTCATCGCTCCATCTGGGTCGGTGAGTCGTAAATTCTGAATGACTATACAAGCCCATCAATTCAAAAAGCATTGCCGATGATGTAACTGTGCAAAGTCACAAACTTCCAATGGTGCGAACCCGATCGAACTGTTGCTGTGGGTCGTCGTCAGCCTTATTGACGCGGGGGTTGCAGGGTTCGACTCTGCTTCCTGATAGACTCAGTCGGGATTGTCAGAGACCACCAGCGAGCGCTGACCTTTGTTACTGCACTCACAATAAACACATTCTGACACGGTTGCTCTTTGGTTAAGCTTAGGGACCAAACCTACTTCGTTATGTTTGGAAAAGCATTACAGCATCCAAGGCATTCTCGCACGTACGCACATATGGACATGGTTAGGTCGAGGCTTTTAGTTTTTATATATACATCAATCCCATCCATTGCAAACACAGGTCTTACATGAGACTTCCAACACCAATGTCCTGGTTGAAAGTACAGGCCTCGGTGTCGTTCTGCACTTCATTAACATGAACTTTGCCTCATCTAACAGTTTGAGCCTCCATTCCTGCCCATTGGTGTGTGCATGTGACGAGATGAATGTGACCTATGTGTTTGGTTGTTCTTTTTCTATTCTTTAATATGTCCAAACATGTGGAACCTTTGTTTGTAACGCAGCAAAAAAACAAAATGTGATCAAGCTTGCAAGTTATTCAACTCACTGAAATGAAATCGACTTTTTAAGTCTTGGACAACATGTTTCCTATTCACCCACGCACATACATACAAGGTCGTCAGTGTTTTATGTATCAACGCCAACATGTTCAGAGAGCGAGGCTCAAAACCATCTGCCTTGTTCTTAGTGGCAGTGGACAACTTCAATGACTGGCCTGAATTTTCCCAGGAACATTAAATAAACACTTTCATTTGCATCATAGAATGGTTATCATCAGGCTTTTATGCAATTTTTTATGAAATCATCACTTCAAAAAATAGTAGCTTACATTTTTTTCTTTAAAAATGTGTATTCATCTGCTTTCTGGGTCATTGGGCTGTCGCATTGGTTTTTTTTTTGTTTGTTTGTTTTTGTGGAAAGCAGCGACAGTCTTTCATTACATCCTGGATGGACAAAAAAAATAGAAGGTGTTGGGTTTTTGTTTCTTAAAGGAAACCGTTATGCTTATTTTCATTTTTCCATTCAGTTTTCTGAATCTCCACGAGAGCAGTTCACTCTCTACCTCTTTCACCTTTTGTCTCATTCCTTCCTGAAACAACACTGATCATCTTTCAAGAAGCCGCAAACTCAACAGGACTGACCAGCAGAATCAGAGCTAGTAATTTGACACCAGCATGACCGTCTTGCCTGACTTTACCTACCTTATCTGAGATATAGTCTGAGGAGTTGGTGCCTTGGGGATTGATGGATCTCATCCCACACCACCTATCTCTCACTGCCAGTCTTCCTTGTGTCACTCAGATTGTTTCTTTATTGTGTCTTGCTCTCCACCCTCTGAGGAAGAATGAAAATATCTTAACCCTCCCTTTAGTCTGCACTCCGAGCACAAAAGGTCTTTCGACCTCAGTGTCGTTTCCCGGTAATTACAGCACCTTTCTAGAGTCAAAAGCCATGGAGATAATGCCATCATCCAGTCGTCTTCAGAGGAATCATAACATTTTCAGAGTGGAGACAGATCACACCACTTCTGTGTTTCTTTGATGTCCATCGCTTCATAAAACCAAACTGTCGCAGGAGTGACGCTCCCAGACAGATGACGAAAGAGAGACTTCAAGGACGTCCAAAGTCTGAACCTACAGTTGTTGAGGAATACAAACTAGAAAGTCTGCAAAAGCAGAAGAAAAAAACATATAGCGCTTTATAAAATTTATTTTTCCCGATATGTGCCGAGGTTTGTATTTCCTTTATTCCCAGAGACATGTATCCACGTGTTACGGTCCTACAAAGAACTGTCTCAACAACAAATGGAAATAATTGTTTGAATCAGTGCGATTATTGGGAATAACGGTCCATAAAATGACAATGATCACAGTCACGCTTCGGGACAGAGTCAACACAGATTGAAAAACAGAAGGCACACAATGGCAAGCCTCTCAAGTAAACAAGGTCAAGATGTGATTTTAATTTTGTTATATTTAGAGTGATACTTTATTTTGCATCTATGGTACTCTAACACAGGCCAAACACGGGTGGAGCAGTGGGTAGCGCTCTCTCCTCACAGTGGGAAGGTCCGGCCGAGGTTAATCGGTGACCCAGGATTGCCCCCTCGGTGTGAACGTATTCGTCTGTCTCTTGTGTGTTTGCCCTGTGACTTCTCCAGGGTGTATCCCGCCCTCGCCCACAGTCAGCTGGGATTGCCTCCGGCAACTCTCAACCCTGAACAGGATATAAGCGGCATAGAAGATCGATATATGGCACTTTAGGATCAGCAGAAATTGTCGTCTCCTCTGTAAACATGATGTAAATCTATAACAACCTACTGTTTAATTGCCGCTTGTATTCATTTGAGACAGGCGTTCATGTGAGACACGTATTTATTTGCCGAAGGTATCTAATTAGACAACTGGTTTTTTTCATAGTGGTGTTTTTGACGCGTGCATTTAATTGAGATGGGTACGTATATATTAGAATTATAATTTAAACATCAATGTAATTTAAATTGGGATCTCTTTAATCTCTTTGGTGTGTCTTTATGGGAGCTGTTTAATTCTAACAATCATTTCTAAACAGGAAACTGGTGTTTATTTCAGACAGATACCCAGTTGAGACTTGCCTTCATTTAAGAATGATGCTAATCTGAGATCGTTATTAATTTGAAATTGGCTTCAAGACAGGTATTGGTTGAAGACATGTCGTATTCAAGGCAGGTATTCATTTGAGACGAGCCTTTATTTTAGATATGTATTTATTTGAGACAGGCCTTTATTTAGAATTAGCATGTATCCGAGACAGCATTTATTTGCCATAGATATCAATTTAAAACTGGTTTAACATGCATCGATTTGAGAGGCATGTGTTTATTTATGACAGTCCTTAAGTTTAGACCAGATTTATATGTCAGAAATTCAAACTAGTTTATTGGCCTAACTTTTATGCGTTTCATTCGTCGCTTCCTAAATATGTGCTGCTCAAAACATTTTTATCACAAACAAAAATGCTGCTACCACCTTCATAGGTTTTTCTTTCTGATTTAAAGTACAGCAGCAGGAGTGTTATTGTACGAGCACCTAATATAAATCTGTAACACTATATATTTTTGCTGTGAGAGTTAAAACGCCGGATTTGTGCTGCTGTTTCTCTATCAGTGCAACTGGTCGTTCATACCTTTGTTTTCATCAAAAGATAGGTGTGTAAAAGCAGCAATTGCATGAGAGGCACATGCTGGCGGTTGGGAAGAGCCTGGCTGTTATTTATTCCCATGTGGTCTCCACATCAGCCTTCATTTCTCGCTATGCTGCATCATCCACTCGGTATCCTATTGCCCTCTTCACCACAATTATACACCCCACAATGCACCCTGGCAAACCTCCCACTGGATTCACGTTAACCCTCCATCACCTATGAGCCCCAGGGGCTTATTTTAGCAAAGATGAAAGCATGGCAACTCCTTTGATAGTACAATTTATTACGTGAATCCCCCCCGCCCCGGTAGCTACAGGGAAAGGTATGGAGGAAAAGGAGAATGCCTTGTTAAATCTCACTGACAGTCAATGCAGAACTCAATTTTCCCTGAGCTTGTGTACCGGCTGGTGTTAGGTGATAACTTCACCGAGGAAGCAGCTGGTTTTACTTGTTCTGTCGAATCAGATGAAATGCAATAACAAAGCAGGTACAGGAAATAATTCATGATGCTCGAAAACCAGATGAGTGTTTGAAGGCATTTTCGTTTTTGGTGAGAGAGGTTTTGCAGCTGACAATGAATTGTGTTGTTTATCTAAGTTAATTTAGAAAAAAAACTTAACAAACTTTATGCCTTGAATTAAATGAAACACAGGTTGTGTGCAGTGTTGTTACTGTTTTTGAATAGAGCATTTTTAAAATGACATTTTACACAAACAACTTTGAAGAAACATATTTGAATGTTTGACTCAAAACAAATATTTGGACTAATTGCTTTGCCAAAAGAAAAGTATGCATTTGAATACACCTGAAGACAAAAAGCTGTCTGAAAAACAAACAAACAAAAAAAACCTAGAGGATCTGAGGCCTCATCTTCACTTCACCACCTCTGATCCTGAAAAATGCCTCAGTCGCACCAGGATTTACCTTTGGCAGTTGGATGCATACTGCTGTTTAAAAAAAAAAAAAGTCTCACCGCCCCAGGCAAACAGTATCAATCCTTAGAAGTAGGTTGAAGCCAAGCAAATATATATTTCTCTTTTGTTGACACTGGGGTCGGAGGTAGGAATCAGTGGGAGCTTGTGGTGTTACGACACTTCTCGCTCAGTTCTGGTGAATGGTTTGCCGACCAATGAAAGATCACAGGATCTGTGTTGAGCTCTTATGTCACTTTTGTCTCTTGAGTTCACAAATAACTTTGGACTTGGAGCCCTGGTCTTTGCCTTCTGTATGTTTTTTTGTCTGTCTTGTACCAAACTATTCTTAAATCATTGTCACTTCAACCACTTCCTTAATCTCCTTGTTATCTTCTGGCAAAGAGACGTAAGGATGTCCCCTGTTATGGTGGTAACCCACGCCCTATCAGTGAGTTGCATGTCCTCTTGCCTGGTGTTGGGTTGGAGTGATGATAAGAAAGTACAGGCTGCTAACCTTGCAAGTCCCCTTTTTGTTGGTTAGAGAGTTGCTAATCAACATATTGTCATGCTTGTTACACCCATTCCATTGAAATACTTGATATTGGGGCCAAAGACCAGAAGATACTTGTAATGTAAGATGATGATGAGAGGCTGTTGTGTTTGTACCCATCAGGACGTAGCGTGTACTGTGCACAACAGCCATAGTACATAGTTTTTCTGCACGTGCGCAAGTAGATGGACTGTCATCACTCCCGGTCCATCTTTTCCCGACACTTGGTTGTTTTATTGTTGAGGGTCACTCGTGATAGCAATCCAACTTTGTCTGACCATAGGAATGTCCTTGTACTCACCGTTGTTCATGTTTATTGCATATTGTTCTCTGCTTACATGCGTGTGTAGTTTCATTACAAAACGGACATCATTTTCAAAACATTGCATCAAAATGATGCATTTTCACTTGAAATGTTTTTGTTTTCCTCTTTATTTGTATTTGGATGTCTTTAGTTTTTTTCTTTTTTTCATCAATGTGTGCTTCCTCCACTACCCAGTCAGCCGCTACTTTTTACTATCTGTCGGGGATAAAACCATTTCCTTGATTATTAAGTTTGAAGAAAACACTACAATTGTCTGTTAAGGTTCGAGAAACCTTCAAAAATGTTGCACAAAAGGCAGTGACGCATGTTTTATGTTGTCATGTACATAACAGATTACTTGAACACTGTTGACCTAGGTGAGAGTATTGGCCTTTGACTCTTGCCTTGGGATTTTTCCCTTTATATATATATATATATATACAGTGTTTTCCGGTGTCATTTCTTTCCTTGCTTCTGTCATAATCACAACAGCCACCAGGGGTTGCCAAAAAAATGTACCTTTTCGTAGCACTCAATATGACTGATAGGAAACTTTATCTTTGCCTTCTTCTTTAGACTCCTTTCCTCTTTTCCTCCCACCCAATAAGTATGATGTATAGATGTTAACTATTACTTTTCACATGGCAACATTTTAATCCGTTTGTATTTTTGTTAATTTACTTTTTTAAGAGGTTTTTATCAATGCACCATTACATTTACTGCAAATGCTTCCTGACACAAGCAGGGTCATCCCTTAAAAGTCGCTTGGACTGAAACTAATGCTGCATGTATTGTTTATTTGTAAATGCTGGGCCGAGGATGTGAATCATTGCAAGGTCATGGTGTAACTTCACAGCCAATCTTCTCCTCCTTTATTGCAGCAGGCAGATGGGAAAGTGCAGAGTGGAACAACCAGCTTTGTCTGCAGTCACAGGATGTGAAATAAGATTAGGTTGATTCGAAGCAGCAGGAGGCTAAATATCAGTGCAAGGTGCTGCCTACCTCAAGATAAATGGACCCCAGTGCAGCCTCTGACACGTAATGACTCCTGCAGTAAATACTGTTTTTTGTCAAGAGTTGTCTTCGTGGCTACCTTGATTAGATTACCAGGATGCGTAATTCCTCTGACAGAGACGTTTCAAGAGACAGAAACCTCATCATGTACAATTTGCGGCGCACGTACCTGCCACCTTTTTCATCATTAAGGCGCCGACAGGTCTGGTCCAGCCGAACGCTTCAGTCTGCAGGCCTCCGCCACGGGGATGGGGAATCTCCTCGCTCATTACCTCACAGAGAGACCTTTCACTGCTCATTTGTGTTGTCCGGAGAGTCTGGAGATTCCTTTTGGGGGGGGGGGGGGGGGGGGGGATCACGAATGATGCGCTCGCCAAACCATCGCTCAGCCATATTTCTCCTCCACATCTCCCACCTCCTGTGACCTGCCGTCTCGGGGTCGTCCCTTTGGAGTACACACCTGCTGGCCTCTTTCAGCTCGCCGTGTTCGGACCATTGCTCACTTGTCAAGGTTGGCTTAAAGCAAATCTAGTGTGGTGTGAAATGGCCAGGGACCTGCCCCCACCTCACAAACCGCTAAAACCTCAGTGACAGCCGCACATCAGCGAACATACATTTCTCCCACCCTGGTGATCCGTTCATTCCGCCGAGCCTCCGAATGCCACACATAGCCTTGCCATTCCTCAGTGCACAACCCCCCCCCCTCCCCTTCGCCATTTTTGTCCCTCCACCCACTCTCTTTGTCACGGCTTTTGTTTACTCGCAGCATCATTTCGGCTAAGCAGCTGCACCTGTCCCCCGAGCATTATTTGGCATCTGGAGACCTCCTCTTGGCGGATGCCCGTGTAACTCATCAAATGTTCTTTTGAAGCTCCGCTCAAGCGTCAGGCGGCGAGGCGTGCCAGGGAGCAGCGCAGGTGAAGCCGTTTCTAGCATCAGTCTCGATTCGAAAGGTCGAGCTGCCACTTGCACTTCTGCTACTTATCTGTCTTTAAACACGGAATAATAGCTCATCCTGCAAGGCATCATGGCGGAGTAACAGATGGACGACCTCGCTGCCGAACTGCATCATTGTCTGAGTACCTTTTGCAGACCTTTTGCTAATTGCAGGATGTAAGTGAAGCAAGCTTAGTCTGAGAACTTTTTTTTGTCGCTCGTCGCTTGTGGTACTTCCAAAGCTTAGAGCAGCTGTTACTCGCCAATCCAAAACTTATGGTTTTGAGGTTTTACACACTCTCATATTGTTATGTCTCATACAGATGGTTTATAAGCTTGGCATTGGCCATCAGCAGTTTTCTTTTATTTCACTCTTGCTTCAGGCTACAAATCAGAATAAGTAGGAACAAAACTCATTTGCATCATATATAAAATCTGTTACTGAGAGAGGATAAAATTCACAGTAAATCAGGAATATAGAAGATGATTTGTTTTATTGTTTATTCCAAAGCAATAAGTCATTTAACAACTCTTACTGAGCATGTGGACAGAGGAATAACTAGTCACCCTGCTTTCCCAGTTACACGAGACCTCCAAGTATTACCAGAGTTAAATCGCGATTCATCACTTTGGATTTGGTTCTTGTTCTCCATAAATATTTTTATTATACCCAATAGCAAGTGAATAAAGATTAACTTCTTTTTTGAGTTTCTGAAATATGAGAATTAAAAAAAAAAAATGGGGCTCTACAAAAGTGGGTATTTTACAAGTATTCCCATTGGATGCTTACATTTTTAGGGATTATTCAACATTCACTAGGTTGACTCACAGTTAGTTATGTGAAGTAATTGCTTTTTTTTTTTCATTTGAGACTCTGACACTTCCCAATGTTTTAATAAAGAAACTAAAAATGTGAACTTTAGACATATTATCATCCAATTTGTTTCCACGGTGTATAAACCTTTTTAATCTTCAGGTTCCCTGGTTTTACATTCCCACCAGATTGCCATATTTATTCGTGCATCACAGGAGAGTAACTTATATAGTATATTTTCTGCCATTAAAAGCCTTCGGAGGTTTACAAAAGTTGCGAAATAGAACCGAATGAAAACAAAGCAAAGCGCTCTGAAGCTAAAAACAAGCACAGTACAAATGGTATGCAAAAGAATGCAAATTACCGTCGCTGTTTATTCGTCAGCATACTTACTGACTTTATTTTTTTTGCTGGATGCTTCACAGCAAGTGTGACAGTTTTATTTTGATATCCAGCTTAATAATCAATAATTAGAAGTACACCCGCAGTGTGTGTGTCTATGGGAAGTCAGACTGAACCTGCAGGAGGAATCTGTCACCGCTCCATCTGCAACCGCGCTCCAGGAGGTTTTCACACTTATCTTCATATGTGTGTATCACTGACAGACAGATTTTTTTTTTTTTTTTTTTACAGATTCACACATCTTTCTGTTGACTTTATTTTCTTCGTGAAAAAATGTCTTATCACTTGAAGTCATTGGTAAAAGCACTGAAAAGGTTTATTCGAAATGTCAAACCAATTCAAGGATTGTCTCTTATTATTAGAACTTTTGACAGCCATAACCCCCTTCTCCACACTGGGTGTAACAATTCAAGCCATCGTTGATGTGAAACAAAAATGTGCAGATACTTGAAATGTTTCTTATATACCCATCAGCCGGATATTATGTAAGTTTCCCATTTGGCTTTAACTACACCACATTCCGTGAAGCACTGTGTTCTGAACCTCCATTAAACTCTGTACCAATAGTAGTTCTGATTTTATCTTACACCATGTCTTACCATTGACGGGTGATATTTTAGGGTTTATTCTCTCGCCTGAAGCCACTCTGGCTCATGGACAGATGAAGATGGGGATCGAACTGCCAAGTGCGATATTGGAGGAAGACCAACTTGACCACCTCAGGCTCAGCTTTGCACACTTTAAATGAACAGTGTGGTTAGAGGACAAGTCTGGCTAATTGGTAAACTTTTTCATTAGGCGTATTTGTTCTGTAACTAACTGGAGGAGTATGTCTTGTTATGCCAACGATAAATATAGCTAGCATTCAGGATGCCCAGTAAAAGAAAAGAAAAGAGAAAAAAAAGGACAAATCAAACACACACACACTGGGCAAGCCTTTTATAAAGTCATTGGATGAGTTGTCTCTCTTTAGTTTTTCTTAATCAAAAGCAAAAGAGCTTCATTAGACTTAATCTGTTTGCACTTTGAGAGATCAACAATTCAACACAGATCATTACTGTCATCACAAAGTTGCTGTTTGGGCACTAAAAGTACTTATTTAGGTCGAGGATGCTTTTTCCACTATTTCACTGAAGCAGCGCCTTTTCAGCTGATGTGTTTTAAATCTTCTACCAAGTATTTCTGGGTCTGATACAAGGATAAATGCCCCCCTATTCCATTAAAGTCAGCTGCACTTGAGCCGTACCACTTTGTGGAAAGCCGACTTGCCCATGTAAAATCTGGCAATACATGATATGTGACTTTCTTCATGGAAAAAAGTCATTTAGGGTCCTTTGCAATACCATTGCAGGGTGGCAGTTGCTCAGTTACATGGGTTATCTTTCAAATTAAAGGTAATCCTCACCTGTCCATGTGTTAAAAAGACAAGTGTTGGGTAAGACATTGAACTCTAAACCCTAATTTCGCCTCAGCGTCGACCTCCAATAGCCTCTAACTACACATTCAACATGGCACAAAGGGGGAAATATGCAGGGTTGGGATCTGTGACGTCATGGGGCATGCTAAGAAACATTGCCGTCCACAATGCTTTGCACACCTCTGATAATATGGACGACACTGAGCAGGAAACAAGCTTCTTGGTCTTGGGAAAAAAAAACACGTCCAACAAGTTTCATGCAGATCAGTGGCCAATCATTTTACGCCCATAATGTTATGGCGGTGAACGACTTTTCAACACATACAACCTTGTTGTAGAGCTTTCAGAGGTGAAGGAACTGCTAGATGCAATTCACTGCCCTATGTGCACTAAAGATAAGTTCATAAACTGAGGCCTTCGGTTGCTCCTTGGAAGAACACCTTGAATGGAAGCCATCTTCGCCGTTGCGCGAGTGACTCATGTCCATTCTTTGGTCCTCTTTTGTCTATTTTCTGGGATAGATTCAAAACAGCTGCATACTAAGGTGGTGCTTGTCTTTTCAGAGTCTGTCTGTTTCACGCTACCAACTCCAAGAGTAGTAAAAAGAACAGATAATTTAATCATTCCCACCAGCAATTTTATTGTGAGTTTGTCGCTCCGTGGGATCATTCTCTCTATGGTTTGTCTCCTCTCATCCACTCTACTGTAACTAATACTAACGCATGACTTTGATTTGTCATTAAAAGTGGTTGTCTTTTTTTTTTTTTTTTTTCCCTCAGCCATCCACTGTGAATCGCTTGTCCTTGTTTCCCCTTCGAAGATGTTGTTTAGAGGAAGCGACTTGTCCTCTGAGACAGTACTAGACAGCTTCTTTGACGGACTGAGTTTTGCAGTCCCTTTTCCCCGGAAAAATTGCAGCTATAATTCTGCTCCTTGATACTCACTCTATTTAGTTTTTGGACTAAAATTTGTATTTGTTACATAGTAAAATTTAATTAATGGATTTTGTTGGCTTTATTCAGCAAAGATCAAACACATTTTTTCTTTCTTCTCAGGGTTTTTACCCATTTTTTAATCATAAAATCAATGGGATGATTCATCTCTGTGTACTGTTACCATGGTCACAGGTTTTTCACTGGATTAATAGAAAAAAAAACAACTTTCTACATTCATGCATACACTATCTACACTATTTTTGCTTTGCTGCTTTTATAACAGGCAAAATTTCCTCTGTGAATCAGATAACAATATATTATTGAAACTCTGAGTAAAGGAACTATCGACCTCTCTCTCGCACGCTCGCTCTCTCTCTCGCTCTCTCTCTCTCTCTGCTGATGTGTCATACTTTTGGGCCTCTATACAGACCTGGGGAAGTGGAGTCACACACTCAAGGAAACCTTGAAACTTCTCTGTTTTCTATTATAAAGTACTAAATAGATCAGTTGTATGGAGGCACAGCATGTCTTGTGTTCACATAAAGGTCTGGTGGGAGATCTTTTTGAACAAATAAGCAAATAGGCCTTTTCAAATAAAGTCCCTAGTCTGCGAGAGCAAGAAAACAAAAGCCCCCAAAAATAATGGATCATTCTCTAGTTTTTCGAGCATCCTATTCTCTCTAATCATCAAGAATGTTGCGCTTGACAGAGAAGAATACTGATTTTATCCATCTTTAGGCAGCGACCATCGAGGACGAAGACTTTAGTGCGTTTGTTATTTCACCTCGGCTTGCTTCCAGGAGAAGTCCACAGTTTCCAAAATTGTGGCTGACTTACTGGTATTATTCATTACTGAACTCGTAACAGATAGTAAAAGGGGTGTTTTTCTTTTTTTTTCACTGGATGGGTGGGGGGCTAAAATCTTCAAGATTGTTAAATACTGTGTGTGCTGCAATCAACCTCAGTGCGACAGTCGCTTTGAGATTGATTATCACAAGGCCTGTAATAGACAAGGGTTGCAATGTGGAATGAGTGGGTGGACACACACACACACACACACACACACACACACACACACACACACACACACACACACACACACACGCACACACACTTTCAGAAGACACCTGTGACAAGCGAACAAACATGAAGCAGTTTAGTGAGGCGATTTTTAATATTGTAGCTGATGGTTAGTTCATAATATCCAAGCACAGTGAACATGATGGATTAAAAAAGTTGCATGCATGTGATGTGAAGCGACACCGCTTCAGCAGGTCAGCGACAGGTCAGCACGGCCATTATCATGGATGTATTCAATAACACAGCGCAGAGTGAATTTCCAATGCGTTGACTACCCCGTGACCTCTGGCGACGCACACGTACTTATTTCCACATTGTTCTCAGAGGTCTGAACATGACTCACGGCTTCTGCTGTGGTTTCCTTCGGGAGCGAACGAATCGGCCTTTGATGTCAACTTTCATTAACATCATCCAGCTGTATTCTGTCATTTGAGGCCTGCAGAGCTGGTTTGCCTATCGATGCATGGATTTCTTTTTTGTGTGGGTCTGTGTGAAAGTCATAGTTTCTTGTCACTGTGAGCCCGTAAGAGCGATGACTCCCACTGCTGTTTGTTCCAAAAATTATTTTAAAGTTAAAAAAAAGACAAAAAAGAAAGTTGTTTAAGTAACTCATATCAACTGATAAGATGTTCTTCGTGCAAGGTGCGCTTTAATAAGTTTTATGTTAAAGCACTTGCAATATCAATTGTATTTGGTTGGGCACTGGATTTTTTTTTAGCTATACTTCTTTGTTAAGTCCAAATTAAATGTTCCATGTGCTGCAGTGGATATGTTATCCTTTAAAACATTTGCATGCTGAATGTCTTCAGTCCATATTCTGTTTTCTTTTCATCTGATTTGTCATCTGTTTCCTGGAAGCCTATGAATGCAGAGCAGTACTCTGAATGACTTTGGAGGCAGTGTCTATATTAGAAGTTAATAACAAATGAGAGATGTAGAAGATCGGCACTGTGATACTTCAACATATCTGTCACAGACGACCACCAGACTAGTGCAAGACTGCCTCAACCGTTGCCTCCTTCTCAATATGCTCTCTCTCTAAAAGATTGATCCCCTTTTTCTTGTCTTCCTGTTATTTGTTCAGTATTTTGCTTTTCAGTACCCACTGGTGGAATGGACACATGGAAGTATAAAGGCATTTACATGCATATTATTTGACATGTCTGTGTATGTGTATGTCGAACTCAAATGAGCCTTTGTATGACCTGTAAAGCAGCACTAAGCACCAGGATGATGTGATATGCTCATATTAAACTCCCTACCTGTTTCCCACTTCTCTTTAAAGTGAGCAGAGTCGGCTGGGTTCAACTATTAAGCGCTGCACTCAGTAATGTATTACATCCACTTTGGCACACGGAGAAAGAGGAATAATTGGAACAGACCCAGTTCCCATTGTACGATTGCTTTTTATTAAATGTGATTGGAGCCAGTGTGTTTTATTAAAAAAAATGTAGGGTTAGAAAAAAAAAAAAAAACTCTCACTTTGGCAACTTTCCATGTTGAAATTGATAAAAGACTCTATGATAGACAGCAGCATATGGCGTCACCACCCTCTCGCACAGCTTCATGAACACACAGGTGTAAGACAACAATAAACTCCTTCAAATGAAAACGCACAGAACACCTGTTCTCCGGGAGTAGTAGTATCGTTTTGCTCTTTTACAAATCAACATATTATACAACAATTATAACCAAGTATAACAATCTATCAAATCACAAACAATACTTATCATCCCAACAAACTTATACATGAGGGTAGAATAAGCTCCCCTCATGTCAGTTTGTTTTGCAACAATTCAAACAGAAATAATGACATTACTCGACAACATGGGTGTCAAATATAAGGCTGGTGTGCCAAAAACAGCCGGCAAGACGCTGCAATCTGGCCCGCCAAACCGACAAGCAAATTGTAAAACGTTTAAAGTAAACTGACTTTTTTAAACAAGTTTCTTAAAGGTGCGTTTACACATAACAAGTCAGTAATCAATTCCTGCCCGCGGATCGCGATTTTGACCTGAATTATATGATTGAGTCACTATGCATGGTCACCAACAGTGTTCCGTAATGTTACGTGTTAATGCACACGGCTGCCTGCCGCAGCACGAAGGAGAATTTGGTGTATACATTTCTTCATCTCCATGCTCCTCGTGTTCGGACTGAGCTAGGAAAGCGAGCTTTTAGTTTCTCTGCCCCCTCTGCCTGGAATAACCTTCAAACTGAAAGTAAAATGTCCAAACTGGTCTTCTTAAATCACTTTCGATCATTATTACTCTCCAAAGGATGATGATCGATAAATCAGTGCTCATGTTCTTAAAGATTCCGTCACATAAAGAATGTCAGGAATGCGTCAGGAATGGCAAAATAATAATCGTAACTCATCGTTCCTATGTGTAAATTTTAGAGTAGTGTAGACAAAAGAACACAGAAACCCAATGATGCTGGTATGAAATCTATGTGCCTCAACGCTATCGTACTTAACATACTTAATACAATGGCTATAGGAGAATTTTACATTCAAAATTCCACCGAATTTTGCACCAGAACATTTCATCAAAACTGGCCTTATGTTGAGTTTGTAGTTATTTTCCATAATAATTGTTTGGTTTTATGAAAATAGACATTTTCTTTACATAACCTCTGTGGCGCAACTAAGAACAACTTTAAAGTTAAATTTCAAAGGTTATTATGGCATTATTTTGCTGGTCTGGCTCACTCCAGGCGAAACTGAGCTGTTTGTGGCCGAAGATATCATTGACACCCCTGATCTGCAACCTTGTGTCAAGGAAAAGAGGGTTGATTAGCCTACGAATATACAACTTTAATACAACTCCACAGACTGGACCAGAGTGCAATGGGGTGGAACTTAAGGGTAAGAAAATAAAAGTAATGCAGCTGTGGAGAATTGCAGTGCTCGTTCTGTGTGGCGACTCATCAGGCTTCACGTAACCTATTGCGTGTAAATCAACCATGAAGAGCAGTGGGCTTCAAGGAGGTGAGGGACAGATATCGGCTCCGCACTCTGTGGCATTATGTAAACAATATGCGTCAGTGCAGCAACAAAATCCATCCCAGAAGCCCACATGAAGCAAACAAAGTTATATTAGTGCTCTTCGCAAAAGCATTGTTTGTTAGTCCCAGCTGAGGGAAAGTGCACACTCTGTTCTGCACACTGCATTGTGTACGACTGATTTCTGCCAACATGCAGTATTGATGCACGGTGTTACTGTGTAAACCAGGTTTACCCTCTTCTCCTTGCCAATAAACCCTTTCGAATCAAAAAATACTTCCAAACTTTGTAACATTTTGACCACTGACAGGTGAAATGAATAACTCTGGTCATACCTTTTTATTACCCCTGTCCGTGAGTGGGATATATATATATAAGTGAGTATGTGAACATTTTGTCTTCAAAATTGTGGTGCTAGATGAAGGAAAATGTACTAGCACAAAGAAATAAGGACTCCTATACTGTAGCTTTTGTTTGAACGTCTTTAACATTGGCTCATGTGCGCCGGAACAACAGACCAGCTATTATTGCTCAAACTGCTGTAGATTGGTGACATTCAGGAACAATCACAACCTTTTCAGTGGCTTTTTGTTATGAACGACATGAACCAAGTTGAAATTGAGAGCCATTTTCCGTTTTTGGCACTGTTTCTCTCACAGAATCGTTTATGTAAGATCTGATTTGGTTCAGAGTCAAGGAGTCCGTGTCAGTTTTAATTAAAGCTTTATACTAAACTGGGTGTAATAAAAATCATAGTTTTATCTGTTTCTGATACTTAATTATTGTTTGTTAATGTTTTATGTACTAAATAATATATGTCCATGAAGTTCAATTTACTGTCACACATATTGCAAACCAAGGGCAAATAAAAGCAATAATTTCACAGCGAAAGCAGATGTAGATGTTGAGTGTTCACTAAAATGTCATCCACAAATGTCAAACCCCGATATCCCACAAATATTGGTGAGATGTTTAGGTTTGAATCGTTATGATCCAATTCTTACCCCATAATTTCTCCAAGTGATTATTTCCCAGGCAGAATGAGTCACTCCAGGACTGGCCTCTAAAACATTTTAAATAAAAAAAAAACAAAAAGAGCCAGTATTTTGAATGACTCTTTAGAATAAAAAGATAATTTATTTTCCTGCTCCAATCAAACAGCCAGAAATCCAATTTCTACTGGAGATCTTATGGCAGGTTTATATAGAAATGTTCTATTCTTTACTCTAGTTTCGTTCAGTATTTTCTACAAGCACTGCTGGCAACTTTGAACTCACTCTTCGAACCTCTGTCATCATGCACTCATCTTTGTTTACATTCGCCTTCACCTCGTAGCTTTTTAGTCACCTGTAAAGAATGCCAAACTATATACCCATTCTTTTAGTCACTGTGTCTTTTACAACTATAACATTCGGTCAGTGTTTTGTGTTGTGGTCAGAGAAGTTGGAGGCTGTTTGTCCATCCAAACACCACATGGATCGAGTTTGGCAGTATCTTGGGAGAAATTATGAGTAAGCACTCAGTGGCTACAATAATAGTGACTCTTTTTCAACTTATGTCTTCATTTTTGGTGTCATATAATCAACAAGGTGGCGGACACATTCGTCAGAGATTCTGCTTCATAATGACACGATAGCATTACCAGTTGCTTCAGATTTGTTGCTTCTGTGATGTGAATCCCCAATTCCACCACAACCCAAAAGTGCTCTGTTGACCGTGGGAAGCAATTGAATGGTGTGATTCTATTATAGGCAGCAGTTTTAGAAGATCTATATTTTTTTTTAATCCAAAGATTGGCCATTTGATCCCCCCCTCTGTTCCCTTGTGCAAAAAACACTGAACATCATGTGTGTCCCATTAGTAAATGCACTACC
This sequence comes from Blennius ocellaris, assembly GCF_963422515.1. Classification (NCBI taxonomy): domain Eukaryota; kingdom Metazoa; phylum Chordata; class Actinopteri; order Blenniiformes; family Blenniidae; genus Blennius; species Blennius ocellaris. The sequence continues at coordinate 4,959,852 of NC_137666.1, forward strand.
TTGCATACAATCTTCACTGTCACTGTGTGTGAATGGGTGAATACCACTGTCATTGTAAAGCACAAGAAACCTGCTGAAGCCATAAAGCACTCTATATAAGTGTTTGACATTTGAGATGATTGGAGCTTTGTGGCATAATGTGTTGTCATACTGGATGAGTCAACAGGAGACGCTACACTACGCCCATAAATGGATGGGCATGATCAGCAGCTGTAATCAGCAATTCTCTGTAGTTTAACAGCAGCGGCAGCAGCTTGCGGGAGGCCAGATCAATCCACACTGTCCTGTTTTTTTCGTGGGGGTTTTGTATCACAGTATTGTGCAGAAATCCAGTCTCATCAAGACATAGCGTTGTTTATCCAACCGTTTATTGTCCAGTTTCGCTGAGAGTGGGTGAATTGCAGCCCCCAGCTGAGAGCAGTAATACCCGTTTAGAGATTATGGTTTTCTGCATGCTTTGGTTGTAACCAGTGGTTCTCCGAGGCATTGTGTTTCTGTCATTTCCAACCAGACTGACATTTTTTTTTTTTTTTTTTACCTCTGATATCAACGAGGCTAATTCACCCAGAGAATTGCTGGTCACCAGATATTTTTTTTTTTTCTTTTCCTCTCGGAACTCTGAATATTTTACATAGCAGCTTTTTTTGGGGGCAAAGAAACATCAAACACAGTTCATGACATTCCTGATCAGTTATTCTTTTATTCTTTATGTAAGTGGAAGAAGAGTTTAAAGTTCAATTGCATTTTGTGGCCGAAAGCAATGAACTCCAGGGTCCTGGTTTGAGCTCCTTGTTATTTTTCTGCAGTGCAGAGATGCATCCCGCCAGTCTTAGTGTTATTTATTTAACGAAGAATAGACAAACCTTTTCGACTGCCTGAGGTAAGGTCAGAGCAGCGCTGGTTCTTTCATGAAATTCACGTCAAATCACTCATTGGTTAGCTCTGAAGTTAAAAAGCTAATGAATGTATGTGTCTAATCTGGGAAAGAAGTAGTAATTACTGTAAATGTATCCATAGTTTTTTTATATTAACATTGAGTTGCATAGCTGTTGGGCTTGAATTTAGAATTAAACGTCTTCAATCAATAATGCACAAGGCAGATGCAGAAGCCCTGAGATGTTTTATATAATATTCTAACAGCTATTATGTAGCCTGGCTTGTGAAAACTTCACCTTCCAGTAATATAATATAAGAGTTCAGCATTACTGTTAATGTTACAAGCTATTAACCCCCAAAAAAACACAATGTGATATCGAGTACATTTACAGCTCAGTGTGACAGTTTTTCATGAATATCTGAATTTTATAACCTATCTACGCGCGGTTTGATTAGCCACTAGCTTAATGGATTCCCAGGAAATAAATTGGGCTAAATGATTTTTAATTCCTGCTTTAAGGAGCCGAGTTCCTCGGGAGGCAGAATGAATTGTTCTCAGGTGCCGATGATGCCCCCACACCCCCGTCTCACGTCTGCAGGGGTTTCTGTGAATGACAGTAAGTCGACAGCTCGCGCATCACTTGCTCTTCGGGAGAGTGAAAGACCGGCAGGACGGGCGGCGTGATTGATTGCCAGGCCGATGTAGCCCGGGCTGGATTACACCGCCACAGCTGGACAGCATCACAGGGCGCCCTGGTCCGGTATTTAATTGAGAGAAAAGCGTGGAGGAGATGTGAGGGCAAGATTGTGTGGAAAGAGTGGGAGAGAGTAACAGAAGAAGGGATTGTTGGGACAGGCCCAATACCGCGAGAGAGACAGAGCCCGGGAGGGAAGGCTGATGGCCAGTGATGGATCCAGGCAGGTTCGCTCGGCCGTGAAGAGACCCGAGAGGCCGGTCTGGCTCTCTGATGAGGAACCTGTGTGTGGACAGCGACCAGCAATTGTCTGCGCTTAATGAACAATGCAAGGAAAGGGCAAATGTAAAAGACAAGGAGAAAGCAAGAAAACCTGAAAGATTCCTTTTGTGTTGTGATCTGCTTTGTGTGATTTATAATAGGAGTTACATGTTTGACAAACAATAGGTGGTGAGACGTCTTTGTGGGAAAACCAGAGCAAGAGCTTAGCTGTATTGCACCAGAGTGGCAGACATGAGCAATGTTGCGTATGCTGTGTTTACGGTGTCCATCTCAGTGTTGCGTGAAAGCATCTTCTACTTATATTAGACTTTTCAAGAGGCTTCATGAAAGATTTTCCCATCTAAGACTACTTTCTTTTAACAAAAAAACTCAAAGAAGCCTTTTATGGACTCTTCAGACTGCAACCAGATGTGATCAAATCTTGTCTACAGCTCACCCTAATAATTAAAGTGACATGAACACATATTAAAGGCTGCAATGAACCTATGGTCCAGATTCACAGTCACAAACTTGTTGTTCTTATAAATTGGCTAATAATTGTTTTATATATAAGAAACCTTAAATAACGCTGGTGAAAATGTGTGTGTAATCATCGGAGCTGTTGAACCAGACAATGTGACTTCAAAACAGCACAACAATTACATGTTGAAACACAACTTTAGTTGGTTATTTGTGGCTGATGAAGCTGGAAAATGAATAGTATTTGTTTCAATTCTTTGCCCAGGAAAATAACATACTCTCTCACAAAGAAAATACTCTCTCACATGAGTTTGTGTCTTCCACCATAATGTTCTCCTGGTAAATAATTTACCTTCATCTTGTCCAGAAGAAAACATGTAAAAGCTTCTTTCCATACTCCAATACCATATTTAATTTTTTTTTTTTTTAAGAAAACATCAGCGAAGCACTTCTTATGTCCAGTAAATGCCCTAGATTGAAAGTCTTTATTCAGGAAACCTTGAGTCTCTGTGTTTTAAGTCTGCTTTTTCTTTTTCAAAAAAACCCCAACTGTTACAAAGTTGATGGTTTCATGTGTTTGGTCACTTCCTGTGCCGGATTGGAGCTTCTTGAGGGCCGGTTTGGGCAATACACAGTTGAACGTGATCTTTATAACGCTGAAGAGTAGGTTGCCCCTCATAAATGAAAAGAAGAATTTATGCAAGATCAAATCCTCTGGAGGACCTTGCAGTCTGGTCCTCTGCCAAAAACAGCCCACCAGCATCATTAGCAGTCTGGATGAAAGCTTATGCAGAGAGGCAATAGTCTGATGGCTTCATAAATATCTGACATGCATGTAACAAATCATTGGCAGATTTTTATGTCATTTTAAACACTATTACCATCATATTTTTTAATGGCGTGATAGACCTCTGAGAGGAAAGACAATTGCTATACAAAGCATACAAAGGTCTTAAAGGACTATGTGTCTGATGTTTCTGTAACATGGAAGTTACATTCTGGGTTTACATGGATCATAAGAATGATGCGCAGTGAAAATAAGTGTAAAAATGGTCACTAATATTGTAATTGCTCAACTGATCCTGCTTTTTCACTGCTACCTGGAAACATTCACTTTTGAATCGAGGTCTGTAACCTTTGGAAATAATCATGTGGGAAATACAGCACCGTCTGCTCCAAGCAAAATATGTCGGAAGGCGATTTTGTGTTATAATCATGGCAATGGGGGTTTGGTGTGTTGGTTGTTTGTACCGTGACAGTATGCAATGAAAACCAACATATACTATATGGAGACAAGAGTGTGACATGTATGGATTTTTCATTCAAATGCATCCTCACTGTGGAGTCAGGCGCCACTCTTCCAGCTATAACAGCTTCCACTCTACTTGGGAAGGATGTTGGAGTGTTTCTCTCGGGGTTTGTGTCCATTCATTCGGTGGAGTATTTATTCGCTCAGGCACTGATGTTGGATGAGAAGGACTCGCTCGCAATCTCTGCTTTAGTTCATCCCGAAGGTGCCGGATAGGGGTCAAGGTCAGTGCTCTGAGTGGGCCCGTCGAGCTCCTCCACGGTAAATTCACCATCAACTCTCACTCCTCATCGACACTGCCTTCATGGGTCTTGCTTTGTGTGCTGGAGCACAGTGATATTGACACAGAAAAGGACAACTGTGGAAGCAGAGCCTTTTCCAAAAACAGCTTTGTGTGTGTTTGTGTGGGAAGGTGTGGGCAAAAGCTGCTGTCCGTTCAACGTATATCTGCATTATGCATATTTCTTTGGATACAGAGCACACAGAGCAACAGTACTTTGGGAGAGTTTGATGTGTTAAAATAGTGTTAGAAAGACGTTACATTTCACTTTTTTATATAATGTTTGGATTTTGCTCAAGAAATACTTGAACATGTAGTTTTGTACCTTTTCTGTGAAATTCTTTCTCAAACAGGCATCAACAGTTTTGTAACCAACTGCGCCTCAAGGAAAAATGTGTCCCTCTCCTTTTTGCTACTATGTTGTTTGGAACACAACAATATGAAAGACTCTCCATCAGAGGAATGTTTCTCTTTTCAACATGCTCATTCAGACAGACATAAATGGACCAGCTGTGCTCACCCCTGGTAGATTTCTCAACAAATAAGTGATGTTGCTGCTTTGTAATCACAGTTCCTTTAAACAAATGTGGATCATACAACCTGAAACATGTTGCACACCACAGAAACTTTAGTTTCCAAATCATTTACTTAGTTCAGACTCAAAGATCAAACATGTCATCTGGTTTTGATCATTTTGTGGAAGTTTTTAAAATTCTCACTGCAGGATAGGTGAGTAAAGTTGTTGTCTTTTTAATTTTCTGCTTTGGTCTGCACCAGAGAACTACATCAAGTACTTATGAAGCCCAAAAGAATTCTGGCAACAAATCTGAAAGGCTTTCCTCCTTAAGAAATTGTTTTGCTCAGCTTCCCTCAGTGTATTTTAATTATTACCGGGTCACTGAGGTAAATGCAGCATTGGGCAGCATGTGGGAGTTATTCTCAAACAGCTTTTTTTGTTCAGATATTCTTGGTTTTCGCTCACACAATGTTTTATCACTGTTTGCGTTGGCTTGTGGGCATGAGCTGATCCCTTTGATTTTCATCAATGATGTTTGAACTATTGTCTCTTTCTTTGCCTTCTGAATAGCACCGAGCACCTGCATCTGTTCACCTTTTTCTTTTGTCTCTGTCTGTTTGAAATGTGCTTAATGAGTCAGGACAGTGTATTTTTCTCTTCCTGCGCATGCCATTTTGTGAAAGATTTCAAAGACACCCAGTGACAAATGGGGAATCCATTATGCAGAGCATTTTAGGCACAGGGTTGGTGGACAAAAGCAGATTATTGAAAGTAATAGCATGATTAGATCTGCCTTTCTATTTTAGAAAAGATTGGGAGGATGTAATCTTTATTTTCACCATTTTGTATTTCACCTGTATTATATTTCTCACCTAACTTTGTGTTGTATCAGCTATGCATTTTATTTTCTTATTTTCTATGTACACATGTAGTTATACTTTTGACAAAGCTTTCTATAGATTTTTGTTTATGTATATTCCAAAGTTAAAGGTTTGGTGGTAGGTTTGGCCTACATGGTTTTGTGGAAATAATGGGATGAGCAAACTGCAGACAAATCAAAATTATAAGCACAGTCGATTATAATGCATAACCATAAATTGGTAAAAATACAGTTGATCGCAAGTACCGTCAGAGAAAAACCTCTAACCAGCACGTCAGCAAACTTTATAAATTTTAAATGAGGAACGATATATTGAATGTATTAAATGTAGAGGAAGTGCACATCTCCCGGATATTTACTGTTGTTGTATGTAAAATGTATGAGCTCAGCATGTTAGATCAGAGTTGATTTCACAAGTTTCATCCATCACTTAGATTTTCAGTGACGTTCCAGAGAATATCCCAAGAGGCATGAGGTCGCAAAGCCCTGTTGCTTTTAAGGGGTATGATATGTTTTTATGTCTTAATAAAAGATGAGTCATCATGATGAGTCATCACCTTATTTAGAAAGTGAGACAGATTCTGGAATTATGGACAAAATTAGAGCCGCATGCATTTTTTGGAGTGAAAAAAAAAAAGATTTGCAAACTGAAACCCTGCGTAAACCCAAAGGAAAAAAGGAAAGCCATTGTCACAAAGTATAATAAAAAAAAATGTATTTCACATATAGTGTGTTTATGAATGTTTATGTATGTTTTTGTAATAGCACAAGGTGCGGTGGAGGTGCGCTCGTCTATGTTTAAAGAGGTAAAAATGTGGGTCCCGTAAGAAAAAGTATGTAAAACCACTGATTAAGAGGTTAAAGCAAAAGTAGTATTGGAGCAAGAAGGTTGCTAGTTGAATCCTGAAGGGAAGAGCATTTGGTGGTTAAAGTGAAAGCCAGCATTTGTCCTGACTATAATCAACACAACGGGAGGCCCTTGGACAAGTTCCAAGGCAAATGAATCTATTTCTTCTTACAGGGTGAAAAATATTCAGAATAATAGTGATACGTTGACCCCTGGCAAATTATCTTGATTCTATTGAATGTATTAGACAGCTTTTCCTGCCAAATTCACCTTGAAGACTGCTTCAGGTTGAGTTGCTCTTGGTTGTGCATATATGAGGAGGAACTTGACATTTTCCATGTCGTGACAACAGAAATAAACAGCGACAGTGGTTTGTACATATCCCACCTTCTGAGACAAAAATCGACAGCATGAAAATATCCATAAGAGGTCCAAAGAGCAGAGAAATAGCAGCACTCGTGTCACTCCACATGAAATGTGCGAGACAGCGCAGCTTCTTAAAAGATCATTTATTCGCTGAGACCCCTCCCTTTAATAGTTAGTGACAAGGTGAAGGATTTCTACCGGAGTGGTGAATAAAGTGGTGCCGGGCAGCTATTTCCAAGGCAGAGCCATATCAAGCATTGAATCAATATTTTCCATCTTTAAGAAATAAGGTAGCTGGAAGATGCAGGCTGCTCTTAGCGCTGGGCATATTTTCTTCCCACTGAGCCATTTGTCAGAGACTTACCGACAATTAACACTTTTATCCACATGGGACGGATAATATGTTTACTTTTTCCAACCAGGCATGGTTAATAGAGCTGATATACAGCGATGCTGTAGGCAGCCTGCAGGCTTTTACTCCACTTAACATTAAATAAATCACAAGGTTTTTGCTAAGCAGTGAGCTGGGAGGTCACATCAGATGGATGCCCCTGCTCAAAGCCTCCAATGGAATAAGATTGTTGATTCAGTAACGAACAGTATTGAATCATAATTGATTTCTTTGTTCACTTATTCAAACTACGACAACCATTGGTAAAATGAACAAATGGGTAGAAACTACAAAAGGGACACAGGGGTTCTTCATCACCTGACACAGATTTATTGTAAATTATGGTTACATGGATAAAATGTGTCTTTCCAGGAAAGTGATTTTCATTCCCAACTTTTGGTGGGCTGGGACCTATAGGTGGTGCTGCAGGAGAGAAAATCACATATTATGTCATTGATTGCCACAACCCAGTCCAATTAGTGGCACGATTGGCAAGTTGGTGTAATTGATACATTTTTGCTTTCCAGATTTCATTTTGACACCAATTGCAGAATACAATATAGCAAAGTGGCGTTTAAAGCATGTCCTTTATTGGATATTTAATGAAACAAGGCAACCCTGTTTTCCAATCTGAGGTTTTGCTGCATTTCTAAAAACCACATGCAATATCAATCATGCTCTTGCACCAGATGATGCCTCTCCAACATGTCTGATCTCGGATAAAGTGCTCATTTTTTATAATGAAGCAATCTTTCAATGTTAATGACTTGCGTGCTGCCTTGAAGTGAGTTATTTAGTTGATATTTGAGCTGCTTGTTGTGAGAGGATTTGTTTTGATCCAGGTCAACAGCATCAGTCTTGACACGGTTCACCGCCTTCACATGTGTCTGTTGACTTCTGGATGATTAAAGAAAAAAAAAGAAGAAGAAGAAGAATGAAAGCATGTCTATGAGGAAATCAATGTTATGGGATTTTTCTTCTTTTGTTTTAATCATGACTAACTAGTCTGCGTGTGCCCAATCTGAATACTTTACCTTGGCCTTGGGGAGGAATGATTTTCCATTAAGCCATATGCTGTCTGCAGTGATTTGTATGACGGTGAGACTTTCTGTGCCACCGGCTCATAACTGCCCCTGTGCAACTGTACAAGATGGAAACCAGCTCTGCAGATATGCAGCCGCTCGGCAAGACGATCCTATTCTGAGTCTTTTACACCCCAGGCCTGTAATCTGTTTTGCCTCCCCCCGTTGCTACATTTCACCTCAATGATGTCAGGCAGGTTTATGGTCAGCCATCACTCTTAAGAACAATAGGATCAAGGGGTCAGCCCGAGCCTTTCTCACTGCCATGCCAAGCAATATCACTCTGGAGACGAGTCAAAGTCTCCCTCCACCCATACTTATTGGCTGAAATATCTGCTCCCCGTGCCACTTTTGACATGTAATCTACTGCTGGCAGCGGCAGAGGGGGAACCCGACGATAAATCTTCACTGAGACTGAGCATGTTTTATGGGTTTCACGTCCTTACCACTAAACTATGCTTGAGTGTTCTCGGAGCACTGGAGCTGAATGTAAAGCAGGCCAGTATGGAGGGCGGTTTTCCTGAGGAGAGCTGTGTGTTTTCTGGTGCCCACCAGCTGACTGATTCATGAAGCCTGCTGGCCCCAGCTGGGAAATTCAGGCTGGGTCTTTGGATAAAGATAGCAGTCAATCCCAGGACATCAATGGCAAGAAATAGACAAGGCAGCTCATGATAATGCACGTCTGACACACAGTCTCACTCTGCACTGGATCGTTTTCTCTGCGAAGGTAGTGTCTCCTTTCAAGAAATGTGTTTAAGTCATTTCAGGGTTTTTTTTTTCTGAATTTTGCTCTATGATAGGTTGACTTCCCCATCACTGCCAGTATGTACAAGACGCAGCACAACAAGACTCCTGAGAACAATAAATCCCAATATTTAAAGGCATCCATCCATCTCATATTCCCACTTTATCCAAATTATCGTCAAGAGGAGCTGGAACTGAGCCGGGTGGACATGAGAAATGGATAGGGTACCATCTGAATAGTTAAAAAAAAACAACAACAAAAACAATACATATACAGAGAATCACACACTTACAATCAACACAGACAAACCAGTTAACCAAAGACATATATATTTGGCCTGTTGGGGAGCATCAGAGTACCCAGAGAAATGTCACTCAGGAAGATTCTGCAATTAGATATTATATTGAAAGGCCACAAGCTTCAAATCAAATCAGGATCTTCTTCCTGTGATAGTATTTAGATGACAATGTGAACATTTAAAATGTGTAACCATTACCATGTTTACAAACTGCAAAGTTATCTTAACACTAGGAAATCACTATATAAGCAATTACTTGACTGTAAATATGGAGAAGAAAATGAAAAAGAATCTGAAGAATTTCAGTTTATCACTTAAATGACTAGAAACAGAACCCTTGTAACTGGACATACTGGACAAAACACTTGGCGTAGCACCAGTATGTACAAAATAATTATCCTCAGAGGGCATGACCGAAGCAACACCCACTGAAATGAACTAATTCATTTGGTGTTAATTAATGAATCCACTGACTTGAACTTGCATATACACTTATGTTGATGTTGAGATGTTAGATTTTTTTTACGGACCATAAGTTTAGTTGTTTGGTTGGTCATATGGCTTCTATGCTTTTTGACAAAGAGCAGAAACACTGCTACCATCATGAAGAGAACAAAGAAGGCTGAGAGCGAAAGGCATGGCTAATTAAATTCCTTCTGTGTATTTCAACCCATCCTATGTATTGATAACTTTAACTCGTCATGCATCGGGCAGCCACAGTGCGGCTCCTCCGGGGAGCTGATGGGAGTTGAGTCTTTTGCAAATTGTGTTTTTCTTTTTTTTTTTTTTACACTTTTTGATCGAAGCAACTTTCTTCAATGTGAATTATAGAAATCATGCCTTCAAACAAAATAAAATATGTATTTTCTGTGCCAAACACAGTATATGTTCGCAATCATTGCAGTTCAACTCGCAAAGATCAAAGTATCTTGACGCATTCCAAGTTTTAGGCTTAACTTTGCATGCTTGCTTCCTACAGCTGTCACACTTCCACAGATTGCTCCATCCAACTCTGTAGAGTCTTCCTGGGGTTTGATGATGGTAATAATATGCTCCCCTGACACTCTGTTAGGGACAAATACAACCAGGGATTTGGTGATGTTGCAAACTTGGTAGCTATAATATGCATTGTTTATTCCTTGTCATTTGTTAAAAAGTTGCACCTGCAAGGTTCCTGTTGCACTTTTGTTACTGGCACCTCTGAAATCACCAGATTGTTTGAAAATACGGACGAGCCTCTAGAGATACTCTTCAGGGGGTTCATGTGTTTACATGATTGTTAATCCATGAAAGTAACCAATATGTTTTTTATGTCTATAAGTCGCATCATTGACAGATTTGCACAGATCCCAGGAGAAAATGTTTGTTGGCATTAGATGGTGGTCTTTGAAAACTAAAGATACATTGGTTGATGTCTTATGATGTCTGATGAAGTAACACCAACCCATGTACTGATTTCCCCAAGGACGCTCTGCTGAGAACTGAGGTGTGTAGAGGAAGTCGGTGACTGTAGCATTTTTCAGAAATGAAAAATGTACCATTTCACCGCTGTAATTAGCATGAGTGCTTTCAATGCAGGCGCTTATATTACTTAGAATTATATCTCCATTTGTAAGATTAGAGTTAGAGGGATCTGTTTTGATCAGAAATCGTCCGGTCTCTTGCAATTTCCATCCGTGCCAAATGGGGATAGATAATGGACAGATCTTGAACCGCTGTCAGAAGTGCTGAGTCATCCTTCATTTGTAGTCGGAGAGACATTTCAAAAACACTGAATTCTCCACTTCTTTTGTGAACCTCTTTTGGAAAATAGCCATGTCTTAAAAAAAAAAGTCTACACCTCTCATTTGTAACACAAGCTGTCTGTTATACATTTTTAATCTTCTGCTCTGAGCTGACCCGGTGACCCCGGCTGGCATCCTCAGGGTTGTTTGTTCAGCTCCTGCCGAGCCACAGAGCATATATTACACACCTGTTTTTTTTTTTTTTTTCCCCCACAGGTTGAGGATTATACGCTGTGAGGAATGCAATAAATTAGACACTTCCTTTATTAAAGCTGTAAAAACCACACATGAACTAATGAATGTCATTCCGTTCAGCTTTATGTCCACATTTGGAACAGAAGGGAGAAGTAAAAGGAAAAAGAGAGGCGAAATCGTGTAAAACATAATGGAATGAAACTCCAGGATCAGTTTGGTGCAATGCTGTCTCTCCTGCACTTATAATGACGAAAACATTTGTGCAAAGCAGTTCCAATGAACAACAATAACAGCTCATACACAAGTCGGCCCTGGCTATGAGAGCTAATTCAGATAAGAGAAGATGAACAGTCTCTTCCCTTCTAAAAGGCAATCTTTTTGTTTAAAGGTTGCCTGCCTTGCAGAGATTTACATTTCTCGTGCATTTATATTCAAGTCAGTACACAACCATGCGCGTACAGTTGCACGCCCACTTGAGGAACGTTCATGATGAGCAAAAGATAGAATGCGCTGCATTTTGGCTCTTCTGAGATTCAGGGGTTGTACCTCAAGTGTCTGTAGTCTTTGGAGAACAAGCAGACATATTAGAGAGACAAACCGTCAAACAGTTGTTTGTAATGACAAAGCATATGGCAAAACAGAGTTATTCCTTTCATCTTCCTCCCGAGTTCGGTGCATAAAGATTTCATGGCAAGGTGTTCTCACTGCCTATTCACAACCACCACCGTGCTGCATGTCACTCACCCTGGCCCAGTTTCACTGCATTTGAATGACAGAGGGTTGATTTTGTGTGAATGAGAAGGGCACAAATTCACACGCTGGCTTGAAAGAACTCGGCTGAGCTCAGCATTCGTGGCCGCTGTTTACAGTGGTCGTGTGAGTCCGCGCATACAATAATCAAGCATGTTACATAGTTTGTTCAAAGCAGTGATGTCAAACATTGAGACCAGGAGTGAAATTCTAACCCTCTTATCGAGTGGGGTGACCCTGCAACGTGAATAACCAAAAGATATTAAGTACAATTTTCAAAAAACATGACTGCTGATACTAACTTTTCCTTTGATGGGTGCATTGTTTTGGGAAGTGTGGAGGTCAGAACACAACACGGTGACCGAGCCATGAAGCAGATGGGCAGATGGCAGCAATGCCTATAGCTGAGAAATCAGTGATGCAGCAATGAAGACTAATTACCTTTTACTGCTAGCAAACTATCAAGGCCACATCGTCAGGGTGAGTTTGTAAACCCGCTGCAGAAAACCTGTGTTCTTTTAAGCATTAGAGTTGAACCCACATTAGATACTGAAGGCACAATTTCAAAATGCAACCTTTTCCTGAAAGACATGTCAGGTTTTTTACACATATCTGTATTTTATCGGCCCTTGGCAAACGCTATAATAAAGGAAGAGTAAGGCCCACATAGCAAACCTGCAATCGACTGTATTGTACAGCATTTAACATTGTTTTAGTTTGAAAACTGATTTAAAAAAAAAAAAATACTGTTTGAGCATAAAAAGGCACACTTGTCTTGTTTGGCCCTGCCCTTGTTTGTGGTCCTCAGTGGAAAATGTTTGGATCCAGTGGCACTTAGGACTCATTTACAGTAGCTACTACAATGACGAATTGGCCATATATCCATTACTACTAGCAAGTAATTCAACAAAATGAAGCTGTACATGTTCTTATCACACTCTGTTGCCGAGCTGCAGACCAGGCACTGTGCCTGTGGTGACCACTTTCCACTGCCAGAACACAGCAACAAGTTTGAGATGTTGACTTGGCCTCCAGACTTGCAAGATCTGAATCCAATTCTCTGGATTATCTGGAATGTGTTGGACAAACAAGTCTGATCCACCCAGCTCACAACTTCCAGGACTGAAAGTTGGCAGATACCCCAGCACACCATCAAAGTGGCTTCAACGCCTCAAAGCTTTCTCGCTTCCTACCAGTAATGGGGGCCCTTACACAATGTTAGATAGGTTAGGTGGACTTAAGCAGGCTCAAGAAGTGCAATTGATCTGTAGTGGAACATTTCAGCTGTGGTGTTGACTGCTTGTTATTGCTGTTGATATGTTTTGCACCTTATCAAAATCACCACATGAACATGTTGACAACTTTAAAAACTTGTTGTTTTTAGAGAGTGATCTTTTCAAACCATAACAAGCCATCTGGACACTAATATTGACATCAAGAAATCCCAACATGCCTTGTAACTGCCACTGCCAGACTTTTTTTTTTCTTTTTTTTTTTAATGAAGTTACTCCAAGCAAACGGTACATAAAATGAACAAGTCTTTTAAATTGCATCTCTGTGGTTTTAGTCAATATGTAATACCCTTCAATCCAACTCAATCCCTGCTTCCCAAAAGGCTCAATCAAAAAGGTACTACTTTCAAACTAGACTTTGTTCTCTCTGTTCTTTCAGCTTTTGTTCTCTTGCATCTTTCCACAAATTAATGCGCACACAACCATAGTTGATCAATATGAAAATGTGCCACTTCCTGAATGCTTCAAACAGAAGATGAGTTTCTCGCTATAAAGGTCCCATATTATATAGTTTTTTCAACAATTTCACATAGTTGTCAGACGTCCAACAACAATGCATTCAAAATGCATTACTCTACTTTGAGCCATGGTGAAATTACAGGCTGTTTCTGTGTCTTTATCTTTAACTGCTAATGAGCAGTACTATGTGGCAGTTGTCCTGTACCAGATGTCAGGAGAAAAAACGTCACCGATTATAATTTAAGAGTGTCAAAGGTAGCATCCACTACCAGGGTCAGTGGTCATTTCTCCGCATGATGTCATGAAGGGAAAATCTCTGGCTCACCTGTGGATGCAATCACTAAATTGTGGACCAAGCAAGTGAGAGAGATGATAGAAGTTCTTACAAAGGCTATGGGGATACATATTACTGTTCGAAAACCATTATTAATTAAGTCGATTTATCACAATACGGGACTATTATAATAGGTTTAGATTTCAAGAGCATATTTTCTGTGTGCCATCATTTGCACTGACAACTTTAATTTGGGAGATAAAGAGGGAAAGAATAATCGAACACTGGAGTTGTATAACTAATTATTTTACTTTGGTTATCTGGAAGGGTTTTGATGAAGGTACACTTGAGAGTTTCGAAGCTGTGAACAGGAAAATGGGACCACCAGCTCATCAACCAGAGCTCTAGATATTTGACTTTTTTTTTTTTCCAGTAGGTCTGCTTCATTACCTCATGAGGAGCATACTTGTGTATCTTGAGTCCAGATTTCAGGCACACCTACCAGGTTCAGTATGTCTGAATCAATGATTCCCCAATTGAAAGTCCAGGATCCTTTAAATATTGGATGTAGAACACAAAACTGCTCTGTGGTTGTAATAAATGTAAACGCACCTGATTTTAAATGTATGTGAGAGTGGGTTTGTACAATCTGATGGATGCCAGAGAAGAAAAAGATGGGTACCTGTGGTTTGAGCTGTTGCATACATTGCTTTATCGCTATGTCCTTTTCGTCATTACTTCCATTTTAAAGCCCTCCTGCCATCGCAATCATTCTTCCTACTTTGCTCCGCTGATGTCACGACAAATTGTTCTATATATACTGACATAATGGCACTTATATTGTTTCTCAATGGCTGTAATTGAGAAAGAACATTTTGCGATATATGGCAAAAGGTCAAGTTGTCTTTTATGAGATTTGTTTATCAGCTGAGGGTTCAGAATGAGTGAGCTGTTCTCACTGTCTTTGTATGTGCTTCATTCAGAGCTGGCCAATAAAAACCTAAAGGACCATTTCCAAGCAAAAAATGCAAAGAATTGCTGCTTTAGTTTGGATTCAGACTGTTAAAGCTGGAATAGTTAGCTTTACATTAAATCAGCAGTAGTTGAATAGGCTTAGATAATTGCTATAAATCCATGCATTTCCTGTGTTTAGAACAATGTGTGATGTTATTGTGACAAGAAAATAATTAAACAAAAAAAAAAAAAAAGCCTGCATGCAATATTAGGATGCAAATGCTACTCATAATTGTATTATTTATGTAATAACTCATTATCAAGGCATCCTAATGAAGAAAAACGTTTCCCTTGTTTGCACTATTGCTGTGAAGGTAAATATTAGAGCCCATTAATGATTGTGTGCAGCATTGAGTTGCAAATACCTCACAGGTGCTGTCAACTTTGGCTGCATATACATGTTAACTTTTCAAGTGAAAAGGCATCATTTTTGTTTCGGAAACATTTTGCGTTCACATGGTGATGTATTGTAAACGGAAATGACAGAAATGCTGAAAACAATGTAGTTTCCATGTGGGACTACTAGTGGCTGCTATTGTTTGTATTGAATCGACACACACATGCACACAGAAAATAATATGCTCTAAACATAAACAATAGTGAGTAAGCAGAAATTTGTATGGACAAATGACGAAGCTGTATTATAAAACCACCAAGTCCCAGGAGAAAATGGACTTGAAGTGGTGACAGTTAGTACCTCATGCCTGGAGACATTTACAAGTTGTCAAAAAAATGTAGTGGAGTTACTGACTAGTTTAATAATATCCAGCAGCGGTGGCCTTGAGTCGATAGAAAGAGGTGCACACCTGATCTGCTCTGCTGAATTGTCCACCATCATCTAAGACCTCTTAACGTGTCTACAGAGTTGTATTGATATGAGACACTGTCTGTACGGGTGACTGATTTATTCATTAAGTTCAGTTGAAGGTACATTAGTTAGTCGGAAGCCAAACGGTGGCGTTTGCATGCTATGTTTGTTTGTTTCAGGCAGTCAGTCACTTTTTGAAGTCCTGCTTTTTCAAATGGGAGGTGGAAAGTATTATCAGTTGTCATGCGGCACTTACCATCGCACCTCTTCATGACAGAAAAAGATTAGTCGAAGTAACAAAACGGCCGAGATAAAGTACCAACAGTCAGGCGGCCACCGACAGCTCTTATGAAAGGAAACAAAAGTTTATTACGAGGCTGCAAATAAATGTCTGGCTCATGTTGGCGAGCACTAAAAAGAAATAAACAGGACTGGCCCTGGAAAGAGAACAGAGAGAGAGACGGCAGATCTCCAAATTGTTTCATCCGCGATAAAAGTAAGGAGTTACGGAAACTTTAGTATCTGTGTTTTTACTGTGAACTTTAGTGGCTGCTAATGGCTTTTTACTTCCAAAACTTGTGGGATTCAAGTGAATACATGTGAAAACAGAGAAATGTGTTCATTTTCTCAAGGTAGCGAGTTAGTTTGATGCGAGTTTGTTGTGAGTTTGATTGATGAGGGGGAGAAAAAGAGTGGGTGTGTTTTTTGATTCAGTCTCCTGCAGGGATAGAAAGACGTCACTGTTTCCTTCGCTCTGAGAGAGAGAGAGAACTAAGGCCCCGCTTACATGACGACGATTACGAGTGTATCCGCTAAACTATCTTCACTTTTGGGAGGTCCGTTTACACGGCACCAGTGTGCGGATGCACTGTATCCGTGAAGTTTTTAATCCGGCTCCCAAGGTGGAAAGTTTCTTTCACAGCCGCTAATCCCTCTTGCAGAGATTGCTGGAGGCTGCAGAGGCTGTTTCTGCGCGTGCGCAACCCTCCCCCTCCCTTCCCCTTCTATCCCTTGTAAACAAACATGGCGACCCACAGTGGTACTAGTCACGGTCAGTATTCTACTTTTAGCATCCGGATATCATCTGATCCATCACGTGAAACGTTGTTGTGTATACAGGGTAATTCTCTGTTCTTGTGGATCTACCTAAATGAGATTCACCTGCTGCAGCATTGTGGTGAAAGTATTCCTTGGCAAACAGAGTACCTACCAACGTGTTTACCTCAAAAATGTGACACCAATGTGGTGTTTTGGCATCTAGATTTACATTTTAAGCAAACAATAAAAAACGCCGCCTCTATACGAGCACAAAGCATATTTTCTCACACAATGCATGCCAAGAAAGTTGGCTTCTCGCATGCATGTGTCATCAAGTTGCAGGTCTAAATGTAATCACTGTACCCACATGAGGTGAACGTAATTGGACACTGTTTTGGTAATATGCAGCACATCCCCCAAATTAGGGGCTCTAATTGGAACAAACATACTAGTCCTGGTGCCCTCAGATTGGCTGCAGAGATTTAATCAACTGAAAAGATTGGACTTGATCCCTTCTGTGGGATGTTTCGTGTGGCAGACGAGAAGCTTATGAAGACAATTCTGTGCATGCTGTACTCGCACGTTTCAATGTGCGTGTGAGGACGGAAACAGATGAGCATAACATGCAACAAATTAGGATTCCTGGAGCAGGGAGTTTGTGACGACCAGAGTCATATTGAGAGAAGCAAATGTACAGACGGAGCATCTGAGCCGGGTCGTAATCTATGTAGGCAGTGATGCAAAAGCAGTTTTTGGGGACACAAAAATTGCCCTGTGCTGTCCGAATTAAGTATCTACTCCCTGGTCACGCCAAGCTCCGGGGGCTCTCAAAGGAGGTGCTGTCACTTCTCTGGCATGAGCTCAACGAGATCCATTTGTGCAGCACTAAAATCGAAGCTCTCAATGCAAATACTAATTCATAAATGCTAAAAAAAAGGAATACTATAGGAGTGAGCCTTCACTCTCTGTAATTAACCGTATTTCTCATGAAATGCAGAAAAGGTTTTTTGATGAATCATTTTGTTATGAAAGATGGAAACATGAATAAAATTGTGTGCATAAAACATAAAGTTATCCTCACGGGAGTGAGCAGAAATTTGATCATGGATTTGTCCTACATGATTGCAGCTTATACGATTATTCATTCAGAATGCCATCATGTTTCCTGCAAACAATGCTCAATCAAGCGGCAACCAAGGCTCCCATATTCATAGCGTTATTTCCCCCTTTATTAAGAAAACAACATTCCTGTTTTAGTTGTTACTGAGAAGCCTTTCTGTAATCACATTGTAGCTGGTGCCATTTATATTCAAAAGTTGTTGTATTTTTAGATGTTCATAACATATCAGATAATTTAATAAAAAAAAGAAGAAGAAGCTGCAATCACTGCAAGCGTTAATACAAAGAGCAAAACAGACACTTCATTGAACTTGAAATTACTCATATTTAAGTCTTTAATAACACATTTTGCGTGAATGGTTTATTAATTGCTACATGAACCATTACAGCCTTTTACCATTGGCTCGTGCTCTTGATGAGCTGAGGCTGTGTACAATGTTTTAAATAACAGGCTGAAATCAGATTTAATCTCATCTTCGGGTAGAATTTACACTTTTGGTGGCACAACGAGTGTGTGAAAGGTTAAAGTAAGAGGAAAGGAAAGGCTTTGCCGAGGATATTCACACCCACGACTGGGTGATGTTTTTCGAAGTAACTCCCGAGCAAGTGATTACTATTACTATATAATGATAAAGTTGCTGTTACTGAAGTGTTGCAAAACTGCTGTCTCTCGGTGAGCAAACACATTCGAGTTCAAGGGACAGATCCAGCTTCATTTCATCTTGAGTGGACTGAACTGGTAAAATAGAGTCGTAATGAACATTACATTTTTAACCGTTAAGGTTTTTCTTTGATGTGGCGCAGAATATACATGATTTAAAAAAAAGACTATATTTTCACAAAACCAAACAATAACTACTGAAAATTACTATAAGAATTAGTTTCTGGTCAACTAAAAAACAATATATCAACTGGAGGTAATTCAGAGCTCAGCAAGTTTTAACAACGACTAATAGCAGAGTGAGAACATTTTGAAGTTTTTGCACTGGCTGCCTTTTGACATTGGTTTTTACATTGAAAGCACAACATGATCTCACCCCAGACTGAAGTATAGTTTATGAATATACATATCCCTTCAGATCTCCTCGCTCCGGAATTTCAGTTGCTCCAGAGCAAAAACCAAAATCATCCGGCTTTTAGCCGCTCGAAACTTCTAAGAAAAAAAGCCTTCCATAAGATGTGGAACTGTCTGAACATGTTGATAAATTAAAACTCATTGCTTCAGTCAGGCTTTCATGTCGTGCTTCTTAATCTTATATTTTTTTTCCAATTGATGTTTACACTGCAAGCATGAAAAAAGAATTTGATTGGTAATTATTTAAAAGCATTTTAGTTGTTTTGTCTCATTTCATTGGCATATTTTATCCAACTGTGTCAGAATATGTGCGTCTTTCTGTTTTATTTCACAATTTAAAATCATTAAGTAAACTGGACATTTGTTTAATTGATTAATCATCGTGTTTGTGTTCGGTTTTTATTATGATCGGGATGACACAAAATCTTAGTAGTTATGTAATTTGTGAGGAGCGGAAGATTTAAGGATTTACTGAGAGGAACATAATTAAGCCCCAGCTTTCACTCAGATATGGCTTTGCCAGCGTACCTCAGTGAAACCAAATCATTTCGCATTCACCTTGATTTCTGCTTTCAAAGCTCTCAACCAAACATGCACTCCTGCATACTTGCTGTTTAAACATGGAAAACATTCCTTTCACGAAAGCCGAGGCCAAAGGTTTCAAGTAAATACCCCTCACATATTCTCTTTTAACACATAATAATATAGCCCAATTTTGAGATTCGGCATGAAGAGAACATGCTGTAAAAGGGTACTCCTGTACACTGTGGCGTTTAAAATTCCTTCTCCGGCTAGCTTTTCACAACGGCGATGCCGTAGTGTTCACGTTTCAACAAACACGTTGCACATAATCAAAAAGAGGGAAAACAAGTTGACCTGAAACGAGTGTCACTTCAGACTTTTTTGAAAGGTGAATATTTGAGAAGCTCTCCTAATTTATGAACTTATCAATCTTGTGAAATTGAGATTTGCCCATGCCAAATAAAAACAAAGAAAGACACGTTATAAAAATTTGTACCAGACCTGAGAATCTACCCGGTTCTTTTAGTGCTCGTGTTCAGTAAGTTGGTGTGAGCGGGTGGCTCTTCATTTGGCTTCACTCCACGGCCTTTTTTTTTGAGGCAATTGAGTGGCGACAGGAAAAAAATAAATGGGAACAACAATTTGCATAATATGAATAGTTTTGCTTTTGCACATGGAATAGTTAGATATGGTCGTGTTTAAAAACAAAACCCCACACACAACAACATGGTTAAGTTGATATTCAGAATGTTTACAAGTGTTATCAGCAATACTGTTTCATAAAATGAATATGACAAAGTAAAAGAAAATAAGATTATTTGTTGTTGCAGCAAAGCCTCTTGCGAATAAACTCCATGCTGTGGTAAAGCAGGTTTATTTCCATTTTACATCAAGTCCCTTTTATTAGGAACATGCATCTGTGAGATGCACAGCAGAGCTAAATGAACAAGTTATCCTAGACTCTGCAACAACTTTGTGAAATAGTTGGCAGATTCGTCTTTGTCGTATTTAAGCAGCTTCAAGCTGTTTAAATAATACAGTCTGATATGTGCGTCTTTACCATGAAAATATTGAACGCTTTCTCATTGGAAATGTTTTATATAGTCGGGATTTAATGAAATTGAAATCCTTGACCTCAGTTGGCAGTGTTCAGACCTTTGTTTAAAAAAAATTGTTTTTTGAGTGATGAATTTATCTTTTATGAAGGTTAACAGAGGTTTTAAACTTGTGTTTTATTTGTTTCAGGTTGCTTTTTTTGTTTTTTCCTTCTGCTCTGTCTTGGTCAGCTCGACGAGGGGAGTAATATACATAAAGTACTTTTTAAGTCGGCATTCACTTGGCATTGATCATCAAACAGCCGCATGTCCACCCCGTGTAACTTGTAAGAAACACCTCCCACATTTGACGTAGTCTGCTGACATATGATAAATGAGTAAATTTGAAGGGAGTGACTCGATTTCTGTTGTTCTGTGCCACACATCCCTCCCCCCCCCCCCCCCCCCCCCCCCCCCATTAGGAACCCCGGGGGTTCCTAATGGCGACGTTTCAAATGTCGCAAAGTGAACATGTTTTAATCACAAGTGCTGTCACTCGATTGCAGCAATTTCCTGTGGCTCTGTGAAGTATGAGGTTGCAAAGTAATTGAATTTAGGTCATAATTAAAAAGTGCAAGGAGCCATGTGACCCCCCCCCCCCCCTTTCCAACCCCCCCCCCCCGACTGCCTTTCATCTTTGTAATACTGCCACAGTTTACATCGAGTGGCAAAGTTTTCATCACTGAAAGTGGTAATTTGTAGAGGTCCTCTATACTTTATGTGTCTTGTGAGCTATGGCAGCAGCCTTATTAAATTGAATATGTGGTTTAATTTCTACATTGACAAGAGGGGAACACAAATGACTTAACCATCAGTCATGGTGAGAGCTTCATAAGCAATATTACTGCCTTTAATATCCACATCGAGTGATTGAGCTCAGCAAAATGGTGCTTTGCCTTAGTTATATGTAGAAAAGGTTATTCCCATTCCTTTGTGCCAGAATGTCAGCCGCGTTTCCCGAGCTCCTTCAGGGCCCAAGCTCTGAGAAGCCCCGCTTCACAATTGGTGTGATATTTCAATCAGCACAATAATGTTAGTCGGCGTTGCAACTGTAGAGTTGTAACCTCAGAGTTATTCCAAACAGTGGGCGGAATAACACATCTCATTATAGAACAGCGTAAGGAAATCGGCTCAAAGACTCAATGGCACGGAGTGATGACATTCACAATGAAGCAGTGTAACAGATCACGGCCTGGATAATGAAATAAACCATGAGAAATGATATGATGAGACAAGCAGGAAGGGGACAGAGAGCAGGACTGAAGTACGCTGTAGTATTTTTCTGCTATTCCGCGGTTCGCTTCAGCGATGCTTTTCCTGCTTGATCATTTTTCTAAGTGAAGATTTGAAAGCCACACTATTTATGAGGTGAATACATACATTCAACTCTTTTAATTCAGTAGATCTACCTATAGCTGTATTCACATTACTGATTCTAAAGCATTTCGTTTCAAATATGTTTTTTCTTTTTTTTGTATTAAGTTATTACTATCAAAAAGACATCGACAGACATTAGATGTCTCCTGTTGAAATTTCTCTTGAGAGACATTTCTTTTTGTTCTGACCCTTAGAAGTGAAATAGGCTGAAAGTGAACCACAATCAATTTAATGACCACCGAATGTAATTCATTGTCAGATGGTTAAAAAAGTTCAATTGTGGTCCCAATGCCTTTGAACAAAATATCATGGCTTACCCTTCTGCAGAGTCTCCCCCATCTCAGCCTCTAAGGGTAGGTTTACTCTACGTTCCCTGCAGCCCCGTTTGCCCGAAAAGTAGTGCGCCGTGGGATTTTGGGGGAATTCTGAGGGAGGTCTGGCACGTTTTTCACGTTCTGTCAAGGCTTTGTACAGCTCCTCCAAGACCATGCGCGCTGTGGCGGACTGGAGTGGAACGCAACGTGTCGGGTCCACAGACCGTCACGCCACAAACCACAATTGAACGTGATGAAACGGCTACCATACACTTTAGCTTTGCCGTGAAAACCGTGATGAAGCACGGCGCGACATGATAAAACTCGGGGCAACCGTGAAATAACCGTGACAGAACGCACACTAAATGTTACTTCCTGTTTAGCTTCCCGTCCCACTACGGACCGCCTCCAAGTTCTATTACGGCCAATTTTGTGCTGTCACATTTTGTGACGTTCATCCCGTTTCGCTATGGGCTACTGAGTTTCTCATCCGCACCGTGGCCGCCCACGGCAATCACGACCTGTTATGTTTGCCCATCCGGCCCCCCTGCGGTGTCTGACATCCATCCCGTTTTGTGCACGGCGGCCTGAAACGGGGCTGCCGTGGCTGCTGGGAACATAGTGTAACCGTACCCTTAAGAGCAGCTCGTCAGGCCATGTCCTTCATGCACGGCCCTCTCAATGACTGAGGACAGCCCACTTCAGGAAGACCCGGTTCAACTCTATGGGCCCTGAAGTGACTCAGATTATATTGATTCTGCTTTAAAAAAAATTCTGCCTTCATGGTTCTTTGTAGCATAAATGCTGATTACCGAAATACCGACTAGAAATTGCATACACTACGTTATGTTTCGATGGTTATAGTGCTCCTACTTCAGTTTGTATATTCTACTTATGGGCTTTTTCTTCCAGATGTCTACTACAATACAATAACATGCTTGTTAAAGAAATTGGTTATACTTACAGACGTAAAATTACTGTAGTGCAACCTTTTTCCTGATCCACCTCCATCTTCCTTCTGTTTGTTTGTTTTTTGTGTGTGTGCCATTCTTTCCTGGTTGCTAAACTCCCATAGACTTTCATTACGTATTACCTAAGGCCATCAGCTCCCATTGATGGAACAAGGGCACCGATTAACAAACACCTGGACCCAGACGGTGATGTTTTTGGTTACCCTCCAGGACTCAGCACCATTATGGCTGGCGTTGTCAATTCTTGTACCCTTAGTCTTAGTCTATCCCATCCCCAGCCAACAGAAAAACCAAGGGTGACCCTGTGGAATGCCGGTTTTTAATCCCACATTTCACTTGAATCTTAATTTGTTGTACATTGAATTGAGTCGGCCACGTTAAAAAAAAACATGTTTATAGTTTTCCTGAAGTCGCCATACCTCTGACCCCATTTGGTATTTCTTTCAATTTGATATGTTTGTTTTTGTACTTTTTTTCAAATTACATCAAGCCCGATCATTTTTACACAATTAAAAAACACAGATGCATCTAAGTGGTGAAACATTCCTGCTGGCTCCGTGCACAGCATTCGGGTGAGGACAGGTGTCGTTGTCATGTGGATTACCTCGAGCGTCGCTGCTCCATGTGACTCTTGCACTGTTGAAGCGCTGGCTCTTTGTGCGAGCGGCGGTGAACAACTGCATCAGCACAGGTGAAAAGTGTTGCATCGACTGTACCGCTTCTTTCAAAATAAAACGTTATTTTGTTTGTAACCCCTGCTGTTTGTTTCCACATATTATTCAAAACATTTGCCTCCCTGCAATCTACTGTGTTGTCATCCACAGCCACCATGCAGCAGGTGGGACACGCTCCAGGCCTCATGACTCATGTTTTGTTTCAGTTTGGGTTTTTTTTTTTTTCTCCCCCTTGATTTGCAAACTGCACAGGTTCCTGCGAACTGGCGACCGGTGTTACGGTCGAGTGCTGCCAGGCATTTGTTTCCCTGTCGGATAGAGTATTATCAGAATGAATAGGCCGAGGCCATCGGGGCCAACGTGAAGCCATCATCAAGAAGGAGCCACATGCTGCCTCTGTTAATGGCTTTAACACAATATCGCTCACCGCTTGGCTTCTTGGTCTGGCTTCTTTCAGACTTTCTTTTTTTTTTTCTTTTCTTATTGTTTCGCAGTCTTGTTGCTTAGTAGTGGCACACAACTGAAGCCACTGCGATGAACTAATTCACTTATAAACATATTCATCATTAATATTTTTCACTGTCATGTGTCTGGTGCTACAGCCTGTAATAGGATGTGTTGGCGATACATGCAAATATATCCTGAATGTGTGGCTTTTAGGATTATGTGTTAAGTGCAGCATCTACAGAAAAATAGGCTATGCCTGAAAACTTATCTTCGACAATCTTAAGGTTTAAATTTTTTAGACAGCTGTAAATTTTATCAATCTACTGCAAATCCTTAAAATTAATAATTTAGCCTTTTCACAACTTCCTGTAAATTGTGATTAAAGACAACAGGGGTGATGAGCAACAAATATAAAGAAAGATTTCCTCAATATGTGGCCTTCAGAGGATGTCTACGTTTTTCGATCTGTCCAGAATGAACCAGTGAAGCATTTAGGAGCATCCGTAAATTGTACCACCCCAGGTTTTCAAAGAGAAAAATCATTCCTGGGGTCCGTATGGACACGTTTAAAAAAAAAAAAACCCCAGCAAAGCTCTCACAGTTGTACAATGAAAACGCACCACAGAGAAAGCAATGAGAGGGATACATTTACCAAGCTCTGTTGGATGTGTAGAAGCATACACACACACACTTACGCTTGCGTAAAGCCAGCTGGCTTATCTTTGACACAATCAAACAGAATGTGACATTTGTTTATTTTTCTCTTGTATCGCTCTTGCCAGCCTACACATTAATGGGCTACCGGGAACACTCGCTCTGGTCCAGATGGCCAGACGGCCCCGACTTCTTGAGGTACTTCTGTCTTCGTATCAGGATTAACTGATGGTTGTTTTTTGTTGTTGTTGTTGTTGTTGTTGTTGTGGTTTTTACCTCCCTGTAAATGTCAAATACTTTTTAAGTCATTACCGAAGCCTTGCAGAAATTGGCGAGAGATATCTGAGTGCAGATGGGCAGTCAACTGAAGCAACCTGCCAATCAGCAACAAGATGCGGGGATCCTTGTTCCATTAGCTTATATGGATTCTTCTGCTCCACTGCCCCTCTTCTTCATAACACTGAAATCATTATTCGCGTACTTCTGATTGGTTTGCTGGGACCCCATGTGCATTATTATTTATCTGCACTCACTGATGCAAAGCCTTTCTGATCATTATTCATATTGAAATTGCAACATGTTTTTTAAAGTCACAGAAAACCTCTGTCAAGTCTCCGAGCATCTCTTTCTCTCCTGTTATTTTCTTTCTGCGCTCACGGATGGTTTCGGCTCATTTCAATCAGAGGTATATTATAATTCCCAAACCTAGCTGCTACCCAATATGCTCACTCCATTTATTGATGATTGCATACCTCAACGAGGATGCCAAAAGATCTGGCTTCATTACAGACCTGTAAAGATTGTCAGATCTGATACAACTCTTATAGCAGGAATTAACCCAATGCTGGATGCTTTTAGCACTGGGATTGAAAGTGCAGAAATTGATAATGGGCCTCTATTGTAGACCTGTCATTCTTCTTGATGCATTGCTATTATGAACGCTGAACAGAGAGACATTCAAGTCATCTATTTCAATCAGACCACAGCTTTCTTTGTTCCTTTCGTTCATTTCTGTCATAAATTCTTTTATAGCTCCTCCTCCAGGTACTTCTCGTCAGCCAATACTCCCTGATCAGCTTGACCTCTAATAACTTGCGGTGGAATTGTATTCACATTCGGTTTAAATCTTTCACTTAGTGATCAAACATTGCTAAATGAGAAAAGTTTTGTCCCATGACCCCTATGCTCCGAATCAGACACGACAGTGTATATAAATACAACATACATAGCTTCTTTGCTCTTCAGACCAAGTGACTAAATAAATTGTGTCGTCTTGTACTTTCAAAAGGGAAATTGTGCTGATTATAAAGTAAAACTGATATTAAGTTCTATCAAAATAAAACATAATAACAATAAGATATCGATATAGAATAACACAAAGAGGGTAATATGGGCAAATTACAAGAGAACAGAGTCACAGGAATAACAGGTGTTACAGTCAGAGCCTCTCGCTTGCACATCTTGGCAAATGTTATCTATTTTGTATAACAATTAACAACTATTACAGTAATATTTTCCTGTGACATCAGCATTTAACATAAAAATATACTCTGTACGAGAATGTGAATTTCAGGCCAAGTAACACTGATGCTCTGCCTCATTGAAATGTTTAAGTATATTTAGATATTGCTATTGTGTGGTTTTCTGGCAAAGGAACATCAGTCACTATTGAAGACTTCCTTTCCCCGACTCTGGTTGTCTAAAAACCTATAACATGTACATGGTCCTCAGGGTGCTACATAATCTATTAATTTTGTAATATCGGGTATTGTTAGGAGTATAATGCTGTACACAAGGAATAACTGACAGTAGCATAGTATCACTGTAAGTACCATACTATATACTCCAGTGTATCCTATTGTAAGATTGTGTTTATACTGGTATAGTTGATAGTAAAATTATATTTTCCTCAGTAGATTTATTGTATACCTTAGCCTTTTTGATAATATGTTGGTATTTTGGACTGTAAAATGTTAGACAGTCTATCATTGTATTCTGTGAATATCATACTGTATTTAATGGTATATTTGACAGTGACATTGTATTTTATTTGACCTGAACCATACCTTTTACTGTAGATTTGTACGTGTCATCATAAGTAGTACTGGTGGTAGTGAACTGTGGCATACTGTATACAATTGCATATTTGTCAGCATTTTGGCCAGATACCATATACTCGGATCAATTTGATAGTCCTATGTTATTTTGGACAGTGTGTCATTTGTGCATGCTTTATATTATGTGTATTTGACGACCACATGGTTAGCAACACCCAGTATACCAATGGCACTATCCAGTTTTGTAGATGCAATATTGTTTTCTGTATCATGTAAATCTACTGCTGTGTATAGTTTTTTGTTGTTGTTTTAAAGGGGAGCTACATAGAAATAATATGGCCACGACAGACTGACAGTGTAATTTTGGGTTAGCACAGAGAGGGGCATCCAATCATCCACACCCACTTTGACACATGCAGTGAATTTCAAATCACCAATCAAAGTAGCAAGCATGTTTTTATATCGGGCCATGAAGTTGTAGCAGCTGGATAAACTCCACTCACTTTCTTACTGCTTGTATTCCAAATCAACCATGGGTGCTGCACAAACAACCTTCAACTATGAGGTCAAGGAACTGATAAAATACTGTGGCTACACTTATTGAAGGAGAATTTAAACTTTCTTGGTGCAAAATTGCAAAATCTTGTTGCAAAGTTCACATCACTTCATGCATTTTCATTGCAAATCAGTGAGAGACCCAGTTTTTTATAAAGGAAAGCCAAATCAATATGCAGGTCATGTGCAAAACATAATACTATCCAAATGCCTCTGATGATGTGTTCAAACAGCTCAACTGCAATCTTGCAGTTAGAAATATCTGAAGTACGTACATTTTGTCAGGTGTGTCTATTGACGCTGTTGATTCCTCACTCAATGGGAGGTCATCAGGTACTCTTTTGCCTTTATTTTTGTTGTTGTTGTTGTTTTTGATGCGTGTATATATATTTTAGACCATCTGAGAATGCCACACTGACACAAGTCCCCGGTGGACTCACTCGCTCCCATTCCCTTTTTCCTTTGCTTTTTTCTTTTAATTTCATCTGGGTTTGTTTATTTGGTTGGTTTTTGCTTTCATCCAGTGCAATTTGCTTGTGGCAGGTTGTTCTTTTCTCACTCACTGACTAATTTGCCTTGCATTTAAAAAAATTTCAAAAAATAAAATAAAAAGCACGAGATAGCTTTATTCAGGTGTGACTCGTCTGAACGTGCAACTGCTTGTGACTCGCCTGGAGTGCTGTCCCAAGTATGCGTCTGCAAAATTGTGTGAAAAGCGTCATGATTACTGTCACTAGAGCGTCTCATCCTTATTTGAAAGTCTTTATAAGCTTTTACAGAAAAAAAAGAACATTTTGTTATGTGTAATCAAACCAAACAACTCCTGCACTGAGCAGTACTTTTATTTTGAATTTCCATAAAAAAAAAAAAAAGAGTTTTGCAAATAAAATCATGTCAAAACATTTGTTCTCCATACATCATAACCCAGCTCACCTACCGTCGTTGTAGTTTAACCTGATTTTCCCTGCTGGAGGACAGCATTCAAAAGTGTCTGGTTCAGTTTGGAGGGAAGTGGCATCCATTCAGACAGGCTGTGTCGAGCTTTTTTCCAATCTAATCTGCACTTTCCTTGACATACTGGCTTAAGCCTGACGCAAACGCCATGCTGTTTGACAGTCAAAATCAATGTGGCTTATGTCAAGATCCCGATCCGGCGGCAATCATTGTGGCAACCCACACCCCTCGGCTCGCCTCCGAAGATCTTAACCTGAGCAGCCTCCGTGCATACCTGCGTATGGGTCGTCATTTTCAATCAATCCCATCGCTCTACTCTGAAGGGGAGAAAAAAATAAAATAAAACCTCTTCGATCTGCACCAGCCCCGCATCATCAACGCCGATGGCGATGTCTCTTAGGGGTTAAAAATTCCATTACAATGTAAAGCAGTTTTCATCTCCACCCATCCATCTCGTTTTTCTTTTGAGTTTTATGGTCGCCTCATTCAACAGGGTGCTTGGACTTCGAATACGATTGAAAACCTTTTTTTCCATTCTGCACACGCAGACTCGAGGACATGAGTTAAATGGGTTTGTCAATACTATATAATGCATTTCGTTGATTATATACAGTTCATAGTTGGAAAAAAATGTTGTATCATCTCTTGTTTTTCTTGAACAGAGGCCCATTTATATGTCAGGTGACTGAGCAGATTGTACATTTCCTAGATTGGATGTCGTGCTTTTGACCTAAAGCAGATTGATTGAGAAACATGCCTGTTTGCTACGTTCTATCATTTTTGACATATTCTCCTAGCCTGCGTGTAAAAATACCAATCAACTTTGGCGTATTG
The DNA here is from genome assembly GCF_963422515.1 of Blennius ocellaris. Taxonomy (NCBI): domain Eukaryota; kingdom Metazoa; phylum Chordata; class Actinopteri; order Blenniiformes; family Blenniidae; genus Blennius; species Blennius ocellaris. The sequence goes on from NC_137666.1 coordinate 4,989,140, forward strand.
AGTGATGGTGGGCAGAAACCCACTTGTACATCAAACTCACAGTGTTTACAATGATCTGAATGGTGGCCTAACCTAAAGATCATAGACTTGTCCTCCAAGTCTGTGTCTGTTTCTGCTTTGTGGTTGTCAAAATTACATCTGCTCATATAAAAACACATTGCAGAATTTAGGTCACAGTGACAGTCAGTTGCACTGAAATGTTTTATTCAATGAGAGAATGGATGAGGGGTCCTTCTTGAAAGCAAAATGTGGGGCCCCCTGTGAAAGAGTGTATGCAATGTATACAGGCAACCAATAGGCAGCAGAAAATAATAAAAAAAAACAAGAACATCAGTAGAATTGATGTGATGTCTGGCCACCAAATGCAAAACTAAGGTTTGAGTGATACATGGTTGCCTTTAACCTTCCTAGCAGCTGTGCATGCTTCACATTTTAATTTTGAGATTATGCCCAATGGATGACTCCTAATTAATAGAATATGTACAATGCCTTGAACCATGAGCAGGACTTTGTGCTCAGACTGACAATCTATCCCTTCTTTTGTCTCCATCGGAGGGAGAGTAATGACAAACCAGCGACTGGACCTTCGGGACACTGCTGACTTTATGCCAGAATTTACCTGCGACTGATCATCACGTCTCACAAATTGAGAGATTACGAGCACGAGCTGTCTGGTCTTTTCGTTCAAGCGATGCAATTACAGTGACAATAAATATTGTTATTGACTGACATTGCTTTGTACAAATCTGCTCCCACTCTGGAAGTGCATGGAGGGTAAACAGGATGGGAAATGAGATTTAAGCCACTGAGTCACTCGCCTTGAGCTACCGAAACCAAACAGGAGAAAAGTAACCCTCACAATAGTTTCATTGTATTCCTCAGGCCTGTCCCAATGGTGTTTCCATAGCCGTGTTATTGTAATGTTGCTGTGCTTCATAAGCTCAGCTTCCATCCAGTCGTTTGTCTTCCTTACCTGCTTTATCCAGCTCCAGGTTGCACTGGGCTAAAGCTAATCCCAGTTAACATGAAGCAAAGCTCCAGTATACCCTGGACAAGCTTCCCATCCACTACAGAGAGGCACATAATCTTCCTGAGGAATAGTCACTATTATTGTATATCCAATTTGGAGTAACCAATTAACCTAACTAGCGTATCTTAGGAAACCTTTAAAACCACACAGAAAAGCCCCTCTGGTGAATAGAAGCAGGTACTTCCTTGTTATGAAGTCACAGTGCAAAATACTATAATACTGTCCTACCTGATAATATATGTGTGATCAAAGCCTGCCGGTGCGAGTGTGTCCATGAATTTTCTTCGCTCACTGATACACTGACGGCAGTTTGTCGAGGCTTGATTGTTGTAGTTTCCTTAAACAAATGATAGAAAACTTTAATCTTCATCTACTGGTATTTTAATTCTCAACTAAACATGGAAGGACAGGTGCATGGCATTTTGTTTTGAGGACACAGAAAGTTATGTCTGCATTGACTTCTATAGAAAACAAGCATTAACAGAGCATTAGAGAAGTACAAGCACTTTGAAAACATTATATGCAGCACACTTCATGCATTATTTGTCTTGATAGATGAAACTCACTGCTAATGCAACCCAGAACCCGTAAGACAAATGCGTCTTAATGTGGTTAGTGCATAGACATCCTACATCCCTTCAACAAACACAGACATATCCACACACACATACACACACACCAGATGAAAATTAAAAGAGCTACATTAGCCAGAGCTGAGCACTAAGGGAGCTTAAATGAATAGCATTATGAAATGAGAATTGTCAATTGGCAGCAAAGATTAGTTGGCCTGAGCTGTTTTGTTTTGTTTCCAGGCAGTGAAAAAAACCCAGCATTCCCATCATGGGAAAGGCTTTAACCAAGCAGCAACTTCCACAAAGGTCAGGTGATTTTTGAACAACCAACCAAGGCCAGGAGGACACAAAGAACCATAATGAGAATTATTAGCATCCGCACTCGGATTAGTCATGTATATCTAATTCCCGTATGAGGAGTCTTTATCATTCATTTTTTATTTTATCTATTTATATTCAGCACTGCTGTGCCTTGCATGGTATAGCACTAATTAGGTTTAAATGTTTGAGTGATGTGCACTGGCAGCTCTGCTCTGATCAGATCTGCTCGGCTAATCAGCTCTGTGAGCGCCTGCACAGACACGGTGTGATAACTCAATAGGCCGAGGCTTGTGTACACTTTCTGTTGTGACGAGACGATGACAAAGTTTATTTTGTTTACTTTAAACAGGGCATTATGTCAAGTGTTTAATACCAATATGAAGGAAAAACAATTCACCCATCTATGGTTTTCGGTTTTTTTTTTTAGATTATTATTTATTCTTTTTTTTTTTCGACATAAGTTTAAAGAAATAGTGCCTGTTAAGCTATGGGCTTCAAGTAATGCTGAACCCTGAAGATATCGTGATCGCAGACTGTTGGTGGGATCCCAGCTCACGCTAGCCTACAAAGCAGGGAGGCTGCCGGTGAATTACAAGGCTAAAAAGAAGAGACAGACAACCACAAACACACTGAGGCAACTATTTGAAATTGGCTCCGAAGAGTTAACAGTCACCCCGAATAGCAATCTTCCACCCCTGTCAATAAGAATGTCAGTTCACTAGCCATTGTTCATGTTTATATATATTTTTCTCTGCACACATGTGAGGCTGGTCTCATTACTAAAACAACCAACAGCACCCAGGAGTGGCCCAACATGAAAACTACATAATTTTAAGCATTTCCATGTCAAAAGACATTGTTTTCAAAAACGTATAAAAAGCAAAAGTTTTATCGAAAATGCAAAGATGATGCATTTTCACTTGAGACATGGAAATTCATGCAAAAATGTCTTTGCCCTTTTAGAAGGAAACCAGATAACCAGGTAAAATGCCGTGTATGTGTAACATGAAGAATATGCACTCTGCAGAAAGCCCCGAGACATCCTTGCTGTGAATCGAATGTTAAACATTCCACCAGAGTCGCACCAAACAACAGAAGCCAAATGAAACTCCAAATACTCTAATCATATTTCAAATTGACTACGCAACTAACCGGTGAAAGCTGAATGTAGTGATATTGCAGGGCCGTGTTGCAGACCGTCTACATGAAGGATAAGAGAAGTTGAAACTCTGCGTTCAACAGGCAAACTTACTTCACCTGACAGATTTCTGGCTGCCACACGACCCTACACTATCATCATGCTGAGCACTCATTCCACTGAAAGGCCATTTCAAAATTTGGCCCTCAGCTGAGCCCGCGGTGAATTCAGCGAAACCGTATGTATATTACTCAGTTGGCGAATCATTTCAAGGTTATCAAGAAGACAGTGACAGCCTTTATCGAGCGTTTCATTTCCTTCCTATTATGGGGAATGGCGGGGAGCAGATCCCACACAGCAAAGCGGTTCTCCTAACGCTGTACCGAAGGTGCCGTAACATCACTTCCCATCTGGTTCCTTCCACTCCGAGCAGTGTCTGTGTGAGGAGAGAGAGGTGGCGTGAAGACACTTTTGTGAAAAGAATAGCTGGAAAGAGGTGAGAGCAGTAAAAAAAAAAAAAAGAGAAGAAGAAGAAAAGGGAAGGTAACATTAAAAAGAGAAAAAAAAAAGCATAAGAAGTGGAGCGGAGGTAGCAAAGCAAAGCCTGTTGAGTTGGAGCACAGACGTCGGGGAAATCAGACAAGCTCAGAGCCTGTTTGTGTAGCGGGGGCCTCTGTGTGCATGTGTGCATTTATATTTGCTGTACACTTACCGGCACAATTCTACCCAAACAAAGAGCAAAATAAAAAACCCCAAACAAACACAGACAGCTCCCCGTTCCCCTCGTGCACTTGGCATAATGGAAAGGTAGAGACTCGACGTCACCAAGGGTCTGTGACTGCTTAAAAACCATAAATAGAGAGACAGTGCCTCTCACCTCTTGCTTCCCCAATGGCTCCAAAACCTTTATTCCAAGTGAAATTTGTGGATTACAGCTCTTGCACACTCGGGGCCTCATTACAATTGACTGAAATTAGAAGTTTACGACACGTGTGCGATGGACGCTTAATGGTTTGCTTGAAATTGGACAAAAAGTCACAACATGTTGAAAATCGTGAAGATTCTCATGAATAAAAGACCCTTTTGAGCACCAAACATCTCATGAAGAGGCTGAGCGAAGGCATTATTCATGCAGCATCGTTAAAAAAAATGCAGATTTCATCAACATCCAAAAGGTATGGAGACTCACGGTAGTCTCAACATATTCACGCCGGTACTACGGAGGAAGTGGATTTCCACCAAACAGCTTAAGTCTCAACCTCTATAGGAGAAACATGCCAGGTAACAAGATCTAATTTAACCATTGGCGAATAGAAATTAAACATGGTTACAAGAAGCAACAAAAAGCTGGATTTTGCATATAATCAATCATGTAATCAATACCACAGTAAATTAGAATCCCACTTTACGCTGATATTGTTTCTTATTTTTACTGACGTCCACTAGAGGGTGGAATACAAAGATATTGTTGGTTTTCACAAAGTGCTGGTGATGAGGTCAGTTTTCTAGATGTGCTCAAATTGGCTCAAATGGTTCCTTTTCCCAAAAAATAGTCAAATGTTGTTTATTTTTTGCTTCAGCACTCAGTATTGTTTAAAATAGTGAGACAAATTTGTTCAGAAATGTAGAAGAAAAGCAACAAGTTGAAGGATTGGAGATGGATTACCAAAGAAAAGTCTTTAGATTGGTGGTTATTAATGCATCAGTGCATTTGGATCACATTAGAGGGGAAACAAACAAGAAGCGAGGACTGCTATGTTATATAACAGTTGTTTTTATTTTCTCAGATTTTTCTTTCAAATAAAAGAAAGTAAAGTGCTAAAATGTCAGCTTATGCCATTCCAATAATGTTGAAATGTTAAAATAAAAACAATACAGTCGCTTTCAAAGATATGCGTATAACTGTCAAGAGTAAATCTGAAATTAAAGTTAACTTTCTATAAATAATTTGTGAATACACTGCATGTGAAATGTATGCTATGTGTTGCATTAGTGCTAAAGTATAAATTGTAAGATCACAAAGAAAATGCAATATTTTGACACTGAATTATTTGAAGCTGCAGTACTTTCTTTTTTTTATTTTATTTTTTTATTAAAATGTAATTTAAAACACCATTTCCATATAATCTATTGTTAAATCCTGCAAAGGTATCTCGGTGAACCAGCCGCATAGTGACTGATCTCATCTCTGCTGAGCCGCTGCGGCTCGCTGTGAAATGGCACAAAGGCACTATATTCATGTTACATGCTACAGTGCATACATATACTGTCCTCCATCACGAAGTGAAGATGAAGCCCCGATAAGAGTTCTGCTGAGGTTCAAGCCGTTTGCATTCAGCCCTGGTTTCTATCCGAGCTGCAGATATGTTGCGGGATGAAAACGGCAGTGCAACAATAAATCAACGAGGAGTTAAAGTGACAAGGCAAGGCTGTGTTACAGTGCGCGCAAGACTGTAATCCATTAGTTATTGTGTCCATGTTGCCGAGGCATTCACGAATTTACTGTCTCATCAGAGAAGTAGGTATTTACAGGGCACTGGCTGTGTCTGCTGTCAGGAATGAGTTGTGAGTGAAAGTGAATGGAGGAGGCGGGAGGGAGGGAGGGAGCAGAGGGAGGGAGGGAGGGAGGGAGGGAGGGAGGGAGGGAGGCCGATGATGAGCTGGGAGCCAAAGAGAAATCAGCTCAATTTGCTTAATAAAATTAGGGACAGTAGAAGAGCACAAAGCCGGCCGGCGGTCGGAGGGAGGACCACATTCAAGCGCAGGTCTGCAGCCCTCGCAACAGCTCGATCGCGCCGTTGACTCCTGACCACACGCAAACGCGTATACACACACACACACACACACACACACACACACACCTGGGCAGCGGAGGTATCGCCCTCACGCACACACTTTCAGACTGACGGTGGTGGGTGGGCTCACTGGGTGGGCCATGCAGCACCAGACAAAGGAAGAAAGCGACCCTTCCAAAGTGGAAGGGTCAAGCCAAGATATTCCCGCTGCAGCTCCAGGCGACTCTCCCTCCTCTACTTCCTCTTCCTCCGAGGGTCCGGGGAGCCGGGCCGAGCAGGCCATTGCCACCTACCAGACCTCCGACCCCCGCACTGGCTGCGGCCGCCTCTGTCGACCATGGTGTCTGCTCCTCGCACTCACTCTGCTCCTGGTCTCTCTTCTCGGCAGCTGGGCGGTGGTCCACCTCACCCTGGGGACCCACGGGGGGTCACCCTTCAAGGTCATGGGCAGCTACGATCAGAGGGTCCCGCAAGACGACACGGCGACCATCGAGCCCCACTTCACCACCAACTGCACCATGGGTAAGTTGTGAAAATGGCTCTCCTGTTGTTTGTGTTTGACCGTCATGTTTGGCTCTTAGTGTTTCATAGAAATGACCAACGTTACCGGTGTTTATTGGCACTTTTTAAAGTTTAGGTCTTTACAGTTTTAGTATAACATCAGTAAAACTGAAACACAATGTGTTGTTTTTTGCAGTAAAGCCTTTTACAGTGACTTATAGAAGCACTAATGGAGCATGTTAATGATAATATCAATATATAGTATGTAGTTTTATATTATTACTCTCATATATAATATTAGTGGCTTTGATGTTAAAAAAAAAACAGACAAATTATAAATGTCTATATTTGATCACATAATAATTTTGTTGCAATTTGGAGCCTTTTTCAGTTAAATTGATACTTTTTTTTATTCTTTTACTTTTTAAATATGCAGATGCAGGATTATTGTTTGCTTTTACATTGATTACCTTCTAACTATAGTTATTAAATGTTTTGCTTGAATATAAAACTTTACATAATCAATTTATGATCCAAAGCTAAGCAGTATACACAACAATTATCATTTAATAAATGGAGTGTTGGTCACTTTAAAAGGGTTTTTCGAGTAATTTCAATACATACAATCGAAAAATCATTTTGTTTTAGTATTTTAATTTATACTTCTATGTGGACAAATCTGATTTCATTGTCTTTTTATTGACCAGAAAACCTTAACTCAGAGTTTATACTATGATGTAGTCTATTTATTTTTCCATTTTCATTACATGTATAAAGGGAAAACAGGCAGTATAAAATTACATCCAAGTCAGAGATACCAGTACTTAACAAGAGGTAGCTAACAAGTATGTGTTTTTTTACAAGGAGAATGTGCAAACTCCATAAAGAAAAGCTTCAGTTCAGAATGAAAGAGGAATCATCTTCTATTCTGATGGAATAATTCTCCAGAGAAAGCTGCATGTTGCAGGATTATCTGCAGGCAAATCAAAGTTTCGCCATCTTTCTTTCTGGACCTGCTTCAGTGGGTCAAAGGGTGGCGTGCACCCAGTTCTCCTCTTACCACAAATATTAGATGATGAATTCTGAGGATCTTTGTGAGGACTTAATACATTTCACATGTCTCCCAAAGTGACTGAGTTCCCAAAGCAGTCCTCGCACGTCAAACTGGAATTTACGCGGCCGCTCTCTGTGATTTCTTTTTAACTTCATTACAGCCGCATTTCGGTACAAGATGCATAAACCAGTCGAGACTGAAATAATATCCCCCTCTGTCAGCCTGGAGAGCTTCTGAAAATTGAATTAATGCAACTTATTCAATTTCCTCTGAACTCGACGCAGAAGTTTAGCTGCCGCTTGCTCAAACATCTCATGTGCGCCTCGCCAAGGAGCTGCAGATACAATCCGTGCATCCCTGCATGGGGCTGCGAGTGTTGCACACCAAATAGAGTTGTTTTCAACTGGGCATAGCCTGATTTCTAAAGAGAGTCTGTATTTTCTCATTTGTCCATTTGGGAGGCATCACAAAGCAGTTAATTCTCTTTTGCATTTGGATTCTATTTGGATTCAAGTGTTGTATTTTCCATCTATGTGCATCTTCTGTGTAGTTCAATATAGTTGAATCAGTTCAGTGTGGCTGCATATGAAGAGTTCAGTAAAAGAGAAATAACATGCATACGTTTTCTCGTTAGGCAATTTAAATTCAGTTGAAAGAAGTTTTTAGAAGCTCCAAATAAATACCGGGTTCACGCCATTGAAATTCTCCATATGTCAAAATGGAAGAATTAAATGGAATTGTCAATAATAAGTACAAACAATTAAAAATAAGTTAAAATGAAACAAAAAAGCATTAATTAAAGTTGAAATGGTAAAGATATAGTCAAAACGTTTTCATTATTAACAATGAAACACTCAATGTTTGGAAAGAAAAAGAAACAGAAACAACTTGTATTATTCCACTCATTCAACTTAAACTAGAATATTGAGAGTAATGTTGACAGGGCCGTCACTTATGTTTGGTTCAACAAGATGAGAAAATTATATAAACAACACAGGGTTAAATTTTAGTAGTAACACATTAGTAACTTTTGTTCGTTGTTCTTGTCTTGTTAGAAGCAACATGAACTCGGGAGAAATATGTAACTTACTTTGTTTTTCCCAGTTGTTTATCAAACAGTGCGACTGAGCACCGTGGTGGCCTGAGAGTATTTTGTTTTTATGCTAATATCTCAACACCTCTGAGCAAATTACATGTTCCATTCATTATTTAGTGAAAACCTAGTCGGTGAAATCCACGCAGAAACACAAAGAAACACAAAGAATAGAAAATTAGAAACTTTGTGGCATGAGGAGATGATTGGTACTGTTAGTACTCTGTAATTAAAGCTTTGGCAGCTTGCAGAGACGCGCTTCACGGATTTTCTGAGACATTCATCATTTTTATTTGTTTCAGAGGAGCTCACGGAGTCGGAAAATGCATTGAGCTCTTGAATTTAATAACAATTAAGGGTGTTTTAAAATCGACTAATCTGGTAATGTTCAACCAGCCACATGAGACCGTCCTGAAGAAGTTGGTCCAATAAACACACGCCGAGCCAGCATCGTCAAGGGAACAACATGAATTGGCTACTTGGATAAGGACAAAATGTCTTCCAAGACACATACGTAAGTCTTGGTTGACCTGTTTCAATTCCTAATGCTAACGTTCACACCACAGGTCTTTAGGCTCAAATCTAATTTTTTTTGCTGGGATCTCAATAAAAACCAGCCTGTGTAGAAATCACGCTAAAACTGTAAAACTATCATATATGCAATAAAGAGCATTCCATAAATACACAAATGCATGAAATAAAGTTAAAAGCTAAGAGAGTTTGGCTCCCCAATTGGGGGATACTGCCATATCTGGCAATGCTGGTCAGTTCGTGTCGATTTATTTTCCAGTGGTTGTTAAATACGAGTCCCCAAATCAACTCAAATACAAGCAGAAATCTCAAGTTGCACAAGGCTAAGATGTACAACACAGAGAAAAGCCAGCAAAGCCCTGACTCATGCTGGTGAGGTGAGAGTGCTTACCACTACAGCGGTGTTTAAACAGAACAAATACCTAATAATACATAAAAGTAGATCACTTGACATGTGAGTACTTGCTCCCCACCATGTGGCCCTCACTTGTTCTCGGCCTATCCAGAGGTTTTGGACGGATCACTGGGACAAAAGACTGACAGATGGACCTTCATTGTGCTCAGAGTTCATTCCGTCTTGTTCTGCTGCTCACTGGAAGGCATTCGGGAGAACTCTGCCTTTTAGTTTATTTTCATTAAACAATGCAGAGCATTTAAAAAAGAAAGGGAGAGATCATTCCCAGAGGTGCCTTGAATTCAGAAGAGATGCTCGCAGTCAAGTGAAATTAATCTCCTCGACTTTCACAGAGGCTGCAGTCTCTCTGTGCTCAGAAATGGCTTTTGGTGTCAGGTCAGTGTTTTACTCCTGTTGAATGAAGAATATGACTAGACCTGCCTGGAAGACTTGTTTGGAGACTTGTGAAGTTTGGACTTCAGATCAAGCGGCGGCAGCCGGGAAAAGCTGAAGTGAACAAACAGCCAGTTTTCTCTGAGCAAAGAAATAAACAACATCCAGATCTACCGTTTCTGGATTTGGTTGTCTGATATGCAAATGTGTATGCAGGTGTGGGGGAATGGGGAACAAAGATTAACTGATAATGCTAACAGAGAAAAGGAAACTGTATCTTTAAAACAAAAGCACGAAGTCTCTATTCAGTAAAAAGAATAGCTGTTGCAGCTGAAGTAATCTTATCACCTGGGTATAATTACCTACTGCATTTTGGATTGACATCCAGGGGATGGTAGTTTGGAGTTTTTAAAGAATCTGAATCTCCTTATGGTTGGGTTGTTTAATATACAACGGGCTCTCTTTTGGAAAGTCTCTGGGGAAGTGGCAGTTTATGAAGTGCTCTGCCAGTCACTGCTGGTTCTTCCTTTTCTCCATTTAAGTGCACCTTACTTCAGTATTAAGTGCATATTGAAGATATCATTAAATATCAAAGGGTAAAAATTGGCATTCATTAAAAATCATAATAATAATGATTTTCATAGATTTGTCCTTCCAGATTGAATTGATTTCAATTTTAGTTTTTTTTTTTACTAGTCTATTTGTGTTTTTTAGAAGACAAAGTATTTGTCGTAACTTTTTCATCATTTACCTGCTTAAATCAGACTGTGGGTGTCTGTATTATACCCCAGCCAGCGCTGTGTAAAAACGAGCCAGTCAATCTAAGGGCAAAGATAGACAGAAATCTATCTACAATGCTAATATTTATGATCAATCCACCGAATACATTGTTCGAATGTATTCTGTTGCCGTGTGCCACATTGGCAAGCAACTGATTGGAAACATTATTCCTGTTCACTGATTGGACTCATTAGCTTTGTCGACCCAGTTTACGGAGTCTTTTCTTGCTCGGGGGTGCAACTTAAAACAAATCTAGAATTGAGGCGTCAGTCCAAACCTCTCTTTGGGTTTTTTTTCTTGTCGTCTTTTTTTATTTTTTCCTGTATGCTTAGTGTGTGTTTTTCTGTAGAATTTCGAGGGCCAGACATATAGTCATGTGAACCCTTTACACTCAGAAGTGGGACTTTCCCATGTTGGGACTTTCCTGCACTGACATCATGAAACATACGAATTAGTACATTTCATTGTTCATGTACTTGGCATAAATTAAACATTTAAGTGCCATACATAATAAGCATCCGTAAAGATTTTGAACCTCAGGAGAGTTTGTATAAGCAGTATAAGCTCAGGGAGCGGGAAAAACTGAAATAATGACATTTATTTAAGGTTCCCATACTACTAAGTGCTGATAGGTTGAGGGGACAAATTATTTATAATAAGACTTTTTACTATTGTTGCTCTGGCAGCATAAATATGACTAAATCCCCCAAACGAATTATTTTTTACAAATTATACTTTAACAACGTTCCTATTGAACTAAATAAAAAAATATATAAAAGCTGTTCGTGTAAAAAAAAGTTCCATTTCCTTTTTTTGTGTGAAGTACTCTTAAAGACAGAATAGCAAAAAATACAGCACCTCCTGTAATTGTCTTCAAAGCCAACCAAAAAACCCCCCAAAAAACGACCTTCATTATACATGTGAAGCAAGAGAAAGTCAAATCCTTCTCTGCTTATTGTCATACGAGTGTCTTTTGTTTAATTCCCTGCGTTGCTTTTCCCCCCGAGACGGAGCAGAGTGGCGCCTAAAAGCCGGCCTTGGTTGAACAGTGTCTTAATTGTCCCGAGCTCCTGGTTTGCCGTTTTCCTCTCAGCTGTGTCCAGTCGAGGGAAAAAAGAGTGCAGACGTGTCGCTCTCCATCCTCAGTTAGCACCTGGGTCCCACAGCACAACACCAACCACACACTTCCCACTTCCAAACTAAGCCCTAATCCGTCTCGGCACACACTCGCCGAGGCCCCACCGCATTTCGCACTGTGCTGAACCTCCCCTGCTTTCCCCTCCAGCACCTGTCACAAACCTGAGCTCGAATTACCTTTCCTCCCAGCTCAGAACATGAAGCCAAGGCGCCCGGTGAAGGCGCTCGCACTCGAATAACACTTGTTTGCTTTGGTCCTTCCAGTCTCGTGTCCTCTAAACGTGTTAATTTCTGCGATGAATGCACCTGCATTGTACGGCTTTGGGGGTGTGAGTAACACTAAAAAGACTGATCCAAACTTGGATTGGATTAATCGTGTTTAAATTTCTAATTAAACCAGACATGAGACTGTGGGCACCAAATGTTCAGTCTTCCATTCTGTTGTTTTTGTCGAATAACAATAATAATTTCCTTGAGATTTGGGATCGTTTTGATACGAAAGCATGTTTCACTCTGAGGATTTTCTGAGAGAAGTGCATGCTAATGATCAATTGTAAATTCAAGACCTTGTGTTCCATCAATCAAACAAAACCGTCTGGTGATATGATGAGACACCAAGTTGACACGACCAACCTTTTACTGCAAAATAACATTCAGTTTATTTCAAATTAAGCATTATGTTTATGTAAATCTTAAGGAAAAACACAAAATTTGAATTCTTTCTTTTTATAATTCTGCACCTTCTTACTGTGAGCTGTTGCAAGGTTGTGTTTACCCCTGGGGAGGAATAAAGCTCTACTCTACTCTAAAAGATACCCCTGGTCAGGACACACAAAATGTTGTTACAGCATTAGAAATAAAGAGTGATGTGGGCTTCCTGAAGTTGTCTGCATTGTATGATTTCATCAATGAGAAAAACAGAATTAATTTTTTTTTAATTCTATTGAAAACATAGAAATAAATAGCTATGACTGTTTCGCAGCACTTGAAACCCCATTCATCAACATAACAGCATATGCACTGATAAAGGGAATTACCTCTTAATTAGATAACAAGCCAGGATTAAAGGACTTTCTTCTCCCCCCGGTGTCACATGACTAACAAACCAAAGAATGTCTTTCTTCCTATTTGTAATTTTCATGATGTTTCACTTCCTGTTTCTTGTGTTGCCTGCAAGAAGAAATCTGATCAGAGGGATGCTTTGGACAGAAATCGCAGCAGCAGATACAATATATTCGAATTAAGTTTTCTCTTCACCTCTTTTTTTATTTGGAATGTTTCAGTCGACTTTAACTGGGTTCTCTTCCACAGTAAAGCCATGAATAAAATCTGCTCCTGCCCGCTGTCACCTGATTCAAATAGACTTAAATCTTTGTGATTCACTCGTAATTAACTCTCCCTAATATTCCTTGAATCTGAAACAGAATTTTGACAAAGTCCATTTGCTCCCTCTAAGTTGTTTTCTTGAGCAGTAAGCTGGCGATTACTCTTGCCAGTGAAGTGTAGAGAGATATAGTCAATACAGGATAAATAAATGGATGGCTGCCTGACTTCTTTCTCCATACCCTTCTGCTTTAATTAACTCATCAGTCACTGGACCAACAAGCAATCCAATTTGCTGCCCTTAAAGTGACTTGTGTGTTTATGTGCCCATCTCCGGAGCTCAACCCTCTGACGAGACGTTAGAATCCTACCTTCTGCCAGTGTTTTGCTGATGGCTGTGGCATAATGGCACAGGCGAATGCAATTATTCAAGCTCCGCAAACATGTCAGCGGCACTCTTTACAGTTTCTCATTCTGGGAGTAAACAGTGACTGCTGTGATGACAGACAAGCTCATTACCAGATTGTGTCAATAGCAGGTTTGACTTTGGCTCCGTCACTGTGGCTGTGGCGAGGCAGAAGGTCACACCTTTCCAAATACTTAGAACTATGTTTGTGCTCTCCACACCAGTTGTCACGATTGATTGATTGATTGATTTTTTTTTATTTTCAATTGGACGTGTAGGTGAGAAAATGTGGACCACCATGGGAATATGAACCTGTGACCTTCCCTTCCCTGGCCCATTTCCCTAACCACTACGCTGTGCCGCTTCAGGCCCTTAATGGAGCGTCACGGCCAGTATATACTTGGCGATTAGGTACATAGCAGCTGTAGGGTGTCCCCGAGCCCATCAATCAAAATCCGCCTTGTGGAGGCAATGAGGGAAACGGTTTTGGAGAAAGCCAGTGGAGTGGGCAGAGTGTGAGGCAAGTGAATGGATGGCTGATGGTGTTTTGTAAGGGAAAGAGGCCGGCCGCCGCGTAGCACGACATCTTCATCCAGCGGCAGGTTTTCTCACTGGGTGACAGAGATAAAGGTTTATATAGATGTTATATGCATAAGAATGATACATCCAATGCTAATCAAACTCTTCATACAAATGCTTTGATTGATTACACTTTGATGGCTTATTTAGGGATGAAGTTTCTATTTACAGTTAAAATCCAAATACAGTACTATCAAAATTCCCCAAAACTTTAGGATGATGTGCAGAATGTAAAACATTTTTTAAATAGGATGCAACATTTGCAATGCTCATAAACTCGTATTTCATCTACAACAGAACATAACCACTCTGTTTGATGTTTAATGTGTGGCATTTCTTCATTTCTTGGGAAATAAATCCCTATTAGGATATATATGGATATAGCTTTAAAAAAAAAAAAATCCACTGTGTAGAACCTCACTTTATTATACATGCAGTGTAGACACAGTCCAATTCAGATTTATTGGTTTAATATGGGCCTTTTAGTTTTTTGTTTTTTTTTTTATATTATGGACCCTTGGTTTTAGGAGCGTCTTAGGTTAAAAGAAAAATCAAAACTTTTATTCTTCATTTTATAGGGAACTAATGGAGAGAAACAAACGTCAGAGGAATATGATCTCTTTTATAACATATTAAATAAACTGGAGACACCCTGTCAACAGGAAAGCACAACAGTCAAGACTGAAGCTAATAGATGTATGTATTACTTATTTTTAACACCATTCGGCAGCAGTATGTTCCTGACATTAAGCATGTAAAAGAGGGCAGTCCTGCATGCTGGATTAATGTGGGAGTCAAAGGACAGGCAGGTCAGTTCTCAAAAGTTTGCTGAACACAAGTGCAACATCGTAATCATTCAAGTAAATTAAACTTATATTCATGCAATCTCAGTTTTTAGAGCTGACTTCTAAGCTGAGCTGAACATTATGTCTCATACAGCCTCTGGACATTTGCACAAATCATTACATCTTTAATGTTTAGAGTTACATCAGGCTACTATGCATCCGTCAGTGAAGCCAAGACTTGTACAATTACAGTGTGAATCGTGACCTGCTCATTATGCTAGGTGTTTCATCTACAAGTTCATTTTAATGTTAGAAATAATACCCTCACTGAAAGTCACAGCAATCAATAAATAAGTTGTTGAGATAATTCACATAGACTGAGAAATGTAAGTTTTCAGACAAAGAGAAAATGTCAGGGTTTTACTAAAGATGTCAGTGTTTATCCTCTTCGCGACACATGAATCTCAATGCGTTTCATCATTTTCTTTTAATTACATATGTAAGCCTGGAACTAAGCTATGGATCATTTGATGGTCTCATATTGTCACACTTTTAGCACAATTAAAAAAACATCCACAAACCCAAGTCCCACATGCAAACTTGAAGAACCTTATCTGCCATTACTTATTCTTCTTCCCTGGTATTCAATTCCCAGTTGTGACGCAAATTTAAATAAAATGGGGTCAAAGTGCAAGCTGAGCTCCCGCAGGAAATATAAGAAAACCCCACTGTATATATATTGTGTTGCATGTGGAAAGTATAATACATAATGACTACACAGCATAATTACATCTTAGCTTTATATTAAATGTACAAGCTTTGTATCTATTTGTTTTCTTTTTCTATTCACAGTCTAAGTCCTGAGTCTGGCTTTTTTCTTTTTAACCAGCAACATTAATCTGAAACGTCAACCTGTAATTCAGAGCTAAATTTAGCAAAATGGAACGGAGGTGATGAAACCAAATTAGTGAGTAGTGCGTCAGTCACTGCATGAAAATAACAATTTGCAACGTGACAAAGTAGAAAACTTGCACACCAACACGTGCTAACACACCTGCAGGAACTGAATACATCAGCTCAATTGTATCCATATTATGCAGCTTTTCAACACTTTCACATGAGTCTCATTGGTTCACAAATGTTGTATTCAAATTTCATCGCCCCAAATCCAACTTTTCCTTGATTTTCATCAATTTGAATATTGGGTCATATGAGTTGCCTTCAGAATCTGCTGTGTCTGTGTGAGCTGGACTGGCTCCGCCCACACATGCCCATGTTGGGAAAAGGAGGAAGCACTTCCTCTCGTGGTGCCATGTGCCAGACCAGAGCTGCCTGATTGTGGGAGGGTCAAAGGGAGGGCCTACCTCAATTCACAGCCATGTTCCTCACACCAGCTAAAGATGCGGTACCACAGCCTCTGGGTCATTTGCCAGAACTGGTTGATCTACACACCAACATGTCCAAACACCTTCAATTCACTGCAGGTTTAATATTTACAAGTAGATTCCATCTCTCCTCTATACATGCCTCATCCAGAGTTGGAGCCAAAGTATAATCCCACCGCAAGCCGAGCACCACTTGACGTTGAGGTTTTATAAATCTGTTGATTTAGCACTTTAATATCCTTTCCATACATACATGAAACTCTTTGAATCCAGATCCATACACCATGTTTCCAGCTGTGTTTTCCTCACAAATTGCAATAATCCATTTTCATTCAATCTTTGTTTTTGTTTCATTACCTTGAATGTGTGTGTTTGCCTGAGGCGCAGGCTTAAAAAAACTGAACAGTACACACAATTGCGATCACAAGCACAGCTATGGCATCCATGTCTCATAAGTACATGGAGATCAATGTGTTAGAATGAGTCATTCTTTAATTTCTGGCCAAAGCCTTTAGGGGCCTTGAGGCCAATGTTTCTGACGTATTCACTTAAAGGTAATTATACGAAGCCATTTCCTCCGTTTTTGATGCGCGTGTTAAAATTGTGGAAGAGACCCTGAGGTCTCTTTAAAAAACTGATAGTGGCTACACCTTTTGGGACTTTTGGCAAATGCACATAGAGTAAAAAGAAAAAGTCCATCAATTAGCGGAGAGATGGGCAACCAACAAGTTGCCAAGACAAAGCCCTATCTGGCAGCGTTGAGCTTCATCACATTCTGACTCTAATCTCTTGCCTTGGGCCTTTCCTCAAGCAGCTCCCCCCCCCCCAATAAAAACTGGGTTTCTGTTGCAGGCACCTTTCCAAGACAATCTACACAGGCTGTTTCATTTTAAGATATTGAGCAAATGTTAAATGGGCCAGGGCATCAAGTGAAGTGTTCTCAGCTTGTGTATGCCAAATGGAACAGATGTCTAAATCAACCCTAACCTGGCGTGGATGGAGAGACTTTCTGCATGTTACGGACTTAAAGCATCATAGAGGAAAAGTCAGTCATTAAGATGCAGCGACCTTAAATCTCATTTTACTCTGCACAGAATGCCGGCCTGAAGCACTTAATCTGCCCATTGAGCCGCTTTTATCCATTTACTGTCAAACAGCACACTGTACATTGTAATTACAGTGCAGCTACAGCACCGTTTTAATGCATGCAAATATTTAGATGCTCTTAATGAGATCTGTCGGGGGGGGGGGGGGGGGGGGGGGGATTTCATTGAATCCAGCGAGGCGGGATTGGCTGTGGTGGTGGTGGTGTCATTAACAGAAACCAGTATTTCCTACTCCAGGAACCCATTATTCCAGTGTCGCATTTTTTTTCTTCAAACGATTAAACCTTCAGCCTCGAGCAGAGCTGGGCAATGACCCATACATTTGAATCGGTTGTCTACTAGTGGTGCGACCAGGGCCAAGGTTAAAGGGAAACTGAATGGACCAATCAAGAACTGGCTCTTGAAAGAGCTCTTTGGTCCTTTTTCAAAATATATGTATGTATCACTGATTATGGTGTGATGCTAAATATACAGTGCGATTGAGGAAAGGTTTTCTATCTTGGCATAAAACAAATTGCAATGTTATTTTTATCTGTTAACTTTCATCTCCACAGGTTGGGGTTTGAGTCAAAAAAGGCTTCTTTTTTTTTTCGTTCTCCTATGCCCAGTTATGGTATATAAAATAATCAACTGCCGCAAGCATAGCATGGCTTGTTACACAACACATTTAATTGAATTGAATTTGAAATTTAAATATGTCGCTGGGCTATGTCATAATATATTTGACTGTACCATGATATATTCTATATTCATCAGCATTATAGTTACCAAGTAGCTGTCAAATATACTGCACTTGGTATCTTTTGTAGTGTTAAGGGTTGACAGTGTCATGTTCTATATCCTGGCAATTTTCATAGCATTGTAACTTGTATCACCATAGATTTAACCGTATTATGTTATAATTGTCATTGTCGTGTTGGGTACCATCTTAAAGCAATCAAATCAGGTCAATTAGACTTCCTCTGTTCAAGGGATCTGTTCATGCTCCCTTGACGATGCTGATTGGCTCGTAGAATCAACTCATGAAACGACCATTTTATTCTCGAGCGTATTGTGCTGTATTTGACTGTATATATTTACATACATATATATGGCATCATGGTATACTCGAGAATACCATATTTGAGAGTTTTATGTGGCTGAGAGTGATAGAAACTGGTCAGTTTCACTAGTGTTATAACCACACTAAAAGAAAAACCCTGAAATAGCAAATGTACACAGTAGAGTCAAAGCCAGGCTGTGTAATGCTGATTGCTTCACCGCAGTATGTCTGAGAGTCAGCATGCTTTGATGTCAAAGATTCCCCTCATTTTTGTTGGTAACATTGTTTACTTTATAAAAAAAAAATAAAAAAAAGTAGTTGCCATTATAAGAGAAGCTTCAACAGCAAGATTGACCATCATGTGGTGCTTTGTTTTTCTTTAGTAAGTAGATGTGCAGTGAGGCAAATAGTGAATGTCAGTCTTAATGCATACTCTGAAGAAATAGATAGAAATTGCAGATAAATGCAAAACAAGTTTGATGTATCATCTCCACTGGTTTCTGTTTTCCTGTTCTTTTTACAC
Organism: Blennius ocellaris; assembly: GCF_963422515.1. Lineage (NCBI taxonomy): Eukaryota > Metazoa > Chordata > Actinopteri > Blenniiformes > Blenniidae > Blennius > Blennius ocellaris. The sequence continues at coordinate 5,008,028 of NC_137666.1, forward strand.
CTTTAAACACGCATCTCAAGCAGAATGAAAGATGTCCTCTTGAGTCAGACTGCCAGCCACCGGAGTCATAAACAAATGCATGTATTAAGTGTTGCACTTTTATTTGAAAATGTTAAAAAAAAATTAAAATAAAAATGTATCAATTGTGCATCATAGTCTCTTTTTGGTGGACCTCTTGGTTGGAAGTAAGGATGATTAGTTAGTTCCTTGATGTTCTAATTTTTTTTTGTGTGTGTTGTTAGTTAGTTAAACAGTCCCCAAATGAGTTGATTGGCTGGTGTCTAAAATAGTTAGTTTGCTGCTTGATAATTGGGATGGTGGATTGATTTGTTGTCCATTGGTTGAGCTGCTTCCGTTGTTAGTTTGCTGGTTGGTCATTTGGTTGGTGGATATTTTGTCAATTTGTTTTGGGGTTTCTATTTATTTGTTGTTGTTGGACAACAAACCAGAAAAAAAAGCCACATAAAATATGCAGAAGGAAGTGGAGGTGTGTCAGGTACATGTTCAGGAAACCCTGAGACTGTGTGATAAGACAAGCAACATCTTGGAACCTGCAGTGCAAGAGAAAAGATGGAAACTCAGCTGGAAACAATCAAGAAGAATAGGAAGTGCATCAGACTGGCATAAAGTTGCTGGTTTGTTGGTTAGTTGTTTGGTTATTCAGTTGTTTAGTGAAACAGTATTTAGTCGGTCAATAGGAAGAATGGTTGAGTTGTTGCTTGTGTTTTTGGTCATTTTAATGAAATACAACTTACTTCATGTTCGTGTGAGTGCTTATGTTGAGCCGCGCCTTTAATGTTTAATGTTAAAATGGGTCCATAGCCCCTCTATAAAGCTATAAACCTCTCTACATAAACTCAACAGTGATAGGAAAAGTACTCTGGAAACCTCAAAAAGCAGAAGCGATGCTCTACCAGGTCCCAGCTAAGATTTAAAGGATTGCCTGTAAGTAAAACAAATTGTCCATTTAGACAATTTCTCACCAATTTATAATTTTACGATGAAAGAAATCATCTTATAGAATGGACATTAAAGGCACTCATTTAGTTCCTTTTTTTTTTTTTTTTTTTAATCTTGACCAGTGCTCTTTCTCTGGGAAGGGATCATGACAGATAGTGATTGTGATTGGGCAGAGCTTGAACCAATCGAGCATGGCTTTCTGCATTTAATTGAATTCACGAGCAAATACTTCTTGTTCTCTCAACTGTCCGATGGGGATTGCTGCTGCATACATCCTCACCGTTGCAGCCGCTGTAAATCTCCTCGAGTATCTCCAGGTTTTGCCTGAAATGAAGAAGCAAGAAAGCAGTGCCATCCTTTCTTGAGGCACCTTGGAAGTTTTTCCTCTCCAAGGTGGAAACCAAGAAAGTACCGTACCTCTGAAATTGGATAATTCAGAGGAATGAAAAGAACAAATACATAAATCTAGAAAATTATTGAACTGTGTGTTTTAAACTCTTTTTTTTTTTTTTTGTCTCTATTACTTTTGGTAGTTCCCGGTTTTTGCTAGCCACACAAAGCACAAGCAGTACTCAAACCAGGCCGTTCTTCCACTTTTTTATTTTTTTGCTATTATTCTTGAGCACTCAAAAGGATTTAAGTACATGATTGACATGCCTGCTCATCTGTCGGAAAACAAAAGCCACATTAATTTCAGTTTAAGTCGACTCCTGTTCGTGATCCCTGCATGTTTTGTTGCTGCCCATCTTCAACAAGGACACATTTATTCAAAACTGCATGCAATCTCCACCGAACCATGGCAAAAGTTTCATTAAAATGTAAGGACACATCATTTTGCATGATGCGATGTTCCACCGAGGGCAACTCATCTATCCCTGGAATCATAAAAAAAACTATGATATGAGAGACACAGTTTTACAAAAACACTCAGATATGAGATGTTACTGTTAAAATGTTTATTATGGGATCCAATTCTTTCACTTGTTCTTTTCACAACAACTGTATCATAAAGGAGAAAATTTGATTTATTTTCTTTAATAATCTCTTGTATCTTTCAATCATTCATTCTGCACAATGTGATGTACAGTAATGTGAACATGCAAATAATAGTTTAGCATCATGGTGCTTCTCCAGCAAACCAAAGTTTAGTGACATGGAACTGGAGGCAACAGCTCTGGATAATGCTAATGCTAAAGCTTACAGGAGGACACGGAGGAGGTGGAGATCAACAACATCCAGTTCCACCGTCAGAGATCCTGCACGACGGGACAGAGAGAAAACAGAGATTAGAGAGAGCACGGACTACAGGAAAGAAAAGCACATTATGTGAGGAGCATATAATGCTGAGATGTGAATGTATGGAAAGGGAACAAGAAGAGAAGCTACTAAGCTTCAGTAGTTCAGTAGAAAATGATCCATGGTGACCTCAGCCAGAACAAACTATCGGCTTGATTACAACATATTAAAACCTGATCTTATATTCTTTAAATGAAACAGAGATTTAGCCTGATAACTCAGTGTCTCTACTTTTAGAAACTATGCAAACAAATTATTTATTTATTTAAGTACTGTAATAAATGACTTTCCCTGGGGAGTAACAATGTAGACAACACTTAAAATCACAACCAATAAGCGGTGTAACTGTTGAGAGTAATGACCGCATCTCATTTTAAAATAAAACCCTTTTTTAGCCGTGAGTTTTTCCAGCAAGTACAATTTTATTTTATTTTTTGATACACTGATACATGGTCCTGAACCTTCTATTTATTTGACCAATTCAGGAGTTTGACATATTTTCACAGCATTTCACATAACACAGATAAAATAGAACTGTGGCCGCCTTGGGTATTTTTAGCCCAGTTTTGAGCTGTTATCTAATTCCAACTTTTTATTTTTTTTATTTTTTTTTATATAACTGCTAGAGTGGTTTTTCTCTTGATCTTGTAGGTAGAGCATCTCTGATTTCCATCCTGTAAACAGATGGCATGAATGGAGGTAAAAAAATCGGGGCAGACTGGCCGGGAATCTGAAGAGATCGAGTCAAAACTTTGCTTCACTGGAAACGCGTCTTTGAAATGCGTTCAACTTATGGTAATGGCTATGAAGAGCGCATTTCACTTAGAAAATTGCTCATTTGTCCAATTAGCTTAATACTCTCCTCTTATGATAATTAGTTGCACACTGCTGTCTTCAGAAAGTAGCTTTAGGTCTGCACAAACTTGGACTTTGTCAAGAAAGGCAAGCAAATGTGCCAATGTGTCTTTTAACTTGGCTCTTTCAGTTTATTGTCGCAGCTCCATTGAACGGAGTCTTCTATAGAATAAAAACCTTGGACACTGTGGAAGCAGAGATTGTTAAAGTCAAGACTCTCCACTTCATGGACGCCACCAGTAACAGTACCAGCTCTTACAACCTATTGAAAGCACTTTCTAATTGACTCTTGCCTTGTAGCTTGTTAATTGTTTACCAATCCCCATTTACCAGTTGTCAGGACACAGTCCTGATAGTCTAAACACTATAGATCGTAGCAGATGGCTCTGGATGGCTTCCCTTCTTCCTGACATTTAGATAAAAGCAGCTTGGCTGAGAACTGAGTAAACAAGAGGATATCAGTCTCTTTGTCTTCTGCTGTTTCTTCAGCCTTGCAGCAGAGAATCAATGTCAAAGTAAACCTCCGACTCTAAAACCCCACAAGACTTACAAAAGACGGCGAAGTAGCTAACGCTCTTTTGGCAATGAACTTTGCTTGGTGGAGGGCGGTAATGGTTATGTGATCCAGAAACATTTCTCAGAAGTATAATGAGACATAAAAAAAACCCAAATAAATAAAATGCAGACATGGAGGAGTCTGAAGCAACAATGGAGTCCATCCTTGGTGAGAACACTGTATGAATGGCTATATAAAACCTCTTGGCACGGCGTCTATTTGCATGTGATTTTTGAATGGGCTTGCTTTGTCTCGGTGATCAATGTCTTCTCTGGTAGCGTTTTATCATGCACAGCTGAACCGGGATTTATCTTAACGTATACAATGATATATCACGCTCCATTACTCAACTTAGAAATTAGTGATCAACGTGTCGGAGAGGTTCAATGCTTGACCACTGCATGTTTGGATGAATTGAGTCAATTTCATCCACATTAGGGGGAACGTCACTGCAAATTACTGTAAAGATTATGTATTGACCACAGGGATCATCAACTGCATATTTCAAAAAGTCCCATCTTTCTCCATCTGTATAATGCTGTATGAGGGACGTAGTTTCATTAGACTTTAAGGATTAATGTGAAGGACATGAAAGTTACGCTGTTTACAACGTTTTCTTAGTTTTACAATAGGTTTTCTTTAAATCTTCAACATTCTGTGACGTATGTGACAATTAGGTTCGAGTAAGGGTAATTTCAGGAAGATGCTTTGTAAATGAACATCCAGACAGCAGAAGAAAGCCGGCATCCATGTAATGGTGGCCGATTATTGTTTACAGTCTTACATCTTTCTTGCTGCTGTCAGAAGGACCAAGACACTTCAGGATTAATGAGGCGCTTCGCTTCGACTAAACAAGAACTTTAGTGAAAGAGTAAAAGCTGCTCCTAAAGCAGCTTCAGATAATACAAATTCTAACAGTCACTGAGCAAAACACAGAGACAAAAATGACGATGGTGGTAAATCTAAAGCCCAGTTTACACGACAATGGCTTTAAGTGAAAACATAAAACTTTAGTTGTGTTTTAGGTGTCTATTTGCACGACAGTGGCACTCAGAGCCAATGAAAATGCAACTTTTTGAAAACAGCTCCAAATCCATCTCCATGCAAACAGGGAGAGACACTGCTACTCCGACTGGCACCATGGCCATAGTAAGAAGTTCTTCTTCACACGCACAGAAACAATAACAATAATGAGTCGATAATAACAACAATGGCAGACTCCAGCGTGGCATGACTCCCAGCAGATATTATCCTGGGACTTGGTAGTTTTATAGCTGAGAGTCACCCAGAAAAGCAATCCAACTTTGTAGTCTTTGTTGTCATCCAAACTTTGTTGAACTGGGCATTCTTAATGTTTAGAGCATGTTGTTCTCTGTGTGTACGTGTGGTTTCATTACAAAAACAAACCACAGCCCCCACTAGTGGCCCGACATGAAAACCACAGTATTTTCAGCATTTTTCTGCCGTGTCCGTGTGAACAGACATCATTTACAAAATGTTGCTGTGTCACTGTGTAACAATTATCAATCTCACCCAAAATGCTCTAATGGTGCCAACATTTTCTAAATCCTATTACTTACAAACATGACACACGCAAAATGTGTAGCATTACAGTTACGTCTCACTGTATGACTTGTAAGTATGAAAAATGCACACTGCCTTTTGTACGGTGGCTTAGTACGGATGAAACTAGTACAAGAATTGGACAGTTGAATAAGTGATATCGAGCATCTAATTGTTCACTATTCAGCTCTGGCCAACAAATATCATGATTCTTGCGTTTTTGGGCATTCGCCGTGTCATTTATCAGCGGCCGCCGTGCCCTCTACCGCTCACCTCTCCAGCTCTCCAACACTCATACATCATTCCCCTCACAAAGCCAAAGCAACCCCGTGAGCAGGGGGATAACAAAGCTCGCTCACTCCCACAGGCAATCCATCCCCCGCTGACCCACTTGTTTTCACAATCTGACAGGTGTGATTTAAGAACTGCGGTAGGCCAGGAGTGCAGCGGCCATGTCTGGCTGCACTTACCTGCTCCGGGAGCCCCAAGTTAGTGACATCGCCACTCGGCTACTTTTTACTCCCCTTGTCATCAAAGTAAGATAAATCGATGAATTTACATACATCGCCCAAAGGTTTCAGTGTACTCCAGATAACTTTTTTTTTTTTTTCTCTCTCTTGATAAATCACTTGGCTCGCGGTGTCAACATTATACAGAAAGGAAGCCACTAAGCACAACCGATGCATAATACATGCGCCGAGCATGACTGAGTACACATCGCAAAACCAAATCCATATGCGCACATAATATATATTTGTAAAACAAACATGCTTTTGTCTGGCTTCATTTGAATAAAATAGTATAGTTGGATCTCTTATAAATGTCACATGGCACGCTCACGGCTTACACGTAATGATTACAGGCCTGAGCTGCGGAGAAGAACACTGAGACAATTAATAAGCGCTGACACATCAAAATGTTTATCATCCGAGTCATTTGATGGTAGTTTTGAAAGGAGTTAGAGTTTGATCACTCACAGACATCTTAATGTGGACGATATAAAGGTCTTGCCATGATGGAGGCCTGTGACAAATGGGTTTGGTCCATTTAAATATACCACCTTCTCACTAAATCCATGAACTGTCTCAGATCCTGACAGGGGCTTTAGGGTCCCCCCCCCCACCCTCTCCCAAAAAAAGATCAGAAATGTGCCACAAAACAGTGTCATTTTAGGTTTCTGTTATGCTGTGACTCGTCTTTTTTGTGTGCTTTTCTATTTAGTTGGCTTTGCAGCGTCTTTTGCGGGGTCATCGCTGAAACTCCTGCACTTCATTTGCCTAATTGAACCTTTTATACCTTATATTTTATGGGCTAATTATTTAATCAGATTTAATTAATATGGCCTTTGCTGCAGTTAAAACTAACAAATCTTATTTAAAAAAATTAATTACATCTATCGCATGCTGATAAGAACTAAAGAGATTTTTGTTGTATTAAATGCTTAATTTAGGAAAGCCTCATTGCTATTCTACACAAATTATTGAAATAGTTTCTAATGAAACTTAAATATTAACATGCTTCGGTGAATGTAATAACTATGGATGGATGGATGGATGGATGGAGTTTAATCAGCAGGCATGTGTGTGTTTTCACTTGCAAAGTATACAGTATAATTGGTAGATTCATTAGTTTGATTTAATTTTGCATATTACAAGCTGATAAATGTCCTTTTAGCATTTGTTTTAGTTTAGTTTATTTGTTTTTTTAATTGAGATTTTTTATTGTTTTTCAAAGATATGACAAATTGTAACCCTGTGAAGATTATCCCAGTAAACAGAGTGTTAAAAACTACTGAGTGTCTTTAGCTTTTTAATGAAAGGAAACCTCCCAATACTAAAGTGTTGTAGCATAAGTGGTCTGGGTAGTGAAATTGATAGCACCAGCAGCAAATAGAAAATACGGTAGAAATATTCGCCCATTTGTTCGGTTTCTTCCGACACGCTAGTGTTATGAATGTGTTGACTTTTGCTGCACTTTTATCTTGTCGTGCCACATTTTGTTCGGCTGTCAGCCTATTGTTAGCTTGAGTTTGACAAAAGTGTGTTATGCAGCTGTATCGTCCAACACTCTCTCTCTCTCTCTCTCTCTCTATCTTTCTCTCTCTCTCTCTCTCTCTCTCTCTCTCTCTCTCTCTCTCTCTCTCTCTCTCTCTCTCTCTCTCTCTCTCTCTCTCTCTCTCTCTCTCTCTCCCCCACACACACGCTCACACAAACTGCAACAAACGCAAAGTAAATTAATTACAAACTTCAGGTTGAAATTTAGCTGGGCATTACCGACTATCTTAGTCAGCTCAGCTTACAGCATTTGTTCCAAAGCTGTCTCTCCTGTCATGGAATCCTTATCACACTTTTGACTCCTGCCTTCGTCTGAACGTAGAGAACAAATCTGCATATTGCAGATCAAGGGCAAACTACTGTAAGCGCAGCCAGTCACTCACGATAACGATCTCTCCTTGTCTTTTCTCAATTCTCCTCTCATGAGAATGGGTGAGAAAACAAGATTCCCATCTGTGGGCAGTTTTTTTTTTTTTTTCCCCTCCCATCCTTGCAGTTTGGTTCCCGTTTTCTGAGATCAGATTCAGATGATTAAGGTGAAGGTGAGCAGTCAGTTTTGCACAACCCAGAGATATCACTACTCTGATTTACATACGTAGATATGCAAATGTACCAATTGAGTGAGCTGAGGCCGACGATATGAATAGGTATAGATTGGTGTGTGTGTGTGTGTGTGTGTGTGTGTCCGTGTGCACTCACTGTATCTAGGTCATTGTTTTTTGCCGCTTGTGCTTCCTTCTCTGATGGATATGTACTATATTCAAAGCCAGATGCTTATGAACCCGAAGCCAAGTTATTTATGCCGGCGACGGCACACTGCGGATGTCATACTAGGTTTACAGTCAGGGGTTATATGAACTGATGTACTCCTCGGTGAGAATTGTATATTTCCCCACTGTTTAAGTCATGAATTTGCCTGAGCAGCTTATTTGTGTCTTACATGTGAATTTAGCACCGATATCCAACAACCAAGCTGGATTTATTCTGTTCCTAAGACTGTTACATGGTGGTTGTTCTAACCAGTGTTGTGCAAATTGTGGATATTAAATATCAGGATTTCTTCTTCTACGTCTATCTTTCTTTTGGAGTGACCAGTGGATTTTCTGCTTCTATTTCACTCTATCTCCTGCCTCCGACATGTTACTCCAAACAATCTCAGGGGTCTTCCTCAGCTCTGTCTCCAACATATCCACTATCTCGTCTCAGCATGTCACCACGAGCTGGCCTCTATAGTTTTATCTCTCGCCCGCTAAACCTTTGCTATCCCTCTGATGTGTTCATTTTTAATCCTGTCCATTCAGGCCACTCTCAATGTAATCCTCTTCTTCATCTCTGCCATATCCAACGCAGCCTCGTGCCTCATCGAGTGCAACCGTCTCCGAACCATGCATCACAGCAGGCCTCACTAATGTCCTGTAAAACCTTCTCTTTCACACCTGCCACTATCCCTCTGTCACACATTAGCTTTGACACTCATCTCCGTCATCTCCATCCTGCTTTCTCCTGCTCTGGATGTTTGGCCAACAGTATTTTATCTCATCCACCTTCACACCCTCTCCTCCATTCCACCTGCCGCCGTCTCATTCACACTCTATGGACCTTCAGTCCTCTTCTAAATGTTCTGTTTCACCCGCTTTCTTTTACTTTCCGAAAAGTCACGAAGAAATAATTAACTTCTTGGGGAAATTACCGTATCGACGATGTTTTAATTGTCTCAAAGGCGTCTGTGTTAATGTATTTTCTTAGTGTATGTGCTGTGTGACTCAGTCTTGTGAAGGCCAATGGAGGTGCATCAGATGATCAAAAATTTTGAGTTAAGTGTTTCTTGGAGTAGTCGAAGTGAAATAAATGCCCTCGATGGCAAAGGCAAAAAGCAGCACAGAGGTGCAGCGCCTCCAGTAAACATGGGTTTAATAAAATAGTAACAATTAGAAACAACAATAGCTTTAGCTTATGCTGAAGCCAAAGTAAGCGCGAGTCACAGCAGACACTCAATCCCAACCCCCCTGTCCACCATAACAAATTTCTCTGGTTTAAAGTTCACAAATACACAAGGATTTGTGACTTTGGCGTTTATTTCATATTAGCAATCATTTTCGAGGGCATAACTGACAAAGTTGCTTTTATTGTGGCAAAAATGAATGAGGAGTACATGAAAAAACGGTGTCACATGTTTGATTCCTTGTCTTGTTTCCGTCTTCAGCGACGCCGCTGGGCTCTAACATCACTCTCGAGGGACAGTATCTCTGCTACCAGGGACCTGGGATCCCACTGGACAAGCTGTGTGACTTCACTCCAGACTGTCCTCATCATGACGACGAAGGAGAGCGATGTCGTTAGTACAAGCACACACACACACACACACACACACACACACACACACACACACACACACACAGTAATGTGTGACACCAACAAACACATTTTATCATTCATCTCTGGATCGTGTTTACAGTGTCGTAGTAAACGCCAAGGAAGGCGTGTCGGAAACGAGAAATCTAACTGTTGACTAGTAAATGTGCAGCACAGCACTCAACATAAATGTCTTCACATGTGAGATTTAATACTAGTTTTAGGAGCGGTTTTAAAAAGAAAATGTTTGCTCCTTCTGGTGTACACAGATGTGGAACTATTGCTCTGCTTGTGGAAGTGTGTACTCTGTGTTAAGCAGAATTAAATCTGTTTAAAAAAAATTATGACACATGGATGATCACACAATTTGACAAAAGTAGTTCCCAGAGTCTCATCGAAAACTTATCCGAAAGATCCCGAACTGAAAATAAAGGTAGACACAGTAACGTGTAGCAGTACCGCTGATGGTGTTGCAGAAGTTTCTCTGCAGCAGATCATGGGATCCTTCACAAGAAACAGCAGGTAATCGGTGGATAGATCCGTATAATCTGTTATACCACCCAGTCAAAAGAGATCACTGCAGAGGCAGGTGTACATATGAATCTAAATCCCTGTATGTCTTGTGTTTTTCATCTTTTCAAGTCAAATTGAAAATGATTGTCAGTCTAAAGACCAAAATAAAATTTAAGCTTCTTGTGATAAATTTGCCACTGTGTCAGTTTTTTATATTGTGAAGTATCAAAATTCAAGTTGCAACGTATTCCTGATTTTAAAACAACTGCCAGAATGATGTTATATTTACAATGATGGCAGCTTTGTTTGCATTTAAAGCAAAATATGAGAACTTAAAGTATTCCGAATGAGGGAAGAATAAAGTTGTGAACGGATGTATGTTTTGGGAGGAGAGAGCAGGAAGCTGAAGCTTCATCCTTCAGTTCAGCTCCGGATGAAAACGGCGTATTTGAGAGTTAGGCCAGCCGTAGTGAGCCGCCGCTTAATAAAGCTGTTTCATGCTGTCCGACGGCGCAAAGACTGAGTGAGATGCGTGAGATTTCTCGGCATTAAAAAAAAAAAAAAAAAAAAGCAGTGAGAAAGGAAGAAGAAACTTGGCGTAGCTTTGCCTGGCGAGCATTTCTCACCCTTGACATATTCCATGCTTGTTATTTCTATCTCTTTGCACATTTGTTTTCAGCTTCTTCTCCTTTTTTTTTCGAGGCCTGGAAGGAACGCTATCCAAGTATGCTGACATCTTATTCTTAAGTGAAGTCCCACAGGCTTCCCTGTTTGTGTGTCTGTGTGTGAATGCCGGTGGATCTTTTTCCTTTTTTAGTCTGACCTGCATACATACATTTTCACACAGACTCATGCATGCACGGTTCAGAGCTTTTAGCTGCTTTCACCCGTATTAAACTGAGCTGAATTAATTTGCTGCGGCCCACCGTGCAGGTCAGCCTCCCATGAGGTGCTTATTAAAATGATGGCCGCTGCCGAGCGCATATAGGTTTTCCTAACAATGAGAAGCTGAAAGATAAGAGGGTAACGATAGGGTGAAAATCCCTTCCTGGTGTGCACTCCCTTTTTTTTTTTTTTTCCCCTGCTCCGCAGAGGACTTATCAATGCTAATTAGCCCAAGAGGCCAAACCCAAGGGTGTAATCTCCATTTAAATGTAATAAGTGTGTAAATGTTTTGATTTTAAAAGCTAAGAATCAGGACATTTGAGCACAAGTCACAATCAGTGAGACAAAAATCACAGCTTGTAGAAGTCATTAACTGGCAAAGAGAATCACTAAATGACATGTTCTGGCGGCAATAATCACACTGTGTTGGTGGCAAACAGAGCATGGAAGCTCCAGTTTAGCATTTAAAATAAACCCATGGATCTTGCACAGAAAGACATAATGTGCTGAGAGATTTGGGGCATTGTCACACACCATTCTCCCTCGATTTTTGTATCTTCATGTTGCTCACAAAGGCATGAAGGCCAGCTGTCATTACCTCCGAACCAAGGTTCTCCTTCGCTCCCTCGGTTGATCTTTTCCATTATTATTTTGTTTTGTTTTGTTTTTATTAAATGCGATAACCAATAATCCTTCCTGATTAAGGACAAGGATCCATGAGTTCATTCATCACTCCGCCCCATCTCGGGCTCCTCACTCGTTCCATTTTCATCCCCACCGTCGTCACAAATTACCCCCCTCTACCCCAAATCACACAGTGTTCCCTCTCTGATACCCTATTCTCTATGATCTATCCATGACTTATCTCCGTCTGATTTGATCTATTTAAATCCTTCATAAGCCCTGCCAAGGCTCATTAACGGCGAGAAGGCGGAAAGAGGCAGGAGGAACAAACTTAGCTTGTGTCAATCACAAAGACTCCTGACATATAAGGGAAACGGAGTCCCTGTGGATATTCCTCAGCATCCCGGCCTACATCATTATTCACAAACACATCCTCGGCTCTTTGAGAGTTGCAGCCTTCCTTTAGTTGATTTTAGTCGGTTTTAAATTCTGCTGAGGCCCCACTGCTTTCCAACACTGCATCGCTGAGGGGACGTTGAAATCCTCTTTTGCATCAAAAGTTGAAATTTTAAGTGGCAATACAAGGTTTTATTTTCTCCCCCTGTCGATAGCAGGGCCACTCGCTTCTCCATGGGATCATTAAAAGTAGTCTGCCACATTTATTTATGACAGTTAAGTTTTTAATCAAATCTTCAAAATGAAGGAGATTTATTTTACTACTCACTGAAAAAAGAAATTGTTACTAGTGTCTTTTGCCATCTCACTATGACACATTAACTGCTGTTACAGAATGTACCCACTGCTGGTGGACTTTTACAGTAAAAGTAGATGTCATAATGCAACTTTGAGACCTAAAACGTGAACAGCAGATGCGCGTGTCAGAGAGATCATTGATGGAGCACATTAAGTTCACTGTCAGGAAAAGAGCTGGAGCGTCAAAGCACAAGAGTGATTTTTGGAAAATGTGCTGGAGGCTGCAGACATCATATGAACAGAGAAGCGTCAGAAGCGTGTTTGTCTAAAAAGAACAAAAGTACCAGTATGGACATTAGTTTGCATTTCTGTTTTTCATATTTTCTGCTCTGTGTCTCTGAGAAACGAACAAAGTGGTCTGAAGGTCAATCAAGGCAAAACTCTCTGGGGTGTAGCACTAAACCTCTCCCTCCCTCCTGGCATGTGTTGTCCAATATGGGCCCGTTGGTGAATTATTACTATCGTTTAAACAGGTTGGCGGTGGGTAGTAGACCAGTAAAAACCAAACTGCCAACTCCAAGTACTGGTAACAAAATAATATGTTTCAATGCTGCATCCTGTAAACTGAAAGTCGTGTTGACGTCCAGTTGAAATTGACAGTATTAACCGAATGACATTCATAGAGATTATATCGTCACAGACCTCTCCATTCACACTGGAAACATGACTTTGACTCTCTTTGAGTAAACAACATCTAAGCAGAGCAGCACCACATTTATGAAACCAAGAGAGTGACTCATATCACAAGACATGGAAGAAGATGAAATTTACTTATTAACTCGGAAAGTCCTGAGATGCTCTCCGTTGATATGAAAACATCACAGGAAGCAACCCTTTAAATTTTTTTCCTTGCGTTATGAAATTGTGTTCTCTGATGCTAGCTCTTTGGCTCTTTTGCACAAACAACAAACTCAATCATTGTGGCAGGGGAGGGAGGGGAGGGGGGGGGGGGGGTTCTCTCTGTTTGAGACTACCTGCTGTATGATCTCCCCGAAGGCCAGATTCTGATGCCATTATCTGGAGGATGCCATTTCCAAAAAGCTCATAGTTATCACCGCAGTCATAGCTCCTCATATGTAATCGGCTCTCACAGACAATAGCTCATGATAAAAGGGAACATAAAGGAAAGATAAGGTGGCTTTTTAGAGTCTGAATGAAATGGAAAGACACCACATCAAACTCCAACAGGAAGCATAAGAAACTTTGAGTGCATGTGCATATGTGAGTGAAATACAAATTACATCAATCTTTTATATGGTTTCAAGTCATCTTTGACTTGTTAGAAGAAAATGTTAACACATTGTTAAAGAATAATTCAAGGCAAGACATAATTTTTCCCCTGTGCAGTGAAATTAACAGTAAAATAGTTTATTAAAGACCATGTAAAAGAAAACTAGATGGTTAAAAATGATATACAATACTTTTACAAAAAGAAATATAAAACAACATATTTGAGGTGTAAAATTGACCAAAATGACACTATTTCAAAAACAAAAACACTCTAAATAGGTTAAAATGTTGTTTTTTGGTTTTTTTTTTCATAAAAACACTTCACACATTCACAATAGTGTGGAGTGTTAGTGGCTTGCATATGTTTGTTTTTTTGTTTTTTGTTTGGGTTTTTTTTTTCTCTTTTTTTTTTTTTTTTCCAAAATAGTGATCTGTTCTGTATTACCTTACAGTCATTAGTCCCAAAAATCTGGAAGTTACCTTAATATGGCAACTTATAATTGATCTGTGCTATTTAATGAACTCGTGTTTGATATTTTGAGCACAAATATGCCGACTTCCCTAAAGTCGGAGGGGGGGGGGGGCTTAAACACGCTTCGCTTGTTTCTGCTCCACAATCCAATAAAACACTTCCACGGTATTGTGGCTGTCCAGGCTGACTCTCAGTCACACGGTGGTTTAAACGCTTCCTGCTACTCACTAAAGTTTCAAGTTGATTGCTACCAGAGATAGACATCATGTCACCACTTTGGCTCCCTCATTTCCCCTCGGACCCTCTACCTCCTTGTTCTTCTATCACGTCTTCCGATCTGCCCCTCTGGACACACCGGGACTTCTTCCATTTTCTGCTTCTCCAGTCAGCCCACGAGGCCGCGCTCCCACCACACCTCCGTCCTAATTTCCCACCCGGTGTCTTGTGAGCCATTAGTCTCCCCCCCCCCCCCAACACTCTCCTCGCCTCTCAGCCCTTCTTCGCCTCCGCTGTCGCTCAACTCCTTGATCGCTCGTCCCTCGACCGTCCTTCTCTCTCTCTCCCTCTTGCCTCCCTTGGAAAATCTGACTCCAGCTTTAATGCCATTTTCCCCCTCCTTTTTTTTTTTTTCCCGCCCACCCACCCACCTACCCCTGCCGGGCCTGTCCGCTCATTATATGCCTACTTATATCATCTCTTGCTCCCCTCCCTGATATACCTCTTTTCTCTCTCTCTATCTCTCTCTCTCTCTCTCTGCAGGACGCTTCCTCAATGGCAGCTACTGCTCTTTTGAAGACGGTGACTGCAGCTGGCAGCCGGTGTCGGGCCGCGGCCTCTCATGGAGGAGGTTCCAGTCGCTGCCCAAGGCGACCCGGCAGAGTTGCCGGGCTTCAGGTAACCCTTTGACACAGTCCTTTCTGTACGGTGCAAGTTAATAAGAAGGTCTTTAAAGGGAGAGATTTAATGGTATAAAAAGACTGAGGGAGTTACAACATTAAATTATTCACACGTTTAATGATTTTGTCACACTTTTTTTTATATATTACATACCCGATATATATTTAGAAAGGTCATAAAGTAATGGAAGAAGACTGCAGCTCCTACTTGAACTGGTGGGCATAATGAGCTCTGCTGCTCATCCCACAAATGCATGTTCCTTACCAGTTAAAGAGGGATATTCGGGATATAGAATTATTAGACGAGAGCTTCGTTAGATGAAAGAGAGCCATACTCCAGTCCTTTATCACATCATTGGATTCAAAGCAGTTTCACTGAGACAATAATTTTACAATTAATACTTAATTACAATAGCAAATTATAGTTCTCTTATAATTCAATACAAACTACCAAATTTAGCCTTGATTGCTTAAAAGTAATTAGTACTTTTAAACTTGTCTCTTCTGCATCTCGTTCCTTCGTTTAACTTTTAATGCAACTGCCTTGAGAATTATGACACAAAAAGGTAAAGTGAAGAGAAAAAAATTGCTTTTTTTTCTTCCACCTAACAACTGCCTCTTTAAAATGAGTAATGGCTATGATAATAGGAATATCAAACATTACATAAAACTGCTGAGAATCTTTCTGTTCTCTTCTCTAGCTGAATTAATTGCATTCTCATTTCACCCCCAAAGAGAGCAAATATGTATATTTTTACTCACAGATTAGATTATTTCCTAGAGATAATTTTGAAACGAAGACACACATTGTGATCTAGACGCTGGTATGTTCCCGAGGGGTTGTAAAAGATCGGTGCACGGGGGGGGGGGGAAAGTGACGGTATATGTCACGGACCCTGACTTGGATTCCGTGACGCTCCAGACATTGATGTGTTGTTCTCGCTCAGCTCGGAGATGTTCTACTCGCACAACGCCGGCGGAGGAAAGCGCTCCAGTTGCAGTTCATCGTCAGTGCAGTGACTCAAGTGTGTCTCTAGAGGAGGTTTTAAAGTTTCACTTTTGCTGAGGCCTGTTTTTGATCTCAACTATTTACAGAAATCTCAGAGGTAGCGTGGGGGGACTTTAAATGAGGCATTTTAACTTTTATAGTAAGTGATTCAAAACCATTTTTTTTTGTTTGTTTTTTTGTTTTGTTTTTTGCAACAGTCTCTTGCAATGACCTGAAATTAAGGACAATCACTGATCAAAATCGTACTTTTTTAATATTTTAATTCGATTGGACACACTTAACTTGAATCTACTATTCTAATATGTTTGTCTTTTTATTCAGTGATTCAATTTAAAATGTGTCCTTGTATGTCAGATTGATTTTTCTTAGTAAATTAATAGAAATAAATTAATAGAAATAAATTGATGTTTCAACTTGTATTCCCCTTGTATTCCTCTTTCTGCTTCAAATAAATCCCCCATCATCCATATTGTAAAGGTTTGTAATTTGACACCAGCCTCATTGCCTTGACCGAGTGTATCGAATGATCATACACGGAAAAAAAGCTCAGATTATCCAAACAAAAATCTCTGAAGCCAAATACTATTCCACAAATAAAAACATGTTTAAAACTAAAGAACTGTTTGACTTTTCTTTTTTAGACTTGATATGTGATAATCGTTTCCTCACACTAGAATGCATGATAAACAACTACCAGCTCAAAAGGTGAGACAGTTCCTCTCAAGCTGAACTGATTTAATTTGTAACTTTGTTGATTTTTCCACTAGTTTGCTTGTGGTGAAAATAGAAAAGGTACGGCGACGTTGCTCTGCTTCTGGTTATAATCTGCAGTAAGAATGGGAAAGTGATTGCTTCAAATGGATCAAATGGATGTGTTCCAAAAAAATAAATAAAAATCCTGTCACGGTTTGAAGTCATATAACTAAAACTCAAACTTCTGTGTGAATGTGTGATTGATAATCTGCTCTGACATTTCTTTCTCTCTCTGTGTTAATTAAAGGTGCTACATTCACTGTGGAAGGAGGCCAGTCTAAAGGTCAGCGAGGCTTAGCTTTACTAAGGAGCCCACTCTTCCCTCCTCCTCTGAGAAACTCCCCGTGCACGGTAAAACGCCTCACAACACTTCTCCTACTTTGTCTCCAGCAATGTTTCACGTAAAAGTAAATTTTTCATCATTGTCCATGCATTTTGTTATTAGAAATGGGAAATTAAAGTTTTAATAAGTCATACCTCTGAATAATTTGCAATAGAAATTGATTTTATCGAGGTTTAACTTTGATTACTTTGAGGCCACGTTAAGTTAAAATGTATATTTTTTTGCATTTTTGTTTCAGAAAAGGTTTGCATTTACATGGCGGCATTTTCAAATCGATGTCCATTTTACATGGAAATGACAGTAACGCTGAAAACAATGGAGTTACCATGCCAGGCCACGAGTTGGCACCGTTTTTGTAATGAGACCACACATGCGTGCAACGAAAACACGACACGATAAACATCAACAAGGGCAAGTACACGGACATTCATATGGACAGACAGTGAACTTGCATTGCTATTCCGGTTGACTCCCAACTATAAAACTACCAAGTCCCAGGAGAATATGGACGGGGGAGTCACGACACTCTTGAGGAAAACATTGTTGTGATTGTCCATCTACTCACACATGTGCAGCAGAAGTTTTTGCTACGTTCATAAAACATCACGTTATGTTGTTTGTTGAACATGACAATGGTTGAACATTTAGCTTTGGCGATATCTAAAACTGTCTTGACCGTTCAACTAATCTGTTTGCTGGAGGAGGCGGCTTTTCTTCTTTTAAAACTCTTTAGTTTCTCTGACAGCAATATGAAAAGAATGTAATGTAAGTAACATCACAAACAACCCAGAGCTATGGTGCATTAGCATTTATCTCAAATGTTTTATTGCTGCTTCGAGTTATCACTTGTTCATAAATCTTTTGGGGGGTGGTGGATTTTGGAGCATTTTCTTCCTTCATGTAATTCATATATAATTTCAACTGAACTCATTTTCACTTATTTGCACAACTTCAGCTTCTTAAAGGTATACAGGAGGATTTTCCCGAATTTTAGGAAAGAACCGCCCTCTCCACCTTTTGAAAAAAATGTGCATGCGCAACGCTGTACCTGCTCCCGAGACGGAACGCCTACTAAAACGCGTGCGAGAGACATGCACGAGCCCAGTTCTCCTCGTGCACGCTCTGTTTACAAGTCACAAGTCGGCATCGCTCACATAAGCTCACTTTACAAGAAGATTTGCACCAGAGGGGGTGAAACTGTGTAAAAATGTCCGAGAATAATGCGTCGGGTCGGCCACCGGCATGATGAGGACCGTGTGGAGTGAGCTGCGTGCAGGGACAAGCACGTACGACGGGCTTACGTCATATATCACCAGAATGATTGACAATTGGGAGGACCAGTTATTTTGATGATCCACCCGGAAGAAGAAAATCCTCTACTATACCTTTAAAAAAAAAAAAAAACAATCACTTTAATCAATTTATATATTATCTTGCTAAAGTGCTGGAAAAGAAAAAACTACTTCATACTGAAGTTTATTGAGTGTAAATATCAATTATTAAGTGTCACACAAACACATTTAGCAACATTTCTATAGCAACACAAATTACTTACGTGTGTAATAATAATTTGAAGAAGAAGGGAAAAAAAGGAATTTGCACAGATGCGCATTCAGCTCACAATTTTTGATGCATCAAGTAAAAACTACCATTTGTTGTCTCTTTGAGAAAACAGTTCAGGAATCCAACTCCAATATTCCAAGGCAGCTGGTTAGCGCCGCGCCGCCTGAACGTCCTGGGAGAACCGGCGCAGACAGTGAGGCTGAACCTGTCAATCACAGGTCGAGTCTTCTGACCTAGATGAGAAAATCCTACAAATCCTGCATTATTAAGCTCCCGGTGCCGTCTGAGAAGGTCTCAAGACAAACAGGCTGCACCGTGCGTGGCGTCTCCAGCGACGCTGCTGCATCATGCCGCCGTGAACTCCGACCTGCTGCTTGTTTGCGGTTGCTCATTTGAAGTCAGGGTGAGGAATAATTGGAGGTTGCACAGGGGAGGAAGGCGGAGACTGATGCGCAGGTCAAATGGTCAGACGACGAGATGAGAGGGTGAAATAAAGTTAGCCCTTCTTTCCGATGGAAATATGCAAAGGACGTGAAGGCACAGGCGGAAGAGAGCAAGCGTGAGGCGGATGCTTCAATCTCAGCCGTACGTTTGAGGTGTCTGTTGTCAGCGAGGCGCCGGAGTACACCGCCGCGGACCTCGCAGCTTCTTGGCACGCCGCCAAAGATTAGCAACGATTCCAGATTAGCGCGCTAAATCCTTCTTTCGACGCTGAACTGGTGCGGCTCAACCCCGCCTGTCTGCTTCTTGGACAACTATGTTGAGGATATTAGTTTGGGGTATTAGCGACACAACACACTCACTTTCATGTCATGCCCGGTGTGCGCTGTGCAGCGCCTCTAATCTTGATCTGTAAAATGGTCGCCATGTGGCCGTGCCGCCACCGATAAGAACCCGCAGTCAGCGACACACAATACAGTGTTGAGGTTCTTTTTCGTTTTTGTTATTATTATTTTTTCGTCACAAGGCTTAAACCAGCGTCTGTTCCACTCAAATGGTGGAACAAGAATTATCCTCCTGCTTCCAAAAGAAAACAAAACAACAAGACAAAATGCCAGAGAGCAATATGGTCACATCCAAAGCTTTAGATTGAGACTTCCCATTACATTGTGTAATTCCTGTCACAGCCTATGAGTTGTTCATTTGAATTAGACAGATCCCTCCTGGAAGCAGTAGCATACATCGCGAAATACACCAAATTATAATCCTGATTGAATTCTATTAATCTTGTAATAATTAGACAGAACAGATGGCTGGTGCTGATTAATCTCGGTGCAAATTTAAGCTTTTAACTGATAACACATTTGGCTAGTTTACTTCAGTCGTGAAATCCTCACTGGAAAAGGAAGTGGAAGGTTTTTTTTTGTTTGTTTCTTTGTTTGTTTCATTGATGCATCGAGTGGAAAAACTGACTAATTTAGTACCTATTCCAAAGCATCCTGGTGTTTTCGACAAAATCCTGAAGTTGACAGTCATTGCAAAGTCTTTTTTGATGTGCGACTTTTGATTTGAAATGTGGATTTTTGTTTTGTAATTAAACAGGAAGTTGCAGCATTTAAGCACATATGGTACGATTTAAAACAGGCTTTCGTAACACAGCTGCTTTATCTGTAGTTTACTGCAAATCTGCTTTTTTACACGTAGCAGTGAGAGGAAAAACTCCAACGAATCCATAGATAGTGTTGAACATCCAGCACTACTTCCAGTGAACATTCCAATATCAATGGGTTTAACTGCCGGCACAGTTCTGTATTGTACAAAAGACATAAAAGGATTTTTTTTTTTTGGAATCGGCCAAATCGATCTCAACAAAACAAAAAGAACCGACTCGTACATCAAAATAAATCGACAGTACATCAGAAACACAGCAGGGACTGAAGGTCTTCCAACAGACATCCCCACAGTGTGTATTAGCATTTTATTCTGCTCAGCATGGGGTAGTCTAGGAATAGTGTTAGAACAGTCAACCTGCTGCATTATTAGTGCTAAGGAATCCATCATCAACTAGGTTAGAAGAAGATTCTGGATATTTTTTTTTTCTTTCATTTTAAGAGAACCGAAGAAAGCAGGCATTCAGAGTGGGTTTTTAAGAGCCTTTACGATTCAAAGTTATAACAACATTAAAACGTCTTGAATAGAGAAAGTGTACAAGGAGACCTGCGCTCACTGGTGTAATCTTGTTTCCCCGAGTGGTTTACTAATCATGAGTCACATTTTTGCTACTTTTCGAGCTTCTTCACTTACCTACCATGATTTAGCTTCTGCATGTATTGTGGCACAGTCTAATGCTCGATTCAGCCGAAGTTACATCAGTTAGTTGGAGGAAGATTCTCTCTGTACAGCTGAGCAAACTAGCAGCATGCAGACAAGCTGTAGTACTGCATCACAGGTTATTTTCACACGTCTGTTAGTTCTTAACTGATGGTTTTCTAGAATTCTCCAGTTGTAGCACTCATTGCTGGTATAAGCTAATGAACAAAGCCTCCTACTGACTCTTGTGAGTGCTGCGCTGTAGTGTGCAACATGGATTTTCATAAACATGGACGTACTTCAATATGCAAAAACAACAACGATATCCTGTACCTTACAATGTGAACACAGAATCAAGCAGCACCCGGAAGAAAGCTCAGTATTGTGGGAGTAGATGAAGAACCTGGTCATGGTTCTGCATCCTACCTGATTGGGAATAGGTAAATTATTGTTTTCATTGCAGTGGCAGTTGAGATTCCAGTCTTACAACATGTCAAACCGGTCTCACTGTCTGATATGAGAAAACAGTTTTTAAACGGTCAGAATTGGCACAGCACACTCTCAGAGGAAGAAAGTATCGCCTGCTTAAGCTGATGTGTGATCTTGCTCGGACAGGTGCGGTTCTGGCTGTGCTCCGGAGGTCTACAGATGGGCTCGCTGTCTCTGTGGATCGTGGAGAACAGCACCGGTCCAGACGAGCAGCGGCGACTGTGGCACTCAGCCAGCGAACCCAAATCTGAGAGGGGCTGGAAACTCATCGTCCTCCCCCTCTACGGGCTGGCAGACTGGTATGAGGAGCGATCACCTGCACCGACGACATGACAGGCAGCAGCGATTACATCATGTTGGTGTGTTTGGGGTTGTCTGAGAGCGTCAAACTGGCAGTTGCCGCTTTGAAGTGTTTAAGAGCCGATCAGTCATCCGGCTCTCATCCCAACAAACCTCTGACACACTCCCACAAATACTTAAGTGCTCCCACTGCAAAGGAGGTCTTAAGAAACACAGGAGCCCTCCCTAATAAATGCAGATTTTCTGAATTTTTTATCCCATTTTCTGAGAAACATTTCCTCCCAACGCCATGAATTAATGAAGCCCAAAGGGACGTGTGCCTTATACGATGGACCTGCTATGTGTACAGTCGTACAAACCCCCCCCCCCCCCCTCTTTGTTTATTCCGCTCGTCTGTGATGCAGGGAAGAGAAATCAATACACAAGGCA
This sequence comes from Blennius ocellaris, assembly GCF_963422515.1. Classification (NCBI taxonomy): domain Eukaryota; kingdom Metazoa; phylum Chordata; class Actinopteri; order Blenniiformes; family Blenniidae; genus Blennius; species Blennius ocellaris. Next base: position 5,030,173 of record NC_137666.1, read on the forward strand.
CCGCACTCCACTTGCCTTCCAATTAGCTCTGGCCCTGATTTCCCTGAATGAAGGGAGAAACTAAACCAAAACAGAATAAAGTGAGAGAGAAAAGGGAGTGAGAGCAAGAAACCCCAGATAAGACATTTCGTCTCTGTTTGCCTGACTGGGGGTTTCTTTGCCATTCAAGCTTGGATAATCCCGCTCCCCTGAGAGTGATTAATTTTTGATTCCTGGGTTATGTAGTCAGCTGTGCTTGTGCTCTTAATTAGAATGTCATGTCCGTAACCACGAGGTGAACCTGCCAGACATCGCACACTGACCTTTGGAGAGCTTAAATGGAATCAGAAAGGCTGCCTCAAGTGCAGGCAATAGTCGGGAAGCAGCAAACTGTAATGTAGAAACCACATCTGAGGGTTTCTGTCAGAGGAGCCGAGGAATCCGTTTCAAAATCTTCAATTGTTCAAAGCCTCATTTGGACTTATTGTTGCTGCGAGCGAGAGCCTCTTCATGTAAAACTTAAGGAGTGTAACGGCCCAAGGAAAAGGCTCAATGTATTGAACATGTCATTACATTTAAACGACATTTGAATGGCGATAAGTAGTAACTCTGGAGAAATGTAAGGGAAGCTCTAGGCTTTAGATTAAAAGAACTACACTCTTTACAAATTCTGAATTTTACCTGCTTTAGTGGGACCAATGCCCAGCCTCCTGGGTGAATCCTGCTGTAAATACTGTGGCCGTCCAACGTCATTAATGTACATATTGGTTTTATGGCTTTTAGGTCAGTTTAAAAATTTAAAAACATCGCCCCTTCAATTATTGCTTGAATACAGCTCAAAATATCAAACTAATTTCTAGATGAATTTGCTAAACTCATTCACACATAGGTTGAATCTGCATCAAGCACATAATAGAGATAGCTGATATGGGGAGCCAAATTGCTTTGCATAGTATAAAGATCTACTGTTGTAGAATAAATACAAACTACCACCGCTTGCAAAGTTGAAAAGTTTGAAATTGATTGCTATACATAAGAAATCCCCAGTTCATATTTCCACCACACTTACAGGAGGGCGTAACATTCAAGCACCTTTAGGCCATAATAAATTCTTCAGCATATCATCAGTCTAAGTGCTCTTAAAATGACATGAGCTCAGGCATTATTCTGTCAACTATCGTTGTTTTCTTCTACAGTTGCAGAAAAAAAAATTTTTTTAATTCATGTGCAGTATTCCATATTTCAGAAGTTTTTTGCTGGAGAGACAGAAACACGTGCAGAAACTATAAAGGACCTTAAAGACGACCGCAGTTTACAAGGACTTAAAATGCACCCTTTAATTGTAAAAAAAAAAATAAAAAAATCAGTCATCATCTCACTGTATTATTTGTTTATTTAATTTCATCAGAATCAAAATGTCAATGTTTACTTTAAATCAAACAACCAACACTAAGCCTACAAGTTTTTATGTTGGTGTATTTGCCTCCTTCCTGACAACCTCTGTAAGTTTCTTGCAGCTTTACTTGTTAACATCAATTTTAATGAGTTACTGAGACATACTGGTGCCGAATAACAATTTCAAACCAATCTTATGTATGGCATCGGATCAAATACCCAGAGAGGTTAAAAAAACATATTTTGTTTTTTTCTGAATTATTCCAGCAACTCTCAATGGTGTAAAAAGCCAAATGGTTCATTCTCTTAGTACAGAATTGAGGGTACAGTAGGTGTAACGTGCTAATTTGAATTTGTGAGTTGTTGTTTATTTTTTCTTTAACCTGCAGACGGAGCGAGATTAGCTGTTCCCTCATTTTCAGCCTGCACACTATGCAAACTCTTGACTCTAACCTCATTAATTCCAGAGAGACATCCGAGGGGTATTAGTCTTCTCGTCTGAGTTTCAGCAGTACAAACAGCATCAAAATGTTAAAGTACTGCTTTAGAGATTTCACATTAAAGCCCTTGCTCGCTTCCGTGTTTGTGCAACTGTAGCAACATTTAATTTGGAAGCAGAAAGTACATTAAATTCTCACAGAAGTCAAACTTCTCCTTTGTCTGGCCTGAAAGAGCAGACGGCCTGTAACAATACAGACGTGAATGTCAGAGGACACGAAGCGCATCTGGCGAGGCCAATTCTCCCTGGCAGTTTTCTTAAAGCGCGATAAATTCTTCCTCACGTCATTTCAGCCGAAAAGCGTCCGTCCGTTGGCCGTGGGCGAGGCGATTAAAGCTGCTCTGCTCCTCCTCAGGTTCTGGCTCCAGTTCAGCACAGAAGATGGACCTGGACCTGGCTCCGCCATCTCTCTCGACAACATCTCATTCAGCATGGACTGCTTCCTGGCGTGTGAGTTAAATGTCAATTCCTTCCTTCCCCCCCCCCCCCACTCTTACTTATGGCTGAGTTGAAGTAAATTGTGTGACTGATTGTGTGAATCATTTGCCATGACAGGCAACGAAGGGGGTGAACAGAAGTTGGAGCAGTTTTTACAGACGCTTTAGTTGAACATTCAAAGTGACCCAAAACTGTTAAATTAATAATCGGTACAGGTCTGCCTCAATTTTATGTTTAACAGAGATAAGATTTGACCGTGCTGCAGTTTTTGTACACTTTGGAGCATATCATCAAACGCTTTCTTATTCATGATTTATTGATTTCCATTCCTCAGCCATAATTATGCAGTTCAAAACAATTTTTTTTAATTATCTTCCGAGATAATTAAAGAGGACCTTTTACGCTCAATGTCAGATTAATTCTTCTTTTTTTTTTTTCCTCCCATTACTCTTCAGCATTAGATATTCATGATTTTTGGTTGTGAAAACGCTCTTCTCATGTTATACCGGGATAGTTCACTTTCTGTTTAAAACGATCCATTTTAGCTGCTCTCTCTTTACCCTACCGTATTTATATTCATCCTGCCTGCAGCTGGTTCGATTTTCTGAAATTAAAATTGTCAAACAGTGTGCAGCAAGTGGCTGCTTCTACTCCGTAATAACCAAAATGTTTAATTTCTGACAGTTTTTCAATATTATTTTATGGTTTCACAAATGCGTGACACACTGTGAATCCTGGACGTCCTGCAAGCAGCAGTAATAACTATTATCGCTATCAAATCTCTATCTCTCTGCTGTTTGGTAGCTTTTTAATTTTGTAGGCATCATAAACGTTGCAATTATGATTACGAGAAGTATTTATTCTATATAATGTTAGCAGAGTGGGAATATAAACTTTTATAGGCCCCTCCCTAAAAGCCTGCGATCTTAAGATTTACTACTTAAAAGAAACCTCAGTCTCAATAACAGTGAACCTGCTAACAAACAGCATTTAGTTTCGTAATTTGTCACCAGCCTCATTTTTGTGCGGTCTGCTGTTGAACTTGTCGCAGATGACCAAATAAGGGAATCAGTCATGCTACGCATTACAGTTTCTTTCAGAGAGTAATTTAAAACTTCTTTCATCAGTTGGAACAAACAACGATCTTACTAAAACTGTTTGGAACCTGATTTGCTAAAATCCTGCATAAAATGTGATGAAATGCATACTTGTGCAAAAATGCAATAATTTTTCAGGTGACTTAAAAATAATATGAATACTATGAGTGACATTAGGCACAAAGAGGTGCATTCAAATAAGGGTTTACATGATGATGATGATGATCATGATGATGAAGATCAAAGCTTATGAATCTGAATTTTAGGAACTATATTTTTATAAAGTCTACAAAGAAATAAATCAAAATATAATAACACCTCTCCTCTACATGTCCTTTTTAAATGTGGAGACTCAAAAACAGACCATTTTAAACTATGACAAGAATTCTCAGTGTTCACGAATCACATTGTGCATCGCTGAATTAACATAGACGCCTCCCAGTATTTTGTGCAGTCTGGTAAACACCCCTAGTGTTCCATATTCATGCCGGTAAACACACTAAATAGATTGTGGTGTTGTGTTTGTGCCTCTGTCATCCATGATCTTCATTGTAGTAGATCAGCTTCCTCACGTGTGCATGCAATATCGTTTGTATTTCTTTTTATACGTGCACTGGATCAGTAGAGCAAGTCCTTATATAGGTGCTGAGCTGCTGTCTCACTGTGTCCTCTTCACAAAGGTGATTTTCACTTTTATTTGTGGTAGTAAATCCAAAGATGATGGTCCTGTTTACTGGATGAGTGCCTCTTAACTTTACTGTGTATCGATTAAACTACATTTAGCTTCCCATTCATAAAGGGAAGCTAGAAGTTCTTTTCAGCTGTTTTGTTGCTGCTTCTTGTCGCCATAAATGTATTATTTTTGTTTCTTCTAAAAGTGCTAACACCAAGATTATAGAGCATAATAGAGATTAATTAGCATTTTTTTTCCTTTCACATTGTACTATTGAACTATTTCTGGGGCCTATTATTAGTAAAGTTTATTTGAAGTCTCATTTTCTGCAGTAATGGGATTATTTAACATTTACTGGCACTAAAAAAAAGACAAAAAAGTTTAAACATATGCTCCTTGCCCAATATGTCTCCTGCTCTCTTTGGGATGATCTTGTGAGATGCACTGCATCTTTTCCGTCATGCATATGGACCAAACTTTATTGAAATTATATACATTACTACATTCCTCCGGCGTGCGTTCTTCAAAGCATTTGATGTGTCCTGAAATGTCAAAACTGTTCAATTCTGCTACAATGCAGCAGTCTGATTGATAAGGTCTTATGTCTCAACGTTGTACTGCTGCCTTCGAAAGGTCAAACCTCGCGTCACCTTTCTAGATATTTTTGTGCTATAATTGAGATGGTTTATCAGTATCAAAACAGCAGTGGGATGACAACCATGTAAGAATTGGAGTGAAAGGTGAGGAGTTCAGTTCCTCCCTCCATCTCTGCCGATCTCGAGGAAGGTGTTCCAGCAGTGACTGGAATAGTAATGTCTGAGTGTTTGAGTATCGCTCCAACAATGGGAGCTGAGGTAAAAAAAAAAAAATGCACACAGCTGGACTGCCGACACCAGGGGGTCTGCACCTGTGGCTCTTTAGCACCTCTGTAGCTGAAGCTTTCACAAAAGTATATGTAAATAAACATTTTACCTATTTTTTTTATTATTCATTTGCCCACCAGAGGCATTGTCAGCCTCATTTTGAAGGTTAAACGTTTTTTTGCGGCTCCACTAAAACGTCTCTTTCGGCCATAAAGGTTATAGACCTCTGGGCTACATCATGCTTGAGAACTCAATCGGATTGGTTCTCGTTTAGTGTGTTGCATAGATTCTTCTTTTTGCCCAATGAAGTTGCAAAAGTGGACCAGGAATTTTTTGAGAGTCTTCCACCAATTTCTGGCACCACATGTGATACAGAAAAATGTGCTTGAGGGTCTGGCAAGGATGTGAAATGTAATAGGTCACAAAAAGATAATGTCAAAAATTTTTATTTTTGACATTACAAAATCCACAAAATGACAATTATTTTGTATTATATAATGTTTGTGATGAGAGGATTTCACAGCAACGGCACTGATGCGTCGCGTCACTGTTCAGTCATATAATTCAGTTCCCAGCTCCAAGAATCCGTGTGCACCGCCTCTGTCAAGATAAAGCATTGAAAACTCTTCATTTGTCATCAGCGTTAGTCAAGCACGTCACTTCGGTACCAGTTTCCATCCCAATATGCAGCGAATGACTGGAACGCCTAATCTGTTTTGTGTCACCTTGCGATGATTTAATTTATTCAGCAAACGCAGGTCTAATCCTCGCTCTACTGTGAGAAACTACTTGTAAAATGCAATCAGATGCCGTCGTGTTATCAGTACCAATATGATGTGAGAAATTGCTGTTGATCTACGCTGGCGCAGACTCGCCGCCGCCCGACTTCCCGGGTCACGAGACTCTTTATTTAAAGACATGACATTTCCCGAGAGATATTTGCGCACCAATTTGTATTTTATGTCCCCTGGAGCGGTGACACTGGTATGGCAATTCATCCCTCTTCCGCTCACCATCCAAATGGCAAGTTCCTAATCTGGACTGGGTATCTATTACCTACAGCCACACTCGACACAGTCACTTTTTATCGCCTATCAATCAGGGCGGCTGATGTGAGACGCCAGAGCTCGGCAAGGGTGCGTCGTTTCCCCGAGTGATCTCTGTGACTGATTAGCGTGATGGATTTCAGAGCAATATGACACATCGTCATAATGTGCTTTGGTGAGAAAACATACTGCGAACACATTATGCAGACGATCAGCCATTCGTGGCCCCCTCCACCCCCGCCGCCCACGCGCCCCCGCCGTCCTATTGGCTTCGGTGTGATGTATGGTTTGGCAAGCATGTGTGCTCGATGATGCAGCCATTGTCCTTCAGGTGTTGGACCTTGCTGTCAGTTTTATCATTTCATCTTCACCGGCATCATTAAATTAGTTTATTGGGTTAGACAGCACGGGAAGTTCATTCTTTTCTCTCTGGCGTGTGCCATCACTTCTTTTCGTTTCCTTTGGGGTTTTTTTTTTGGGGGGGGGGATTTTTTTTTCCCTCCCCCTACGCACTGAGCTGCATTAACAGCAGCACCAGCTGCTTCTATAGAGATTCCCCGAGCAGCAGACTGTGATGTGCCTCCTCAGTAGCGAGTCCTTGACATCGCTCAACAGTCTGTACAGAGCTTCTCAAAAGATGAACACGCACCAAGAAAAAAAAGAAAAAAAAGATTTGGATGGAAACATGTTTTTTTTTCCTTGTTATTTGTTGTTGTGTCTGAAGACTACATGAAAGAATCTATTTAAACTGAGTTTTACTTGCTAAGAAAAAAAAAAAAATGGGCACAAAAAAATATTTCATCAGGCTTTTGACTTGTTCCAACTTCTCTGAGAATTGCATTGATCCAGATTTTTTTTTTTTTAAGAAATGTTGTGAATCAGATCCTCTGCTAGTATTTCTAAGTTCATTAATTTGAATCGGCATTTGAATTAACTTGATTTGTAAGAATGAAATTGGCCAATATATTCTTCTGTACTCAAATATTGTTTAGTGCTCTGCAAGCATATGGTTTTGTGCAGTTATTTTTGATTTTTATTGCAAACTCAGTCACAATATTATTTGGTTTCACATTGCAACAAATAATATTAAAATTAGATTTATGTTTAGATTGTAGTAAATTTCCTTTGTGAAAATATAGACATTTTCATCACATATACTCTGCACCACTTTAAGTTTAAAGGTTCACTGGAGATAAAATTGGGCTGTTTGTGGCCCCTCAACTAAAATGTGTTTGACACCCCTGGCTTAATCTGTTATTCAAGGGAACATTGCAAAGTAAACACAAAAAAGCAACAACCTCTTAATAATGGAACTGCAGAAGTGTTTTGAATATACACTCCTTCTACAAAGTAGTTCAGCTATGAGAAAACAACCCAATACCCAAGCGAGTGTCAAACTCATCATTTAGAAGTTGCTTATTTGAAAAGTAGTATGGAGTTAGTTGACGAGTTACAGAAAATAAAGAAAAGTTACTTTCTATCAAGTAAAGTAACACTTGCATTACTTCAAATGGTCTCCATCAGTTGGCCCTGTTTGTGTGTATGTCAGCTGTGATGTCTCTGCGTTGCTGTGACTCTGTCTGGGTCAGTCTGATGATGGATTCCCTCATTACTGTCGGTCAATGGGAGGAAAACCGCTGCATAATCTGAACATTAGCACTCTTTGAAAGAAATGTATTCATGAAAAGCTCAGAAAAACTACCAACTCAGTTCATAGATGGACTTCTTTGATGCTGGTAAACAGGATTAGAAAGCGTCAAGGCTTCAGCTTGGATTGTTTTCTTTGCACATATAATAATAAAATAAGAATTGCATAGTATAAATAAGTTACTCTCCTGTTTGCCACGACACTTCATCGTGTGTTATTCCCAACATTGACATTCAATACAGTCAGAAATTGAGCAAAATGTTAAGAAACCACATAAAAAATAAGATGGAAAGAACTCGTGTTTTAGAACAAAATACTCCCATCTTTATATTACAAAAAAACTTTCTTTTTTTTAAATGCCACCAGTATTTATGTATTTAGAGTTTGTTGTTAACGTGTTCAGGTCAAGTCCAGCATTCCTTTCTAATTATGCATTGACTGATGTCTCGTTTGACCGTTGTATCCGTGTTACCTGTCGTGCTAACATGTGTCAAGCAATCAGGAAACACAAAAAGGTAATTAGTATTAGTAAGTAAACACATGCATCTACCACTGTGTTGTCACACAGAGCTAATTAAAAGGAACTTTAATCATAGCTTTATTTTTAATTTTTTTTTTGAATCAGAATGGTTTATTACATAACATATGCTGGTGCAGAAAATTAATGGATGAATGGACAGGTCCCAACGCATGGTTTTAGTAGGCCCTGGTGGAGTCGAGATGTTTGGACTATGAAGCAAGTTTAGCAAAGCTCAGCTTCCTTTGTGTCAACAAACATTACATGTGCAACGAGCGACAACTCCCACCGCCACACTGATATCAGCTGTCTTTGACATCACAGGGCTTCGCTTCAGGCTCCGTGCACGTTCACATGGAAGGCATGGCGCTGTTAATCAGATACAACGCTGTCAAAAAGCGAAGCAGCAGCTGGATCTACAGCCATAGCTCCACGGAGAGGGAAATATAAATAGAAGCAGTAATGTGCAGTTTCCAGCAGAGTCTGTGTCCGTCAATGGTCTTTTATGCTCGCTCTAGCTCATGGTCATGGGGAGCTGCAGCTTCGCACACACAGACAGACACACACACGCACACACGATTACTATTAACACTACTGATTTGATCTAGACACTACATTTGTTTTGTTTTTTTACTCTAAGCGGAGATATAAATTATGCTGCCATGAAAGTGAGCTTCCGCATTGCTACCAAACTCGCCTGAGAGCCGTGCTGCCCGGGTGAGATTGTAAAATACAAAATGCAACAACTTTAGACGTTTATTGGGCACTTCATTGTATTTTGAACCAGACGATTTCTTTCAAATTGGCTTTATATTGACATTGTAGTCATTATTGGTAGTAACTGTTTGGAAAATATTGACATTTTCATCACGTATACTCAATGCAATGCAACAAAGAAAAACCTTCAGGTTTAAATTTTAATATTATTGTAGCACCGCTTTACCAGTCCAGTCCACCTAAGATGAATTTGAACTGCATGTGACCCCTAAAGTAAAATGTGTTTAACACCTCTGATTTAAATGTTGCACCTCACCGTTAGCACGAGGGGGCTCTGGTGTGGATTTTGGTCAGAGCTTATGCAATTTGAAGATATTTGAGGCCTCTGGCTGAGTGGGTGGGTGGTAACAGCATGCTCCACCTCCTCCTTCCATTTCACTCTCCCGTGGCTGGCCTCTGGTGAGCGTCAGGTAGCTTTCGGCGGCTGAGCTTAATGAACAGTGACAACCACGCCGGCTGTTGGCCTGCCCTCCGGTTCAGGCTGCTCCGCGGCGGACCGGCCGGGTCCTGCGTCTCGCCACAGCAGCATACCAATGGCCTCTTGTCTGCTTCGCAGTTCTGCATCCATGCCGGCCGTGCCCGGCATGACAACGAGGCAGGCTTTATTAGCAACTTCGCCTTAGACTTGAACAAGTTAAGCGCACTCATGGGTGTTAAGTCACAAAGACGCGCCGCTGTGTGATCAGCCATGCTGCGGCCACTCGTTTGGCACGTGTGATCCACCGAATCTGCACACAGACTCATTCCGCATCAAAGCCACCGAGCAGTGGAGACTTAGATGATCATATTTATTTGATGATTACGGAGCTGGGAATGAGCTATTGATTTTCTTCTCTGGCAGATTTTAGGTAAGCAGTGGCTGTGGCTTCTTAAGCTTTTGAAGACGAAATTACAAGGTTTCTTTGCTCTGAGACATTTTCAATGGAGACCAGCAGTCAAAGCCATCGGGGTTCATGGCAGAGCGCTGGTGTACATTTAAAGCCAAAGCAGCTTTCAAAGATCTTTATTACCGACAAGAATGCGAGTGACATCTGGCTGTAGCACAAAAGAACGCAAAGGTGAAGTTGCTGTTAGTCAAAGCAAGCTGGGTTTTCTTGCAATCCTTTTAGCTGGCGAGGTAGCCCCACCCCCACCCCCACGCAACCTTGTTGCTGGAAGGACCTTTAGCCTGAGGGGACAAAGTGGCGGGAAGGTATTTACAGAAACGAAAAGGCTTGTCTTCTTATCCGCCTGGTGTTCAGACATGACTCGCGTAGTGACGATCCAGGTGGCTCATTGGGCTGCGATAGATCCGGTGTCTGTTTGAGACGCCCCTCACGCGACTCTTTCTTAAGCATCTTGGAAACAGTGCACGATCTCCATCCGTCTTACTTGAATATGCTCTCGTGAGCCTTTAAATCATCTTTTGCTGCTGGTTGCCGTCCAGGGCAGCCCTGTGGAGAAAAACATGCAGCCAACAATCTGTTTGCTATTCTGCTACTGTATGAGACAGTACGGTCTACACCCATCCACCACCCCACCCCCTGTATGAAATGCAAATCGACCTGGAAAGCATGTAATCATGCAACAGACTGCTTCACATGCAGAACCGAAAGATGACGCCATATGTGGGTCACATGAACGCAGAACATCATTTACCCCTCATTGTCTGCACGCGTCAAAAGTCTATATGGAACACGTTGGAAATCATAAATTTAAAAAAAAAATTTAAAATGAAGAAGGTCTTTCTTCAGTTTTGCTGATTGAAGCACATCGGGTCCAATCTGAAACAGTTTCCTTCACTGACTCCACAGAGACGCCTCTGTAGATTCAGACGTCCATGGTGGCAACAGCAGGACCGAAAACAAAGGATGCAGTGTTTAAAAAAAAAAAAAGAAGTCTGGGTCACATATGTTTCTCCCAAAATGTAATAATCTATTAATTTTAACCAGATTATTTTTAATAGCTCTAGTTTTAGAGGCTTAATTTGATTCAATTTGATCTTTTCAGCATACATCCCTTCTTTCATTTCATTTTCTCTTCATCGCTTCAAATTTTATAATTGTGTACTTGTTTTTCTCATTGATTTAGTTTCACATGTGTTTATTTAAGAGTAGTTTTCAATGTTGTTTACTTTTATCATTTCTATGTATTCCCAGTACTTAAAATCTAATCTTTGGAGACTTTGGCGGTAATTTTACCATCAAACCCTTCTTCCCTGTATTTATATATTTTTAAACATGATATTCCCTTCATTTTAGTCTGTATTTACTTGCTTACTCCTTCTAATAATTTGTTTCAATATTTGAATTCTGTTTTAGCGGTCACACAATTTATTGGAATCAATTAGGATTTAATTATTGATGGAATCTTTTTATCTTTTACATTTATTCATTCTGACCCCACTTTTAAGGTACATTTTTATCCTTTTTTTTAATATATATCTCAGATGTGATATGCTGCTCATTCAGCTTGTTTGTCACTCGCCTGCTACAAACTTCTAGAATAGATTACATGAGCTCAAACAGACTTTGTCGCCACATAAATCACTGAGATTCAGAACCACTGAAGTCGTCTTGTAATCAAAGGTAATGCAACATGTTTTGGTTTATCTGTCATACCATGCGCTGCTCACAGCGGCGTAGCCAGACGGCCCCCGACATCAGTAAACTGTATCTGACGTTGCAAGAGACTATCACTTTAAGAGGAACCGACAAGAGTCGCGTAATGACAGATACACTTAGGACTCAAATTTGCAGATCATACTATCGAGGACACGTGAAACTGAACTTTTGGTGGAAATCACTGCTTAAAAACATCACTCAAGACACATTTACTGCTACTAAACTGAACACTGTGGCTGACCTTTTGAAAACCAAGGGAAAATGTGTACTTGTGCTGGAGTGGTGCATGCCCTGCAAAGTCTATAGACGTGATTGCTTGACTTTTAGATTTTAACTTGGTACTTTAAGGATAGGGTTGAACAAGCCCCCTGTCACCCACCCTCCCACACATTACTCTACTATTCCATATCAATACATACATTGGAAAAGCATGTAATCATGTTCAATCGGTAGGGTTGTTTGCTCTTGGGGGTGCCTGGTTTACAACTAAAATTTCATACTGCCAAATGCATTGCATGGACGTGATGAAAAAAAAAGATAATAATAGTCTGTGCAGTCATTTAGCTGAGCCACCATGGATACTCTGCCTCTCCACCTCTGTTGAGGACTAAAGAATGAGGACAGATGGCTGTTTATATTACATCAGTATCAAACTGTTCTGTTAGTTCCAGTGTGTTTCACTCCACTCATCTTTTAGCAAAAGAAGTTCCTCTATGTTGAACCCTTAAAGCCGACCAGCCAGTCTCTTTGCCTGAAAGACTACTTTCAGGGTTCGAATTTGAGACTGGGGAGATCAAGGTACCGACAAGCTTATGATCTGAGGATACCCTGAGGGAGTGTTACTGATAATTGGCAACAAACCACCCAGGCTGAAAGTGCTTACTCATGTGCTGTGAGGATGGACAGGGACAGACGCAGTGATAGAACTCACCCTCTCCAGTGTATACCACAAAAGGTCACACAAATGAAACGATGCACTTCCTTCTTTTTTTTTTCTTTTCTTTTTTTTTTATGTGTTGGTGAGCAGTCCATGGCTGCTGCACTTAACTCACTTCGTCACAGGAACATGGACAGGATTTTTGCTGCTGTGCTTTTATCAATGAAAGGCTTTCTGTTCCCTTTCAGCCAACGGTGAGTTTCCGCCCGTGGCGACCAGGCTGCCCTTCAGACCGACCATCCGGACACTACCGCCGTCCATCCGAAGCCCCTCAGTAAACTTCCCCACCACAGATTACTGTAAGTAAGAGATGATTGCTACAGAGGGAGCTGAATGTGTGAGTGATCCTTAAATGTGCTTTCCATCCACCCTCGGGGAGAAAATCTTCCACAGTGCAGTTTTCTGTCTGTTTCTCCCTCCATCTCGTCGTCGTGCTCTGCCTCCTCCTTCTGCCTGCATGAAATTCTGATTCACAATCACTCAACTTGTGCTAAGCAATGGCACAATGCATAATTGGGCCTCAACAAAGTAAGTGTGCCCCCTGCTGGTCGATAGCACAGCCGCATTCAGGGGAGTGCTGCATAGATCTCCTTTGGCATTAAATGGAGCAGGACGGGCAGTTTTGAAGTGTAAAATCCTCCAATTTGTCTCCTGAGAATGTCAATGGAGCCAGTTACACAGACTTGACATTTTCCACCTTGCGCTTTCTCTCTCTCTCTCCGCCCTCCATTCAAAAGGGTAAAAACAAGCAAGGATTCAATTTCTGTATTTAAAGTCATAAGTTCGAGTTACTTTCATATCAAGCCTGGTTTAAAAACACATTTTCTTTTGTGAGAAGCTTTGAAATACCAGAGGCACAATCAAACTTGAGAGATAAGACCATTAGAGTGGAATATGGTTTATGAAGAGTTCATTTTTCTCTGAAACACCTTCCACTAACCATGTATACAAAAGCACTTCTTATACATGCAATGAACAAATGACGAGTTCTTTTTTTTTTTTCCAGGCCAAGCACAATTGGTGTGGACAGCATTTCCTAAGCTTGCGGATTGTAATTGCATTCATCTATATCTTGTTTTCTCACCCAGGCGGTGTAAAAGCCTTTTATGGCATTCAAATGCTGTTAAAGCCAGCAAATCAATTTTGTGAAGCTCAGCGACTCACTTTCCATCCAAAGCTAGTTGCACATTTCAATCCAGCACACTGTGGGACAAAAGCAACACCCCAACTAACCTCCATGACTGAGACCAACCATTTAACTGCTCGGTTGAACAAAGTTTTGTTTAACTGCAAGAATAAAATCATTAGTCAGCTGTCAAATTTTGTCATCTGAAGCAAGAGGGTTTTCTTTTTTTTTCGATTTTGTTTCAAGCAGTTGTTCCAGGCTGTTTCAAACTGCAGGACACTTCCTTCAGTCAGGAAGCAGAAAAAAAACAAAGATTGCATTGTTGTTTGGCAATATGCATTAACAGTGGCACTTTTAGCGTCTGACCAAAAGATGCAAAAGAAAGTCACATTGAACAGTTTCGTGTCTAAATATTCAATGAACACTCTTATTCAAACTCCATGTAACTCAGGCAATAAGACTGACTTTTACTACTCAGGAAATACAATTAACGACGATCTCTTTGTAGCCTGGGGTATTTCTGTGGGGAGTTTGAATCTTCTTCTTGTGCCTATGTTTTTTGACAGACCTGCTTCCCACTCCCTATACCCACTGACTGTGGATGGTTTCTTCCTTTTCACCTAACTCAGGGGTCTGCAGCCATTCGTTTTCAAAAGGGCTCTTAACTATTGGTTAAAAGGGGCTTTGACAAAAGGAAAATAGCTACAAACCACTTTCAAGAAACAAGTAAAATGACTGTTTAAAAAAAAAACAGACTGCTTCAGAAATAGGCAAAATGGTGAAAACAGCTAAAATGTCAAAATGGTCTCGAAAATGCTGAAAAGGAAGGGTGAAACCACTAAAATCAGGTACAAAAATGACTGAAAATTAAATGTTTACCATCCTGAATTAAAACTTCATAATTTCAACACAAGATAGAATATTTGTGCTTGTATCATAACTACATATGAAACTGTGTTTGCCTCATTTTAAAGGTTAAACATGTTTGTCTTTAACCTTCCACGATAGATTAAAATGTTTATGCGGCAGAATACAGGATGGCGGAATCATGGCTGATAATCTCATATAGTAAATGGAGTTCACTTATACAGCGCTTTTCCACCGCGTGAGCAGTCCCCAAAGTGCTTTACACTATTAATCACATTCACACACCAATAGAGGTGACTACCATGCAAGGCATTCAGTCCATCCACCCCAGTGTGGGGTTCAGGGCCTTGCTCAAGAGATGGCAATCGAACCGGCAATCTTCTGGTTTGGAGACGACCGCTTAACCAATCTATCTCATAGATAATTCGAATGAACCAGAAAAAAACCCCAATATGTTAGAGAATAATACACCAAAACTTCGGTACCAACAATCTCAGCAAATGACAAACTTCAGTGATTGTCCATTTTAGAAGCCATTGGTCAGTTTTCATACTTAACCACATAAAAAAAAAAAAAAAACATCAATGAATTATTTTGAAAGCAGGACTGAAAGCTGCTTATCAAATAGTTTCTCTGCAGCAACCATTACACAGCAACCGTTTACCCGGGAGCAATAATGTCTGTGACAGTTGTTATTATGTGACAGTGTCGGAAATTACATGATGAGAGAGTACACCACACAACTATCGCCCACAGCTGCTCATCACCCAATCAAAATGCAGCGGAATATGATGATCAACCGGACAGCTCTCTCTGTCTCTCTCTTTGTGGTGTTGGCATCTTCAATCGGCCTCTTTTTCCAAGCTTCCCACCACATCCAGAATCTCTTTCTCCTCCTGCTCCTGGATTTTTCCAAGCGCATATATACGCCACGAATAGAAGGGCCCGTGTTCTGGTCGGCATCATTTGCTTGGCTTCGCAGTTGCGGCGGGGAACAGTGATGACGTACACGGTGTCCACGGCGAGACAGTCTGCATCGCCGTTCAGTATGTGTTTGGACGTCGCCTCCGATTCAGTGGAGGTTGACATTGTGCAGTGGACAATGTTGTTCTACCCAAACTGAGCCACAGTTGTGTGGTCTGCATAAGTGTTTGGTTTTCATCACCAGGATGACATGGTCCACGTCTCAACAGATCAAATCAGAGGTTGCTTGAATGTAAGCAAGCCTAGTAACAAACACGCCATTAGAGGTTTTGGGATCGGTGGTTCACCTGAGTCTGGTGTGTTAGCAGGGGACAACAATGAGGTGTGAGCGATGACAAATAAGCTGCAGAGACTTTGAACACCAGGTGTCAGTCCCATCAAGAAATTAACACATTGGATCCAACACAGGATGTGACAGATGTCCGAACTGCACTTTTCTTGCAGCAGATCTCCTTCATTTGTGTTGATCTGTGCAACGTCGCTATATCTTCTCATGTTTTGAGTCCTCATACTTTTTTGAAAGCTCTTGGTGAGTTCCTCAGAGGGTTAAGAAATTCCACTCCAGCAATCCCATGTGTGTATTTTCCTTTAGCACACAGCAGGGCGGTTATGAGGGCTTCGCTTCTATAGCTTATACAACTCATTCAGGGTACCGAAAAGAACACAAAACAAAAAGGCAAGAAAATACAGCGAAGGAAACACTGATATACTTTCTTCTCAAAGAATCGCCTCAACAAAAGGATGATGAGTGAAGTGCTTGGATAGAACCAGTTTTCCAGGTGAGAGTGAGCCGGCCATCTAAGAAAAGTGTTCTTATATAGCGTCCAAAGCATGTAAACGATTGATAGTCTAGAGAGAAACACAATACGACTGGTCCATGACCTGATGCTGAACATGTCAGAGAAAGTACAAAAAAAAAAAAAAAAAAACACCACACAAGAGAAAGTTGTGAACACAAAGTTTTTATTTCTTTCGCTTTGCTGTTTCTTCAGTCGGAGGGAAGCAAAATTAAAAGAATTGGCACTAAGTGGGGGACGTGCCTAATTGATTAAGAGTGAACAGCTGGTCAAATGGCTGCCGATTCAACAAACAGCATTCGATCTTGAGAAGAGCGGCTGATAGATCGAAATAGATCCAAACCGAAGGCTCATTTACTCTGCGTACACCTTCAATATCTTCAAAACAAAACTGTTGACGTCACCCAAAACTATCTATCTTTCTATCTATCTAGAAACATACCTAGAAAGTACACCGAACAGCAGCATTCTGAAGCGTACCAACGTTGACTATTTACTCTCAAATTGGTGTTTCCAGGACCTAATAAGCTAATTCGTCCTCTTGCCGTGGAAGTTTATCTCATTTAAAGTCCTGCCATGTGTCTTTGGTTCTTGAGCACAAAGTCGAGTGTTTCTCTTTGGAGGGTCACACGGGGACAACAGAAGATCAGACACAAACATGACTGAGCCAGCCTTCAGACATGAGAGGAACTATGCTGTGTAAATATGTATAGGATTATGTAGAAAGTGATTCATATCAGAGAACTTGCCACCTCAGGTTTGTTGCAAGGCCAGCAGTGGAAAGGCAATTTCATAGTGGTCACACAGGTAGTGCTTCATATTGTTACAATAAAAGCGGTGGGACTTAAAGATCCTCAGAGGAAGATGGAACTTCGAGATCTCACCTGTCTCGCCCTTGTGATTATCATAGATATTAACTCAGGAGGGGGGTGGGGGGTGAGACTGGGGGCGGGGAGGGGGGGGGGGGACTCGCTGTCTTAACGTTGGGCTATTTCAAAGACAACCTTGAGCAGTTAACATTCGCCTGGCGTTGTCTCCCTGCCTTCCGCTCAGGAGTTTGATGCCTTGACATCTGTAGGGCAGGACGGCGAGCTTGATGAGGGTTTCAGCTCGGCAGACCCGTCACTCCCAACCAGAGAGTCTCGCCGTCCCCCGACACGCTCCGTGATTAACCCCACCGAACATCGACGTGTCCTTTCCCTTCTCCCCCTCATTTCTCTCTTTCCCCATGCCGGCCTCTCATTCGGGACATTTTGTTCCCCTTTTATTTTTCCATTTGTTTCCCGTCTGCTCCATGTAAAAGCTATTATTGACTGCCTGTTAGTTCAACATCGCTGCCTTCTCACCCCTTCGCCCGGTCTCTGTCAGCGCTCACTCTGATCTCACTCTGCTATCCTGCTTCTTCCCCCTGCTCGTCTTCCTCACCCTGACTTCACCACCCCCCTTCTTTTATTTCCCCCTTCCTCTTGTTCTTCCTCCCCGTCTCCATTGATTCTCACACTCTGACGCTTTCACTTCTCACCGCTACCCTACTGTGTGGCACCCGTAACCCGCTGCTGACTCATCAGTTGCTTTTGTTAGGGTGGAAGTAGAGCTGAAGAACACAAACTACATTAGCCTTCTTTTCCTTTCTCTCTGCGATTAGCTCTCCTGGTGGGAAAGGAATGCATTGCTAAGCTCAAAATGAGCTCCAGGCTTATTTTCTGTCCATTCATTTTCCAAGAAAAACCTAAAATCCCTCCAAGAACGTTTGTCGTGCTTCTATTTATATTATCTTGTCATTTCATAAAGCTGTAGGTCCGCTGTTCCTTGGGAGTTTCACGTCAAAAAGTCTTGAACACATCTTTTTATTTTGTTCTCAGTTTTAAAAAAAAAATGCTTTTTCAAGCATGTCATGGGGTTTCTATTATACTTTGTTCATGAAAGATGGATTATGATGTTCCGGGGAAGCAATTCAATTTTTAATTTATTTTTCAGTTTAGTTATTCCTCGAAATTCAATAACAAAAATGACTTGATTTTTGGAAAATCAGTCTGACCCTATTATCCAATTTAAAAAAAACAAACAAAAAAAAAGCCTTTTTGTTTCCATTCATTTACTTTCCTCAATTAATCTACATGGAGCTCAAATGTCAATATAGAAAGTAAAGACCTTACAGGGGAGGTAATAAATTGGGCTTTTATTGGGTCGGCCTCGAAATGTTCTCCGATTTAGCCAATTTTATTGAGCTGCCAATGAAAGGCTCCTTATCTGGTGCCCAAGTCCATCTCAGTTGATTTGTCATAAAGATGATTGAGAAAAGTACTTTCCAGCTGCTTCACTTTTTTGGTCAAAATACCCAAAGTACATGACGTTAGGAGAGGGTAGTAATACACATTTGCCAAAATCAGAGCGATTTGCCTGAGAACTCGAGTCCTTGTATACCTTCAAGATCTGGTATAGAGAGAACTTCTCTCATGTGACTTTACTGAACCAGCTATAAATATCACCTTCCTGAATATCTGCTCATCACACTGTGCCTGCAAGCCTATTTTTGGATAAGTGGGTATAAAGATGGCTGAGGAAGAAAAAAAACAAGTCAGAATATGCTCAGTAAATCTGCCTTTTCTGCACAAACCCCAACAGAAAGAGGAAAACAAGAAAACCTTGATATTGAGTGCGAGTAGCACGTTAACGCTGCATATTTTTCCGTCTTCCATGTGGCTATTGGGAAACATCATTTGAAGACATTTTTGTCGCACGGATAGATCCTGTCATGCACGAGGTTGGAACTGCCATCACTTTAACATAAAAAGAAACTCGGGGAAAAGATGAGGAAACATCATACTTACTGTGTCATCTTGGTTTCCTCGCTTATTACATTTCACTTTTCCGGCAGAAAATGGGACATAACTCATTTTTGATCTTGAGTGAGTACAGCAAAATAAAAAACAGCTTTGTTTTCGAGTCAGATTGAAAAATTGCATGAAAAAAATTATGCATGTGTTGTGAACTTTGCAGCCAACTGTTTGATGAAACCTTCTGATCTGCATAAGAATAGAGTAAACCAGAGCTTTTTTTAATGTACGTTAAAGACTAATATCAACACTTATCACACATTAACTGATTAATTTGATCGGTAAATACAGCATCCACTGCTTCTATACAGTTACTTCATTTAACAACAGATACTCGGAATCTCTCAGCTCAAAGTTAGTAAAGTAACCGCTGGAGAAGTTGGTGTAGCTGTTAATTCCCAGCGCTCCATTGTGACTCTACACAAAAACAATCCACGTTTAGGATGAAATGCATTTGTTTTTCTCACAGTGAAATATGAATTCTTAACAATGACAATTCTAACTTGTTTCCTTTGAAGGTTTTTTTTTTTCCCCTCAGAATTTTCAAGTAAAAAAAATCACCTTGCATTCTTTTTTTTTCTTTCTTTCCGTGCACACCCAAGAGTTTGCTTTTGTGTTGGCAGAGATTAGTGTTTGCCCGTTCTTGTGAGACGATAAAACAGCGCTGCACATACACTGTCATGATGTGTTGACATATTTACACCTTATCTGAGGGGATTAGCTTCTTTGAACAGACGAGCATATCGAGGTGTTCCACTTCCTGTTCATGCAGAAAAACAGGAACACCGAGTTGCGTGAAGCAGATGAGAACTGGCGTCAAACCAGGAGACAGACTGAGGGGATGTCGAGTGGACCGACCTGATTGGCTCCTCAAAGTAACTGACGGCAGATGTCGGTCCCCGAACGCCTGCCGCAGAAAGGAGACTTGGCCGTTTGTGTACCCGCTAATTAGCTTCACCGAGCAGACGCGGGCATTTGCTTCATTGTTTACTTGTTCATAAATGCTGGCCTGCAGCGATCAGTTAACTAGTTGTGCTACTGTGGGTGTTTGGGGGGGGCATTAGTCACCAAGACAGATATGAGACCGATAACAAGCAGTGCCACGCAAAACAGGCTTTTTAATTAATTGGCCTCAGTTGCTCCATAAGCTTTGTACTTAGCATTCACATCCATTCATGGCGTGCCAGCCTTGATCCATCTTTCTAATGGCTGGCCCAAGGAGGACAACTGTCACTGGAAAAAGAGGGCACATGCTAAGAGAGGAGAGCAGCTTGGAATGAAAAACTGTTTTTGTTTTCACTTGGGTTTTTTTGGTTGTTTTTTTTGTCTTTTCTTTTTTTGTTTGTTGCCTTGAAAACCCATTAGACACATTAGTGGAAGTAGATAAGCAACACAAAAGTCTTCATTTCTCAAATATTGCAGTGTAAACCATTTCTGTTTGAACGTGATCACTCTGCTGACGGGACTTGACTTCTACAGCTGTTCGGCGGTCTCAAAACACTTCAAACTGTTTGTCACGTTCACCCGCTCACGCACTAATGGTGACAGCTGCCATGCAAAGGGCTGGCTCTCCACCGGGAGTTTAGCCGCTGTTCCACCGCACAGTAACGTAGCGGAGTGGGGCAGAGCGGGAGGTTACGGTACGGCAATGCGCACCCAGGACCAACTCTGTCACGCGGTCCCACAACAGAAAATACGGTAAAAATGTAGGCAAAGTTGTGAACGACTCTGAGATGTTCAGCGAAGAACACGGACGCGACCGGCAGCCGTCCAAGTCGTTCTCTTGGCACTCAGGACTTCACAAGTTTCCCATTGTGAACAGCAGCGTCCAGCTCCTGTTGAATTTCCTCCTCCTGTTCTTGAGCGCCGACGTTTCAATAAACCCAGTTAACAAATCAACCAGTGACCGCAACAATGGAGGGGCTACGGCTGATGAGATAGTTAAATATTGCGTGGAAGTCAAGAGTGACGGTCGTCACTACCAATCGGGAGACGGCTGTGCTGTCACTCCTCCTCACAGACCAGTTCCTCGGTGCTGGGTACCTCAACTGAGGGCGAGCAGAAAGTCGTACCCGGCGGCTGAGCGACAGCACGGTGATAATAAGAATAGTGGCTCTTTCACCACAGTTACTGTCGTCAGCATTGCTGAACATGTCAGCTAGGATCCCATTATTCTCAACGTACAACTTCAAAAACTCTCAATGCACTTTTTCATGTTCACCCCCTTGTGTGATCTCCACTGGAATGCTTAAGTTGACATGAATGGGCAATCTTCAAGTGTACAGCCCGTCAATCACACACAAGTCCACCGGTTTTTTTAAGTACATGTGCAGTTATTGAAGCATGCCACTGGCTGAGCACTTGCAATTACAGCGACTCAGTGTTTGTGTTTGTGTGTGTGTGTCTCTGTTTAAGGAGATGTTCGATCAGAGCCTCGCTAACAAAAACAAGTAAAAAAAAACATATTAGAATCAGAGAAATTGTCACAGCATGCGTTCTGGTCCTGAGTGGTTTCTGTCCAGTCCATCTGTCTCTTTGACCATCTGCGGGAGACAAACACAGTATCTCAATCAGGGTTTCCGAAAGCCGAGACGCTTTATGTATTCTTGATACCCCCCCCCACACACACACACACACACACACACACACTCCCAGCCCCCCAAGGCTGCTCACAGAGAATGACATGTTTACTGTTGTCTTTTCTTCGATAACATTCAGAGGGGATAAAGACCACTGCTACATTGCTTTCTCTTCTGCAATCCCATCACACATTTTTTTTTTCTTAACCATGAGATTTTTTTTTTTTTTCACTTTGAATGTTTCTGTCTGTGATGTGACTTGTCTTCAGCAGTTTCTCCCTGATGAAATTCCACAGCGTTGACCTTAGGGGGGTTTTTTTGGTTTTTTTTTTTTTTGTTGTTGTTGTTTTTATGGAGGCCACTGTTTGTTATGATGATGGCATACCACCGGTGGCAAAGTTCACAGAAAAAGGAGATGCATGTAATAGTCAGACTGAGTCGCAGTTCCCCCCCGAGGATTGGATTTCTTTATTTTTCACTGTGCGTCTGTGCACACGGTCGTGTGCATCTCTGCCTGTCAGAGGGCCCAGACTTGACCAGGAGGGAGCGCGCCACTCATTAGCAAAGGCTAGTGAGAGCATGCCTTTAGTTTGTTCTGCCAAAGTGAATGTTTGTGCAAGGCTTTATTTTGTGCCACTTCATCTCTATCCCATGCGTGAGGTCATGTAGGATGTAGAGCTGGCTGAGATGTACGGGTGTCGTTGGAAGTGAGGCTGGGAGATCCGCGGACGTTTCGCTGTGCTGATGTTGATGATTAATGCAATAGGCTAATGAGCGGAGGCAGCGTGAGCCCCGCGTACAGCCGTGAATGCGCTGCGTGTCAGCGAGCGGTTAAATGCTTTTTGGTGTCAAAATATTTTGGCATGTGATTACCGTAAGCCCCACAGCGAAGAAAGTGGGCGTGTGTGCTGATGCAATGGTGAAATTTGTTGAGCTAATGAAAATTTGCTCTGTAAAATGTCACAGGAAGACTGTTCAGTCGACTCGGGGTCCCCATCAGATGCTTCTGTATTTGCCTCCTCTCTTCAAGCTTTGAGTATTCATAAAAGGATCCAAACCCATTGGCAGGGCTGTTTATTGTGTCTATTGTGTAGAGACGCGCTTTCATGACTCCTTGGAGGCTGTTGAAAGTGCAAGTTGCAATCCATATCCCTTCATGTAAGCAGATGGAAGGAGCCCCGAACGTCAAAGTGCACTTCAATTAACCCTCTCACAGAGACAGTTAAATTTGAGGACCTTTGCTCAAGGGTTTGCATGTCATTTACATATTCTACACAATAGAAAGCCAAAAACATGTCATCCTAATGGGCTGCACTGAGGAGTCATGGTTACCTTTCTTGGGTCTTTCTCCAGTTTCATTGTACGGTTTAGAAATAATGGTTTGAAGGGAATCTGTGAATCTAAAATTGCTGTTAGGTGGAAATATAAGTGTGTCTCTGTGTGTTTCTTTGTGGTGGATTGGCGACCTTTCCTGGGTGTAGCATGTACGTAAACCCACCATGGCCTCAAGTGGTGAAAGCCTAAAGTAGCAGATTGATGAGAAGTACCACGTACTGTGTAATTGTTTGTCATCATATAGGAATCATTATGTAGTTAATAGGGCAAGTCTTGATTCAATGCCCCCCTATGGTGAGACATTTATTGCACTATTCATTACATCACATTGTATTCCTACACAACTTTGTAATCTGCATTTGCATATGCACCATTTTTTTGTCTTGAAACCTATGTTACATTAAAATATAAATCTTACAGGATGTCTTACACTCACAAAGCCATGGTGCTTAAAATCTGGTCAGTTTCCTTTTTCAAATTTCCTCCAGAGAGCGAATGCTGGTAAATTACACACTACTGGACAACTGTGACGGCAACATTACCGACAAGTTCCTGTAATTCACTGTGTGTGAATACGCTCTGATTATAGCCGCTAACTCACCTTCCATATTACTATTTTGAGCCCTCTGTTATTAACATTTGATATTTGACATCGAACTCTGTTTTAATTGTAACCTTTAACATACTCATAAAGAACAGGGCCAAGAATCTCAAATATTTCTTCCACTAACTTTGGATCTTTTTATGTAGCTGCACAAATTTTTACAATTTACTATGCTTTAATGACCTCAGACCATTTATATATAACTGCTATACCCAGACTCTTATTCTGTTGTAGCCACTAAAAGTCTTTCCTGTCATGCGTTAATGAATGATCGGCCGAGTTACAGTGAGGAATGGTTCGCCTCTGGCTCGAAAGGCAGAAAGGCACAAATCTTGCAAACAATCACACAGAGATTGAGAAAAAAGGTCGCCTCAAGGTCTGACAGGCTGATGCCATAAAGGCTTGAATGCTCCTCTCACATTTTCAGCCTTTTGAACGACGAGGCAGATAAAGGCCCGCTTCTTGTCTCACAGCGAGAAGGCCTTGGTTCGATTCTCGGCTCGTGGCATTTTTTGCGTGACATTTGTATGTTTGTATATTCTTCAGGTTTGCCTCCAACCACCTGTTATTAAGAGAAAATTGAAATAGAAGCTGAATGGATAGTGCCTAGATAGAGCATTGAAGCCATTGTGTGTACTCATGATTAAAAACATTTATGTAAACCAGGGAGTGTGGTTCGCTAATGCATTGCATTAATGCACAGCAGTGTTAAATCTAACCTATTTGCAGTGATTAGCTTCATGCACACGTTAGATCAAACAACGATCTTAGCTGTCCAGATTGTGGCACAAAGATATTTTGGCTCCACTCTCCGATGTGAGAGTAATTGTTGTCATTTTCTTTTTCAGCTTTTACACAAAGTTCATGGTTTTTTTGCAGGTGGTACTTCTAACATATTTTTTTTTCAATCTTCTAGGCTTTTTTGAAGCAATCCGTCCGAAATGTGCAATGAAACTGGAAGTGGACAGTGTCAAGGATAAATAAGGAGGCCAATAGAAAGAAAGATCTGATATTTTATGAAGCACGAAAATACAGCCGTGACGTGACAGATCATGAATAACTGCAATGAGCCATGACTGTGATTGAATATGTTCAAATTAAGATAGGGGAAATGAGGAGATTAACAGTTCAGGTAATTACTGTGATAGATAGATACCCGCATGGGTGGATTGATGGACATGGCTTAATAATGCATACATCAAAAAATAGTAACAAATCAGCAAATACAAGTCATTGCATGTAGTCATTGCAGCCAGTAAGCAGCTGTCCAGCCGCTAAATGACGGGAAGGAGGTGAGCTTTCTATTTCACCGGCGGGAAGAGCTGAATAACCGTTTGGCCCGCGGGGCACAAAGCCCTCTTCAGGCAGAGACAGCAGTCTGCCTCTGAAAGTGCTCTTCTGCTGGGCGAGTGTGACGGGGCATTGTGTAGTGTGGAGAGCGGCTTATTTAGGGTCCTTCTCTCTGCTCCTGACACGAGGGGAATACAGCTCTGAGCCGAAAACACAGCCAATTCCACTGGTGGCGACGTGTTATGCGCTTTACTAGAAATACAGACGTTTTAGTGGAAAAGCGGGCAAAAATAAAAGCTGAAAAAAAGTAACTTCTAGTAAATAATACAAAAAAAACTGTATGCAACTGTACTCATAGTGTATCTTAAAATGTGTACATATAGCGCAGCTGCAACCTCCACTTATCAATAGTAAAATTCACCCAATGAATTCAAAACTAACACTTTGATACCACGCATGCTTTTCATTTAATGTTTATAGTAATTATTACATTTGTGGAGAGCTGCTAAGTTCATAAACAACACAATGATTTCACTGGCAACTCTGCTGCCCTGACAAATAAATGGTTTGCATCCCAGAAAGGAAGACCTTTTACCATATTTGACTGGTGTGGTGTTGTCTCTGAGTATTCGGCATACCTGACCACATGTGGAATACTCTGGAAGCAGCAGTCATGCATCTGCCATTTCTATCACAGGACAGCCCGAGGAGCACGCTCCTGTAACATCTGCCCCCCCGTTTTTTTTTCTTTTACTCTTCATTGAGGTTGAAATCAGTCTTGATGTTGCAGGGGCACGCAGTAATACAACACTGCCGCCAAACAGCAGCCAGATGCAGGAGTTTCCCCACAGATGCTGGAGAACCATGAAATGAGAGCGAAAGAGCTGGGAGCTGTAAACAGCTGCTTCTCTGCACCTCCCCTGCAGGTTGTTTTTTTTTTTGTAATTATTGGTTATAACTCAGATTACACCATAAAATTAAACAATGCTTAGTTTATGATGACAGTTTCATTTGGTTTTGACATTCAGCCCTTTGACTTTCACCTCCATTATATGTGTGTGTCCATTCATGCACTGGAAGAACACAGCACCTTGCATTGGTTAGCACACACATGGCCACATATAATTAATACAACTTGGAATAAAAGTTGGAAAAGTTCAACCTTTTTGACAGTTATTTCCAGTCTCATAACATATGAACTCAAAAGTTTCATTCATTTCTTTGGCCTCGGGTTAAAAGAACAGGAATAACATTGGATATTGTGAAATATTATCATATATATTACTTGCAGACTAACATGATTAAAGCAAGAAGAGCAAAACAAAAAAAAAGGGTTGAAATATTTCAGTTTATGTAAAATATTTTCCAGCTATATGGAGATTATACGTATAATAATAATGGCAATGACAATAATATTAAAATTTAGATGAGCTTGTATGTGATGGTCAAGATGTGTTTTCAGGTTGGGTCCTCATTTGTGGTGGTTTAGTTTGAGCTAAGGGGCGAGTGGAGGCATTACATTCACAAAGAAAGCACATTCCTATCAATAAACCAATGAGATCATTGAGATGTAAAATGCATGGCGATGGGAGAGAGCAGACACACACATCCAATCAGAAAACTTATCCGTCTTCAACAACGGCAGAGTTGGTGTCAAAAGTCAAACTTGTTTTACATATCAAGTAAAAAAAAAAAAACCTCCAAGTCAGAAAACTCTCACTTTCCTACTGTGATTCCTCTCACTACAACTTTCCTTCCTTAACTAATTGCCGTCCTGTGTTTGCCCATTAGATTTGGTGAGATTTAAAGCACTGTTTGGCTCCGGCGGCTTCCTGCAGCAGTGATGTATTCATTCCCATCAGTCTTTTCTAACTTTGGCTTCTATCTCCAAGACATCGATTGATCGATCAAGTCCTTATTTTCCACACCCCGACAGAGCTCCCTTCGCCCAAACTGTGTTTTTCTCTTACAGTGGGAGTGCGCTTGCCGAAACCAGGCTAAACTCCAAATCCTTTCTCTTTACCACAGTGCTGTTTTAAAGTGCTTTTCAAAGTACTGGCCAGCTCCAAATCGCCTCCGCTGGCAATACGAACTGGAGAGAGGGAGAGAGAGAGAGAGAGAGAGAGAGAGAGAGATGTATGTAGGAGACGGCACGGGGCTCAGTATGAGGTGCTGATGTTGTCTCCCTCTTACCTCGTGGCCTTCCAATCATGAGGACCAGACCGACAAATATGAGGCTCCGCGGGCAGTCCATCCAGGTTTCAGCAGTAATAGGAAACACTCCTGGAAGCACTAGAAACCGGCTCGCTCTGATTTTTTTCTTCTTCTTTCAGATGATTACAAATGTGTCTTTTTCCCTCATCATAACTCAGCGGCAGAAAATTAATAGGAACACAGTATTTCTCACCATTTGTTTAAAACAAACGGGGAAAGTACACTCTTGCTAAAAAAAAATAAAAAATACCATCTTCCTGCAGTTATTTTGCTCTGTCAGCAGAGTTGCAGCTCGGTGAGAGATCCTAGTAAATACTGGAATGTCGACTTCTGAGCCTCGGCTCTAGTAGGAAATACAAAGCAGGCAAAAGGTGCTTATGAGTTCAAGTTCCATCTCCGGGTCTTGTCTCTTCCTTCTATCTTGACACTTTTTGAACAAGGTCCTGCCGTTTGTCCATTGAAAGCACAAAGGATATTGTTTCCGCACCACAGAGGTTTGGTGGCAACAACAGCGAAAGGCTTGCAAGGAAAAAAGATTAAAGATAACAGATTTACCCTGAAGGTGACAACTGTAAACGAATAGTCTTGAATTAAATATTAACTAATGGCATTTTAAAGTTGCTTTAAAGTTGCTTTCACAGTGAAGTTGCGAATGGTTATGGAAAATAAAAAGTAACGGCTTCATTGGAAAAGTGACTTTCGCTCAACTTTCAATCATTTAATTGAAATAAGCCAGTGCTCTTCAATTTAAGACCTGTTTACACAACGTTTTAAGTGAAAAGTTGAATTGTCCTGGTTTACAGGTATGAAATCTGAGCTTTTTGATAAATTTGCCTTTTCAGTGACGCCAGTTTTCAGTTTTCACTTAAAAGCATTGTAAATAAGGCCATAGAATAAAAAAACAAAGTTATAAATAACAACAAAACAGCTGAAATAATTTGTTGGCGGTAACATTTATGTAGGTGTGTTACTGTAACCAGCTACTGTGAAAACAGGCCAATGCTGATATTAAAATTTGACGTCTTAAATTAGGGAGGGATTAATGACCCCCTGCTCCAGTGAACAACGGTTTCGGGAAAAAGCTGCCCTTTATCAGAGACAACAAGTTCTGCTAACGCTGAAGTGATGAATGACTCAAAGCTCAGACCGTATCCAAAATATTAGCAGCTGTAGACTGGCTGAAAAGCATTTTCGAAACCCTCCTGTTTTGCTAAAGTCATGCTGAAGAGGTTAAATCATTGTTACACAAGTGGACATCCAAGATTCATGGCGAGTTGTGTCAAAGACGAGATATTCTGTAAGTGCGTACAATTTCGTTTTCCTTGAGTTACACAACTCATGGTACTTTTGTACTGATCCGGGATTTGATTAGAACATTGCTTTCTTTATTTTGCATCCATCCATCCATCCATCCTCTACTGCTTTGATGGGCTTTAAAGACAGCTGGAGTAATTTTCTTTACATTTTCCCTGTGTTTGGGAACAACTTGGAAGCTTTCACAAGAGCCGGTATGTCTGTATTGTATTGTTCCTCCTTGTGATTTATTATCTATTTTAAGCAGCTTATGTGTTTGCAATTGTGAGAGGAAACAACCTCCCCACCCCAAAAAAAAAAAGAAATCGCTGCTCTTATTCTGTAGGTGACAATAAATACAAATGAAAAGCAGTTTTGTCTTTGTAGAGTATCAGCGTCTAAACTCAAATCGCACTGAGCTACAAAAGCCACTATGTGACTGGATTTGTAACAGGAGTGACTCCATCTGGCGTCAGGTTTGCAATACAAGCCCCCGAATTGAATTGGAAGTAGTCTGAGGGCGTTCGCTGCCGTGCAGAGGGACGACAGGCGGAAGCTTTGCTCCCTCGTGTCTACCTCCTCGCTCTGTGTTCACAAGCCTTAAATCAGGATTTAGTGCTGCGGCGTTAAGTCCTTCCACGTTCATCTGACAAGACTAATCTCGTGCTAATTACAGTGAAAAGAACTCCAATTAGCACCGACACGTGGGATTACGCAGAAAATGAGGAGAAATGTTTGTCACCTGTAGTGCCATCACAACGTCCCCCCGCTGCTGTTGTTAATGGAACAGCAGCATGTTGCACAAGCGGCTCCCAGTCTGGAGCTCGCCTCCCTAATATGTGATAATTTGCTTCATATCTTTACATTTGGAGTTATAAAAAGTGGATGCAGTGGGGAAGGTAGATGTGACATGAGTGCAAATGAAACATTTGTGTTGTGGTCTGGATTGCAGTCCAGTTATGTTTGTTTAAAGGCACAATTTGTAATATATCCGAATATGTCGTAGAATATTAAATGGATTGTCAAGAAATAAGCGTTTTGACACCATTGCAATGATGATTATCGATTCTGCTTCAGAGATATTTGCATCCGTTCTTTTAGTTTACCACAGGACTTAATCTCGGCTAACAGTGGGACGTCCAGTCCAACCAAGGGCAAACACAGGGGACTCACAGGAAAATCATGCAAACTTCTCTTCATGTATTCTGAGCCACAATCTTTTTACCATGATGTTACAGTACAAACCGTGACACCGCTGTGCGGCTCCTGCAGACAAATGTTACGTGGACCTGTCTTGTAATACTGCCTTGTACCACAAGATGGTGTCACGAGTCACTTTGCTGCCGACTCCAGCACCAAAAGAAGCAGCATCCCGTGTTGATGCTGGTACATGGAACCGTGAATATAAAAGTACACAAGTTCAAATTTAAATTTGGAATTGTTATCTTCTCTCGGATTTATGAATTGTTGACATCAAAAGAGAAGCAGCAGCAAAAGAAAGAGTGAGCAGACAAAAAGTAGAGGACAAGCTACATGCCCACTGTCCACTTTTAAAACTAATCTTAAGACCATCTTCTATTGTAATTTTAATTTTGTCGATTGTGCACTGTGGCTTCAGCCACAGCGTTTTACAGTGCTCTATAAATAAAGGTGACTTGACATGCTGTCCTCGCCCAGGCACAACTAAACACATTTTGCTCGCACTCTCCCTCTTGAAGCCACATTTAAACTACAAAATAAAAGACTGAAAACACTTTTTAATGGTGAAGATAGAAACTTCAGCTTGGTTTTAAAAGATTGACATGGTATTTATATTACTACATTTGTACCTTTGAGCATTTGTGTAAAGAAATACCAAATATGTCTTAGCAGCCGTTTGCACTCCACAAAGTACTTAACATGTTTTTTTGTTTTTGTTTTTGTTTTTGTTTTGTTTTTTCTTCCTTACATGCAGCCAAAAAGTGGATTTTTCATACCTGTGGGGCTGTGGGCCCCGAAGGCCCGACTCCCACTCAGTGCCTCAACTCCTACAGGAACAGCAACGTCAACGTGACAGTCGGCACCCGAGGGCCCTTCCAAGGCATTCAGATGTGGCGGGTCCCAGAAACTGGCACCTTCAGGTACGGGCCTCCTGCCAGCGAGCACAGCCGCCGAGCACACACACACACACACGCACACACATTCACACACGTCAGTCTCGGCCATTTGTGCCACTGATTTCTCGCTCGGCGCCCACGCTGGAATAATTTTATCCCTTTTCTCTGAAGGGTCTCAACCGCGATGCCGGGCCAGTCATTAGGCATGCACACTTGAGCTCCGACACGTACAGCACAGCACACGCACTTAACCCATCCGTCTTCATCAGCGCTCTCGTCGCCGCTCGCGCTTTTTCCAGCCGGTGCGGACTCTCTCCTCACGCCCACCTCGGCTTCTCTGTTCATCAGCGGCGCATCAATCTCCCAGCAGCAAACAGAGGAATCTCACTATCGGATCCTTGCAGGAGGGAGTAGAGGCTGCAGAAAAGAGGAGCTGTAAAGATCTGAGAAAAGAAACAAAAACAAAAATAAAGGTTTCTGAAATACCACAACAATCGGCCTCAGCACCTTGACCTCAAACTCACTGTTCACCGCTCCAGGATTAACAACGAAATTCCCGCAGCCCTTTTTACAGAGATCAATATTCTTCCTGTGGGCAGCCAAGGTGTTAAACTCGGATTTGAATCAGACGCTTTTGAACAGCCAGCGTCTCCAAATACCGTAAGCTTGTTGGCCTCCCACATCGCCGTGGAACAGCAACAAAACACGAGGCGTAGAAGGTTTGAAAAGCCGAGAACACCTGACGAACAACAGCTTTTTCCACACAGCCGGGAGTTTTAGAGAGCTCCTTCTCTTTCCAAACACAAAACTCCACAATGGGTCTCGATGCCGAGCTGCCATCGCTGGCAGGGGCTGTAAATGAAGCCGACAGACGGCCACAGAGATGAATATGCGCTCTGCATCTCCCAGAAGTCATTAGGCAAACAGCTGAGGTAGTTGCTACTGAGCACCGGGCCACACTTCCCCTCCCTCTATCCATCCGCTGCACCTAGCTCCACCACCGAGGAAGAAAAACATCGAAACGTTTCCCAAAAAAACAATCAAGTTTTTCCTTTCCTCCCCCACCTTTTTTTTCCCCCTCCTTTGGCAAAAAGAATTGGTGCATTTAAAATTGGTGTCTCCAGCCACAAAGCAATGTGTTAGCTTGTCCTCCACGCTGTGTATTGTTTGTTTTTGCACTCTGGATAAGGGAGCTACAGCAGGTCAAATGTTTTTATTAAAAAAGCACCCAGGGTGAAAACGTGTTTGCAGAGTTTCAAAATTATTTTCAGCTGTTTCTTAATATTCTTGCACGCTCACAGAAACCGCAGGAAGGACTGCGCCTGGAGTTATGTCTGATAAACGCCTACTGAACAGCTCTGAATATCCATTGTATTTGCTTAAGTGTGAAGAAAGCTCATAAATTACAGTTTGGTCGCTGCACATGTCTCAACAAATAAAAACACAAGTTTTCTATCTCTATTACAATGAAAAGTCATTCTCTAATCAGAATAAACAAGCCAAAACTGATTGAGTTTGCATTTGACTTGGTTGAAGTCTGTGAAGATTAGAACTTTTGTATTTCCAGTTTTTGATGAGCATGTAATGCTGATTAATGTTTCCGCAATGGTAAAACATGTCATTCAGCAGTCACAATCAGATTTTGATGTTCAGCCTGACCGCCAAACTGTTGACCCAGCTATATTTGTCCATGTTGAACCTCAGGATCACCGCCTATGGTGCAGCTGGTGGGCGAAGCGTGTTGGCCATGAGCAGGTCGCATGGTATCTACATCACCGGAGACTTTCCGCTGAAGAGGGGCGAGCTGCTTTACATCCTGGTGGGACAACAAGGAGAAGACGCATGCCCCAATGTGAGTCTCTTTCGCTGTTATTCGCTACAGTTCAGGACTGCATATTGCCTTTTTACATTTTCCGTCTCCTTTTCAACCGTTCACAAACACTCCAACGTTTTAGCAGTTTGTTTGCATGGTATTTACTGTCCTTTGGGAGCAACCTGGGACTCTGTGTCTTGTACCACCAGCGATGCAATTAGTGCACAACCTGCTCTCCCACCTGAGCCACAGGCGTCCCCGTGGTCCTCACTATGACTAGAAGGGAAAACGGGGGAATCGTTAATATTCAGCATTAATGAAAAAGGATAACTGTGTCCCCGCGGCTCTTGTGAGGTAAACCGATGTGTCTCCATAACCTGATGTGGGAGATCACTGTCCTTAAAGCAAACAAGCCATGGCCACTCACCGTATTGTAACTGTGTCCAGCCATTGAAACCATCGATTTCTCACAAATGTATACATCCAGTAGCTGTATTCTAGTCCCACTATATGGAGAGATTATTATTATTGGGTTTTTTTTTGGCCAAACCAGAAACTGGCATTACCTTTTGTTTCCCTCCACAAAAATGTCACATTCAGTGAGTGCAGACATGAACATTTACACAATTTGTTCAAAATAACAACATTTCACAGTTGAAAACCATTTGAGAGATTTTTCTTTTTCTTTTTAAACCTAAGGCAATAAGTCTTAAGTTGCCGTTGATTGTTAGTGCTTTTTTTCAAATAAGTTGGCTTTTGCACCAGAAGCACAACCTTTTATTCATGTAGACTCACGTCTTCATCGTCATTGCCAAATGCTGTTTTGTCCAAATATATTATTCTAAATAGTAAATAATGGCAAAGTTACTAAATGTCAATAAGGTACAAAACCAGAGATGTTACATTCACACATTTATTCCAAACAGTTATTGAATAATATGCAGTCACCTCGGGACCCCTGCAGGTAGACAGACTCATGGGACAACACCGGAAAACTGTGTTGTGACATCGAGCAGACGTGCAGAAGTAAAATATCTTGTCAAGCCTTTTGAAAAAAACATGAGTAATAAAAGCATTTTACGCCAAGCATAAATATTTAGTTTAAAATAATAGTTTAAAGTGGTGCTGATTTAGCAGGCCGCCTTGTATCTCATACCGCTTCGGCTCCAGCGGTCTGTCGGCGTGCGCGTGTGCGTGTTTCTACAGGCAAAACGTCTAGCTTAGCAAGCAGGGGTCCTCTCCACTGTCATCCCGTTATTAGTTTTTAAAGCGGTGTCTCTTGAAGTGCTCAGCACAGGCGGCGGAGAGGGACTCCGCCGCTCCAAAGTGAAACTGAAGTCGTTTAAGGTTCCTCTTATTTCCCCCCCGTTCTGACAGCGAGAGGCAGCCAGTCTCTCCAAAGGGTCGCTCAGAAAGTGATTTGTGCTGTACGACCGTGTTCTCTCACACCTAGTTTTAGCTTTTGGAAATGATGATACACACACACACACACACACATACATTGCGCCTTGTCTTGAGAGATATTCGCTGTGTTTCTCTTGCACACACACAGACACACACTTTCTGAGACACAAACTCAACTTTAAAAAAGGAGAAAAGGCAGTGACAGAGGAGAGCAAGCGAAGAAGACACTTCCAGAACATTTGAATACACTCGCATGTCAATCATAGTCACGTAAGCCCCTCCTCCTCTTCCCCCTCCACCTCCCCCCCTTCACTTTCGTTTCGGTTCACACAGACGAGGGAATTGAAGGAACCACTGCGACTGCTTGTGTTTGCGTGTCTGGGTGAGGTTCACACAGAGTTGGTGGAGAGACGGAAAAGCTTGTGCCTGCTCACTCTTGAAAAGTAGGACCCACTTCAGGCAGTTTGGTGTGATAGTGCACATGAGGAAGACACGCAACATCCACCTCTAGCTTGATGAAGTATGGAAAACGGTGGACGGAGAGCATACGGGCCATGAACCTGCATAAAGTTCAGTGACATCCCTTTATTCAGTTCAGAATTACGCTTCTCATCCAATAATGAGGAATTTGGCAAAATAGTTGTTAGTACAACAGTTTTGGCTAACTTTCTAACTTCCACATATAGATTTGAGAGAGTATATATTTCCCATTTAGTAACCAGTTGGAAGATTTGAATAGTAACAGTAGCAATGGATGTTGCAGTAACTGATTGCTTTATAATTTGTGTTAGTACTGCTCACATGGCTTCCAGTGAACCACCAACTAACTGTATCTCAGACTCCAGCTTGCGTGAAGCTTTACAAACATTTATAAAAAAACATTGCGTAACTACGTTCGCTACTGACATTGAAAGGCTGTCTTCAAGCTCTTCAAGCAGTACAACAAAGTGACATTGGAAAACAAATATACAAAACCAAAGGCCGTTCTGCAGCATTCATGATGAATTTCTCCTCCTCTGGAAAAAAAAAAAAAAGAGCAGATTGACTGTCTTATTGAGTGGGTACCATTAATTCATCACTGTGGACACTCTATAATAGCATCACTGTTATGTGAAACACCGGCAATCAGCACAGAGTGGAATCACACTGGAATTGTCTTTCAAAAGCAAACACTGGTGCTCCCCGCTTTGCTTTTTCCAGTGCCCGCGCGCCGCCGAATATTCGTGCTTGGTATTTGCTCACGATTATAATGCTAAATCCTTCGACTCCCGGCAGTCGGCGGTTTGGCAGCTGCTCAGCCTCTTGTCATACACACACGGCTGACATCCATGAAGGCAATTCTTCAGTGAGCTGACATCTCTCTTCCGCCCCGCAGTCCAACGACAGGCTGAATAAGATCTGCCAGGAACAGAGCGGCCCGCTGGTGAACAAAACACAAGTGAAAGGTGGCGGAGGTGGAGGTGGAGGGGCCACGTATGTGTTCAAGGTAAGACGATTCCCAAGAAGGCGACGTTTTCTCTGGTGTTTAGGGACTGCAACATAATCCCTCTGCAGACGTTGGCGTGTGTGTCAAAAAAGCTTATGTACGGGATTGTTGGTTTTCAGGATGTTTAGATATATTAGTCAAGCGATTTCTCTCATTCAGATTCAAAGTAACAAATCAGTTTGATGTGAGATCATAATGAAGTTTAACTTCATCTAATTTTCATAATTTCACAGGATATATGTTTTAATGTTTGGTTGTGATTTTGTTTTGTTGTCAATTATGACTGTGTGTTAAAAGTGTGAAGAAATTAAGTTTTTGGTGAAGTTGTTGTTGAGGCAGCTTAGAGAAAATACTGTATCTTATCATCTGAAACGAGGAGCCTCCCGAAAGAAATCTGCCGAAACTTTAAAAACTATTTCATGTTTCATGAGCAACTCCTGCTCCCGATAACGAGCTGTTCTCTTCAACTCATGTTTATATGTAGTATCGTTTGGAGAGAACCCTGTTTGTTCATTTTAAGTCTTTTTTATTAGATTTAAATCCCACTGAATAAGCTTCTCGTGAGTCACACTGCTCTGAAAATCAATATTTATGTAACACTTTCACATTTTTAAACCATAAAGCCACCAAATGAAAGAAGATCTCGATGTGATTCC
Organism: Blennius ocellaris; assembly: GCF_963422515.1. Taxonomy (NCBI): domain Eukaryota; kingdom Metazoa; phylum Chordata; class Actinopteri; order Blenniiformes; family Blenniidae; genus Blennius; species Blennius ocellaris. The sequence goes on from NC_137666.1 coordinate 5,066,026, forward strand.
ACCACATATTCAACCCCAGGAAGCCTCTTTTCCCCCCACTTTATTATAATTTGACACCAGCTTCAATGCCTTATTAACTAATGTAATGCCAATAATAGCATGTAGACATTTAAGGAAAACAGTGATGACGAGGTAACATGAGCTTGTTCAAACCACCTCGGTTTAGCACTGGAGCCACGTGTTGTTGTTCAAAGTTTGCATTTGTTCTTGAACTTGTTGGCTCACAAACATTTGGTGTTCATAATTTAACATCACATTCATGACGTTTGATTTTTTTTTATTATAATTTTTTCAAATTCTGCCCCATTTCTTGAAAAATTGCCCACATTGTAGGGTTGTATATTTGTAGTAGAACGCAGCAATCTGCCCGCGTTGCGTGAACTTAAAAATCTTGAATAATTCCTTTGAAGTGCACATTCCACCACCGCCCGAGTCTGACTGGTTCCCATCCTGGCACAGGTGGACAGAGGCGTGTACACCCCTCTTATCATCGCTGCCGGGGGAGGTGGAAGGGGCTACAGCAGCCAATCGGAGACCCAGCTGGAACAGATGGACTATGACCCCAGCCAACCGGGACGCAACGGGAAGTCGAACGCCGCAGGTACACCGCGCGAAGCTTTGATGTCTTTTTGTACGAATGACAGCTGTGCGAAATCAAACCTCCTCAGTGTGCCGCGTGCGAGCGCCGTGGCGCGCGTTAGGCGAGAGGGTGCGGCACAGGCAGGAACGCTCCACCGATGCCGACTGCTGATGTGATTTGTGTGTGAGTGTGTGTGTGTGTGTGTGTGTGTGTGTGTGTGTGTGTGTGTGTGTGTGTGTGTGTGTGTGTGTGTGTGTGTGTGTGTGTGTGTGTGTGTGTGTGTGTGTGTGTGTGTCATCCTCCCCATGTTTCGGATGTGAGAACCGAGGCGCATCCCTGTCTCCTGTGGACACACACAAACACACACTCACACACACACACACACACACACACACACACACACACACACACACACACACACACACACACACACACACACACACACACACACACACACTACGAGATAATAAACAGATTTTACAGCCGGAACTCATAGTGGGACGCTATATTTGCATGCCTACCTGTGCTTGTTCCATTTATCCCGAAGCTGTTTACTTCTGTCCTGATGCATGTTTCATTGCGTGTTGCAACCTCTTTTGCTCCACTCTACATGCCTCTCTGTATTTTGTGTTACATGTGTGCCCACAGCAGCTTCCATTATTCATTCGCATGAAGCCACAAAAAAAAAAAACCAAAAAACCATATCGATTCTCGCAATTTCTCAAAGCTCAAGGTTTACTTCTGAGGAAAACTTACGCATGAAAATGTTATATGAAGCATGTCTTGGAGGTTGTGGTTTTATAGCAGAAAGGAGCAAATAAAAAGATTGTGTTGGTTAGCGTACAAGGAGTCTGTCTTAACTTGTTTAGACTTTTTGGATCTTGATCTTTTATTTTTGTTTGATGTGTTTGTGATGTGCAAGTATGTTTGCCAAAGCACCTCTGTTTTCTCCCCTCTTATTGCAAATTCTCTCACATCTCTTTGTTACAGACACACACACACACACACACACACACACACACACACACACACACACACACACACACACACACACACACACACACACACACACACACACACACACAAACACACACACACACACATTACCCAGCATCATATCAAAGTGGTGTTGTGTTGTGTGACAGGTGGAGGCGGAGGTTGGAATGACATTGCTCCCAACAGTCATGGTGGCAGACCGGCGGTGCTGGGGGGCCAGGGAGGGCAGGCCTGTCAGAAGTTCTGGCAGACCCACGGCGGCTTCGGAGGCGGCGGGGGCGGCTGCACGTCCGGCGGTGGTGGCGGAGGCTTCAGAGGTTAGTCTGCGGGGGGGGTTCTGCAATGTTTAGAATAAATTGAATATATAAACAGCTCAGAGCTGTCAGGTGTGAGCTAAACTTACATCTTGTAGTGCCATCTGTGTTTTATACTCTGGCTGACAGGTTGACAGAGTTGATACAGATCAGGGACCGAGCTGAATCCCAGCGACAGATGTGTGTCTCCTGCCTTTAACTGCTCAATCGGCTGCAAATCTGGATTAGATGTTACTTTCCTCTAACACATTGTCAAAATAAAACCTCTTTACTATGTTCTTTCACTGAGAATAGAACATGTTTTCTTCATATTTGACAATTTGTCACTCGGGTGTCAGGGCTATTAGGCGACAGGCTTGTATGGCAAAGTAATATTTTTTGTACTGAATATAATTGCTGTGAGGAATCGCTGTTTTCAGTGTTCCCAGCCTTTCTACACATATCAGGAGCAGAAAGGAGCCTGAGTAAGACAGCGTCGGCGCGTCGGCACAAAAGAATAATAATTTTCAAAAAAATAGTTTGCTCTAAGACAAAATGTAAATTGTAAATTCACCCGCAATTACTATTAAACAAATGCTACAGCACCTCAAGTCACAAGCAATCACGTGAATTCTTTTCTCCACTCCTGAGAAAGGGAGAGAGATTTTGCCCTGAAGGCAACACAGGGATTCACACCTGGCGAGGAAGATATTCCCTCCCTTGTGTCTTCTGACACCGACCTCGGTGTGGAGGCTCAACAAGGATTATCCGGTTAATGAGTGGAAAAAGGATAATGCTCCGACGGACCCGCAGCTATATCCCCACCACACTAATTATCACTGTTATGTTACTGGAAAATGAATATTTCATTACTTTTATAATTTTGATAGTAACCAGCTACTAGAATGTTACTGCTAAATGTATCGTCAGTGGGGTTAGTGGTTCATACGACAGCAAATACTAAAGGAGAAACCTTTGGTGCATTTCGGGTGTCCGTTTGCGCGACAACTTTTCTCAGAGCCGCAAGTTTTTGTAAACATGGAAGCATGTTTCTGCAAATGCGCGAGTCGATAACAACAATGGCGACCTGCAGAGTGTCATGACTCCCAGTCAGGACTTGGTAGTATTATCATTGAGATTAACCTGTAATAACAATCCAACTGTGTTGCCTGTCAATACGAATATCTATGTACTCCCATTGTCAATGTTTATAGCGTCATTACAAAAAACAAACAATAGCCTCGCTCAGTGGCCCGGCATGAAAACTTGCTTTCAGCGTTTCTGCTTTTCAAAACGTCGTTGTGTAAACGGAACTTTTCTGAAACGAAAATGTAAAAGGTGGATGTGTTTTCACTTGAAATGTCAAGTAAATAAAGCCTGATGCTTGCATTTACGCTAAATCCTTTAGCTTTCACACAATACAACATGTGATTTGTGAATTGAGGTACTGAATTACTTGATTTGCAAATTTTCTTTTACCAGTAACTTCTTCATACAAATGAAACTGCTGACTTTCGTTGTCTTTGACAACATAAGCTCTAAGCACCTCGAGAAAAAACGTTCTTTTCTGCTTCACCTATTTATAGAACAGCTGTGAAAACTTAACTCGCTGAACTCACTACCTTCGGAACTGAAACACCAGGCGTCAGTGTCAAATGTTCTCAGTTAAGAAATAAGATTCTAATCAGTGTAAGAAGTCAATTGTAGTGTTCTAAAGTCAAAAATGTCGACAAAAGACGAGTTTTGTTTTGTTACCAATACGAATATTCAGTCTGCTTGCTTTGAATTTCTGTCAGTTTTATGTTGTACTTGGTGTGTGCAATGTTGTGTTTGTACTCGTCGCTATCTCCAGGCGGTAACACCTCCATAGATAACAACCCCAAACACGACGGTGACGACGGCACGTCCTTCCTGAGCCCGGAGGGAGAGCCCTTCCTCTATGCCCTGAAAGGTAATGTCGTGGGATGCGTTTCAGAATACAGTCGCCACCTGCTAATTAGCATGCGGTGTTTGCTACCTTTGCCGTGTGAGTAGGCGGGAGTTAATGTGTTTGTGCTTCACAGAATGAGAAAACACTTCTTCTTTTTTTTTTTTTTTTGCAATCGACATTTGAAATGGGTTTTGGTTGTGCTACATTTTGGTCCGGTGGTAATAGCACAAGACGCACACAGCAACAAACAGAAGGTAATGGAGACGTGTACGGCCAGATGGGAATGTGACACCGAAAATATGAAGAGAGCACAGCGATTCATTTCGACTAAACCAAACTATTTTATCGACTAACATGCCGCAAGATATCAGAGGATCAGCGGATCAGTAAATTCATTTCACGGCAACCTGTTGATCCCCTCTGACTCTGTTCTTCTGGAGCTGGCAGGTACTAAAAACATTCTGGCTGTGAAAATTTCTGCTGTAGCGATAAGCCCGTTGACCGCTCGTACATCATCCAAGACTTCCTCTTTACTCAACTCTGGAAAGAAGTAGAAAGAGATGTATTTCCATGTCCTTTTTTGAGCTTTAATAGGGGCAATGCTTCATAGGAAACTAATGACGACTGTCATCAAGCTTATGTAAATAGCTGTGATTTAGACAAACGCTTGTTTGCTCATCTTTCACTTCTGCACTCACAAAAAGGAATTTTTTTTTTTTAAACCAGATAAAGGAGTGGACGTGTTTATTTTGTTTCATATCCAATTCACACATTAAGTCTAACTGAAAAGTTTATTCCCCCCCCCAAAAAAATAAAATCAATCAAAGGCGAAGCTCAAGTTTCCTTCATTTTACAACATTGCCTGTAGTCAACAGCAACCACCGACACAGTTAATGGCATTCAGTAGTTACTATGGAAACCAGTAGATCTGAAACACTGCGGCCACACTTAAATTTAACTTTAATGTGACCTCAGCTACGCCGCCACACAGATAATTCTGCAACAAAACCATTAATAGTTTTGTTGCAGACACTTTTAGTGTTGAGTGTGTGCGGGTTGTGATGTTAACACACTTTTTTGAAATGACACACGATCGACCCGCACTGCCTTTGCGATCGACGTTTTGCACAGCCTTCTTTTAGAGTTTCATATGAAATCGCAGCTGATGTATCACAGAGACAGTGGATACTGGATCTTTACCTCATGCGCAGTCTTGCCGGTTACTTTAACAATAAGGAGGCTCGCGTCTTTCAGTCAGTAGGAGTTTAGTGACATAGTAGCAGAGTTGCAGCTCACTGGAGACAACAGCTTTGACTAATGCTGCAACCAAATCTTCTAAATGAGCAAGACAGAGAGAGAGAGACAGCAGCTGTGCAGCCGTCCAACTGCTCCAGTCATTCAGAGCAAAAGAAAGAAGCGACAAGATCACCAAAATATCAATCACAAATGTTGCATTAGGAATCTTTGTATCACTTCATGACAGAATGAACTGAATTCAAGGTTATTCGTGCAGACATTTCAGGCGCATGAATGAAAGGAAAGACTCGATTAATGACTATCAACTTGACTCAACATCATAACTCCCCATGAGGCATGTTGTGATGTAAAATCACCCATTCGATCTCTTATTATTTTTGTAAAGCTCGACTTTGAAGGGCGTATGTGTCCTTAAGGTCTCATCACTAACAGACATCGCTGGCAATTTCCCTCTCAGCTGGAGATTTGTTTCATCTCTAATGCTGATATTTAGTGATGTGGGACAGTCCCACTGCTTGCGATAAAAGCCCCCGAATGCTAGATCATGAAAAGCATTTAAATGTTTACAGGAGCAACATGTCGAATATAGAGTGTTTCGGAACCTGCACTGAGAAAACGTGCATGGAGGATCTGCTCTGGGCTTCACTTTATTTGCCTTTTTGAACGATAGTACTCAGGTTTTTAGGTGCATGGCGAAGATTCTCAGCAAATCATTATTAAGGAGAAGAAAATCCTCTGCAAAGAGACTCTCGTTTGGCTTTGATGCTGGAGAAGCTGCCGCTCAGCACATACAATCATTTAGTTAAACTAAATGAGACGTGCAGACAGCGGGTCTCAGGAAGGTTGGTGAAATTCCAGCCACCATCGGCTTCTGAAGGAGAGCGCCAAACGACTGTGTCTAAAGATGCTCGCAACGCGGCAGCACGCCCACGCATCAGTATGCAGTCAGCAGCTGCACTCCACACATTTGTATTTTTCTCCGGAAAAACCTTTCTGGTGTTTCTGGGTTACATTTATGTATTTGTACTTATGAAGGCGATAACAGAGTGATGAGAGGAAATAGATTCTGCAGACAAGTGCGTTTGCTTTGCTTTACTAAAGTGTCACACTTTCACAGACTGCCCTTGACTAATTCACGCTGGGCTGCCGCGTCGCCGCGTGCTGCAGCTTACAATTAAGGAGAACGGCCTTCTTTACAGCCCGAATAAAACCGAGGATGATGTGAAAACTATTTGAACCTATTTTTGGACGTGGCGCCACACAGGGCACATCTCGTTGCAGCCCAACACCGCCGGCAAGATCGTGTTTGTGATTAGCACGCCTCCGCTTCATATCAGTAAATTCATCAAGTTAAAGGTGGGAATGCTCGTAATGAAAATCTGGAAGCTCGCGGTTCTCCTGGCAACGAGGTGGTGCAACCATCGCTGGTGTAAAGTAACTTAATGAAATGAGGTTAGTGCACGGTGCAAAGTTCAGAAGCCACTGGCCACGACAGGTTTCTCCTCTTCCACTAAACTTGTCCACAGTAGTCTTGTTCTGTCCCGCTGCTGTTCAGTCTAAACACGCTTTTGCTCAAAACAGTCAAACACAGGATGTTTCTGATTGGTTCTGTATCCTCACAGCGGATCCTAATGCTTTTCTACAGGTTGGTTGGACAAAAAAAACGTCACCCCAGTGATCCAACAGTTACGGTCCAGCAACATTCCATCTTTTGGTCTGATGGTGAAAATCAATGTGAGCATGAAGCCAAACCACAACTGTGATTGCAGCTTCATTAGACAATAGCCGCACCAATATTCCAACGTACAGCGCTTTTTAAAGACTCGTAAAAACCTCCTCATCATAAGTACGATTTTTTTGGGGGGTCGATACAATTATTGATCGTTCATTTGGTTTCTTAGTGCATTGCATTCACGCCCAGCCAAGACATACTCAAAATTATGATACACTCACAAAATCTCTTACACTCCAAAAAAAAAAAATGTCAGGGTTTGTGGCCTAGCAAAGTAAATACACCAGGTTATGAGGTCATAAAGGATGGTTCACTACAACTGCAAACATAAGAAATGCTGTTTCTATTACTATAAATAATACTCCTCATATCGATTATCAAATACAGTCAAAATTGATTGGGATCGGGTGTTTTTCCCCACTAAAACCTACAAATTTCCTACGTCCTCGGTATCCATGTACCCCTCATTATATTCAGTGGTTATCATGAGGTTGCACTGACCTTTGACCACAAAATGTAGATTCCGAGCGAGAATTTGTCTTAAAGAGGAACGTCTTCTTGCCAGGCTCTCGTACAGGAGTGGAATACTTTAACCTTTGGTCTCCGAATGTTATCAGTTAGGCCTTGATTTACGTAGGCGGAAGGCCTGGGGGTGGAAGGTCTAAATATTCTAATCTGGTAATCACCAGCTGTTTCATTCAAAATGTTGTTCAACTTAACGTTAGTTGTATAGATCACATGGCAGCTCTTGTTGTTGACCTTTTGCTCGAGAACCAATTCTTCTGAAATAGTCTTTTTCTATCCACAAAGAAAACATTAGTGATTTGATACAAGTGGGAAGAGATGGAGGCTGAGCACGTAAAACTGACAACATTTATATATTTTTTATTATTATTATTATTTCCAGGACACTGACCACATCATTCTTTTTTTTCTTTTTTTTTTCTTTTTCTTTTTAAGGGGGGTTGTTTTGTTTTGTTTTGAACCCAAAATAGCATTGAACTGAAAACCCCATGCACTCTGGAAACAAGAACCATCCTCTTGAAAACTTTGCTTTCATGACTGCAAATCATATTACACTGTTACAGCAGTCATTCTGATAATGATGATGATGATGATGATGATGGTGGTGACGGTGACGATGACGGGGAGGAATAAAACCCCAAGAAAGTTCCTCATAGATTCTTTAATTAGGATCATTTCTAGTAAATTACATCAGAGTGTTATTGAACTCATTTTGCCAGAAGACATTCTGAAGATGTCTAATCAAATCCTGAACCCTCTGCTCCTCCCCCGTGTGTGTGTGTGTGTGTGTGTGTGTGTGTGTGTGTGTGTGTGTGTGTGTGTGTGTGTGTGTGTGTGTGTGTGTGTGTGTGTGTGTGTGTGTGTGTGCGTGTGCGTGTGCGTGTGCGTCTACAGCGATGGAGGGAGACGGGGAGGTGATCATCAGCCCGGTTCAGAACTGCAGCCACTGTGAGAGCGGCGAATGCCACGAGATCAAGGACGTCGTCGTCTGTTACTGCGAGGACAACCTCGTCCTGTCTTCAGACAAAGTGTCCTGCGTCAACACCACAGGTCCGACACACGGGAGCTGTTGTTTTAAAGCAGTGTCGCTCCATGTAATGGAGAGTCCTCTCTCTCTCTCTCTCTTCCATCCCACATGAAGCTAATCTAAATGTCAAAGTGAGCTCAGCTAAATATAATCACACCTGTAATAGACTGTGATTAAAAGAATAGATATTGAATTAATCTACAACGGTAATTAGGCCTGGGAGGCTTTGGTTCCTTATTGAATCTTTATCTGAGGGAAATGTTTTTAATAGTGCTTTAATCATTCATAGCTATTATCAATATGTAGGATAAGCTAACCTGCTAAAGAAAATGAATGTAACATTATTATCTGTGTGTATTTCTGCTCTGGGATGTGTAATTTAAATCTGCTGCAGACAGATAAAAGCTCTTCATCTGAGCATGTCAAGGATTTGGTATAAAAGGCTTCACCTGGATAGCGATGTAGTGACTCGAGACTCTTGATTTTCACTGTGTTGCGTAACGAGCTTAAGTTCACAACAAGCTTTGCCCATCAGGCCATGTCAACCACAAAAGAAAATGAAAGAATCTTTTTCTTTTTGGGTTAAACGGCAACAAAGGAGCATAGACTGAATCCTCCTCCCTCTGGGCCTCTTCAATTAGGATTTTCCCAATGAATAATACATTTCTGACTGTAGATCTGAAATGAATTAATACGGTGGAGCGTCACTTTGTAAGTTGAGGCAAAATAACAGCGCTATTACCATCTCAATAATATCTTAATGACCTCGTCTCTCTCCTTGCCCTGTGATTTGCAAATTTGTTCTCGGTAATGACAAGAAGCAGATAATTCTATGATGCTAGGTCGCAAAAGGTCGCAGTCTCAATATGGTCTCTCTCTGCACATTTGTTCTTCGGCTTAAGCAAGAGAAAAGAGACCCCACACACACACACACACACACACACACACACACACACACACACACACACACACACACACACACACACACACACACACACACACACACACACACACACACACACACACACACACACACACTTCCTCACCACTGGGAAAAGAAAAAGTCAAATTGGCATTCGCCCACCATCACCGCTCCTAAGCTCTGTTGTGTCATCACTTTCACATCATTAATTAAGTTGGGGATCAGAGTGGCGAAGTGAATGTTAATAGTCCACCTGGGGAGGACAACAACTGTACAACACTGTTTTTTTTCCCTCTTGTCCTGCAGTGGCGTCCCGGCTGCCCCCGCAGCCATCTCTATCCCACCTGGCTCTGGGGCTTTCGGTGGGCACCTCGGCCCTCATCGCCGCCCTGCTGCTGGCCGTGTCCGGAGTCATGATAAGTAAGTGTCACACACTTCGATCCGAAGTCCTGCGCCACTACGGTGGAACCGCCAGAGTACCACTTTGTATACGCTTTCATTTTAACAGCAACTAAATCAATTCTGCACTGACTGCAATCACAGTGGTCGGCCATATATGGCAGTATTTTTTTCATAGTAGAGTGCTCTACGTTATGGCATATTCTACAGTAAATAATGGGGGGGGGGGGAACAAAGATATTTAGAGAATTAAGATTTTTAACGACTGAAACCTGTTTTCAGCATATGTATAATTACCTGCAGGTAGGAATCATCCATCATCTTCTATACCGATTTATCCAATTTCGCAAATACATAGGGGCTTTTTTGTGGGTGATCAACAAAGAATAACACCATGAGTGACATTAGGCACTGTTTACATGAGAACAATCTGCTTGTTTTTGTATTGTTTACATGATTGCTTGTTTGAATTCCCCCTTGAGTGATTGGGTGGAGTTTTTAGCTCCCAAAAGCATGAAATGAAATCAAGTTGGACACATTGTTGGAGGAAATTATGAAACATGTTGGAGTATATCAGCAAATAAAGCAAAATGTGGGGAGGAAAAGGATAAACACAATAGGGGGAAAGTTAAAACTGTATTTACTTATATTAAAATCTGTTAAAACGGCAATAAAACTATTTCAGACATTGTGAATAAGATTTTGCATTGCGCATTAATCTACTGTATTAGTATAAAATCTGCCCTGTATTATCTGTGGTCAAACTTAACCCATATTAATTCAAGCATTATTTTCAACCTCCTAATTAAAACAAAGACACGTTCAGTACTTATTATATTTATTAATGAATGTACTGTGAGCAGCTGTGCTCAGTGGTATAATAGAGACATTAGGCAATAAGGTCATTGTACAATCATTTCATTCCAATACTGCATGCCCTCAGTTTCAAAAGATACTTTGTGTATAGTAATGTTGCATAACTGTAAGTCTCTTGGTACATTCTGAAAAATTCCAATTCCAATTCCCATGAAGCATATGGTTGATGGTTTGTCATCAGAAAAAAAACTAAGTGAAATTGAGTGATGTCCCCGAAAGACTATAGCGAGTGAAGCAAAGTGTGGTTACAGCAGAGAAATCTTAAAAAGGTCAAACAAAGCATCATTAACTGTTACTGGACAATACAATAAGCAGAATTTGGCAAAAATGGTAAAATGCTGTGTCAGCAGAAGGACTCACAGGAACCGAGAGGCTGAAACAGACCTCTGTGACCACCTTTCTTCAAATCTGCACAGGGCCTGAAGGCCATCTCAGAGCTCTAATTTAGCTGAATAAAGCTGAATCTGAATGCACACAAATGCCCATCAGCCCTGTGTTTCTAGTCTTAATTGGGATCGGTGGACCAGTACCTCTCGCACTGAATCGTCCACTCTTTCTCATTACCGTGAAGCGTACAATAATCCCAGCCAGATTTCCTGATATTCCTGCACTGGTTGGTTTTTGTTCCTCTAATTTAAAATGTGTGCTTTTGCTTGTGAGATTCTAAAAACTTCATGCTTCCTAAGGAAAGAGCGAGAATCTGAGTTCCATAAATCGATGGGTGCTCTCAAAATAAGCAGAGAGGGTAATTACACACACTGCGGAGGCCGTGCAAAAGGTGCAAGGCTGTCCGGAGAGAGTGTCAATAACACAGAGTTAAAGCCTGCATACATAGACTCCACTCCAGTGCAATCCATCCATCTGTCAGGTAACAGAAAATGAAATGGCAGGTATGATCAGTCAAACGCTCTTTTATAGCCCAAAAAAAAAAACATACAAAACAACTCAATCAAAACACAAGAAAATAAATTATAGAACAAATTAGTACTGCAGCTATGGCTGGCCCTGAGTCTTTAATATTTATTACATTCATTTACTCCCTTTTACTCATCAGGTTCAAGCCTTTCCCCAGCTCAAATCCTAATTTTCATTTTCTCATCTTGGACCTACATTGTTTAAATAGCAAATTGGGTTGTACTCATGGTGTGTAGGTCCAAAAAGGAGGTGAAATCGGGTGATTTAGCAGCCATGCTACACATGTGGAGGTGACATTATCATGAATTAGAGTACAGGGTGAGTCAGAGCCTGATGGCGCATGATCATGTTTTATTTCCTCTGTGATAAACGGCTTAGACATCACACAGAATGTTTATTTGTTCCTCAGAGGACTTTCCCAGCTCTGACCTTCATCATGGTTCTTGCTTTAATTTATTGTTGTGGACAAAGATGAGGCCAGCAAGTGACCAGAACACGATTACCTGATTGGTTTATCGGACATCATCCCATTAATATCATTGATTACACTTGTGCTGAGATCATCCACCATTAAAAATAGCAAATGTCCCTGCACTTTGCACTAAAATAGGCCCCCTATGTTTGCAGGCATTTATGCATGTTGTTTACAAAAATAATAATAATAATAATTGGCAAAATATATGCTTTGTACTTGACAACCAATGCATTATATCATATAGAATGCATATAAAGGGGCTTGTTAATAGTAAAATATCTGATGTTGTCATGATAACATTTTTGATGTAAAGCATGTGAATAAAAACGATACATACACAACCCATCGTGCACGCACTCCCACACACTTTCCTCCTGTGCCTTGCCCTCTCAGACAGCCTTCAGCAGGCCATTGTCCGAACAGAAAGTGCGTCAAACCACCAAGACTCCCAGCTTTCAGGCGATCGCAGCCAGACACACGCACTCATTGAGCCATCTCCGCCTCCTCTTCCACACATTTTCACACTCTGGCACTAGAGGTGTTGGGATGACCTCTCTGATGACCTCTCTGATGAATGAGAGGCGCTATTGATGGATGGCTGCTAAGCCGTTAGCCGACAGCACTCGTACATTAGACAAGACTCGGTAAATGAAAAAAAAAAACTTGCAATGCGCGGACACACACAAATCCAAACAAACACAAATAATTCTCCTTGCGACTAATATGCTCACGGGCCCGGTCGAGGCTTCCGGCACTTTTCAGCGAGAGGTTCAGCGTGTGGGTGTGAAATAGAGAGGGGGAGAGAGAAAAGTTCATGTTTACACACTGTTTGCTGTTCTTCATCCGCTCCATTTGCGATATTGAAGGGGAAAAAGTGTGGCTCTTTTTTGGATGTTTGTGTAATTTGACATGTATGGACTTCACATGTTGCGGGCCAAATTCTTTCATATTTCACAAAGACAAATCTGGCATTACATAAAGGGATCAATATCTCACACACACACAAAGAGATTGCATTTGATCACAATTGCTGTTGTACAGGTTTACGGTCTTTGGAGAAATAATAACTTTGAAAAAGGCTTTCCACTTTTCTGTGCTTTCACTGCCAGGAATCATTTTCAACAAGAAGATGGGTTCAAGGTTTTGTTTGTGCTTTTCAAACTGTGGCGGATCTCTGCAGTGGGTTGAAACTCTGCTTTAATTTTCGTCTCGCCAGTGTACAGGCGTAAACACACCGAGCTGCAGTCCATTCAGCTGGAGCTGCAGAGCCCAGACTGCAAGCTCAGCAAGCTGCGAGCCTCCACCATCATGACAGACTACAACCCCAACTACTGCTTCGCTGGAAAGACGGCCTCCGTCAACGACCTGAAGGAAGTGCCCCGGCGAAACATCTCCCTCACCAGGTAGGAGAACCAGAGACAAACAGTCTTTCCACTGGTGTCCAATGCTGCACTCGTGGTGGTGTTGGTTTTAAAATGAGGTGCGTATATGGCATTGTGTCAGAGGTGGAGTTTATTGTACTGAAACTGGAGGTGGGTCGGATGGGACAATGATTAAATATATAAACAGGAGAAAGTACAAACAGGAAAGACGAGAGCAAAAAGAGAGAAAGCGGGTGTGAAAGTCCCAAAAATAAAACACGGTTGACAAGGAATTTCGGGCGCCGATTTACTCACAGCACACGGTTCTCTTCACATGACAAGTCGACACAAGTGATACACATCAGGACTGAGTGTCTGCAATCAGACAATAAAGGAGAACACAAAGGCAGGAAGTAAAAAATCCTGCGATAAGAAAAGACGGTGAGTGAAAAATAATACAGGACGACAGACAATGCACAAAACCATGAATTCAACACGCCCTTGTAGGTGGATCGCTCTTTTGAAGTACCAGAAATCCATTGAGGTAATGAGCAACTCAAACCACCACTGAAATCAAAGCATGGTTTTCTTTTATACTGAGTGTATACAAGAACGAGTGGCTTCCAATTAGTGAAAGGAATTGTGGCTCATATTGGAGAGCCTGTTCTTATGGTTTGGCTCATTGAAAAGAATCGATTCTTTTGGCTATGAAGTGGCTTGTCAGACTAGTAAATCATGTTTTTTTTTAAAAAGAAGAAGAGAAAGAAAGTATCTCCAGCACTATTTGTTTGCTTCGAAGAATCGCCACAATTCCTGAGGTACAGTCAGCCAGTGAAGCCGAAACATATTTTGTCCAGTTGACGTTGTTGATGTGATTGTTTCCAGAATGTTTGTTTACGTGACAGTGAGTCAAGTGAAGACTCATTGCTTTTTTGTTTTCTCGAAACGTTTTTCATTTACACAACAACATTATTAAAACGTTGTCCGTTTACATGGAAATGACAGACAACCCTGAAAACGATGTAGTGAGCAGATAGGACCACTAGTGGGAGCTGTGTTTTACGTGAAGCCCCTTTAAGCTGTCGTACTTCGACGTGTTCACCCACTTCGTATCGACTGGTTGTAAGAAATAAACGTTCTCCACATGTGATCATTGTGATGGTGCAGTAAATGTACATTTATTGGAGAAAGCCTTGTTAAATCGGAGAGTGAAGACCACACTCCACTTTCATTGTTAGGAATGAATCGTTCTTGTGCAGGTGCTGAACAATTTACTGTGACAAAGTGTGTCCTGTGCAAGGAGCAGCATTTTTTTTTTTTTTTAGTTACGTTATCGGTGATTCTGAGCACATTGTCGTGTAAACAGACACACAAACTGTAACACAAATCTTCCGCTTCCACTTGACAACATTGGCGCGTAAACAGGGCGGACAAATACTTGACAAATGACAAATACTTGTGCCATCAGTCAACAGGAGGATCGACAGTATAAGTGGGACGAAGTGAGACATTTCCTGGCAATACCAATGTTCTGAGCTCCAAGTACACATTCGTTAAAGGCAGTGAAATAATTTAAAGATTAAATACATCCTCTGAAATGTTTGCTCAGATTATCTTCTAATGGGAAAGCGTGAGTGGATTTGAATTGTGCGCTTTAAAGGCCTCTTCTTTAAATAGGTGTTCAAGTTTGCTATTGGTTGATGGACAACATGCACATGCCTCGCTGCATTAGCAGATTTACTAAGAATATATGAAAATGTTTTAACGTGTGTTTTCAATTGATTGATTTTATGTAATGCCCAGATGGAATTAACTTTTAAATCTCGCTGTACTTGTTTACTACGGGCGTGGACCCAAAGCAGATTTTATTTTCAGAATAGTCCAGGGGTGGGGGGGCAGATGCAGACACAGAGACTTGACAGTTACAATATATATAAGACACCACCTGCCTCCTTTAGATGCAAACAGAGGCACATAGTTTTTTCAAATCTCCACTGTGGCCGCAGTTTTCAGGAATCACTCTTTGTGGTGACTCATAGCTGCGTTTGTGTGTAAATGCAAGGCCCAAACGCAGAGATCTATCACTTTTTTTTTTTTTTTAATACCTGAGTAAATGTGACCTGAGTCGAGCGTAAATCACCAAACATTTATGGAACAAAATAACTGTTTCTGTGTGACAGAAATGAAGAAATGTACACAGTATTACCTGCAGTTCAATGCCAATGCATCGTGACCTGATGGCATAGTTAAGTAACTAATCATGTGTCCGCTGCATTTTGCTGTGCCACCTATTTATAAGTCTATAATGGTTATAGGCCTCGACCTTATAGCCTGTCATTAGCAGTAGACTATCAATATGCCTGACACCTCTTTCTGGACCCAACATGCCCGTGGGTCCACAGTCGGACATGACACGTTTGTTTTATAACAGAGAAATTAAAGCAGCGTTCGTCTGAATCTAGCAAGAAAGAAAATACAAATAAAAAATGCTGCACTGCGCTTTGTGGTGCCGCTTTGTGCCGAGTGTGTGATAAGTTGCTGGATCTCGACAATAGGGCTCCCAGAAGTGGAAATGCTAAAAAACAAAGAAGGATAAGAGTAGTTGAGCACACACAGTAAATGACCGCCTTATAGTTTTGTATCATGGTGTTGAAAATCCACTTCAGATACAGTGGAATCATAAATACAGCATGGTGTGAGACGGAGCAGCTGAAATAAAGCCTAAAATATTAAAGTGTGAAGTTTCGCAGTTCGTGAGTCCAAGCGGCTGGGAAATTATTTTTGCAGGGATCTTTTCAATTTTTAATGTATCTTTCATGTGTTTATGGTTCACCAGTTTATCATTTCAACTTCCGAAAATTTGCGATAAGTTCTTTTTTTTCTTCTTCTTCTTCTTCTCCTGGAACCGTGAATATTTTCCATTTATTACTCGCTGAACCCATCTGGAGTTCTGCGAGTAGTGGATCAACTGAAACGACTACAAAAAGTGGGGGAAATCAAAACGATAATTCAGAGTCAGAGTTTATCCGTCTGTGCTTTAGTTTCCACCGGAGGATGTCGCAGAGAGACAATGGCTCGTCTTTTTGGGATTAAAAGCTGTACAACTGCTAATTCAGAAAAGTCGGCAGAGTCCCGGCTGTCTTGTTAAAAACAAATCACCCCGGTTGATTTACTCCACGGCTGCTTCACGTCCCGGTGGGGGTCGTTGCTCGGACAGAGGTGTCTTCAGGACACGTCTTATTGCTGTTTGCTTCAGATGTCATCAGTTTGGAAATCACAGCAGTGCTCTGGTCGGACTGTTTTGTGTAAAAGCTTCATCTTCGGGAGTTGAAATATGGACACACGGGTTAATAATAGATCGGTTTCTGTGTCTGCAGGGGCCTGGGTCACGGTGCGTTCGGTGAAGTCTACGAAGGTCTGGCTGTCGGGATACCGGGCGAACCAAGTCCACTGCAAGTGGCTGTGAAGGTGAGTCCAGACCAGCTGTGAAACTTCCTTTTCCAAAGTCCTAAAGTTTAGACGTCGAGTGAATATGTGATGTGAGTTTGGTGCAGGACAGAGAAATTGTGTTCTTTACCTACCCAGTGATTTATTATGCCAGGTCTGTCTTATGAAAAATGGTATTATTTTGTGAAAGAGTAGGAGCATGTATGCCACTGGGGAAGTAGTGCAGCAACTCTAAAACTCACAACCAGCTGAAAAATAGATTCTATGTCCACAAGCTTTATTGGACTATTCAGTTTTACAATTGGGCTCTCTAGTTTTAGCTGCTGCAGATGAATTTATAAAACAGCTTTAATTCACTAGAGTTATAGTAGAAACTCTACTTGCAACACAAGTAGCACTGTTGTTAATCCTTATTCCTACATCCATTCATTATATCTTCATCAGTCTGAGGAATTTTGAAGAAGATTAAGACGTTATCTGGTATCAAGAGATGATCCAGTTGAAGGAAATAAAAACAGGTTTTGGGTTGATGAACTAATGCTACTGAAGACGTGGGGAAATAATGCAAATAGTAATGTGCCTTTGCATTGTTCTGTACAGCTTTTCAGCAGAAATACCGTGTCAGCTCATTTCACCGCCTCATGTTCAGTGTCACATAAAAGTTAATTGGACCCGTACAAAGATACGAAAAACTGTGTTAAATCTCTTCATTGCACTGAGATGTGATGTCTATTCACACCAGACACTTCCAGAGGTGTGCTCTGAGCAAGATGAGTTGGACTTCCTCATGGAGGCTCTAATTATCAGGTAACACCTACACTGTCTGTCACCTGGTTCTCATTCACTGTCTGACGCACGTTTTCTCTGCTGTGGCTGCGTCCCCGCAGCAAGTTCAGCCACCAGAACATTGTGCGTTGCATCGGCGTGAGCCTGCAGGCCATGCCCAGGTTCATCCTGCTGGAGCTGATGACCGGAGGAGACCTCAAGACCTTCCTGAGAGAGACCAGGCCCCGGCTGGTGAGGCACCTTTCACATCACGCCGCGAAAAACCTTGTCTGGTGTTTCAAGCTGTGACGCGACCGGCTTGCTTATGTTCACATCAGTTACACACTATTTGTGTTAGAACCCTCAAACTGAAGAGTCTTTGGTCTTTGGCCTCTAAATGCTCTCCTGTGTGCAGGAGTGAGTTCCCACAATTCAACACAGTTCTGAGTTTGCCGAAAAAAAAAAAAAAAATGGCTCAATAAACGCAAGTTCTAAAGTTTGATGTACTTGAGTAAATACATACGTGTGGACCTTCGCCCCCGCGAAAGATGTATGTGCAGTAACCTCTGTTTAGCTTGTAGTTTTACGGTGTGTTTTTGTGCGGCTTCACTGAGAAAATCAAAGTATCACCATGAGAGCAGTGAGGGTGAACCGGAGCCGTAAAGCTGTAGCTGGGCAGCCTCGGCTCAGAGATGAACCTCACTGTTTTATTATGTAGGCAGTGAAGCCGAGTGCAGCAACAAATTCGGGTGATAATTCTCTGGTCCGTCAATAGAAGGCGCCCAGTTCACACTGTCATATTGTTTTGACAATGCTTCGCGATGCCTCGTTGCCGTAAAATAAAAACAAGCAACAAAAAAAAAATCAAGATTATAGCTCTCCTTAAAGAGTCTATTCCTGCTCGAACTTGTGTATTATCCCGGATCCACTGGAGGATAGAAATATCACATGCTGATTCCATCTGTTTCCCCAAATCAGATGTTATTCTTAACAACAGCATCATCCTTTGTCTTCTCGGTTTTGTTTAGGAGCAGCCGTCCAGCCTGACCATGGTGGACCTCCTCAATGTAGCCAGAGACATTGCAAAGGGCTGCCAGTACCTGGAGGAGAACCAGTTCATACACAGGTATCCCAACAGCTGCTTCTTCATTCATATGCGCAAACAATCAATCTGCATCAATGTGTGAGAATGTGATATTCTCTACGGTCCTCCTTCCTGAACGCGCGAAACCAAGCCAAGTGTGAACAATGTGCAGCGCATACGGAGACGCATGCCGCCGCGGACTTGTGTAAATTAAATGCACATTGGACAAACAGTGATGCCCACATTCATCAGTGAACGCCTCCTCACGATTACGATCCGACTGCGTCTGTCCAAGCGGAACATATGGACTTTGCATGCCTTTTGGCTTTCTGCGATAGCAGAGAGGACAAGTGATGAGTTTAGTATCCGAGCAGCCAGATGGGGAAGCCGGCTTGCCTTTTTACGGTCGATGTATATCCAAGGTACAAGTCAAGAGTGTTTCCGTTCTATGTTCACTCACGGACCTCCACATGTGGTCTCTCTCAATCTGCCTCTCGAGCATCTCCATCAAAGGATGTCCATGATGAATGGTGAGGATGTGTTGAAACCAAGAAAGGTGGAAGTGGATTCATCTGTCTCCTGTCTTTATGATTTCCCAGGAATCATCCCGTGACAAAAGCAGACCTATTAAACCTTGTAACACAGTAAAGCTCCATCAATCCACCTAATGGCTGACTCTTCTCCGGAGGCTTGTGATCTTCTACACGACCTGACATGTTACCGCCTTCGAGGCTGCATTAAAATTCACCCCAACACTGTCCTTGAGATATATTTCAATGTCATGAAAGGTGTATTTATACCCGGTTGAGTGTGCAGAGAGTGCAGCCCTTTTCTTAGAGATCACTGGGGTCCAGGAGGTGAAATCAGGGGGTCAGGGCCTGTCTGAGAAACGGCATTCTGCTGCTTTTTGTGAGCTTCCAAATGGTGGTATTTACCCATTTTAGAGTCAGTGGGTCATTATTCGATTTTACAACAAGCTTTGCACTTGGAGCATCAACTGGAGCTAACCTGAAGAGCAACGATGTGCTGAGGAGTTGTGTAGTTTTAATGCAACTGTCGGCGTTAAAATGTACTGATAGCACAGACTGTTGTCCGACTGCGGCGGGGAAATGGCTCTTTAAGCCACAGTTAGAATTTACTGTAAATAAGGTCGACAGTGTAGGGCCAAATGATAACGTTCCACAGCTTTTTCATTATCGTGCTACAATGTGGGGTTTTTTTTTTTCCTTTTTCCTTAAACCTTCGGCTGATGGTTTGCGACAGCTACTGCGGAGTTTCAAGGACCGCCCTTGAGCAAAAGCAGATGATTTCCATGAAAACCTCCAGGCCATTTGAAACAAAAAGGCCAGCAAGCTTATTTCACAATAAAGTATTTGTGCGCTCGCAAACCTCCCCATGCTCATCAGATCGAATTTCATTTTGATCAAACCACAGCCGCTTGCAAAGCGACCGAAAGTATCTGTTGATCCTAAACGGACTGATTGTCTCGCTGCTTAATGCTGAAGAGAAAATTTCATGTTGTAATGACACGGTCAAGGAAATAGCCTGGTTAATAGCTCTGTTGACTGAAACTCAATAAACTGCTCCAGACTAAATTTGAGTCGAGCAAAGTAAAAAAAAAAAAAAAAAAAAAAATAGATCTTTTTTAAAAGGAAATGGAAAACAAATGGATGTCTCAGACCCGAGGGTGTTGAATAGTCTTCAGTGATGCCGGTGTAGCCGGTCTCCGTATTGAGGGAAAGATCAATTTTAGGAAAGCGTTTAACTCAGTTCATCTCCTGCTGGATTATTGGTAGCGAGGTTTGGCTGTGGCGGTCAGGGTCAAACGCACGATGGATCTGGACATTATGATCTTGACAGAGAGGATGGGACTCTGACAATAACTCTACAGACACCGAGTGACATGTTGAAATTAGAAATTCACTTAATATCAGCAACGAGCAGCGACTCGAAACAGAAGTCACCCGTCAATTTGACTCAGAAAAGACCATCGAATGGCAACAAAACAGAGGAAATCGACTGTCTGCCAAGTCAATTCAGAGCCAAACAAGAATCTATTGTTTTTCTAAACAGTTTGACAGACGGTCATTGAACTAAGAGGTAATCAACAGGAAGTGGATGGAATGACCACTCATACTTGAGCCAGAATGTTCACCTAAAAATATATCAACCCCCTCACTCAGACGGTTTTGACCTCTTTTCACCACTTCACAACATTTTTTCTTTGCTTCCATCCGAGAGACATGCACAGTGATACCCCCCCCCCCCCCCCATCTTCAAAAGCCTTCAGTTGAAATCAGGCTGAACTGTTACTTTAACCTCATTGTGTCAATTCTTATGGGAGTTAATCAGACTGTGGGGTCCAAAACATTCAAACGGTGCAAGTTTGTCTCCATAGTCAAGCACGGTGTCACATGATGTTACTCCGACGCTCAGTTCTGGCTATTTATCATCCCTCGTCGCGCGTTTCTTTCATCTCGACGAGGAACAGTGTCAGTCGCTACGTCATTTCTCCACATGAAATTGGATGACTTTTGAGCAGAATACACAGTGTGTGGGCTGATTTCCCCCCTCTTCCCCGCATGCTGCGTGAACTACTGTACTTTCTTGCTCAAAGCAGAACCGAAACAGTACAGTGCAAATATGAATTTTTTTTCTTTCCTCCTTTAAGCCCATTCAGCCGTACACACAGTGGAATATTTCAGTCTTTTTCTCTGGATCCTCCATGTGGGCAGAGTTATAAAGACACTTTAAGGAACTATACACTTGCCAGGTTGCCTTGGGGCAACTTGGTAGTTGTGCTGAACTTCAGATCCAACAAGGGATCATCTGTAGGTGTCTCACTCGTGAAACCCTCCTATAGATGCAAATGTATGCTTTGTTTAACCACAGAAAAGATGAGGCAGGAGACGTGTTACCGCAAGAGACGACTTGTTACGCTCTTCCTTGGTCATTGCATACGAAAAGCAGTTAATGCCAAGGTTTTTCTCTCCTTTCAGGGACATCGCTGCACGCAACTGCCTCCTGACGTGCAAAGGACCCGGTCGTGTCGCCAAGATCGGAGATTTCGGGATGGCTCGAGATATTTACAGGTACATTTCCAGCTTTAAAAGAAAAAACGCAAAATAGCAAACTGGACCTGTCGACCAGGTTCTGCCTAGATTAGGACTTAGGGTGAGGATTTTTTTTTTTTTTTTTTCTTGTAAGTATGCACTTTGGCCATTAGTCAGCAGCACAAGAATGATCCGATCTGACATCGTAATGGGTGAAGTGCTGACTGTCACTGCTTGACGACAGGATCTAAAGGGTTTTTTTTGCACATGTGAAAACTTTCAGCATCATTACAGGTTGTAGTGTGTCTAAACCTGACGGATTGTGTCAGCGCAGCGCTAAACTGCAGCAGCGAACAGAAGCAAAGAGGGTTTAGAGTTTTTGTCCTGATCACTTTTCAAACTCGCTGCAACTCAGGTTTACTGTTTATCCACACAGTGATTAAGAAAATAATAAATATTCTTTTAATCTTATCGTTGTTCGGGTTGCGTATTCTAGAATACATTTAATTATCAATTCAATTCAGTTTGATACAAAGGAATGCTTTTCATTTAAAGTTTACTGTATACATTTAATTCAAAAATGTATTTTGGATGGGTTTTTTTTAGTTATTGTTAAACAGATAGGTATATGTATGTGTCAGTTGTAAATTTGGGTTTAGGCGTTTTGTATTTGGATTATGTTGTTGTTTGAGACACCTTATATGTGTGTACTGTAGAGGTGAACAGGAGATTAGAGGGGGTTTTTTTGTTTGTTTTTTCAAAAATATCCGGCTCGGAAATAGATATTTCTTTAAGGAATAAGATCATTTCACATAGCCGATTATTTTCACATTTTCTGAGGCAGGAATTAATTCCTGTTACAACACAACATTTTCAAGTGAAACCAATAAACTTTCATTGCTCTTTGGGTATCCGTTCACACGGCAATAGTGCTCAGAGCCACCGAAAACGCAACTTTTCGAAAACAGCTTCAAGGATGGAACGTCACAAAAGCGTGGAAACGGGGGGGGGGAAACACAACTTTTCTGAAACATGCGCATGCGCACCACGGCCGTGGTAAATAGGTCTTCTGCACATGTGCGAGAAGATGAACAATAACGGCGGCCTCTAAACATCAGTGCCCTCTGGTGGTCTGAGAACAACATCATTTTCAACATTTCTGCCATTTCCATGTCAAAGCAACATTTTTTCTGAAATGAAATTAGATAAATATCAATATAAGTGTTTTAATGAAGTGGGGATTTAATTGAATCAGGTTGTGTTTGAGTTTCTTTCAATGTAATCTTGAAATGAGAACTTTGGCCCTTATCACCAAGACTGGTATTTCTTCTATCAAGCTGTTGTACTCACGCTTTCTTTTAATCCACATCAGCTCTTTTGTATTCCCTCCCCCCCCCCCCCCGAAACACCCGCTCATTATTCTCAGCTCCACTTCTTTTTAATACAGCTTGTACTGTTTCACGTGTCGCTGTTTAAACGAATGCACAAACCAGCTGGGAAATCTCCCAAGCCTTTCATCTGGTAAGAAAATTAGAGCGGGGGAAATATGTCACAACATGCTGCTGTATCAACGCAGCACTTTCCAATCATCCGATGGAAAGTCGCACAAAGCAAAGTCACTCTCGGCGCATCCGGAGCTGGGCTGTTGCGCAGTGTCCCCCGGGGAGCCACATTAGGAGCGCTTGATTTAATTGCTGATGTCAGTTTTTCAGGTATCTCGCTGTGATTTTTGTTTTTATCTCTCAGCCCAGAGCCGTGGTGCTGGGACCTGATTTCTTTCTCTTTTTTTTTTTTTATTGTCAACGTTATGTTCAGCCGGGAAGGCTGGGCGCCATCAGGCTGATGGTGTGTGATTCTTCAGCCAGTTTGTGATGTGCATGACAATGGATGTGGGGGTCTTTTCGAGGCCGTGGCAAGCCGGCCCGACGCCACAGTGAGAGAGAGACCAGCGCCGCGTTTTAATGTCAGCCTTTTAACATCCTGATAGCAGCGCCACGGGCACGTGGCACGCCGTCGACTTCCTTCCTCATGCACGCTCGAGCAGCAGTGGTAAATAAAAAGCTGGCTAAACAATAGCCGCCAGACAGTAATCTCGCAAAGGTAAACAGCTGCCGCTACGACGAGCACTCTGCAGTGCCATCGCAAAGGAAACCGCTGTTTTACCTAAACTGACCATATTCACACACGAACGAGCGACAAACGGCGGGACAGCAATACGCTCACTGGCGTATTGCTGTATTAATGCACACGCGCCAACATGCGCAATGAAAATGTGCACAAACCGACATCAGGCGCCGTCACTGTGTCCTCGGGTACAAGCCGCTATCTTTCAGGCTGCCGTGCCGCTGACTGTTGGTTTAATGCTTCTCTATCTCCCGGTGTCCCTCCCGCTCACACACACGTAGAAAACACCTCCATCCGAGCTGCAGATTTTCCCGAGACTGTATTTAAGCCTCGCTAATCTGCAGCTCAGCTTTCCGTCTGTTGGCGGTGTTTGGCGTAGTAGTAATAAGCACTTCCATAAATGTGCGGGAGAGAAATAAATAAAGGGTTGATGCACTGATAGGCGGATTATCAGTCTGAAGTTCTGCATCTTGCCATCTCTCAATTTTCTTTCAAACAGTTCAGCAGGATGTGGCCGCATGGCGTCATGTGCAGAAGTTAGTGTTGAAGGTAGTCTATTTTTATAAGTTGAATTTCAATTGCAGAGGGCAAACAAAAAGTGTCTGAGTTTATTTTTATGCTAATGTAAGATACATCGTATGAAGACTATGTATGTATGTAATGACAGGGAGACCTTTTTTTTTTCCTTCACCAACAGAAGTTAGGGCGATGGTTATGTTTTTGTATTTATTTATTTATTTTTTGGCTTGTATGTGTGTATTTCACCTACTTTTCGCAAAATGTATTAACCTGAATGGCGTGAACGGTTCAGGGATGATCTGTCATTCAAACATTTAATCCGCTCTGAATGTGTTACCATTAGTCACAGTGACATTCATCTGCTGCTTTATTCAACTCGAGGGTCACGGTGTGCTGGAGCCAATCCCAGCTGAGTGTGGGTGAAGGCATAATTCAGGCAGGTCAAGCAGGGAGCAAACATGAGACGGACAATTCAGCGCACATTTAGACCTTTGGGCAGTTTATAGTCACCAGTCAACCCGAAACGCGTGTTTAATGGGAGGAAACTGAAGAAATACATGTGAAAAATCAATGCATTCGCAACGAAAACAAGCAAACTCTGCATAGAAAGGCCCCGAAGTAAGTCAGACACTATGGTTCACTATGACACGATGAGGCCGTCAGTCACTCTCATCAGTCACCCGAGCTGTAAAAACACATTTTAACATGTTGTGACGAAGAGCATTTTGGAAATCATAAACTACATACAAGTACATGCACATATTCATCGTCACTACAATATAATCAAAGCAACAAAACCCGCTGCTACTCAGAGCCAGTCCTCGTCCTCTCCGTTCCCTCCTGATTAGGATGGAACATTAAAGTGATGCCGAGGAGCGGCGGCACGACTCCATCCTATCTTAAGCCTAAAAATGGAGGTGGGAACTGATTCCAGCTGTGTTTTATTTATTTTATTTTTTTGGTGACAGATTAAGGCGTAGATCTGCTGCACCGCTGCCCTGCAGTGTAGTTCTCAGCTAATCTGTCAAGCTAACACACTCCACCAGTGATTGTTTTCTCTGCTTCATTGATCGTGTGTAATTTCCCCTCAAGGGTAACATCTTATGCCAATAGTTTGCTAAGTATATATTTTGCTTTTCGCCGCATTATCTTCTGCACTCCTCTCTCCCCGGTGATCCCCCGCAGACTTGCAGTCAAAGCAAACGACGAGCGTCGCCTCCCACTGTTTGCTTTCGCTTCGTACTGTGAGACGTTTCAACAACCTCACCTGAATGAGAGATTAGTTAC
The DNA here is from genome assembly GCF_963422515.1 of Blennius ocellaris. Classification (NCBI taxonomy): domain Eukaryota; kingdom Metazoa; phylum Chordata; class Actinopteri; order Blenniiformes; family Blenniidae; genus Blennius; species Blennius ocellaris. The sequence continues at coordinate 5,091,593 of NC_137666.1, forward strand.
CTTATAGGTACTAGCTGTAAAACAAAACACTGATTTGAGGTTCGAATAAATGATTTTTTTTTGGGGGGGGGGGTTGGGGAAGTGACTGAAGTGAGAATGCGAATCCTGCCTGCTTTCGTCTGCCTCTTCCCGGCTCCTGGCACTTCTTCCGACACTATTTTTGGATTTGATTTTACACGTCACTTCCAGCTTTTAGCACAACTTCTGACACTTTTTTTTTTTTTTTTTTGCCTCAGGTGAGCTTCGAATCTGCCTTCGACTGTAGACTAGACGTGACAGGTCATGCGGCCCGAACAGCATCCGCGTTGCCAAGATCCGCGATCTTCTCCGCTTCTCGTTCCATATTCCGGCGAAGCTTCGTGTGCCCAGTTTGGATATGATTCCTCCATCTTTCCCTTCGCGGTTCCACCTGGGAGCTGCCCGCCATAATTACAGAGCTGTCCGGTGCAGCCACGTGCGGCAGCTGTGCGGATGAGTGCCGCCTTCATTTTTTTTTTTTTCCTTTTTTGGACAGACCCTCAGGGGATTGAGACTGGCAGCCGTCCAGCCTGCCGCCGCCGCGCCATCCTGTTTATCATCAAGCACTCGCCGTGTTCACAAACGAGCACGCGGGGAATAAATTGACATTTTTACGACAAAATTACTGAGGGGCAAACAGATTTCCGCCTCCGCAGCGGCGGGCCGAGCCAATTCAAGTGCTCTCGAATCCAAATAATTCAGTGGGGCGATAACGCGGGTTCAACCACGCCCACGCTCTGCTGCTCGCCCGGCGTGAGGACGCGAACCGGACGTAACCTCCATCAACATGAAAAATCAGATAGAGTCCATCAGATAATTTCTCAGATAATGTGAGGCGTGAGGCAGCCTTAAAAGAGAGAAAAAAAAAAAAATATATATATATATATATATTTGTTGGAGGGTATTTCTCGGCAACATGTTGGAAAGCAGGACAGGCGATAGGATCAGAGTGCCGATGCCCACACTGACAAACACAGAATTAATTGCTCGACCCGAGAATTTTTTTCTTCTTCTATTTCCACACTCGTGTCTGTGTGTGTGTGTGTGTGTGTGAGGGCAGTGTTGTTGCCATGGTGATAGTGCTGAAAAACCACGGTTGGTTTTCATTTAGAATCCTTCTTTTTCTTTAATGTCCGTCGAAGAAAAGTATCACAAATATTCACCAAGAGTCTCACGGGTGTGTTTGTGTTTTGTGTATTTCCCTGTGTTTGGGTGGGTGCATTTGCGTAATAGTGGGGAGGGGTGGGGGGGGGGGGGGGGGGGGGGGGGGTGGACCTGTGTATTTGCTTTGCATCGCTTATTGTTGAGGTGTTTGTGTGTGTCTGCAGGGCGAGTTATTACAGGAAGGGAGGCCGCGCCATGTTACCAGTGAAGTGGATGCCACCCGAAGCCTTCATGGAGGGCATCTTCACATCAAAAACAGACACGTGGTGAGGACCCTGTCCGCCTCCGTCCGACGCTACCTGTCTTTCACCTCGCTCTGTCCTTCACTCTTCTGTTTTTTTTTTTTTTGTTGTTGTTGTTGTTCTTTTCGCCCCCAGCTTCGTCCCTTGCTCTCATCTTTTAAAGCTTCACCCACCTTATAATTTATAATGTTTTAGTGTCCTTTTGTTTCGAGGATAACTGATCTTCCTCTGCTCTTCCAGGTCCTTTGGGGTCCTGCTGTGGGAGATCTTCTCGCTGGGCTACATGCCATATCCCAGCCGCAGCAACCAGGAAGTGCTGGAGTTTGTCACCAACGGCGGAAGGATGGACCCGCCCAAAAACTGCCCCGGCCCCGTGTAAGTGCATTTTTTAGATCCTCTGGTCTTTTGCACATTCTGAGAGAACGAGTCTTTTTTTTTTCTTTTTCTTTTTTAAATAAAAAGGTGCTTGCAAAGAGGAGTAAAGCTTTGAAGAAATCTGCATGTTGAATGTTCGAAATGGGATTACTGAATTCTGTAACATCAATCATGATCAATTACAGTTTTGTGAAAATTGTGGAGCTTTCGTCTTTTGCCCGTTTTTCACAGCTCACTCATTTCAGAAACTGTAATTGATCATGATTGATGTTACAGAATTCAGTAATCCCATCTCGAAGTCCAACATGCCAGTCTTTGGAAAATTGTGGGTTTTGAAGAGCTTTCGTCTTTACCCGTTTTTCAGAGCTCACTCATTTCAGAAACTAAAGGAAATAATGCACGGTATGTGTTGGGTTTAACAGAATATGAATAAAATAAAATGTAAAAAATGGTCAAAGTATTCATCAGTAATTAGACCTGTGCCTGAAGCGTTCTAAATCGCTGTTTGTTGGCTTACAGCCCTCATATTTCTGACACTTTTGATAAGATACATGCTAAAATGAAAGTGTCCAACAATCCCTGTGCATAAATCAGAATAGTTGGAATGGATGATTGCTTGATTTGGAACTGCACTCCTGCACTCTACACCTCTTTTTTTCAACAGGTTATACATTTCTTTGCTTGTTGCTGAGTGCACTGACAACATTTCACAAAAAATTTGAAGGAAATCCAGGATGGTCAGGCGGGACATTTTGAGCAAAACTGCTGATTTTATGCGCAGTGACCCAGATGCTGAATGCATTCAAACCCTCTGAGGTCTCATTACAATTCTGCCAAATGTGAATATTAAAAAGGAAAGACTGCTTTATTGTATATGGTTGGGCCGTGTCATACATCCAGACAAAAGCACACACGCACACTGGAAAGGCTCTGATAGCTGTCTGATATTGACATGTAAGTTGTGACCGAGAAGGTGTCAAGAAAATTTAACGGGAGATTGTGCTCAGTGCTTTCAGCACGGAAGCCACGCGAATGCTCCTCTTTCATGTCCGCCTCTCAATTTGGTCAAAGTCATGGGGAGATGATAGGCAGCTTAAAAACCATTTCCAAATCACACTATATTTTCTTGGCTGGCTCTCTAATACACTACCTTTCATGTGAACTCTATTATATATATAAAAAAAAAAAATAATAATAATATATATATATATATGTCGGCAGACACGCTCTCTCTCCCCATGTCGTATTGGCTGTCTGCTTGCACTTTGGCCTCCCTGTGATTTCCCGGCTTTATCCGTCGCACCTGTCGGCCACAGCTTTGCAGATTACTGCTGCTGTATCGCTTTGCCACCCGCCTCGTCTCCCTGTAAGCGTGTACCTTCCCTTCCCTTCCAAAAAAAATAAATAAATAAAAGAATATGGCCCTGTGATGCCGCATTACACCCGAGTTCTCGTGAGCTTCGCAACAGGACACGGATGAAAGCACATCAGCGGGACTTGAGTCCACACTGTGATGAGACCCTGTTTAAAGCTGCCATTCAAATGTGTCTCGCATCCTGATGTGATTTTCACCTGATTGCATCCAGAGCTTCTGTAAAATAAGACTCCAGAGTCCATATTGGGATCCGACTGAGATCTGATGGGTACATCCAGATAATATCCGTGCAGTTCTTTTGCAGTAAGATTTTGTGCACTGGCCTCTAAGCCAGACAGTAAGACATCCAAGGTCTATCTTATTCATTATAGCTCTTGTTCCTCAATCACCGTTAAGTGTTTGGGTGTAGTACAGTTCAAGGTTTGATCACTCTGCAGTCTTTGTCACCGTTGCCATCACTTCTTATGTACTTCTACACTCAAAATAAAAAACAAAGTATATATGGGTCTTAATCTTGCTTTTTGATAAACAACGTAAAACTTCATATATATATTGACCTTGTGTGTCTGCTCCATTTTTGTTCGTCTTCAAGGTATCGTATAATGACTCAGAGTTGGCAGCACCAGCCTGAGGACCGGCCGAACTTCTCAACCATCCTGGAGAGAATCGACTACTGCTTGCAGGTGAGGAGGTGGAACACACTGCGGGATTATACAAAAGCCACGTGGTGAAAGAAAATACCTTCCTTCGGTTTTCTAGTATTTCCATAAAAAGCCATTGGCTTGCCATGAAATGTTTCCCATTGAGTTGTGGCACCGCCCTAAAGAGGTCTGTGTTTGGTGCTGCAGTAGTTTTCTATTCAGATTAGCAAGAAAACCAATTAGCACTGTAACAATAATACCATTTTCCGATGCATAACATTACGACTTTTATCATTACTGATAAGAAACATACTTGTATCAAACTGTGAAACTGTTGACGGAACAAAACAAGAATCAACTTAATTTCATAGTTTACTCTATGACTTCACTCCTAATATTAATCGGCGGCATGATGAGATTTCAGGTCCTAATTGTTTCATGCTCACACGATTTGGTTGCCTAGCAGTAAGGGCGAACAACTTAACGCACCGCTATTTGTGGATGTGCACACCAGTTCCAGGAGCCGGCGCTCATTATTAATCTGTCCACTGATGTGCGATCATGTGGTCTAAAACAATCACTTGGTTGTCGGTTTGAACTCTGCCACTCAGAGTCGGTGCCCAAAAACCTGACTATTGTGTGACAAATGTATTCATCGACTCCTTTTGCTTCCAGGACCCGGACGTGGTGACGATGCTCCTGCCTGTGGAGTACGGACCCGTTCCGGAAGAGGAAGAGCGTACCCCCGTGTGCACCGACGACCCGTCGGCTCCGACTGTGCTTGTGAACGCCAAGGTGCCTGACGGAGAGGCGCCACAGCCGCCGCCGTCCTACCCGACAGAGGAGAGCCGGTGGGGAGGGGAGCACGCCGTCGCCACGAGCACAGCCTCGGAGGTCAAAGCACAGACGCCGGCTCCGCCGCAGCCGTATCTCCACCAGCACCAGCAGCCTCACACACAGACCGCCATGGCCATGACGACCACCAACACGGTCACCTGCGCCGCCCCCTCGATGCTCACAGCCAAGGGGCCTCACGTCACGACCCAGCCCGCCACTGAGGGGGGCCACATCAACCTGGCTTTTGCCCAGGGCCTCCCGTCTGAGAAGGACGGCAAAAGCACCAGTCTGTGGAATCCTACGTACGGCTCGTGGTTCCTGCAGCAGCAGCAGAGGAAGCAGCAGCAGCAGCAGCAGCAACAGCAGCAGCAGAGGCAGGGTGGGGTGGGGGGTACGGGAGGCAGTAGTGCCAGGGTCCCCGGCGAGGGGCAGGAGCACGTGGGCCGAACGGTGGCCGAGGTGGCGGGGGCTCTCGGTCTCCAGCATCAGCACAAGCAGTTCCAGCATCAGCTGCAGCAGCAGCACCAGCTCCAGCTGCTGCACCATCAGCAGCAGCAGCAGCAGGGGTTCTGCAGGCCACTGTTACCCCCACCGCCCCCGCCCGCCACCCAGTCGCCTCTGCTTTTGGATTCGGCCGCCTTGCCCCCAGTTCCCCTCTACAGACTGAGACGCTTCCCGTGCGGAAACATCGGCTACGGCTACCAGGAGCAGGGCCTCCCCCTGGAGGCCACCCACGGTAACACCAACCCCCCTCCTCCGCCCCCTCAGGGTACTTCCTCAGCAACCCTCCAGCGGGGGCCCTCTATCCCCACTTCAGTGTCCCTGGCCCGGCCGGGGATGCCCGAGGACAGCCGCCCGTTGTTGGTCACCATGGGGACGGTGCAGGACCCGAGGCTGCCCAGGATGGAGGGCCACAACGCCACCGTGCTTTAGCCCCAGCAGCGCGTACCGCCGGGGGCCTTCTGGGCTTTTTGTGTCGGGGACCCCCCCCCGTCTTCAGAGGCATCAAACACTGTGCCAGGACAGAGACCAGTTTTCACCAACACCCTACCGTCCTGCGTTTTGTTTTGTTTTTTGGTTTGTTCCTCGAGTGCAGAAAAAGCCCTTCTCACGGAATCAATCACGTGGACTTTCCAGGCGTGTTTGAATCCCCGGCAGATCTCGAAGCACATCAGAGAAACTCAAACTTCTTTCGAGAGGCAAAATGCAGAATAAAGGCTAGTTTTAAGAGTTTTAAAAATGTATTTTTTCATTGCCGGAAGGATCAGGTCTGAGAGAAAGAGAGTCAGCCGAGAGTTTCGAGCACAGGAAGACTTTCCCGGAGTCCGGGAGCGAGCACTTTGGTCTGCCGGCGTGGACGAGCAGGAGGGTCAAACCTGCCTGATTTCGCCAGACTTCAGCTCCCCCAAAAGTTTGGTGACCTGTTTGACTGGAGCAAGTTGTTTACAGCTTGCAGCCAACATGCAGAACCCACACACTGTTCCCTATCCTTTGAGGGAGAAGAAAAAAAAAGAACTCAAAGAAACAACAACAAAAGAAAAACCAGCAAGTTAAGTAACTTGTATCTGACTATTTTTCAAGAACATCACAGAAACAGACACTGGATTACCAGACATTTATATGGAGAAGAAAAAAAAAGAAAAGAAAAGAAAAGAAAAATACTGGGAAAATGTGTTTGTTGATGTTTGCTTGCCTGCTTGTTTATTTATTCATTTGTTTATTTATTATTTGGAAGTGGCTCTATAAATTATTAATGCTTCTTCAAATCCAAACAAATTCATTTTGCATCGACTCAAAATTCGCTTCTGGTTTCGCTTCAAGGAGCGGGAACTTTTATTTTGTGGCAGGAGCCCCACAACACACAGGTGAACAGTTGTGTTCTCTTTCAGGTGGAACAGGTGGAGGAGATTATTTCACTGGAAGAATACAAAAAGGAGCCACCTCGGCAGCATTTAGGAGTTATATTCAAACATTTGGAGCAGCTGTCCTCTTTCAAACCCTCGCTTTGTTCTCCGACGTGTCGAGCGAGAGCTTCGAGACGGCCAATCCGAGGCCCCGCTTTCCCTCCTGGCTTTTTCCCGTAACCTTTTATTCATTGGGCTCCAGTCAAAAAAATGTTTCTCTCCCCTTCTCGTCGGGATGGAGAAACCGTTGGATATTGCTGAATCAATCTTAACCTTCAAATCGCTATCTCGATGCACTCCACGTTCTTAAATTTGCATATTTTATCTTTTTCTATTACAGGACGGCTGTTGTGGAATACAAATGAGTGCGAGTGAGGAGTTTAAAAGCTCCTCGTGTGAATGAAACCCGTGTGACTCTTGCTTCCACGCCAGTCGTTTTGTTCAGGCCGACAACAGTTGCCGACAGTGTATCTATGAATTTAATGCCAAGGGGGTGTTAATATTTAGGTGGATGATGATTTTTTTTTTTTTTATATATATATTTTTTTTTTTTCAATGCTTTTTGCTTGAGAGTATTTGGTAATCCCTGTCAGTCGCTATGCTGTAAAGAGATGACAAACTGAAACTGGACGAAGTCTGCGGCTGACGGCGACTCTTTCTGCTTCATTTCTGGTGCCTGTGTTCACTCGCTCTGTGTTCTCCTCACAGCTCATCCCCGCTGTTTGATGTACAAAGACAACACCTGTAAATGTTGTAATTATAGAGTATTGTACTATGGCTCTGGTAAAAAGCTGTACATTGGCCTTCAGAAGACATTCGCCCAAAATTAATAAATTACTATATAATATGTCTCTACCTGCTTCTGTCTGTGGTCGCCGTGCTCAGCTTGTTGATGGGTCAAACCAGCAGCAAGAACTCGCCGTCTCTCCTTCACTCACAACAAAACATCTGAAGCTGTTCAAAGGAAAGAATGAAAGAAAGAAAAAAAAAACAGGAGGGAGGGAGAAAGGGCAGGAGGAGTACGAGACGCTCTGCACACGTTCCCGGGGAAATCAAACGGTATTATAAAGATGCCGGACCGGTTGTCACTGACATTCAGTTTGACCTCACTTCCAAGAAGCGGTGAAATTCAGCCGTGTTGTTTCAAGACTGTCGGTCCGTTTCCATGAGTCTTTTCCAGCAGGCTTCACGAACAAAACCTCAAAGTCAGATCAAACTGTCATCCCATGAGTCTCATGCCTTTATCGTTTCTATGAATTCACGATGCACGTACCAAACACAGTAGTCGATAACATGGATGTAGTGGATTTAAAAATGTGTCACATATATTCATAAAGAAGTCCACATTTATTTTAACTGGTTCTCTTTTTATCTGCAAATATATATTCTTTTTCAGTTGAATAATAATTACCACATTGCTCAGTTTGCAGTAATCAGACACCTTGTGACCACAGGTCAGGAAGGGCATTTCTTCTCAAATGACACAGCTTTAACAATCAAAGTCAGTCAGATTTTTTTTTTTCCCCAATCAAAAAAAAAAAAAGAATAAAGCACCTTTCTTATCCAGTTTGCATAGGACAGTGGAACAAAGGATTTCCATTACAACCTCCCGGCCAGCCGAGTTGTAAAAGCTATTAAGTCGTCTTTAGGAAAAGGGTAAGTGGGAAAGGCCATCCACCAAACAGGACGTTCCCCGTAATGAACGTTCAAATGAGAAACATCAATGACGATGATTTCTGCTCACTGCAAGACATAATCACCTGCCCAGTGGCCCGGCGGATGATTTAAAACCCGAGACCTGTGTGTAGTTCTGCGACGGTAATCTACATTGTACCGGCACAAAAGTGAAAGTGATTCGAACAATACTTAGCGTCATGTTCCTGCAGCTCACTTTGGTGAAGTGCTTGTGTAATAAACAGGATTATGTACAGTGAGCTGGTCATTATTGCACGTAAGCCCCGACAGGATGAATGGAGGACCCCAGCAGGATTATCCCTGGATTGTAAACATGTGTAGAAACGCTCCTGGTGCAGCAGTAGCACACCGCTCCGACTCCGCTCTCTGACACCACGAAACAAACAAACTCGACTTTAGGCCTCTCGGTTCAGATCGTTTGTCTCCCATCAGGGATGGATTTCACGCCCCGAACAAAGTGCTGATGGCGCGGCGCTGTGACTCAGCGTACCTGAAACGCGTTTCCACCTTTTCTTTTAGGTGTTGCTCACCATTTTCGTTATCTGGAGGAGCTGTAACAAGCCAGACGTTGGTCTGCATTGGAATCGGCCAACAAAGCTGCAATGAAGACTTCACAATGAGCACCACCGGATCGGATTGAATTCTCCCGTGGCCTCGCGTTACCTGATAATCGGCAGGCGCCTCCATCCACATCTTCAGTTGCTGAAGTATTTCTCGGCCTGTGCAACACTTTAAAAGATTAAAAGGAAAAAAAAGCTTTTGTGCCGATATGAGCTTCAAGCAACAACCACCATACAGAGAGGCCACATTCCTCACGACTCCGCTCATCAACCGGAGCTCTCTCCACAAGCCGCACCCAATTTCCATTTTTAAACCATTTGCACAAATGCCGACGATAATGTACCGCAGTGTGTGTGCCGTCTTCTCTTCACAGCTACTTTATGAACGGGTGACTTGCACCTGAGACAGACGCTCAGCCCGACAGCCATCCACTGTGTTTGGGCTTGTCTTGACTCAATTGTTAAATGTTAAGTTTCTGCACTATGAGTCGGTAGAAGTGGAGTTTATAGAAGAGCTGCCTCACTGGTTGTACCTAATATAATGTTGCTGACACAGTGAGTATGAAGTCATGCATTATTGTTCTTGGTTACCACTCAGAGAAGGGGTTTTTAAAATTCAGCATTTGGAGGAAGACATTCCCATAGTCAGGATGTTTGCAGTTGAAAAAAGCATCAACAAACTCGCAACATGCAGACTTTAAAGTAGAAAAGGATTAAGGTAAGGCTAATGTTAACATAACGCTGCTGCCTTTGGATATAGCTAATATATATATATACTCAGTCAGGACAGATTCAGATTTTTTTTTAATGGCAGCAAATAATCACATCTGTTTAGGTCAGAAATGGTTGCAGTAATTAGTAAGTATAAATAATCACACACCTGTCCATTTTAATTTTTCTTTCCCCACTTTATTTCTCGTCTTCAGACCATTAACACAACACTTAGCAACATTACATATTCAATTAATCCAAACTTAATAACGCAACACAGAACTAAACAGATTTTAGTCTGATTCTTCTGACTTCCACATGTTCGCTGCAAATCTGGACCTGGACTCAAATGACTTGTATTTTTTTTAGCCCATATTTCTTTAGTTAACTTTCTTCATGTTGCACATCTGGGAGGAAAAGGGAGAGGGCTTTTTCGATTGGCTCTTTAAATGTAATGAATCCTCTTGAGTTTCATGGAACAGAAGTTGTTTTGTCGCAATATTCGAACACTAAGATGTTATTAAATCTAATAAAGCAGCAATAATTTGATCAAATTACTCAAAAGTAATTTAATTCACGACAGGACCACCAGTGTTAGTTTCAGGATATTTGAAACAAGGCATTCCTTTTGGGGTCAAAATGATGCACAACATTTAAACCTCGAAACTCTTTTCAGATGATTTAGATGAGTGAAATGGAATCTGATCTTACGGTGAAATCAGATGAACAAACCCCCACGAGGAGAGGAAAAATCTGGACAGTCTGTCATTCACAGCTGATTTAAAGAACAACGTCATGGCAGGTATATATTTTCCTATAAATGCTGACGATATGCTGAGATTTATAGAGCGATGGAAAGAGATCTTGATGTGTCTTCTGTCCGTGTAATGTTCAGTCCTGGTGCCCCATTTATAAACGATGCTTTACCCACAAAATGGGTCCTGAACGACGCGTACGCCACTTCCCACGCAAACTTTGTGAACTCAAAATAAACTTTGCGAGAGAATGTGCACACACGTTTTTGGAAAAGTCCTTAAACAGCCAAGCTGCAGGTGTGTCTTCACTGAGCCATTATTATGTCCACGTGTATTACTGTCATCTTCAAATGATACAGAACGGTGAGTAGAACTGGTGGATTATCAATTATCTCAAGGTGGGTCTAATTTCTGAGTGGTTTAAACGGTGACAGTCGTGCGTAACGCGGCACGATGGATGTGCCCGGAGCGCACTGCGGTGATCCACTGAGCCTTTTCACAAGTCCCTGTTATTCCATTTATACACGTGAGAAACAGATAAAACTGTCCTTTACTGGTCTCTATAATCTGTAGTCATCTACTATAGTCTGTTACTTTCTTAATAGTCTGATTACTCGTTTTATTACTGTAGTCCGATTTCTGTTGTCTGTTACTCTATTAATATAGTCTGATCACTACTTTTATTATTGTAGTCTGACTACTAGAGACTGTTACTCTCTTAATATAGTCTGATTACTAGTTTTATCACTGTAGTCCGATTACTATAGTCTGTTATCTTAATATAGTCTGATTGCTTGTTTTATCATTGTAGTTTGGTTACAGTCTTACTGGGCTGATTACTAGTCTGGTTATAGTAGTGTGATTACTCGATGATTGCTATATTCTGATTATGGTCAGAATATAGTCTGATTTCTATAGTCCGATTCCTGTAGTCTAGTTACTGTCTTACTGTATTCTGATTACTGTAGTCTGGTCTTACAGTAGTGAATACTACAGTCTGATTACTGTCATCTGATTACTGTCTTACTGTAGTGTGATTACTTCTAAATATAGGAGATAACGTAGGTTTTGTCCAGCGTCTTGAGTACTTCCCATGTATGTTACTTCATCTCTGTAACAGTATATTTTGCTCTGTTGACCTCAACCTCAGAGTAATTATGATGCACCATTTGCTTTACGATATTCAAAGTTTTTGTTTTTGTTACCGATCTGATGAAACTTCCACTGTATTTCTACATCGTGCGTCTGTGTGTCAAATGTTCCCTCCAGGTTTGTAGCATGCTCTTACCTCTCTCGGTCCGTGACTCTGCCTCGCCGGGTCTTTTTTGCTCGTTGTGGAGGTTGAAGTGGAGAGAAAATCCATTGTTGCACAGCAGGTGAGGGTTTAGCGCAAAAAAGCTGGGACACAGCGCTCGGCAAACTCTGTGCTCAGTGTACTCGAGTATAAAAGCTTCACCCATCAATGCCTTTTAGTTCAGCTTATTTATTTTTTTTATTTGGAGAAGTTAAGTGATTCAACATAGGAATCTTGTGTGATTCAATGGTCCAAAAATAACACACCAACCAAAGAAAGATGAGAAAATACGAGGTAAAGCGAGAATAGACTTTTTATTTTACAAACACTGTTTTTCTTCCCTCTTTCCCCACAACATGTAAATGTATCAGACGGACTCCTTCCCGTTGCACACCCACATAACTGAATAAAACATGACTCACAAAAGACCATCACACCCGTCGGTACATTAAAACTTGCTTTGTGTCGCACGTGAAACCCAAGATGGAGGAATTGTTACAGCAGCTGTTGACCTCGCGTTATAAACAAGAAGCTACTTTCTACCGAGGAGGAATCTCAATGAATCCCTCGGACATTTTCTCTTTGCTTCATTTGTGGCAGATATTTATCAAAACCTTGCGCTCGGACGACCGCCGCGTTTCAGTCACGTTGAAGAGGCATCAACGAGACAAGGCTGCAACTGCTGCTGTGGCCCCACATGCAACGACTTGAATGGTAAAATGAGCGCGGGGGCCCGTTTTGTCCACGCATGCACAATCGGCAAGCGCTGAAAACTTCTGCATGGTCGTATATTTCATGCATCCAGTTACTTTAATTAATCAGGCAACGGTTGGAATGACCTGTCTTTGAAAAAAGAAAAAAGAAAAAAAAAAAGACGATTGAACAACTTGGAAGCTTGAGGAGTTGAAATTAAAGTTTTTAAGTGCCTTTGGCAGATTTAACAGGCGAGAATCAATGTGCAGTGAGACTCACTAATTGGTATGGGCATAGCAAGAAGGGAACATATTGTAAGAAAAACATGCACATGAACGACTGTTTTGAAGCTCCTCTTCCGGAATAACTAGATTTAGCTGCCATGTTTTACATAGTGTCACTTGGGGGGGGGGGGGGGGGGGGGGGTTGTTTAGTTTGAACGCCCGTCTCAACCTCGAATTGTTCTTCAGAGGGGAAAAATCCCGGCATCCAACACGCTTTTAGACGGGTGGAAATGCTCCATGTCAGTAAAGACCATTTCCAGGTATTTTTTTTTCCAAGTTTCTCTCACAGGCCCGCTTTCAATCTCGAAGCGCCAGTCGAAATGTAATAACGGTCTTTGCTTAGTAAATTCTCCCAAATGTGAAAAATAATGGCGTGAAAATTGAGGCCTCCTTCGTCAAGGGTGTTCCCCGGGAGAAGTCGATGTGTTTTTTAAGTGAAACTTTCATTTCTCATGAGAACAAACGGGGTCACTCGCCTCTCGCTGCTCATGGATCGAAGGGCAGACGCCATCCATTGTGTTGCCAGTTGGTTACAGAGACAAAGAAAGAAAACAACCCCTGCTTGTGTGGCTGTCATGCGGCGGAAGTTTAATTAAAACTCTCTACACATGCACTGCTTGAAGTAAAGAGTCTGGTTCTGAACACGTCTGCTGTAAAATCAATCGCTTGTTTTCAAAGTGCTCTGAATTCGTCGCCACACTTTTGGTTTCCGATAGCGCTGAGCTGATAAAAACTCTCAAACGAAGACGTTTGAGTATAGAAATTGGTTTTCCAGGTGTGCACGTATTCTTACCCTGGTCTACCACATTAATGTCTCGACAGTGCAATCGGATTGGAAGTAGTGCAGAGTTTAACGTCTTATTCAGACCGCTCAGTTCAGCCAAACAAAACTCTTAAGATGTTAGCTTTATAAAGTGCTTTCTGTCGCCTACATTTGTCAAACATTAATGGGCGAGTTCAGGTTGCTTCGGACCTTGGCATTCTTCCCATAACATCCAGGTTCTTCGGGGGGGTGGGGAAATAATTAACCCCGATTTCAGTGCGACATCTTGATCTTACATCATTTCAAAAAGATACACAGAGAGCTTTGTCACCGTGTTGCCCGTGGGCGTGAAGTGCCTCTTGAGGATGAAACGTCTTGCTACGTTTACATTTCTATTAAGCTCAAAAACAGCTTTAACGGATGCACTTCACCACGCACCGATTTCCACTCTGCAATGTTGTGATTAACTGGAACTCTCCAACCTGGTTTTTCCCGAGGAAACTCAAGGACGCCGAGGTCAGAGGCAACTGAGCTGCAGCGCGACTTCTTATGGGAGTTGCACCTCCGACACTACAGCGGATCGTGTACATGGAGGAAATCGCCAATGCAAAACGCAATAAGGTGGATTGACTTCAACTGATAGCTTCTCCTTTCAACCCCCCCCCCCCCCCCCCCGTGTCCACTTGCCCCCCCCGTCTCCTTCAGCTGTTCTCGTTCACCAAGCGCGAGCCGTTGATGCCGCGATAGGTGACGCGGCTGGGCCGGACCAGCACGCCGTGGCCGGGCCGGCAGCTGAAGTAGCGGCGCCCGCCCACCGAGCCGTCGTTCTTGCCCTTGGGGCTTCGCAGCTCCAGGCCCAGCCAGAGGCCCGGGGCAAAGTCTGCCGTGCCCAAATAGCGGATGAAGGCCATCTCGTTGGCGCTGATCAGCAGGACCTGCATGCCCACGTGGAGGCGGACCGGTCCCTCGCAGCCCGGCGAGGGGCCGGAGTCGCCCGCTCTGCCCCAGCGTCGACGGTGAGGGTTGGAGCGACTCCTTTGTTTGTGGGAGCGCAGGAAGATAAAAGGGTGGGGGAGATTTATGAGAGAAGATATGCAGAGTGAAGGAAAACATCAAAAGGAAGGAGGAGATTGATGAGAGCTTTGAAGGATTGATCTTCCACTTCCTTATCGCCTCTCATTATAAGCACAACCATGCACTGGCTTTTTTTTTTCTTTGATAAAAAGGAACCTTTTGCTGAGTAATACTGTGACCTGTTATCCGTATTGATTCTGTCACTGCTGCGGGGGATTAGAATGAAAGTGTGAAGCCTGGGGTGGGGAGAAGTAAAGAGACGGGCACCTGGTAGCAGGGCTCCTTCTGCTCGTCTCCTTCGCGGTGGCGATGGCTGACGAAGTGCTGAAGCTGCGACGAATCGTCCCTGCACGCCAATCACATGAGTCAAGTGCCGCCGCGCAGACACGCGCGCGCCACAAGAACTTCGCAAGGCACTTGCCAGAGTAATAAATGCAAAGGCACATTTCAAAGAAATCTCAGTCAAAGCTTGCATTAAAGACAGGATCCTCACCGCTGAATGGGTGGCTGAGGCGCGCCGAGGTGAGCTCGGAAAGGCAATCAACAGATCCGTGGATCCTGCGAAGAAACAGAATGGGAACAGTGCAGAACCTCGACAGACACCGATACAGAGTTCATTCCAGTGGAGAATATTACAATGTCCGCTGTGAAATTTCATTGCAGCTGCCCTGATTCTCCCCCCTCCCAAAAAAAAGACTTTGGAAAACCAATTTTTTGATGCAATGGCTCAAAAATGCCTTATTTATGTCATAGTGGCTCTTTCCGCTACGACCTCACTTCATCCCGTGTTAGTTTCTGTCACTGTAAGGTCCTTTCTGCCTTTAAAGACCATTTCCTTTCCAATGATTAGCATCCACAGCCCAAAAAAACCCACCAAGGCCTCCAGGTGCCAACACTGAGTGTCTGCCTCATTTTCTTTCGAACTGCTTCAAAAATAGATGAAGAGATTAGCTCACATCTCAATTAAACCGAGCCTCGTGTTGAATTTAGCTAAATTATTTGATACTTTCATACAATGATTGCCCATTAGAGTAACTCAATTTGGTTAAGGGTGTCAGATTTATATAGTCTCATCACAAATTGGCTCCAGTTGAAAACTCAAAAGATTGTGATTGTTGCACCATCATGCAGCTTCTCATCACCTCTCTGCATCCCTTCTGACCAGACTGTGTGGTTGTAGTTTGACACCAACATCCTTTAACAGAATACTTTCTAACCCGAGGTCCCAGAGAGCTTTCTGATCCAACAAGTTATCCCATAATTTTTCATATATAATCTTTAAAAATACAGTTTATAAAGTGATTTCACAAAAAAATAAAGAAATCGCAACAATTAAACCAAACTGATCAGATGGATATTTAATAAATTCTAAATGTGAATAAAATGAGACAAACGGGAATAAAAGGGAGGTAAACTATGACTTTCTCAATGACTTAAAAAAATGAAAACCCTTCACCAGCAGGTTACATAGCACACATTCAACATGATGGTCGAACCCTCCTGCTTAACATAAAACAATGTCAGATAGAACAGGTGTATGCTTGCCTGAGACTCGCTGACACCCCAAAAACAATGCGTCTGAACAGAAACACCAAGGAGCTTTAAAAACACTTTTAATTTAACATTCTTCATTTGCATGTTTATTGCAGTGAAATTGCCCAGAAGAGCAGGCGTCATGCTCCGAAACTTATTAACAGTGTTTTTCCGGAATTTTTGGAAATTTGAAATGGGTCAACTCAAAAAAAAAAAAAAAAAACACCGGGGGGGGGGGATTAAACACCAGCATGTATTGTTGATGACCTCGTATCTGAGAGCTGTTTGAATAACAAAGTCTGGCTCGACTGCGCGCACGCGGCACCTGTCCTGCATACTGTTGTCTTTTTAAGCCAATCTGCGATACTGACTAATGCGCTGGAACGCAAGAAGCCATTAAGAGGCAAACTTCCAATATTGATAAAAGAGCACAAAAGAAAAGAGTTTCTTTGTTTTCCAAGGGATGAGACGAGAACAGTTGAGGCATAAAAAAAAAAAAAGAAGATGAAAAAAAAAACGCAGCAGCACGCTTGTGTGCGTGCGAATGGAGGGGAGTTGAAGGGAGGCGGCGTTTGTTTTTCTAATGGGTCGTGATAGCTGCCGACAGGAAAAGAAAGGAGAGGAGGAAGCCAGCTCCTCGATAGAGAGAATATGATATTCTTCATTAGACAGCAGGAAAGCACGAGTTCACTGTGTGCCCCGAGGTTAATTAGCAAACAAAAAAGAAAGGAGAAAGGGATGGCAAAGAAATATGGAAGCTGCATGCATAAGAAGCTGCTTTTATCTTATGAATGGCCTAAAAAGAATTTGAAAAAAAAACGAGAGAGAGGATAAATAAGGGAAAAAGGAAAAAACTATTGAGATGTGTGAAGAAAAGAGGAAAACAGCAGCCCGAATGTTGAATCTATAATGAGAAGACGCCACAACAAAAGAGGAATGAGTTCATTTAACCAGTTCAGGTGAGCCGCACGTCGAGCGGCGAATAGGAAAGTAGTTTTTGCGCATTATATACATGTCACACATGCCTGCAGTTTCCACATTCTGGGGATTAAACGACCTCCATAAATAACCTGCTTGGCTCCTCTTGATACCGCTGTTGAGTCAACACTTTGTGTGAGCCGGGTCGATCAGAAACAATCTAATTCGCCTTCGTCCACGTGCCACTCGACGTCGGCACGGCGTGGGTCCACTGTTTGCCTCACTTAACCCGACAGGACCCGGACTGATGTTTGTGTACTTCTACCTTCAGAGTGCGATATACGACGTGAGCGAGTTTTAGATTATGTCATGCCGCTGAAGCTCCACAACCGGTGAAATGCATCCTGGTTTGTGGAAAGAGAGGTGAATGCTAATGATATAAGCTTATACGTTAACACTGAGTCACTTTAATGTAGCTGTTCATACCGAGTCCACATTATTGTGTAGATTTTGAATGAATGTCGATGTTGTGGTATCTCATACACGTCAAATTCCATCATCTATCATTGCTTTTTTTTTATGTTCACAAGCAGTTGAAGTCTAATCCAGATTCAGAGAAAGATAATAATCATGATTTACCATAATTTAATGTGATTAAAAAAAAAAAAAATTTAAGTGAAAATCTGCACTTCCCGAAGCATTAAGGAAAGCATTCATCAAAAAAAAAAAAAAACCCAAAAAACACTGACTGGAGATTAAAACGATTCATATCATCACAGGTTTCAGTCACCACATCTCAGCCTCGTGGAACAAAGTGTTTCCAACTTCAAAACATCCAATCACAGATTATACTCAAATAATGGCGTTCGCGGCTCCAGCGGAATTCAATAGGCTATAGATATTCCTCGCGGCACCGAAGCCGTTCTATTTACCATAACAGAGCAGAGCTGCTTTTCCTTTGAGTCGTCACCCGGCTATATTTCACGTACACCCGATACAGCTGACAGCAGCTAATGGTGGGCCAAATCTCTGCAACGCTGAAAAATAGGAAAGGAAAGTCGGCACAAGGCCAACTGTTGATTTTGTTTTGTTTTTTAAATCGGCTGTTTTTTCATTTTGACGGGGCCTTATCATTGCCCACTGCAGCAATGTTTATGAATCCATAGCACGATATACATACATTACCAAACCGGTGTCAATTCTCATGCCATGGAAACTAATATGTGCACTGCATTCGCTCTGATAGCACATAAAGGTTCAAAATTTGTACTTTTCACCGGACGCCACGATAGCATTTGAGCAGCACGAGACATCAGGCCACTCGGAAACCATCATTCATTTCAATCTCCACTGAGGCAAATTACTATTTACATGCATACATTACTATTATTATCACAAGCACGGCGTTTAGGATCACCCTGGAAGGTTCTCTGCTGATAGAGCTTGCCGCATTTTTGGCGGCGCTTGCCATGAGGTTCAGTGTAATTACGTGTCTATTTAGAGAGGACTTGCTCCGAATGCGTGGCGCGAGCCGACTGCATGCATCGCAGAATTCTCTGTGAGCCTCATTAGGCACCTCGAGAGAACAAGTGTACGGGAGGATTTTCTTCACCGGAGCTCCACAAGTCCCACCTGTCTATAAATGGACCAGTGTCCAGCTCACGCCTCTAATGGATGCAAACGCGAAAAAACACTGTTTCGGTCTCGCCGTCTGACGGAGACTTCGGGGATTTTGTCGATTTTCAAAAGTTTTGGAAACTTGGCTTGAATCTATACACGACACAGAAAACAATTCAAGAATAGTTTGGAGAGAATTGCAAAAAAAAAAAAGTATAAAAACAAATACATTTAGGAAAAGATGCTCGACGAAGCCATTTGAATTCAGCCAGTTCTCTGCTTTGGCTCCCCCTCTGCAAGATTCTCCGAGTTCCTGGACGGAAAAAAAAATATATGCAAAACTTCTTTTCCGTCACAGTCCATACACGAGGGGCGGATTGTTTGGCAGGCTTGTGATCTAAGATTAAACAAAGGCAATCACGAGCGTTTTGTTGCATATCTTTTAACACATTTTAACACGAGACGCCAACGAACCGCTGCAAACGCGTTTTCTTCAAAAGCGCTTGACGAGCCGTCACAGAACTTCAAAGTTGAGATGAAACGCGTGTCAAACTGCTCGGCTGATGGCGGCGATGTGCTGCAGAGACGGCTTCGCACAAGAATGCAGACGTGGCGCTCGGCGCAGGCCGTGTGTATTACGGTGGCCCTCGCATAAACAAAACAGCTCCGTCCTTGATCTGTGGCTCATTTGATATTCCGACAGTGTAACATAACGCTCTAATGGCAAATAACTACACCCTCTCAGGTATGGTCTTATTATCATATCTCACACCCTGTCGTGTAAACATAACCCCCCTCCGATGTTTATTATCCAAACTCCATATTTAAAAGCAGGGACGATTGCTGTCTGGCTCATTACAAGGCACGGCAATGAATGGAGGAGTCACGCAGGGTCAGCGGCCCCCGGGCTGCACGTTTGACAACCCAGACTCGAGTTAATCACCAGTACAGAGGAGCACTGTTTGCCGCACACGGGGCAAAATCAAATATGTCCGCGCTCACCCAAATGGCACTGTCAAAGGAACTCATTAGTGCCATCGGATGTATTGATGAAGGCGATGAAATGCAACCTCGGGCTTTACGGAGCCCATCGCCACATTCATACCGTCAAATCTGCTCTGAAGTGCGGGCCATTTATTGAAATGACGGACCGATGACAAATCTTGTTTTTTACCGCCGTGGATGACCACTGGCAAAAGTGAAAAGTCACTATCAATCAAGAAGGCGTCGGGGGGGGGACTCCATCAACCTTAAAGGACTAGCACTCACCTTTGAACACGAGATGGGGGAGCAAAGACGCCGTGCTTTGGAGGGCAGGAGAAGTACCTCACGCCTCCCACCGAGCCGTCGTTTTTACCGCTTGGCTTGTCCAGTTCGATACCCAACCAGAGGCCTGCGCAGACACAAAAGCAGCAGAATGCAAGCACACAATCAAGGCTTGTGACCAGCCACCTTCTTTTTTTTTTTTTTTTTTTCCTTCAACTGTATCGTCCAAGGTTGCTTCCCTTTTGCTGCCGGTCTTAAACGATTCATCATCTTGGACGACAAACAGTTTTCGGTTTTTAGCCCAAACAATAAAGCTTTCAATTCATTCATTGGCACCTGAACTGTGTTGATAACACAGAAAAAGAGCATTGGAGAGCTGTTCCCTTCATAAACCAGCCCGCCCAGTGCTTCCAGCAGGGTGGGATCCTACTGGTGCTGGCGGATGGGCGCCGAGACTCGTGCAGGTTGGAAGCTATTTTGTGAAGCTAAAACGAGACGTCAGTTAATGATTTTAGTAACTCCTGTTCCTTGATATATAAACTGCACTGGTGTATAACATGTCCTTTTTTTTTTTGTTGTATTTTTTAATACCCTGATGTAACAGCGCAGCCGATGAGAATCATCCAGGAGCTGTTATTCGGGAACCATCTATGAATGCCACATGTGCAACAGATGCTGAGAATTACCCGAGTTTCTCCAACTCCCTACAAGCGTCAACAAATGGTCAAATTTACATATGAATCAGTTGCAAAGCTTTTAACAAGATGAGTGTAATGTGATCTGGTACGTCTCACGCAAGTGCCTCAAAAGCACAATCATATTTCCTGCAATGTATATGTAGGCTCGGATAGCAGTGTTTAGTCTTACATTTCTACAAATACGTGTGTGTAGATACGAATTTACTTTTACCTTGCCGCATGATTAAATAGTTTACTCAATTTCCCAACATTTTTACAAAGGCTTTCCCCAATATTCTCCTCATGTACATTAATAGGCGCTAGATTAGTTCTGTTGCTGGGCCAAAAATTTTGGAGGAAAAGTCA
This sequence comes from Blennius ocellaris, assembly GCF_963422515.1. NCBI lineage: Eukaryota > Metazoa > Chordata > Actinopteri > Blenniiformes > Blenniidae > Blennius > Blennius ocellaris. The sequence goes on from NC_137666.1 coordinate 5,112,355, forward strand.
AATATGGGTCGATTATACAAACATGGATAAGTCTCACCTCTGCTTCACTGTTAATACTAATCCAGCAGAAAGTTAAACAGATTCACCCACCACTACGCCAGTCCAGTCCAACAGCTCTGTATCAAATAAACAAAACTCGCAAGTCAAAAAAAAAAAAGGGAAAAATATATTTTTTTTGCAATTTAATCCTGGCAACTTTAAATATCAGATGTGTTGGCAAGACAATTATGTTCACTGGATAAACAGGCGCCAAGCAAGGCGCACAACAGCAATTGGCTGTTGACAAAACATGCCATGCTGGAAGCGGTGTTTCATTTCTGAAAAAGAGCTCTCCGGGTGGCGACACACTGAAAATCCTGATCTCGCCGCGCCAATACTAACCAAGAGATAGCTTCTACTTCCACTTCAAGATGACCTGAAGATACTTGCCAGCTTCAAGTTTAGACACCGGTGCAGGGTTAAAAAAAAATAAGTTAGCCGAGAGGTTTTTGGGGCAAAGGAAAAAAAAAAAAAAAAAATGAAAACAGCTTTGATTTCGGCATGAAGGGTTAAGTCCTCCAGTGCACTGAGGCTGAGATAGCAGCGATTTAAAAAGAGTCAAGGGAAACTTTCTCAAGGATTGAGAGCACTTCAAACGGGATCCTCAGTGACGGCGAGATGCATCCGTGTTTGTTCATACATGAGGCCTGGGCAGAACTGCTCCCTCATTATTAATGACCAGACTGAGATGTTTTCTGTTTGGGCTTTGATCCCAATGATTATATTCTTCTGCGTTTCCTCAGCACCTTCAGTCAAGTCAAGGCTGAAAATGTAAAAAAAAAAAAAAAAAAAAAAAAAGCACAAAAAAGCTTTATTTGTCCACATTTTCCTAATGAGAGTACACTCTGAAAAGCTGTTTCTGATTTTGCTGCTGATGTTTCTTTTGAGAAAACTAAGTTTATTCAGTATTTCAAACATTCAGCCTTGAATATGAACAATGAGTCTTTTAATGTTGAGGTGACAGAAGTCCATTTTAACATTTCTTTATTGAAGTGGCCCGGCGCTTTCCATTTATTCTTTTTAAGACTAAAATGCTTTCATTCGCAAAAGAATAGGGAAGAAATGCTACAGTTCAATTGAGCAGAAACCATGAGCTCTGCACTTATATGTTAAAAGTTTGCAACTCCAGTGGTTCATTTCTGCTTCAAGAACTGCCATGATTTATTACAAGACAAAGAAATATTTTGTTATCCACCCCCCTCGCGCAACTTCGAATTTTAAGTGCCAGAAGTACTCACGGCACTAAATCTTTCCTTTCCGTCCATTCAAAAAACCCTGACTCCCCCGAAACCCAATGGACATGCTAAAGAGCCACTGTTCGGTACAATTATACAACGTATGTGACCTGATGCAACACCTTGGGCCTTTAGAAAGCTGGAAATGTCCAGTGTCAACTTGAGTTGATTTTATTTCCATGGTGATAAGTCTGCTGAGTGAGTCGAGCTTGAACCGTCATTCATGGAGAGAGATGTTCTGACTATTTTGATCGCCCCATCCCCCAAAATGTGCAGAACAAATCAAGGCAGAATTACTGGCAGGAACGCCGTACTGGCTCAGAAGTGTGCCGAATGCAGTGGCTGGTGAGTGGTTCAGTCTGACTGTGGCTGTCAAATGTTCAAAAGGGGCGGGATTGATTTCAGAGTAACTGACCCGTAGCAAAGCTGGTCTTTCCATAGAACTGGACCACACCGGTCCTCTGGCCCACGACCAGCACCCTCTCCCCCAGGCGTATCTCGGAGGCCTCACACAAAGAGCTGCTGCCAGAGGGGGTTCGACTCCGAGGACCTGAGACGGTGGGAGAAAGAGCGCGATAAGAAACCATCTTTGACAAGGCGACGCAAGACGGTGGAAACACACGGAGACCTGCAGCGGAGAGCGTCGTGGTCCCGGAGGAGGAGCGGAGGGCCGGCGAGGGCGTCGTCCTTGGACTGGGGGAGGCCCTCTCCCTGCGCTGCCGGGGCGGGACGCGCTGCCTCTGCAAGGGGCGGGGTCGGGCGGCCAGCCCGTGTCGAGAATCCAGAGACGAGGACGAAGACGAGAGGGAGCGGGAGACTCCTGCAGTTAGAAACACACAAGGACAACCTCATACGCAACAAGCCAATCGAGAAAAAGTCGCGTGACATTCGTTTGTGACACACTGCAGTCCAAAAGGATCACACGGCACAAAATGTGCTCCCCCACCTAATAATGAATCCATCATTCACCTGTTTGAGCCAATATTAAGAACTGGAAAGCAACTGAACATAATAAAGCCTGGTTTATGAGACATGCTCTATTGGCGTCTTCAACATCAGGACACTGGCCGTCACAACTGGATTTTTTTTCCAGAAACGTATGCAGAGCCAAATCATGTGTGCTTGTTTTTTTTTTTTTTTCTGGTGGTGACCTCGGCAAGCAGTTCACAGAGCCAAAGGCTAATCCTCATCCGATGTTATCGGGGAAGAAAAGTGACCAGTTTGGTTTTTAACTTCCACAGACATTCACAGGGCAGGGGTTCAGGGAGGACTCGCGTACTGGAGGCAAGAACTCCGAGAAGAAAAGAACATTTCCCTACAAATAAACACAGATGTGGGAAAGAGCAAGACAATTCTCAACGAAAGCTACTTGTGAGTCTCTGCCGATGAGACGAGGTCGTTTTCAGTACCTGATTGGTATTCTGCAGTTTCACGGCCGGTCAAAACTATTACTTGCTTCATGCTCGTGGTGGTTTTTTTAGTCAAAGACTAAAGAGTCTGCATCGACTGAGTAGTATTATCAAATACTTACTCATTCATCAAAAATTAACTGACTTCATTTTTTTTCAGATTTTGATGTGACTTTATGTTCAAAGGCAATATCCCAAAGCCCTTCATTCGAGGACAACCTCACACACAGCACCAATGGTCAATTGGAATTCCAAAAGCAATTGATGTCAAGGGTGCAGGTCACTGCAAACAGACATATTCCATTTATATTCTCTTTAACTTCTTGAAATGAAGGGCCGTGTTTAGGATGACCAAAAATCTAAATCCTTTTCACATTTTGCAAAAGCGGCATCACAAAAACATTTTTTTTTGAAAAGAATGTATTGGCACAAGGATTTGTATGATGAATGCAATTTTCTGCGAACGATAATTTTTTTTGGGGGGGGAAAGAAACGTCGCCCCGATTCATTTTTCACCTTTGGAAAGCCCCCAGGTGTTCCTACTGACACAGACTGATTTTAATGTTGGATTCAAATATCAAGTTGCACAGATTGACCACACCCAAGTGAGAGACTTTGAATTGCTCAATCTCCACAAAGGACAATCCTAAAAAAAAAAAAAAAACACACACACATTCTCACGTCAAAATTCTGCAGCTCCAAGTGCACTGAAGCCTGCTTCTCTGTACCTGTTTTTATGTCGCCTTCTTCATCTTGACTGTGGCCAGGTGGGCTGTTTTGCACATCGGGTGATTTTGTAACACTGAGAGATAACCCTTTTCACCCACACACAGACAAAAGAAACAGTGACTTTATCAGATTAGAAAATTGATTCATAAGAGCCACTCTTACAGTTCTGGAGCTCTAGTAGGATTGTAAATTGTGACCGGTTAAATAGAGAGAATGAGGGGGGGGGGGGGGGGGGGGACACGTCTGTCACAAGGATTTCTATTTGTGGCACAGCAAATCTGTTTAGGGCAGCCTGAGCATGATGATTATGGAAAGAGCACTTGAATCGAACATGTCAGAGGAAATATAATGAAAAGGGAAGGAAACAGTTTGCATGTAAAACGGGCATCAAATGTAGAGCGTGTCCAAATGTCAATCAAATGTGTAGAAGTCCAGCTTATGGAGCCCATGAAGGTGGGAAGTGATGGAGCAAAAACCTCTAAATGAAAAGTTACATACAAATTTAAACAAAAAAACAAGCACATAAGAGCAAATAAAGTACATGACATTGTGAATCAGCACTTAAAAAAAAAAAAAAAGAATCACTGACACTGATGGTTTCTCTGCTTCCAACACACCGAATATGGACTAAAATATGCCAAGAGGAGCACTTGGAGGCACACAAAAGCCCTGAACACCGAACTGCTTAAAAAATACCAGAAAAAAAAAATGCATTAGCGTTCTTTAACTGGTGCATAATGAAGGTATTATTCACATTTCAAGATTTTTATATTGCTTGTTGACTTGAATCAAATCTATAATTAAAGAGACAAAAGCTTTTAGAGACTGTTCTTTATTAGGCAATACAATCATTGTGCATGCATTTAAACTGGAAAATCTAATCGTATCTGAGGAGGATGAGCATTTATAGTCTGATCAGCCACACCAATGAGACTCCAAGTCAATAAATAAGTCAATGAAAGAGAATATGCACGCCTGAGTTATGGAGGCGCCCCGAAGGGAACCTACATGAGATGAGGTCGTCATATTGTTAAGGCGGATGGGTGCCACTCTGGCTTGTCACTTCATTAATAGGCTGCAATACTTTAAGGTTCATTTTGCGGATTGAAAAGGTGACGGAAGGAGCTCAGATCAGCCCTGGTATTTATTTATCGATTGCCATTTCGGTTCACATTTACAGGGAGCTGCTGGGGAAATGCTCCCCTTCAGAAACGGTGACATTTTTTTTTTCTTGTCCCCAGTCCTGTGAGCGGGAGACTCCGTTCCAAGCCGGAAGGTCCAACATTTCTTGTCACATGACCTTTAAGCTTTGACGGGACCTCCTGGATCCCAACCACCCCCCTGCGTGCTGACGCTCACTTTAAGTGACACTGTGTGGCAGGCGATATGAATTAAGCGAGCGAGCACACACACACACACCAATCTTTGGGCCCAACGCACAGAGACTGCCTGGTCTGGTGTTCTACCGAGTTTCCCAATAAGTTCGAAGGGACGGTCTCGTGATGATCCGTCGATAAAGATGAAGGTGGCGCCTGCACAGGTGCTCAAACATGAATGGTCAGAGAGTTTCGGCCTGTGTGACGAAAAAAAAAAGAATCCCTGTAAAGTCTTTGCTTTTAAATCAATCTAGTTCCCCGGTTGTGTGAAGGTGCAGCCACACATGCGCCCTCGCGCCACACACAAACACTCACACACCTTGTGATGAATGGCTGCCAGGATACTCAGCCTGTCTATGCCCTAGTTATTAAACCCGACTTAATTGGACTATCAATCACTGAATTCTACAGGCTTCTCTGAGGTCTGCTATTCCGCTCACGCCCAAATCAATGGCCATTCAAAACCCCCACTGCATATTACAACGGCCCGATGCAGCTGTAAACACTGGAGGAAGGAGGATTGGCAGAAACACGGCAAGACAATGTTCGGAGGTGACCGGAGTCAGGAAATGAGGGGACGGGGTGTCCAAGGACTCTGCGAAGCGAGGTCCTGTCAGCGGTCTAATTTATGCAACGTCCTTTGGCACCAGTTCAGAGTCCGCTTTTTCAAAGTATTCTGGAGAGATTAATATAAAATCCCAGATGCCATAAATCCTGCCGCGCTGCGACAGGGCTCAAGCAGGACACGGACGTTGAAAAAGCCTCAATTTAGCAGAAAATAAGAGGCTGGAGTCATGACTTTTGCAGACGACCTCATCATGAACAGCGGAGTGACTCAGGTCCTCGGCGGTGGGTTGAACAGCCCACTGTGCGTCACAATGACAATTGTCAGTAGAAGCATCCATTAACGCATCCAGAATTAGCATGCTCCCACCAAAGTTTTTCATGCGACAGAAACGTTACTCAGAGAAAAAGAATTCCATGCGATAGAGCATGAGTATATAGATAAATTGGGTGTTTGCAAATACGTAAAATTATTATATTATAGAGCAGCAGGTGATGGCGCACAATTGCCCCCCCACACACACACACACACACACAAATCGTGTGACTGTATTAACAGTTTCAACAAGAATTCATTATCATTCATAGAGCTTTGCAATTCTCCAGTGAACTCACCAGAAACTGCCAACAGATGGTCTCACAGGCTGCTGACAAAAGTAAGCGCAAAAAGGCCACAATAAGCAGTTCTGTAATGTTTTATACAAACAACCAGGGGCACTAGTAAAATGTGGCATTATTCCATTCTGAACTGCAACAAGTAACCTGATAAATACTAAACTACAACATAACTTTCATATTATTTAAATGGCGAAATTTGTGAGAGCTTAAGCAAAAGAAAAAATTCGATTTACAGCATTGATTAACGTAACTGTGAGGAGGGACTGAGTTAGCTCAGGAAACAGGAGTTTACTGGAATAATAACAGTTGTTTTCACTGAAGGTAACCCACTTTAGATAATAGTAAGATCAGGTGTCAGTATGAGCGGGACAGAGAGACAGTAACTCTCCCAGTTTTCAAATGTAAGAAAAACATACTGTTGAGACCAGTGAAGCTTCAGTGGGGGTAATTGTAAACAGTTATTTAATATTTAATTTGTTATTGCCATAAAGTACCATCCAACAGTGACTGAGGGGAAACTGTGTTGGAATAAACAAACTCAATATTAAGTTTCTGTAATTAAGAGTTTAGGAACACAGTTACAAAATTATCAATTAATTGCTTAGGTTTTTGGACATTTAACTGCAAGAACTAAAAATTATTGCAGAATAAATATATTACAGAAAAACACTTTTGTACACAAAGCTATCCAGTACCAAGGCTGCAACGGTAAGCAGCTGGAGGAAAGCATCGGTGACTAGGAACCACGAACAAAGACATCAACATTACAAACAAAAAGCCAACAAATTAACCGAACTGCAGTGATCCGTTTTTTTTTTTTTTTTATCCATCGGGACGACCTTCCCTCACCATCAGGATGACGCCGAAGAAGGATGAAGTCAAGAGTACAAATAACACTCTGTGATGTCAAACAGGCTGGATCTTTTTGAGAATCCTCTCATATTCCACTGCTTTCATTGAGAGATGTTTGGCCGTAGGGCCTGCCTTACTTCAAAAAGCACGGATAAGTAGTCTGTGGTGGGTTGTATTGAGCAATGCTGCGGCACTTGAGAATATTAGTGTCTCTCCTTTAGAAGAAAAAAAAAACTAAACATACTTTTGGGAAAAGAATATGCTTCTGTACATGATGATGACATTAGTTACATAATGGAGAGAGGGAGAGAGGCGGAGGCGATGATCGCCACAATATCACACATTATGTGCTCTGATCGAGTTAGTGGAGAACTGGAGGGCAATTATCAGTAACTATCTCTGTTATTTCTCTCTTTATATCGATACGGACCTCTCGGATTTCTCCTCAACTCCTTTGAATTAGGGAACGTTTCTTTAAAAGGCAGCATAAGGAAATATCTTTGAGACTAATGCCGCGATACTAAAACGCGAGTTGTACTCGCCCAAAAAAAGTATCCGTGGTCGTCTCCAGGGGATCGTACACGAGATTACCTGTGACATGAGCAAACACCTGCCCCATCTTTTTTTTTTTTTTTTTTTTTTCTCCATCTGCGCTCACAAAAGGTTCCTGCACTTCTCTGACTTCAGGGCCCCACCGGCGATTCTGGCTCCCTGTCTTTGTAGTTTATGTTCTGAATCATCAGTTCAGGTATTTCATTAAAGAACAATGTGGCAGAGCTCCTTGGGCTGTTCTCCCAAATCCTGGTGAGGCTCACCCCGACTGGCTGTGTTTAGTGAACCTGCCGGGCCCCGAGCGCAGCTTCGCTTGAGCTCCCGCATTCAAGCAGTCACAGCTCCTAAACAGACCCCTCCGCTTTCATGAGATGTGTCTTAGATGTTTGTGTGTTTGTTTGTATTTTTTTTTTTTTTTTACCAGTGTTGATCTTTGAGGTGATCCGAGACAGGTCGATCCGGCGAGGGGGCCGGATGGGAGTGGACGTCTTTATTGTGCTGCTTTTGTGCCTTTCTGAAGGTTTGCTTATCTTGGACAAAGGAGCAAAAATTCCTGGGAAAAAAAAGGGTTAAAGGACACACAAGTCAGAGCGTTCTGCATTGTAATTCCGCACAAAAACACTTTCCAACAGTGTGAGATTTATTTACAAGACGGTTTGTTCCAACAACTAAATAATCGCCCAATCAGAATTCACTATGTTTATCTGCCTGGGTGAACACAAAACACCACAGAAAATGATGTGTCCGCCGGTAAATAACTTAAAGTGTTAGATTGATTTGGGGCTGCAGATTTGAGTCGACGAATGGATCCATTAAATGCATCAGTAGTGTTTTGTACTACCCACCATGTTTGATTGGGCAGGTGAAGTACTGAATCCCCGCCACAGAGCCGTTGTTCTTCCCTTCTGGTTTGTCCAGTTCCACTCCGGCCCAGAGGCCACCGGAGAACTCGGTGCTGCCGCAGAACCTCAGACTTCCAACCTGCACACACACACACACACACACACACACAGACCAAGACCGGCGGGGCCAAATGAACAGAAAGCAGGAGAAAACGCCATTCTGCGCAGCAAAAGGGAGCGCCCCAGTCATTTCATCTTCTTGCAGTGCGTCGTGTCAAGGGCAGAACCCCTATCAGAATCTCAACAGCATTTTAATGCATCCGTTTCCACCAAGGCAGCAGAAGCCACAAATAATTAAAAGGGAAAATAGAGATCAAAGCACGAGACTGAGCCAGAAAATGGAGGGGAGATAATAAGAGTTTTGATTAGCCAATCTCCACAACTTGGCACGCTGCGATTCTGTTCTCAGCGTGGCAAAAAAAAAAAAAAAACTCTATTAAAGGCTCATTCTTTCAGAGTGCATGTCTGACTGGGCTAGAATTAGAAATCTTGTGTCGTCTGCATGCCTTTTGTTTGCAGCATGGATGGTGTTAAAGGAAGTGCACACACACACACACACATGGCAGACAGCCACAACCAACAGTAACTGTTACTTTTACATCGCATGGTTTTAGAGGTTCTGATCTACTACTGGACAAGACAAGAGACTGCCTGGCGGTTTTCGGTCATTCTATATGGTAGATCGATTGCATTAAAACTATATCTCTGCTTACAGCTTCATTTGGTGCAGAAATGTCAGGCAGCGTCAGAAATGCGGTTATAAAAAAAAACAAAAAAACCACACACACTCCCCTACACATTCACATCAAAGATGTTTAAATCCTTTTTTTTCGACATCTTGTAGATTTCAAGAAGTTTCAAAGCGATCCGTGTTAATCAAGTGTTCAAAGAGACTCACTGAAGTTTGAGTGAAAGAGAAACTCAAAGAGGGAAGTGTGATTTTTATGGACATTATGCACACAAATCCCGGTTTGGATTTCAAATAGTAAAATACAGAAATAATACAACAAAATGGTCCGAATTGTTGACGAGCTGTATTTTCGGTTACAGATTAATATAGTTATTGCAGATCGACGATCCGCCTCGTCTTCAGGCCCAAACCCCGAGTTCCCAAACCTGACGGTCACGGTAGAAGAGAGGCTACAGAGAACAAACGTGAACGTGTGTTTTTAGTTTGCAACGCAAGGTAAAGTTTTCAATAAGGAGAATTCAATTTCATGCTACTCTCAATTTCTTTATGCGCTGCGAAGAGCATCCATCCTATATCCACAATAAACTTGGCTCAACGGGCTTAGTCGCTACGCTGAAATCAAAACTAATGACCACCTCCGTCTCTGTGCACTCAAAGCAGCAACATCATTTGTGTTAGCGGCCCGCAGCCTTCCAACACCAACTGTCTTCCATTTGCAGGTCACACTTGCGTGGTAAACCGACCACCACTGTTTACCTGGACAGACAGATGGAACCAATCCAGCCAGGGAAGCCCTGCACCATTAGCCGCTTAGCACTTTAAAAAAAAATTAAATTCACACTTCTTCAAATCATTCAGGTGCAGCGAACACCTCCATTGCACACCGAGTCATCTTCAAAATCCTGAAATTCAATAAAACTGTGATTTTAAGAGCACTGCTGAATCCTGAGAGCAGCATACGCACTCTATCATCTAATAAGAGCTTTTCTTTTTCGTTTATTTCAGAATGATTACAACACTTTCTGGCCATGTCATAGGGGTCACACGAAGATCCGAACTGTGCACTTCAGCAACCCCAGTGTAAATTTCAGTGCATCAGTGTTTCCGTGAGGCAATAAAGAGCATATTAGTTCATTTCCCCCCCTTTTAGTGGTTTTATGGAGGGGGCACGGTAAAGGTCAAAGAAAAATGGTATTATATGGTGGAGAGACGGCAGAGAAGCTTTGTGTATTTGTAACATTGTGTTATAGAAATAAACCTGACTGACCCGTAAGGTCCAGGATACACGGATTATAGTGCTTTTACATTAAGTGAACACAATTTGAATGCTTGCTGGTATAATATGCTTTCTCTCCTATTTTTGGATGCAGTTTTTAGTCAGACAGCAACAACAACCGAAGTCGGGAAGCCAAAGGAGCTACTATTTACTTCACTTAGGTTCCCTCTGAATGCATCTGATGTTTCAGGGGCGACAGCACTGTGGGTCTTTAGGATGCAGGCAGAGAGGAAAGAGGAGAGCTTATTTTAGAATCTCCAGATTCAAGGTTTATACGAGCTTTACAACCTCGCCACCACAGAAATGTGCACCGCAACAGAAGCCAGGGTAACTCCAGTAATGCACACTTTTCTGCTCTAGGCGTCGAACAAAAAGCTGCCGACTCTTAACTGATTCACGCCCATTTAAAGAGCTAGAAGCTGCCATCCTTTTATGATCCTCCAACTCGTCAGTGAGGAAATCCTGTTCGACAAACAACCACCATTCTGCGAAATACTGTCACTACTTCACCTGGACTGCGGAGCAGGAAGTGTGTGAAATGTCAAGAGCAACAGAAGAAAACAAACCACACTGAAAAAGTCCATCTTAGCAAGCGAATACTGCATTTCATGGGTTTGAACCTTACCTACAGTTTCCTTTTCCTTTTGTTGGCAGATATGTGGCCACTACCCCCCCCCCACTATCGCTCTGGCACTTCTTGTGCAGCTGTGTCATGCTGCACTCTTTCGGCACGGTGCTTCTATGAATTACCTGCCATAAAAAAAAATTTTTTTAAAAAGCGACTTCAGCACAGAACTGGATTTTTCTTTCTCCCGCTTTGTTCGCCCTGACTGAATACACGTGTGACTTTAACACACGCTTTAGGAGAAGATTTCTTGTGGAAGTTTTGAAAGTTTGCTCTGAGGTGCTCCTGCTTCAGGGGTGGCACTGCACCATGAAACCAGATAGGAAAGTCAATTCTACAAAAAAAAAAAAAGAAGAAGAAGAAAAAAAAAAAAAACAACCTTTGGGCCTCCACCACCTTGACTGCTCTTCAAGTGTATTTCATGTTGAGAGCATTTCGCACAGCAGCAAACTGAAAGCAGAGACTTAAAGTTGAGCATGTAAAGTGAATTTTGATTGAAAAACATCCACTAATAGTCCGGTGTTTTAGCATGAGTTCATAAAAAAATTCAATGTCCAGATAAAAAGGTTGCAGCAACAGCTAAAATAAAACATCAGATCACAGAGAGCTGCAGTATGCAGAGCCAACAGAGTGACCAGTCTGTTGAAACCATATAGCATGAAAATTAAGTGCATTGATTGTTTTTAATAGTTGCTCCAGACTGATTAAACAGATCAAGAGATTCGTACTCGAAATGCTGACGATGCAAAACTTAATCTATAAAATATGATCGTCAGTCTTTGAGCGCAATCACAAACGATCGCTGCTACAAAGAACCAACACTGTCGTAATGGAGGAGGGGGCTGATCCTTGACACAAAATAAAAATGAGTATGGGCATTTTAAAAACTTCTCATGCTCTCCCTAAAATTCAACAGTATAATAACTATTGTTAGTTGGACATGCACAGATAAATGCTGGTGATTTGCCAGAGTGAGGAGACAGACATAACCCTGGATGCTGGAAGGATGCCAAAAGAGTGTTGCTAAGCAACTGGCAATGACTTTTTTTTTTGTATTTTCACGGTGAAGGCCTAAAATAATTGTTAAATAAATAAATAATGTATATCAAAAGCTCATGTGTTTATTTAGGATAACCCACTGCATGGCTGTGAAATGAAGCGAATGGAGGCATGTAGCTGATGGTGTGAAAATGCAAACACGTAACAGATTATTGTACTTGGTAATAATACATTAAATCCATACATGATCTCATAAGAAATAAAGTCACTGTCCTGAGAAAGCACATGGCAGGAAGTCAGCCTCAACCTGTGTGAGACTGAGCAGATCATTACTCCCAATGCACACCTTGAGTATAAAAATAAGCAGGAACCAGTCGGCTGACAAAGTATTACGCACGAGCTGCAGGAAGGAGATCTCTTGTCCCCGAAGCAGTTCCAGCTTAAAATACCATCTTTAACATGAAGCACACGTTAACCGGGGAGTCTGCTGACTGTTCGAATTGTGGCAACGTTGTAAATACGAAGCGGTCAGCTCTCCTCTCGGACAACGTCAACAAGTCATTTTGTCTTAGTCGCTGGCTGAAAACGCCGTTCTTAACATGAACTGTTAAAAGTGTTTAATAAACGCGTTGAGGGCCCATATATTCTCTTCTTTTCTGAGTTTTCTCATGCAAAAGGAAACATGAAAAATACAAATTAAAAATGTATCTTAATTGAGATGAATCAAAATTGATCCAAAACAACACTGTGATTTAACTGATTTAGCACTATTCATTATATTTAAACAGCTCCGCAATTGTGATGAACAAGCATGAGAAGTAGAATATGTAGAATGTACCCGGAAAAAACAAACCGCTTTTTCTGCTGTCGACACATATTTGGTGTTCTTTGGTAAAAAGGATGATCTGCATCTAAAGAAAGAAATCCTGGTAATATAATCATATAATAAATACAGTTTTTACTTTGAGTGGGAAAGAACCACGAACAGCCACAACTACACCAAACCTTTTCGTCATGCTCTTCACACACTGATGTGTTGGTCGCGATGGGGGCCCTGAGAGACGAAGCGCCAGCACAAGTTCACCTTTTTGTAAACACATGGAAGTAGAGAGGGCTCAATTACAAGCGCAAAACAATCATTTTCCAATGAGCGCAGCCCACACACTCAACTTCCCCGATCGTCCCACAACACCTGGTCCTTTCAAATATTTAAAAGGCAAATAACAGTACAAGATTTATTGCCAACATAAAAAAAACCACAATGGCTAAACACAAATTTCTTGACTTGCCATGTTTACATGAAGAGGTGCATATTTCATACGTGAGCGACTCTCTCCGTCACCACCTGTGAGGCGTCTGAGCTCACATGCAGGCAACTGCTAATGTGAACATTTAAATAACAATATAATCACTTTCAGCCTTCTGCTGGAGAGCTTCCAGCCTGCTTCCGGCGGCTCCATCAAACACCAATGACTGTTTTAGTGCGATGGGAAGCTGATGAGAGTTCTTGTTAATGTCACAGCACGAGTGACTCAAACAGAGTGGTGTGGCTCCTGTACGGGGGTGGTGTGGTGGGGGGGGGGGGGGGTTGGACATAAAGGTCCCCTCAATTTATTTTTATAGGCTTGGGTGGAGCTTTCTTACAAGTGTGTTGCCCACTGGTAATGTCAACATGATGTAATGATTATCACTGGGGATTTCTGAGCGGTAACTTTGTACAACAATTATTCTTTAACAATTATTCTTCTACTTTTTCTTTTTTTTTTTTACGTTAAAGAAACAGAACAGACCCACAGAGTGATTCTCTGGCGTCCACCCAAAGCAGTGCAAAAAGACTAAAAGAGTAAACCCCAAAGGTGTTGGCAAATGTAACAGTGGGCTGGACTAATGGGGCCACGGGATTACATGGATGCTCTCTGTTGAGGCTTTGTTCAGTCAGACATTCTGCAGCAGCACAGTGTTTCATCCCGTCTCTCTGCTGGTTATTAGCGAATTACACCGTCGGTCAGAAACACCCCGTGTGTGATTTCCAGCAGTCATGGGCTTTCTGTGACGGAGTCCCGCGACTTTGAAGCGCAAATCAACAAATCAAACCACGGGCAGGCGCTTGACTTGAAGGATGCCAATGTTGATATCGCCGTTTCTTTCATACTTAAAATTAAGTGAATGGTGCAATACATTTTGGAGATAAACGAATGAAAATGGGAAAGACTCAAATTAGTAATGAGCCAGTTTTGGGATGACTAACATTGCAGCAGGGACTGCAGATTCACTGTATTACAAGTCCAAAAAAGCCTTTGTATTTTAAGCACCATTAATAAATTAAACTGTTTCAGTTCAGGAGGCTAACCCTGTAGTCTCATTATCAGGCTTCATATTTCCCTATTCGATAAAGCTTACAATTTAGCAGGCTGAGGTCTCTCTCAACCGTTATCTATGTTTAGACGACTGGGGAAAATTATTAAGCAAACTTGAGTTTTTACTTCTCTTCGCCATCGGTAAATATGTGAAATTATTGCCCGTCGTTACATTTCGACTTTCTCTCCTTTCCGTGTCTTACAAGTTGTTGGTTTGTGGTTCCTGCTCATATCTAATTATCAGTTCCCTGTCTCGTTATAGTCGATCATCACTTTTCACTAACCCCCACCCAGTCGAGGCAGAAGACTTCTTCAAACATGTCTCATCCTGTTCTAAAGTAATTTTCCACATCTCCCTCTACTCATTTAAGTGGAAATCCTAAAGATTTGTACTTTACTGCATTATTCTATCATTACCGTGAGGCGACAAACTGACAAATTATGTCATCCGGTATCGTTTCTGAACAATCTGTAAACATCAGTGAGATGAAAATCTAAAACTTTCCGTCTGGTTTCCACAGTAACAGTCTGCCCTCGCTGCACAACTTGGGTTGTGACTGAAGCGGAGCTTATGAAGCATTTTGAAAATAGCACGAACCAAGATGAAACCCAAGTGACGGAAATTATGAAGCAATGAAAGGAAAGTATCATTTCAAAAATGGCCATGACAATTATGTGCGGCGCAGCCAAACGTGTTTACAGAGAACATCAGCTAATTGCCTCATTAGTGATTTGATGTGTCTCACAAGAAAAGGCTGTCGTGTCATTTGCTTTTGTGTGTGGTGTAGTTGAACCAAGAACTAACTGAAACTTCTGTCGCCACAGAGTCTTGTACGCTGACGGAGGGTTAAACAAAACATCATACAGACAAAACATAAGAAGAAGAAGAAAGAAAACCTTTCACCGTTGACTGGATTTGAAGCAATTAACAGGAATAGTTCTCGTTCTGTGACGCACCTTCTGTCCAGCTATCACCACCCTGTCACCCAGCCGGATCCCCATGGAGGCGAGCTGGACCCTGGCCTTGTCGGAGAGCGCTGGAGGAAGTGACTGCGCGAGCAGCGTGAGCGGCAGAGGAGAGCTGGGTCTGGGCAGCGCCTGTCTCAGCAAGGCGTGGAGCTCTTTGGCCGCTGCCGCCGCGTCCGCCATCTCCGAGGGCATGTCGAGGGGGTCGGGCACCACGTCTGCCGGGGACTGTCCTTTTTCGTTCTGCAGCAGGAGGAGGCAGGCAGAAGCACAGACCGGGGTGTTGATATGCTGCCAGGATAACACACTGAACTTTCTTGCATGCAAACTGAACAAAACATCATCAGGAGTAGTGGTTTATCAAATAAAACTGATCCCTCTCTGTAATCATTGAACGCTTATGGAAATGTTTTCCACCGTCATCTGACGACCTCCTGAAAACATCTCCTCACCCCCCCCCCCCCCCCCCCCCGTGGGGTTGATCCTGAACGGTGGTTTCCAACTCATTTATACGACGTTTCAGAATAGCTTTGCATTTACATTGGACTGTTTTGAAAAAAGATGTTTACAGGGAGAGGGTAAGAAACTCTGATAATAAAGTCGTTTTTCTGTCGGGCCTCTCGGGGCATTCGTATGGACAAACAGCCAAGTTGAATTGTTATAACGGTGCCTGTGAAGTTTAAAGCTACCAAGTCCCAGGAGAAGAAGGACTGGACTGTGGATGGCATACGGTGTACGGTAGAGGAAGGCCACTGGGAAAATAGGTTTGGACCCACTAATGTAGAACTTGTGTAGAAAAATAAATCTCGAGAGGTGGCAAGCCCCTCCAGCTTCCACCACTAACAAAAAATAATGCACACTGTCACCAACAGTAAGAGAGACCATAACTTACCAGAGTAAAAACAACAGGTCAAACTGCTCATTACCATCAATAAACCCCAAACCAGCTCCGATTTACAAACCATGTGGCAGAGGATTATTAATAAGTTATCATTACACATTGTCTCAACAACGAAAGCGCCACCATCTGCTGTCAGTCAAATACACTTTCCCCACATAAACTCTCCAGTCAATGATTGTGGCAGACACTGCATCAATACATCAACTCACTGAACGCACGGCCACAACCGCCTACCAAAACAATCAAATTCAAAATAATCAATGGGAGATAAAGCAACCGCAATGCGTGGTGTTTATAAAAAAAGATAAAGAAGACTCTGGAGTAAACCGTGTATTTTTGTGAGCGTTTCATTGATTAAACTCAAGTGTAACTGCATCTAAACCAAAGCTTTTATCTGTATAAGCAGGAGAGACTTAGAAGAGAAAATATTAGGCCGACAAGAGTTAAAGTCCAGGTCATATCTTTTATCTCACTAAACAAAGTGGTGGTGTCCCGGTGCCGAAAGGTTCCCTACTTGGAGACAAGGTACTCAACAACATGTTCTCAATCAATTAGGGCCGAGAAAAAAGTGAGCCAGACACTCTTATGGATTTTTAAAGTTATGTCCAATAAAACTGCTCCACTTACTGAAACACTCCTCCGATAATAAAAACTGCCCAGAGCAGAAATTCAACTTCTTGATGGCCTTCCTCCTGTAAACAACTAAGGAGCAAGACGGAGCCATTTAGGTCTTCTGCGTAAGGCAGGAGTCCACTTTTTTTTTTCTCCAAAGAAAAGATTAATTACAAGAGGTAAAGGTTGTTGTTCTGACTGTATAGTACTTCATGTACCTGGAGTGTATGTGCTTGAGAACAAACTATATGCAAAAAGAAAATGAAGAAAGGAGTCGGCCTGATTTTAATGTTGCAGTAATTGAGAGCCTGACAGTGCTTGACTGATCAATGTACGTTCAAATCAAAACAGCTGAAACTCCATCTGGTTAGAGACATTTACAACTGGTCTGGGAGAAAAGGTTTGCAAGGGAATAAATGTGAATCAAAGCACTTTTTTCTGTTCTGAGCGCGCCTGAATACAAGACGCAACCACCCAAATTTACAAAGAGGAATTTTTTTTTTTTACATATATATAGGCCACAAATGGCAGAGAGAAGGTAAGTGAACTACAACAAAGAGCACGGCAGGTCGGAGTTACGTGATGCACCTGAACGCATCACCCATGTATTGGCGGCATGAAGCTCATAAGCCCGTAAAAAAATCGAGAAATTAGCCACGCCACTGTTAAAGCAGCAGGGTTCAAAGCATGTGAAAAAAGTAGCGACTTATAATCCGGTAGTACGGTAACCAAAGCTCCCTCATTGTCTACCTCTAAACAATGACGTGACGGCAATAGAACGTACTTTCATTCGGACACATTTGTGAATTCCTCATCCAGTAGCAACAGGTTGACTATTATTCAACCCACTAAAACCAGATTTTAACTCATTAAATCAGAGTTCTACACATTTTAACGGCAAGTTATGGTCGAGTTTGTCATGTGAAAAGTGCTCGATATAAGTAATATCCATCAACGTTTTATTTTCACACGCGGTCGGGTCAAACCATTATCGGAAGCAGGAGACATCGACTTTGTTGAAATACCCGATGCAGCTTGGAGGTTGTACATGGTGCCACAACAGAAAGATGAGATGACGTTACGAGTCACGACTTTTCTTCATTTAAGAATGGTGAACTGTCAAGTCAGGTTATTCTTAATCTACTTTTCTCATCGATGAGGTTGATTTGGTTCGTTGAAAAAAAAATACAAATCTGGTTCCTGTCATGTTATGCCGAAAGTCACATACTAAATGGGGGATAGCTACTATATGCTCAAACCGGCCGCTATCAAAAGCAGCAAAAGTGGACCTGAATATGTATAAACGTACCATTGCGATGTGCTTTAAGATCAGTGAGATAAAGTAAATTCTGGATGAGGGTGCTGGGTTAAACGGGAGCCCTTAATTCGAGTTCTGCTTTCATGAACAAAGTCGTCCTTGATGTGTCACAAAGCAGCCTTTGCGGAAGATGCACAGCATGACCATTTTGTCGAGTGGCTCAAAGAAACTTCCGTGAGCGAGAGCTTAGAAGAAGCCAGCTTAAATCGGTGGAGGTAGGACGAGATGGCTGTGGAGGCGTGACAGGCGAGGGGAGCTCATCCGGCACTGCTCTGCCGGAGTAATTGGGGAAACGTTCGCCAGGCCCCTCCGGCAACAATGCAAGGAGGTCTTTGATTAAAATCAAAAAGGAACTCGCCTCTCAATGCCGCGGCATGTGGATCACATGTTGTAGCATCGCAATCCTCCCGAATGTGAATGCAGCCAAGACACAGAGCTGGTCCGAGCAAAGAAACACAGCCATGATTTTGGGGGAAGTTATGTAAAGATGTAAAAAAAAATTTGCGTAAATGCCCTTCTTGGCTCAAGCTTTAGATTGTTATTGTTCTGTCGAAAAATCCCCCAAAGTCGAGACAGCTCCGATGTGTTTCATTTACTGTAAGAGCGCTAATGTAGTTCCATGCCAAGCTCTCACAGTGAAGTGCTCTTTACGCAGTGGATGATGCAGCCACATCGTGTCCATTCACATTATGTTAACTTAGTGTCAGCACTGCGCTACAGAAGCCTTGATGAAGTTCCTTGGCCCGTTTGACGGCTCAATAGTAAACTGCTTTCACCAAAAGGTCTATTTGACGTTGATCAAATGGCACACTGGCAGAAATGCAATTTGAAAATTAATACACTGTAATCTATTAGACCATGAGCTGTTGCATCAAATTTTATTCATCCAAATATG
Source organism: Blennius ocellaris (assembly GCF_963422515.1). Taxonomy (NCBI): domain Eukaryota; kingdom Metazoa; phylum Chordata; class Actinopteri; order Blenniiformes; family Blenniidae; genus Blennius; species Blennius ocellaris. Next base: position 5,131,271 of record NC_137666.1, read on the forward strand.
GGAATGCATCCACTTTTTCCTGGGGACATTCAATCATCTTTAGGTGAGGCGGTAAACACACTCTATAAAACTTGTTTTTCATTTTGTTTCCAAATTCTTTCCCAAATTACAACTGTTTCTCACAATAAATCATTTCACCATTTCATCAAAATATACTAGGCCTGTTTAAATTGGAAAAAATGTTGGACCAGGGCCACGTTCCTTGTGTGGCGCTTCCACTCTTTTGGCAACAGCATTCTGGTAATTATCTAGTAAATGAAGCGACCAGTTGTTTGAGCTTTAGAAGAGGAATGGCTCATTCTTGTCTGATGCACTATTCTAGTAACAGTTCAAGCTCTAATTTGTCAGAGGCTCCAGTTTTATAGTAACTTAACGATTTTCTGTTTGGACTGCAGGCTGACCAGCTCAGTATGCTATTTAAAATATGCAAGACGTCCCTCAAAAAGACATTGTCCTAATGAGAGCAGATGCAAACCTCTATACACTGGCACCAATGCAACTCCGGCTTTTGAACAGTACAACCACACCATGCAGCCCCTCTCCTTGTTAGTCTGCAGGAAGTGACGTCTCTGGTTTTCAAAAAGACTTTTAGATGATGCAGCTTCAACTTTAAGTTTTCCCCGAGTCCAGGCAGTAGTTTTCGGTACAGAACTGTGACAATTCTTCATGCAGTACTACCCAAGAGACTAAAGATCAGCAAAGATTGATGTTATTCAGTTTTGTTCTCTATGCACAGACATTTCTCCAGAAACTCTGAATGGTTTGATGATATCGCCACACTGTAGATGTGGGATGTTTTGACTTTGAGCAAAAACTTTCTGATATAGTTTGACAATTCAGGCAGTTTTTTTTTTCCACAGATGAGTAAAACTGTATTACTATTTGGAGAATGCTTAACTGTATGCTTTGTACTACTTTTCCGACCTTTTGTAGCACATGTTCCATTTCTTCGCTAGGAAAGCGCCTCGAACTTCAAAGAAATGCTCAAATATCTTACTTCTAACATCTCATATGTTTCTTTTTGGTTTATTGCAAATTCAATGCGTGTTTATGAGACTCGCTGATTAATGCGTTCTGGTTTCACTGCACCAAAACAATCTGCAACATAAATCGACCAAATGTTTTTTAATAAAGCAACCCTAATTTGAATCCGACATTTTTGAAAATGAGTCACACATTCAAATGAAGCTGTGAGGTTAGAGGAGGCTCTCATGCTCATTGTCAGGGTTCATTTCATGTTCTGAAAAGCTGCTAAGAGTACCCTTGTAAAAAATATACACCCTTTTTCATCGGCAGTGAAAACCTGGTGTCAAATCGCTGTTTTTAGTTCATCAGTCTCTTTATCTGTCGCCTGCTTGATCAGTTAGCCGAGTTCTGCTTGGTTTGATTATTATGTAACTATAATGTCATACATGTGCAAGAAAATGCAAAACGGGTTTGCTTAATGGTAAATGGGCTTCGGACCTGTGGTGCATTTTCCACTGCTTCAGCAGTCCCCATGCAGTTTGCTCAATCCATCCATTGGAAGCAATGTCAAAGTCTCAGTGTAATTCACTTCCACATATGGACCGGAGGCGACGTCCGTGGAATATCAAAGCAATGAGGAAGGCACCTCCTCAAAAAGTCTTTACCAGCTAGCGGTTGTAACTTAGCATAGATTCTCGCGGTGTAAAATTATTTAGAAGTTGCAGCCAAATGTCTGGGGAAACGTTTATTTACCCAAACGCCAAAGGGACCTGCAACAGTGACTCCCATCAAAACTGAGGGTGAAAGAATATTAAACAAGCAATCCACCAAAAGAATGAAACTCCTTCCTTAATAGAAAGCACGAGGAGTTGCCATAGCTATTAATCCATAAGATGTGTGGTAAGAGAAGCATGAAAGGCCAGCCACATTTTTATTTTTCTATACCCCCACCCCCCCCCCCAAAAAAAAATAGAAAGGAAGGAAAAATGTTGCATTGCTCAGACTCAAGGTTTGTTGTGATGAATCTTTGCAGGGTCAGAAAAGAGAAACATCAAATTAAACTATTTCAAAGTCTGACCTTTCCCAAAAAAAAAAAAAAAAAAAAAAAGACAAACTGAGTTTCTTGGCTCCACCGGCCACTGCCACCATTTTTCAAATGTGAATGCCACAATTCCAGTATTTTAAGTAAGCTCAAGCACAGGAGGAGTCAGTGGCTTCCTCCTTCACAGCAGTGCGAGAGAAGGTGACGGACAATGAGGTTAAAAAAAAACAAAAAAGAAACACAGCAGCTAAAATCGATTTTTAAGACAGAGATAACTGGTGTTTTCAGTAATAATGATAATAATAATGATGGCTTGTGTTCTGCAAGTTACTGAAATCAAACAACTGAATACAGGTGCAATAGCAAACTCCCTTTTCTAGTTAGTACCTAATGACTGAGTTGAGGATATGTCAATTAGCTGGAAGAAGATGGATGTGAACACAAGAAATCTATTAACCGATTCCAGAAGAAGACACAGCAACACAAGGCCCAGGCACATGCAGACAGCGACTCCTCTTAAGTCGATGAGTCAATCTATAGTTTAGGGTGCAAATGCACCACAGGTACAGGGGATATAGACTAATGCTAATGTCATACACTGCCTGACACCTGTTGTGTTTAGTTCAACAGTGATGAGGCACTTCAAAGTACACCGATTAGCAGATTCGTGCCCCTGTAGGACCCGTTAATGCCCAAGCTAAAAGTTAGAACATAGAATCCACTGAAATGTTGAACAAAAACTGCAAATATATCAGCAATATAGCCAATTGTTCCTGTTTAACTGCCAACGTTAGTAGTGTAAAAGGACAATGTTAAATGAGAAAAGATGAATAAATGGCAATATGAGAAGTGGTAAAATCCCACAGAACATATAGCTGGGGCTTAGGAGCCTTGAAGTGATAAAGCACACAGAATATAATCTGCTCTTTGTGGCATTTTTTTTTACTTTCGCTTTGTAAGATAAGAAGCAAATGTCTTTGACCTGTAAATCGTCCAAACACAAGGATTTTTAAAGAATTAAAAAAGCCAGGCTGGATAATGCCAAACCAGTGTCCACATGCTCTGTGTAGTTTGCATTCAGTGGAGAGAAGATATTATTGGATTATGGTGCTCTGGTGACCTCCAGTGGGAAAATCTGTGCATACAGAGAGCTGGCAGGGCAGCTGTTTACAAGCGGCTTTGATGAGAAAATTCTAAAGAATAAAAGATTATGTGTCATAATTGATGCCACATTACGGTCTGGTGGGACGGTGTTGTGTAGCAGCATCAGTTCAGAGGAGCAGAATCGGCGCTGTTCTAAGCGACTGCAGATCGAAGGCAGTCCAGGCGACACGCACGGAGATGTAGTGAGAAATATCTGGGGAATCTGTATTCTAAGCAGCTGCCTTTTCCCTCCATGTCTACTGACGGCTGTGTCAGAAAGTGATGAACAGGAAATGTGGACCAGAAAAACACAACACTATCAGAAATGGAAGAAAATCCAGGGCCTCACAGATTACCTGGAGTGACACAACCAAAACATTGCGATCTCATATGTTTTATACAATAATTCTATCTGGACGTCCAGAGAAGTGACACCATGCGAGGACATTTGCGAGGGGGGGGGGGGGGGGGGGAGTGGGAGGGAGTTTTGAATGATGGCATCTGTGATCAAATGCAAGGAGGGGGACCAAACGATATCATCAACACACCAAAGATCTAATGAAGTCCAATACAGCAGCTGTAAGATAAACTACTGTGGATATAAGTAAATAAGCATGTGTGTGTGTATGAACCTAAATGGGAGTGTAAGCGCTATGGCAATCTGTTCATTTTGTTGTAAATGATGATTCATGGTTCAATCCGCTTTTATGACGACTCGTATTAATGGATGTTCAACAGTAAAGATTTGTGTCATTTGTTCTGGGAGAAAAACCTTTTTCATTAACTCGGATTTATTTACAGGCCTCTCAAGAGATTTGTCTTTCATAGCCAATATATCTATATATGCAGTCAAGAAAATGCTCATCACAGGCTGTTCTCAGACTCTTAAGGTTGTGAATCCATCCATCCATCACATCCAGCATTACACATTTGCCATATCAAATATATCCAAATGCTCAAATAATGACCTTACCCTTATGCATCTTATGCATGTGTGAAGTGTAATAAAATATTCTAAGCTTGGTTTTAGTTTCATTATCTTATTCTGGCCTTCGAATGGGAACATGATCGTCTGTTCTGCTCCACAGACGAGCCACAGACCCGACAAATGTAGAAAATAATGAACTTAAACAACAAAAAAACCAGTCACAACTATTTTTTTTTTGCAAACACATAGCTGGAGCATATGTAATACATGCTACATTACTTCTTCCGAGCATATATAGCCTTTATACATATGACCTCCACAACCACAAAGCAGTGTGGAACATGTGTTCTCGGGTAAAGGCGCCACGGTGTCATCAATAGCCAAAGTAAAGTGCAGCATCCTCACAATTTCAACAGCTTCAATCTGAATTACCACACATAATTACCATCATATCTACACGCATAAACTAGAAGTCATTAGCAGAATGCATTTCTGATGAGTCACAAGCTGCCATTGGGTTTGTTTACTCCCGTCCAGCAGTAACATCAAATAATCTATGAATCCTAATTATCGTCTACAAATATATAGCCTAAATTTCCAAGACAAATTTGCAGCCTGCTCCAGCCCCTCGTCACCCAGGGTTTGATGAAGTGGGAAAAGAAGTTACAGGGATGGATGAATCCATGACAATCCCAGCTCTGTAAAGCTTTACAGTCCCAATTCTTACCAGTTCCAAGACCCGTGGCAAACTAGAGACAAATATGTGACTCTGCATCAGAGGGATGGTGAAGACATGAGGCTGACGACAGCTGAATCATACAACCTTGAATAAAGACGGGGATCTTTGCTTGTTTCGGAGAAAGCGTGTTTGACTCATGCTAAATGCTCTGTGCCGACTTGGGTTTTCTCCAGGGTTTCAATTATAGCTACATGACGCAGAGTTATTACAATATGCACATCAAGGTTGTTTGAAGATTAAAAAAAAAAATGATCACAGGCGGCCGGATTCAGGCAAGATAACGTACACGCGTGTGTGCCTGTGCCTGTGCCTGTGCGTGTGTGTGTGTGTGTGTGTGTGTGTGTGTGTGTGTGTGTGTGTGTGTGTGTGTGTGTGTGTGTGTGTGTGTGTGTGTGTGTGTGTGTGTGTGTGTGTGTGTGTGTGTGTGTGTGTGTGTGTTTGTGTGTAAGGCAAAGCTTCCTGTCCATGCGAGCCTTACAGGCGTGTGGTGGCTGAGGATGATTTGCTGACTGGGTCCATCCCACAGACAGCTCAGAGACGGCAATTACAAGGACGGCGAGAGTGGGAGTGGGAAAAAAAAAGAAGAAAAAAAAAGAACCCCGGGTTTGTGTTTGTTTACGCGATGTTACGTCTGACTGTGGAAATCAGCTGTGAGTGGATTCCGCTCGAGTGTCGCTGACGGGGGGGGGGGGGGGGGGAGCTCACACCGACACCTCCAAAGTGACGCTGAGGAAATAGTGGCCAATAATGAACGAAGGTCCTTTAATGGTGGGAGAAAAACCCAACCGCTACACATTTCAGAAATACTGGACTTTGCATTAAAACTGCATATTTGTCTGTTGCTTCTGTCCTGAAGCTGAAAGAAAAAACTCGAGTGCAATTTGAAGTTTGTTAGGCCCTCACAAACTTCACCACTCCAAAGAAGTGTGTTGCGGCAGTTGCACATGAGTGGACATAAAGACCCGTGCACTTGGGATGGCAGGGGGGGAAGAAAAAAAAAAGGAGAAAAAAAAAAATCTGAGACAGAAATCAATACCTCAATCGATGATTCAGTGAAATTAAGTGGCCCTGTAAGCCGTGACAGTGAGTCAGCGCAGGCAGAAGCAAAGCCTCTTATCATAAATATGCCTGTGTCTGCCATGAAAAAGCTTCATGATTCAGCTCCTGTCCTGTCTGCGCGCATGAAATCATGACAGTCCGTGCTTAGCTGATGCATCTGGCACCGAGAGTCGAGGAGAATATGTATGGGAGCGAATTTGTTGTTTTTTTTTTTTTAAATATGCAAAACATTGTTGCCTCTGCAAGTGATGCTCACAGTAATTTTTCTTTGTCCTGCATTAAGCAAAATCCCCAGATAAGCAATATTTCATGTCCATGAAGACAACAGTGTTTACCGACTCGCTGAAAGACATAAAAGGATCAAGTCTGATCTTTATTTCAATCAAATTCGGGAAATCTGTGCCCATAAGTCGCCTTTATGCATCCACCCTCAAGAATTGAATGTTAATTTGAAAGGGAGAGAACAGGAGAAATTTTTACAAGATACCGAACTGTCAAAATAAAAATTACCCACAAGTCGTGACACTTCAAGGAGACAAAGGATTAAGAAGGTAGCAAGGAACACAAGGCAGAGATACACGAAACAAAAGCTGGAGAGGTGTCGTCATTCATTTAAATGACGGTCTGTGAGCACGGGGGAAGACGGCGGTTTTCTACATCTGCATATTTTCTGTATTTATGCAGAGACTGAATGATTTGTACCTCTGCTGGCAGGAAGCTGTGTGAGGGGGATGTCGGTGAGAGTGCTCAACTCTCCCCGTCGCCCAGAACAAAGACACGACAATGAGTTGCTGATGCATTAGTTCATCATTGGGATTGAAGAAGCGGATTTGGGATCTGAGGTTTGCTGGTTCCAATCCCCCACTGTAGCAGCCCACCATTCCCACTATGTCAAGTTAAGGTTAACTCCAGAAATTAGAATAACAACGTGTGCTCTCATTCCTTCTTTATCCTCACAAAGCATGTTTCTGGATTAAGAAACCGAAGCCGAAGAAGCAGAGAAATTCTCATATGGACATGCAATCTCCATAAAATGTCCCGAGTCTGGACTCAAACCCAGAGATTTCCTCTGTGACACGCAGTCAGTTGTACAAAACACCGTTAAAGCCCATGAGAATCCGAGCCGGTCAGAGAGTTTCGTGAACGAATACCGCAGGGCGACGACACTCACTCGGAACGCAGGATTGGCTCCGAGCTCCAGGAGACATCTGACCGCTGAGGTGCACAGGTTGGACGCAGCGATGTGCAGAGCTGTGCCGAAATCAAAGTCACTGCAGGTGGCGTCCACGTCTGCAAGCAAAGAAACGAGACAAAACATTTTCTCGGGTTAGCGCAGGACAGGTTTCTCGGCTCTGCTGTATCACTAACCAGTAAATTCCATTTTGATGTCATTTAATATCGCTTGAATTTTTTTTTAGGAGTATTCTATTGTCATTACAGCTTCATTACAAATAATTAATACAATGATTCAGCATATTAGGATAGGATGAAAATGTTTTAGACTGTGTGGATGAGGTTTAAGACATTTTATCTGATTAAGGAAATAACTAATTAAGTAATTAACCAAGTATTCTAATTATGGTTTGATCAATATGAATGAGTCAAACAAAGGGAAACTGCAAACATTTCAGTGTATTTTGAACAAGTGGAAAATATCTGATACTCTGGACTGTTGGCTGCAGTTGAGTGCTAAAAATAACAAAACAATAAAGTCTTCAGCTCTGAAAACACCCTATAACTGTATGCTGTGCAGTAATTTGTTCAGATGGGATGTGTAATTAAATCAAAGCACCGTCGACGCAGTGCTACACACTTCACACCGCAGTGCACAGTGTGTGTGTGTGTGTCCGTCCTCACGGGGATGAATCCGATCTGCTGAGTGTTGCTTTTTTTTTTTTTTTTACTAATCTAATGCCAAGCTTGTGTAAAATGAGAGGTAATCCAAAGAAACGGAATCAACTTCTGCTGCCCCTATTAAAGCCTGTATCATCGGTGTGAACGCCGAACCTCACGAGGCGTTTCTATCCCACCTCCGGGCTGAGAGCCCTGCAGCACCACGCCGATGAGTTGGGGCACGTCGAAGTAGGCGGCGTAGTGCAGGGCTCGCATGTTGGTCCAGCGCGAGCGGAGGTTGGGGTCGGCGCCCGCGGCGAGGAGCTGACGGGCGAAGCCGGCCGCCGTCTCGGCGTCGCCTGGGGAGCAGACGACAGAAATGGGTTGGCCGGTGTGTCTCGTGCGCGGGGAGAGTTACACGGCAGACACGTGCGTGCGTCTTCACGGTGCAGCCGAGAGTGTTCGTGCGACCAACCGATGCCCGGGGCCCCGGCCTTGCAGCAGTAGTGCAGGAGGCTCATGTCCGTCAGGCCGTCCCGGTCGTTCACCCCGCCGCCTCTCTTCAGGATCTGTGCAAAGACGGCAACGCTCAGTGTTCCCGCTGAGGGCTCCGGTGTTGGGAGCGTTGGAAGTAGTACGTAATGGGCGATAAAGTGAAACTCGGCTGAGCGGTGATGTGACGAATGACAGGCGAGCGGGGCCTCTCCATGACTCCGCTCGTCTTTAAATTTGGACAGGGATTGTTGTGCGAACCGACACGAGGCGTTTATTCCTCAAGGACAGCAATGACTAAGTGGGAGAAGCTAATCGCCTGCTTTCACCCTTGAGACGCCTGCTTCCGCTGCACTGCAGCTACTTGGTGGAAGACTGGGAAGACGTGCTTTGAGGACGGGCTGGCCACGAAGAAATTAAAGTTGGATTTGATTTTCACATTATTTGTTGTTAATCATATAGTCCTAATAACACCATTGAAACAAAACACTGTATTCAAATCAGGGTGCAGAGTGTGACGACAACAATAGGTTGGGAGAGATCTGGATCAAAAAGCAATCAGTGAAGGGTAAAATATTTTTGCCGTAATCTGTAATATTTAAAAATAAACTTTATAGTAAAAAAAAAAAAAAAAAGTAATTATTATAATGCCAGCAAATTAACTTTGCCGTGTGCTTGATGAGTTTAGAGCTTAGAAATAGCTGTGTGAGTGAGAGTATTTCTTAATTCCAGCCGGAATAGAGTGAAAACAGAAGAAGCTGGTTGAGGCAAAAGCAAGGGAAACCATGCCGGCGTCACCTCGGTGCCGATGAGGCCGATGTTCTTCTGCACCTGAGGCACCCACTGCCTGAGCACGGCAAACAGCTCTGGTATGGTGGTGCTGGAGTCCAGAAGGACGTCCCTGCACTGTGGCTCACTGGGGTCAAAGAAGGAGAACTCTACAGGAGGGGGACAAGAAGCACACAGACACATCATTAGCGACACTGGTTAGCGGGAAGTGAGAATCTCAGGCTTTTTCTGGGAAAAAAAACAACAAAAAAACCAAACAAAATAAGCAAGGGTGAATCGCTGCAGCACCGAGGTGTGTTAACTTTCCACAACAGACTCCTCAATCGATTGAGTCCAATTACTAATCTGGGGAAATGCCTCTCGCTGTGCTTACAGAGGCGAAGTGAAACACAATGAGACGGAGGAGGGCACCGCCGTGAACCAAATGAAGCATTAGACGGCCCGGCTGAGGCTGAAAACAAGTAGCATTCATCGCAAGAGAGCGACTGCATGCGCCTCACTCACTGTGCTAATGATCAGGCGACTCTGATGAGGAGCCTGTGGCACTGCTTTATCACCGCATGAACTCCACTCACAATACTTGGCTATCAACAAAGCTTTTTAAAGTTGTAAAACTAACTATTTCCACTTCTTCGTGGCTGAGGAGAGAGAACATTATTCTAAAAGAATAAAAGCAGAGGAATGGTCTCGTCACAGTAAAACCACCCCATCACAGACGAGACTCACCAGCAGGTCACAAATTTTGGAAGATGACCAGTCAAAGAAAATGAATATTGAAAATTGCCAGCCGGTAAAAGTTGTAACTTAATTATTTTTTTTATTCTTTAGAGGGATTAAACTCTAAATAACTCCAGGAAACATGAATTAGCAGCTCTCTGTTAGATGGAACACCACTTTCTGACACTCACTGTCATTTTTCCCCCTCTTTAACAAGAAGAGAGAGACGTCTCTGGGACTCAAAGCTATGGTTGAATCAATATTCTAAAAGTTTTCAAGATACAAAACTTAAACCCACGCGGGAACACGTGTTCGTCCTCACCACAGTCGCTGGGCATGGGTGCAGAGGCCACCTGGTGGATGACCGGCCGCTGGTGAGAAGAGAGTCTGGTGCAGCAGCCCAGGACGGCGTCCCCGTCCACTGGCTCTGAGACATCCTCCTTTGTCATGTCCCCCTGAGGACCTGCAGCTGGAAATACATCAGAGGGTCTATAATTAGAACCCAAGTAGGTCTGAGGAGCGACAATCTGACGCTCTCGCACAGTGAGAAAACTTGTGTCGGGCGTCGTACTCGGCTTTTTTAAAAAAAACGACACGGGACGATCAGGAGGTTGATACTGACTAACAGAGTGTCCTGGTCTGAAAGTTAAAAAGGAAAAAAAGAAAAAAACAGGGGAGAGTTTGCAGTTCAGCTATGTTTGTGCCTCCATCGACACGCTACTGTGGTTCATTCGCCTCCTAAATAACTCCACACTTGTGTGATGCCTGTAGTTCTATGGGTTTAAAACGTGATGCCACAGAGGAAAAACTCTTTGGACAATATTTACCAATATTTGGTAACTCATGTATCTGTTAATGTTTTATGCTCCTCAACTAGCAATATAGAAAAAAAAAAAACTTGTATCAAGTATATGGGAAATGTGTTATTTTGGTCCCCCATCAAGTTTAATATACTTTTTTTTATTTTATAGCACAACATCAGCCTTTGATCGTGTTTTATTTTTTTATGAGAAATGTTTCATTTTGGTCAGTTTCATGCCTCTCGAGAGGAAAGCTGGTTGGATAACTGGTATCTTAATGCCGACTTCAAAGTTTCAAAAAACAAAAATGTGCTTGATCAAAGCCGGGGCTTGTAAGAAGTCAGTTTACACATTTTAGTGAGTTCTATAAGGGGTTAAGGGCTCAAATACAACCACGCACAGAGACACACGCAGGCCTAAAGCCTGGGAAAGGGAGGCTGAGACTAAAACTCACAGTCATCTTCTGCTTTCTCCTCTTTCCTGGGGATGTCCATGTGAGCCGCCCAATCAGGCTAAGCTTAAAAAAGAATCAAGAGAAGCAAACTGGAGTCCAGTGGAACATCTCGCCCAAATCCCCTCTCAAAATAACTCCTGAGCCGACTGCTCCTCAATCTGGGATAGCACACCCACCTTCTGCGATTATACCCGACTGATCAACCCCCCCCCCCCCCCCCGACTCGCAGGTTCACAATCTATTTACAGCCTTGCTGTTCTCAGTCAATCTGAATTAATGACGCAGCAAAAAGTCGGAGCCGCCACTTTAGATTGACGGCCGACGACTACTGAGGTGTGAGAGGGCAGCAAAGTGAAAGGCTAGATTTCCCTTCATATTGAGAATCACGGCGACACTGGTTCTCCTCCAGGATGGGTCGTCTGCTTTGTTTGTGGGTCAGTACCCTTCAAAAAGCCGAGCTGTCCACCACTGAAAGCACCAACAACGAGCATGTGAGCGTCAGGACTGACCAACAAGAGCATGGAAACAGAATCTTTCGGCAGGATAATGAGCTCTGTACGAGGTGTTGACGTGGTCTTTCCAATTACCGACATCTCAATCCAAAGGAGCATCTGTGGGATGTGCTTGAGACACCTCTCCTCTCCAACCAATGGAGGGAAAACTTGGAAAGCCCCGGGACTTAAAGGGTCTTTCAGTGACATTTTGGTTCCAGACCCCATAGCACACCTTCAGCGGTCTAATGGAGTCCAAGCTTCAAGAGGGCACGACACAATATTAGCCAGGTCTTAATCTTGCGGCTGATCGGTCTATATGAATGATGTGTAACAATTTACGCAATTTTAAAAGTCAAAGCCAAACCAAAATGGCTGCAGACTGAATTGTTGAAAATAATGTGACGGAGAAGATAAAAATAAACAAGCAACTTTTTGTGCCGTTTAACATAAAGTCTGAAAACAACTCACATCATATGAAAATCCTGGATGAGCAGGCAAATTAGCACCGGCACTAAAGTGGCTGAGGACACCGAAACCCTGGTAACGCACCCCGTTCTGCTCCTGATATCTGTAGAACAGCAGTGAACACTTAAAACACGTACTATAAAGTGATGGAAACCACGGAAAGAGTGAGACGAGAATAGCGTGCGGTCATTGTGAGGTTGCTGGCAGGCCATGTGGAGATTAGTGTGACTTGGGACAATGGCCTACTTGTGCAATAAGCCTCCTGTTGTTTATCTGACCGATGACGTCGCCCTGCTGCCATCCTCTCCCAGATCACGAAAACACCATCCTGTCCCACTTTGCCAACTGGGTTTGTTTCAGATTTTGTTATTCTTGTGACGTCAACATGTGTTGTAGTCCGTCCATGAGTCCATAAATAAGTCCATCAAGGGATAAATTTACTTTTCTTTTTTTTAAACCAACATAACAAAACAGGACAGTGTTTGTGTGAAGTGGAATATAACCACTGTTATGAGATAAATGTGCCTCTCACTACCACAGCAAAGTGGGAAAGAAAATGTGAAAATTAATGACGAGAAAATCTATTGATGCAATCAAATAAAAATCAGAAGTTATTTCTACTTCAACAAAGAAAAGCAAACTAAGTTAGCTGCGCTCGAAATAACACGTGCACGTAGTACTATACATTTGCAAATGTGTTGATTGGAGTAGAAATGTAGAAACTGAACCCATTTGACTATAGAATTTTTGTAACCTGCTGCACATAAATTAATTTAAAAAAAATAAATGTTTGTTGCTTTTTTGCAAGGTCTGCTTATGCAGTAGCATCAGTCAAAACGATCATATGAGCTGCATTCAGAATCTGCTGTGTCTGTGTGAGCTGGACTGGCTCCGCCCACACATGTCCATCTGAGGAAGAAGTACTTCCTCTTTGGTGCCAAGTGCCAGAGCAGAGCTGCCGAATTGTGGGAGGGTCAAAGGGAGGGCCTACCTGGAATGGGATTGGCTAAACCACGATGACACTATATAGGGTTTGATTGCTTATTGGCTCATTGGAGCAACACACCTTTAAAAAAAAAAAAACACTGAAGCAAGTCAGGGATAGAGATTATCTTCACTTCTGGGACATCATTCTCAGGTATGGAAAGTCATACTGCTGTTGAAAAACCATTAGAAAGTGGATTTTGCGAACTATATCCCTTTTAGAAATACCAGGAGTGGTCAACCTGGGTCGCCGGTTCGAGTCCCTACACAGGCTACATATAATAATTCAAGTTGAGCATAGATTCAACCTTATAGCAAAATTGTTGCATTTGTGCGAGATCCATACATGTATAGCGGATATAATATTAACGTCTGTGCCTTCTACTATTAAATATGCTGCTTAACCTAGCTTACGTGCTAGTCGGCTAGCATATGTTGAAAACCCGGCTCGGGCTGAGTGACAGATAAAGTGCATCTTTTGTGACCAACACCACCTTTAAAAGGTGCTCAGTCAGCGGCCAGTGAGCAGTCAGCGGCCTGACAGTCTGCTTGCACCCCATGTTCCGGTGATGTGGGGAAAGTTATCGAGGAGCCTCCTGTCATTCACATTAGCCCATCGGAGGAAAACCGGTGTTTCGGAGGAACCGGTGTCCCAGTCAGCTGGTGATCGACTTCCTTTAAGCGTCTTGTTGCAGCTGGTAACGAGAGATGTTAAAACAAGGCTCACGTAAGGTGCGGCACTTCGAAACTTTATTGTAAATGCGGTTAAAAGGCGTTCGCCAGGAAAGCTGCGAATTTTTCATATCTGCAGTTACTTGCAGCAACGACGGAGGGCGAAAGGAAGCCGGTCACCAATCAACAGGGAAAATAGTAAATCCGAAACACCGGGGGTCGCTTCCGCGCACCAACACCTGAGGCCAGGCTGGCTGAAAACATCCCCGGTGACCTGGAAGAGGAGCTAAATGTGCCGCCAGACTGTGAAATGTGCTTGAAATAAAGATCCCGTTTACCTTCACAGCACCGCTCGTCTCAGTTCGCTCATGGGGAAGATGAGGAGCTACAAGCGGATCATCTTGGAGCGGATGCCGGACAGCTAACCAGGTTCCGGTGTGAGCGCCCAGGCTTCAAAATAAAAGTAGTTAATATTCACTCTGGTGAGTCAAAAGAAAACTGTTGAGTTGAGCACTCGTAATAAAAACTATACAAATATTTATTAAGATGTGCATGATCATAAGATAGGTTCGGGGGGGGAAAACGTATTTGTTACGTGTGTTTCACTTAAAGTGAACATGTGAGAGGTGCAAACTATGGCCTGCAACATCAACTGCGACACCATGATCTACTTTTATCAGTCTCCAGGACTCATCAAGTATTACTTAGTGATGTACCATGAACGAAAAAAGGCACAATGGGAGACGAGATTCAACAAATAAATCACAAAGATGAGTCACTTTTAGATGCAATACAGTTGAAAGGCAAGCAATGAGGCACAAATAAATCCACTATTGTTGGACATGTACATTTTTGTCAGGATTCTTAAAAATATATACAATACTTACATTTTCTGACTCATAAAGTCTTCATTAGTTTGATACATACGTACATAGATACATACATACATACATAATGTACAGTCATAATTACAATGTTTGGGACACCCATATAAATTCACCTTTACTTGTTGACAATGATCAGCCTGACTCTTTTTCTAAACAGTCTAGATTAAAACTTACAGAAACACTTGGAGTTGTTATTCATATGGTATTAGGCTAATCTTTTTCCAAGTTAAATTGTTTGAATTGTGACTCTTCTGACATAAATAACTCAAAGTTTCCTAAAACAGAAAGTGCAGTGTCATGCTGGAAGGAAACATGGAGGTGGAGCTGAGGGAGAATGGTCCGAGAGGTCAATTCTACCTCTTGTATCACCCACAATCTCTCTGTTCAGCAAATGGTAATTTCCCCAAGGGCAGAGGTTGGAGATGCAGGAGATTTTTCAAGGCAGTTGAAATGTTGAAGTTTCTCAAAGGGTATTACTTGAAAGTCTTTGGTCACTTCGAACTTTTGTGTTTGACGCCAACTATTCCCACTCATTCCCTATCGAAGGACTCGTAGAGGATCCAGAAGATCTTCAACGTTGATTCCAAATGTCCTAATAAAACTAGATACAAGTCATGTTAAAATACACAATTGTTTACAGCATTTCAGATCTATAGTCATGGTCTGCTGAAGAAATTCACTTGCAGGCTTTGTCATTTGCTACAGTACTTTTACTTATTTGTACTTATTTTACTTTTACTAAGATTAAAATTTGATCATTTTAATCTTTTGCCTCATGTTCAGCTCAAACATCCACTCATCCTTCTTCTGCTTCTGTATCCACCACAGGTTGACAGGGGCAGATCCCAGAACATCCTGGACCATTAGACATTCGTACACGCTTGTTTCCACACATATGAGGTATTTTAATGACACCAGTTAAGCTCAAAAGCATGAATATAGACTGCAGGAAGAGCCCAGTACCTGGAGAAAACCCACACAGGGAAATCATGCAAGGTCTGCACATAAATTCCTTCTTCCTAACTTCTTGATCCAACTGAGGGTAGCAGGAACTGTGAAGCTGATTCCAGCAGGTGAAATAAAAATGCAAATACAAATACATTGATCAAGCTGTAATGTTTTGAACAATATTTTAATACAATTTTTCATTTGGATGTTTAGATTTTTGTTCCCGCATTTTTTTTTTGTGAGGCTCCCATTTATAAACCATTATATTCCCTACTTTGTAAATACTATTCTTATATATTTTGTTGGAATGTTTTTTTCTATTTATTTTCATATTCACATTTAACTTTATAGCACAATCTCCTATTTTTGCTGTTCTTAACTCATTCATTGTGGTTTTATTCATTAGAATAGTTCAGAGTTGGAACAGAAGGGAAATATTTAAATTATTTAGTTTAAGACAGAATATGATATTGGTTTTATGTTCCTCAACGTGGCAAAGTGGGGGCCCCCAAACAGTACCCTGCTCACGGGCCCCCTGATATCTCGTGCCGGCCCTGGCTGAGCTCCTCGTTAATCCTGTAAAAGAACTATTGTTCTGTTTTGTTCTCAGCTGCTCAGAACCGGTTTTTTTTTTTTTTTTTTTAAACAGAAACCCCGTTACCATGGAAACCAATAAAACAAAACAGCAACAGCGGTGAATTCTATCTCAACCGGACATTTGTGCGCCACTGCCTGCTTTTCTCACCGCCACAAACATCGGCATCCTCTTTTATTTTGTACCTGCCGCGATGGACTTGAATAAAGTCCGGCGCGCATCCGCGGCAGGTTGCCGGTTACCGCAAAGTGCGGACCGGAGCGACCCGGTGAATCGGGACCGAGTGTGGCGGGAGCTGCTGTGGACAGAGAGGAGAGGCGTGAAGGAGTGGTGAGCTCGAGTCCGTGAACACTGTCAGCTGAGGTCAAACTGAAAGTGAAGTGTGAGAATTGACGGAGTCTTTGGTCCACAGGGAGAGGAGCTGGGGATTTCTGAGACGCTACGATCAAATGGTGAGAAACAATGGAAGAGTTCAGAACTGAAATCAATACGTCGTTTCACACTGACATTTATTATTATTTCACAGTCATGTAAACCAACCTCTTTTAGCTTTCACGGTCACGTTGTTGTATTTTTAGTTTCAGTGTAGCTTTATAGTCATGTTGTAGGTCTGATTCCTTTTTGTCAGGATCATTTTGCAAAATAAAAAGTCATCAGACAAATTCGACAGAAATCTGACAGAGTGATTCAAAAACAACATTTTATGACATTATTCTTGCAAGAAGAGACGATATCACGGTACAACCTTTAGCGGGATTTTAAAGGAGTTTGTCCAACAATGAAGTAAGATTGTTTTGACATAGATCCGCATGCTTCCTCTGCAGTCCAGACACTGAAGGTTACAAAAGTGGTGACACGGGTCATCCTTGAAACACACACCGCAAATATACACACTATTCTGTATGAGACAAAAACAACATTCCCATAACAGTTTTTGTATATTTACAGTCCTGCTACAACGTGCACTTTCTGCTGGTAATCCATCTTCCTGCCACAACTCATAGACACATTAGACATCTTCGCTCTCTGAAGCAGTTTGCAGGCCGACGCTCCACGTCAGGGTGATTAAGACCGTCGTTCTCCGAGGACGTCAAAAGCAAACCGCAATCTATTGCCGCGGGAGACTGACTTCATCGCCCTGTGTGCTTGCAGGGACGGCAGAAGTCCGAAACGCCTCCGCCCACCGCCGTGTCCCTCCTCTCTGACCGCACGCCCAACACTGCCAACCGGGCGTACGGCAGCAGGCTGTCCACGCCGCTGGCGGTGGAGATGGTCCGAATGGACCGGCTGCTCGCGGGCCGGGGAAACCATCGCAGGCAGACACACGATCCAGAGATGCTGCCCTGCTAAGTCGTACCGAAGACGACAGATCAATGACTGTACCGTTATTGGATAGCGCAGTGAGCGTGGGTATCGTTTTGTGTGTAATGGGAGCAGGAAAAAAAATTGAAATAAAGAATCGAAGCCAAATTTGAGGAGCAGTCAGGGTAACGGGTAACATGTCTGGTGCTTGAAAAGCTCCAAATAGTTTGAAAATTCAAAACGTGTTGTCATTTCTCCATCTGCTGATGGTTTCATTAAAGGTGGCGCCCCTCGGTGTGTGACGTCACAGAGCTCTGAGAGTCGAGTGACTTCTGTTTCGTCTTTTTCTTGCCTTTTTGTGTCGCGCCAAGGCGACAGCACGGTCTTTCCACAGCTAAAGAGTCCAGATTCTCCTCATGGACTAGAGTTCTGATCTCAATACCATTCGGCCGGGCAAAGTGATACCCAAGCCGTGACAGGTGTCAGTTTCTCTGGTGTCTCGTCTCTCCACCTGTAACTGGATCCTGGACTTCCTGACTGATGGGGTGGTGAGAACAGTGTTGCTTCTCTGGGCATTAAACTCTTCACCCAGTACGACACAACTGCAAAAACTCAAAGTCTTACCAAGTGTATTTGTCTTGTTTTTAGTCAGAATGTCTCATCCCACTTGATTTAAGACAAATGTACCAAACAATATTTCAGCAAGACGTGTTTTAAGACAATGTAAGTCAAACAATCCTGAAATTAACTGATTTTGAGTTGTATTTTTCGAAGAAACCAGGTTTATTTGACATTTCACATTTTGTGAAAAGGGTCATTAAGTTGATTTTAAAGCCACACATTTCCACCCGGTGCAACCCGCCTCAGCCAATCACGTTTCAGTAGATGTATGCGGAAGTGAAAAAAAAAGCCAAAATATGTGGGATTAACAGCAAAATAAAGGAAGTCAAAGATTAAACATTCAAAATAAAAGATTCTTCATTACTTATCTAAAGTTATTGTACACAACGCCCAGAAACCTCCCACGTTTCGCTCTTAAAATAGTTTCTGTACTTTTATTTATGGCTTTTAAAACAACATTCCAACACTACAAGCACAGTCGGCGCGTTCATAAAGTGCGCGTTTGCTTTTATTGTGAGCGTTTGCAAACAGAAGTGTGTCGTGGCACAACTTTACCTTGACGGAGCCGCGACATCTGGCAACGAGAAGTTTCTACTTTGTCCCAGCTCGCCGCACACAATGTATACCGACAACCTGCTGCACCTGGCCAACTTCAGCACCCTGTTCCTGTGCATGGTGCTCAAGTTCCCGCAGATCTTCCTGCTGATGAGAGCCAAATCCTCGGCAGGGGTCAGCCTCAACAGTCTGCTCCTGGAGCTGGTCGGGTAGGCACTTTTTCGACTTTTTAGTAAAGTGAGGTGTTCAATGTATACACAACGGCTTTGTTGACCGAGGCAGGTGTGGCGTTCACGTGACGCCACACCGTCTCTCGCTGCAAACTGAGTCTGCGCCAAACTGCGTTGAATATTTATCAGATTTAATCGTATCCAGACATTACGGGCATAGATTGTGAATAATCTCACGCACTATGCAACTCCAAAGTCTAATAATGAATTCGGCTCGCATCCATAGAGTCGATCGTGTGTTATTTCGATAATAAAAAAAACGTCATGTACACATCCTGCACTGTGCTAAATAGGACACAGGAAAATCACAGTAGGGTGTGATTTTGGTTAAACCTCTGAGAATATATATCAGTGCAGGGTATTCATTCCCGCATCCGCTCCAAAGCGCTTAACAGTGATTTAAAGCTCATGGATCCCGGGTTGACTGTTGGAAATGCAGCTGATAAAATCAATTTCTGTGCGCCTGTTATATATTTCTCAGTGTGCTGTCTCTCCTCCTCTGTGCCTGTCAGCTGCTGAGCTGGCATGAATGAGTGGTAAGCCCCCCCATCACCCCTATCACCGTGCATGCAGCTGTAAAACTGCCTGTAGGACAGAGTCGTGTCATAGCAGTCGCTGATGTCTTCATACCACTTATCACCCTAAGCATATTATAAATCAAGAGAAATGAGCTTGGGCATGTCAGTCTGTAGTTTTGTTTTGTTTTTTGTTGTTGCTTTGCAGCAGACTATTAAATAATATATACCAACGTGCAGGGCCGCCCCTGGCCAAGTGGGGGCCCTAAGCAGGATTTTATTTTGGGGCCCCCCTTCCAATAACATAATAATAATAATAATAATAATAATAATACATTGTAGTGGGCGTTACATAATTCACCCGCGGAACCTGCGTTACAAAGATTGGTTCCGGTGGGACTGTTTTATACCGACACACAAGCGGATGTGGTTAGTAAGTTAGCAACTGCAGTGCAACGAGTTCTGTTCCTGTTAATTGTTATAAGGCTTTATGTCAATAAAACTGCCGACGTTGGCACTGTCATTTGACACGCCGCCTACGACTCCCGTTCCTGCGCGCTACAACATTACAATTACTAACGAATCAAATGAGCAGCCTCTATCAACAGTGGAACAAGAACTTTATAGATGCACACGTCTGAAAAAACTTTAGTTTTTCTTTATTTCAACAACATCCCACCTCCAGGTGAAGCACGAGCCTCTTCTTGTTTGGACTTTTTCTTTCTTTTGCTAGCTCCCGAATCGTATTGATGTCTCTCTCTCCCCCCCCCCCCCCCCCCCCCACCTGTAAACAACTGCCTGCCGGCCCATCTGACCGCTGATTGGTCAGATGGTGACGCTTTCAATCATTGCGTCTCTTTTTTTCCTCTCTCTCTCTCTCTCTCCTCGGGCTGACTTGGTGGCGGTGCTCTACGCGCGCCTCTCGGCAAAATGCACGCGCATCCTTTGCGCATTTGCATAGAATGATGATACTTTATTGATCCCGAGGGAAATTCAATTCTCTTGCGCAAAATGGGGCCCCCCATGGATCGCGGGGCCCTACGCACAGCGCGTGTTCTGCCTGTAGGGAGGGGCGGGCCTGCCAACGTGATTACATCTGGCCTGGCCAAGACATTTAAGGCTGGTTCTCAAGAATGAAATCCCATATAACTGCAAAAATTAAAAAAATAAGTGCTTTATGTCTGTGTGATTCCAGCTGCATGTTCAACTGCTGATTCAAAAAAAAATATTAAAAAAATGGCTCTCCATGCTGCTACAAGCCATCCAGTCATCCTCTTATTTGTCTTGTGTCAACGTCTCATCTCAGTACTGAGCCACTGTCTTCTGTACAATTAAATAACCTCACCGCATGTTCTACACGCAGGTGTGTCGTTTTTGTGACGTACCAGATGTACTATGATTACCCGCCTCCAACGTACTTGGAATACCCCATCTTCATCGCTCAGGGTAAGTTTCAGCCCGCTGTAACGATAATTGATTGTGTGTTCACACAATCAACCTAAAACACCACCAGAAAGGGTTTGGAGCAAAGACCGGAGTTGGACCCTCTTTCTAATCCGCCCTTTCGTTCTCAGATGCCATCCTTCTGCTCCTGATCCTTCACTACAACGGCAACCTGCGGCAGAGCCCTGTCTACGCCTTGGTGTATCCTTTCACCGGTGTCGCGCCTCAGCGACTCGTCAGCTCTCCGAGTTACAGTCCTTAAACGTTGCTCAGCTTCGTTGGAGGCTGGAGGCTGCTCACAGTGGAGAAGTGGATCATTGACCTGGCCATGGTAAGAAGCCAGCTGTAACATCAATCGCAAGTTTGTAGAGAGCGACGGCGAGCGAAGGGCGGCACGTCGCTCTGGAGATCTGAGAGGTTCCCTCGTTTCACCCGCTTCGTCTCAGGAGAAGTCGTCCCAACCTCGGAAATGCCAAACGGTTAATGAGATGAATATGTCTCAAGGTGATCTGAACACCAGGGGTGAGCAGAAATCCCGCAGCTGCCATTCCGCTCAAAGTTTTAAGAAGTTAAAAGCCCCGGAAACTTTTAGTAGTTCTGTCTGATCGCGGTGTTGTACTTGTCATGTTAATAGATGCTGTCTGACCTCCACCCTTTTTCCCCTCAGAACCTGTGCACATTCATTAGTGCAGCCAGCAAGTTTGCCCAGCTGCAGTGTCTGTGGAAGTCCAGGGACGCTGGACAGGTGAGCGCCCTCTCCTGGGGGATGGCGACCTACACATGTTTGGGTGAGTGGAAATGGAACCAAATGATCTCTGTGTATTGCTATATTTTCTTTTTTTATTGGTTTGTATGCATGTACGTATTTTACCAACTTTTCGCCAAAAATATTGACCTGTTTTGCATGAAAATTTCAGGGTTGATTTGTCGTCATCATCTAAGGATCAACCGATTAGATTTTGGGATGTTACCAATTAACCATTTATGAATGAATCCCCCCACAATTTTGAAAATAATATCCCATACAAAGCGGATGGGAGAGGCACCTCATGTCTGTTGCCATGGAGATGCTCCCTACTCAGCATTTTACAGTAATGTTGCTACTTTATGAAAATACCATTTATACCACCACCATTTAAACAAGGTTTTCAAATGAAAACAGAAAAAATGTCATTGCAGTTGAGTTGCCCGTTTCCGTGACGACGGTGGTGTGGTGTAGCATATCGTTTGTTTGAGGCTTTAGATCGATGGCAGAGTGAAGGCTTCCAGAACCTTTCATCAGTGAAAACTGGCAAAAGGAAATGAAAGAACAAAAAGAGCAAAACAAAGAGAGAAAAGATGCCAAATGTGAGCCCCGTCTTTGACACGCATCAATGGTCTAATCTTTTGTTAAATAAAAAAATCACTATGAATCAATTATATCTAAACACTTGTGTTTAGCATTGCTTCCTAAATTTAATCGGCTTAACCAGTTCATCAAACCAAATGAATTCTCCTCCCCGAAGCACAATTTCTCTGATGTTCTCGCCTTATGAATATGTATGACACTATTTACCCGGCTCCCAATTTCTTAAATTAGCAATGCGTGGCTTCATTAATTAAATATCAGATGCTCCTTTGGATAATGAGGGTGTCATTAACGTGGCTTCCTCTTTGTTCCAGCGCGGATTTACACCACGGCAGTGACGACTGGAGACATGCAGGGTGAGTCGGTCTGAATTACAAACGACTGTGGGATGTGGAGCTTTCCAGGGTGGAATATCTCATCAAGAATTGAAACCCTTCCGAGGGTAAAGATTTGTTTTTTTGTACAAAAACTTTGCACAGGACATGTACTGACAGGACAGGGTAAGGATTTATTTTTTTTAAGCATTAGCTGGAGGATGCTGCATTTTTAATCAAGGCATGGGTGCACAAAAGCCCCCTGGACCTCCTTATACTTCAGCAGATACAAAATGAAAGATTTACGAAATGCCACTTTTCTGTCCGGGGTAGTAAGAGATGAGTCTCTGTAACATCGACAGTCTAGCTCTCAGATTTTTTAAAGTTTGACGTTCAGGAGGAGCCCAGAGCTTCAGCCTTTAAATTTCAGTTTTCACTGCGTGAACCTGCTGCCCCTCAGGACCTTCTCACTACACCATCTTGTGGCGAATGGTGGCATTACAACCTGAACTGGCTGTTTTAATTTCACCGGCATCTTTGCGACGATGTTCCAGCTGTCGTTTCCTAACATTATTTTTATTGTTTCAAATTGAAAATTCAAGGCCGGTGAATAACATGACTTGAGCTTCTTAAGTTAAATTGAAAGTATTTCCTCCATGAAACAACTTTTTTTCCAACAAACGAAAGGTTAGAACAGTTGTAGCCACACTTCTTTTGGCTTACTAGTTTCTTTAAAAAAAATGACAGGCCAAGGTGATCTAGCTAAATCTAAAAAAAAATGTATCATAGAGACACATATTTAATCCTAATTTTAGTTTCCAATTAGATTTTTGTATTCATGTTAAATTTGTAAACACGAATAAAGCAGAACGGTTCGAAAGCTCAGACCAACATATTGGACACCACTGCAGAAGTGCTCACCACGCCATCTAGTGGTATAGAATAGCATTACAAGACTGCATGAGCCAGGGTGAAACAAATCTTTCTGCTTTGGATGGCAATTCTGACTCAAAATTTTTACAATTTGATGTTCATGAAGTGCTGCCCAAAACCTGAAAGAAATATGTTTAACTGCCTCATTTCCTTCTGGTGGAAACTTGCCACTACTTTTCTTGTTGCAGTGAGGTTATACAAAAACACAAGTTTGCGTCCTGATTTTCATGCACCTCGTTCTGAATGCATCCAGATGTCGAACAGTATTTATCGTCAGGATTGATACTTTCCATCAGAAACGCAGGGAAAGAAATTGAACTACGCTGCTGCAGGAGAAAAATAATAAGTGAAGAAGCCTATTTAGCTTTTGCAGAATCTTAAGACTTTTTTTTTTTTTTTTTTCATTCACATAGTCGGCAGCTTATTAAGAGATTCAGACTCTCTAAAGGGACATCAAGCACCTTTTTAACTGACAGATTCTTTAATAATCCGTGCTGTACCACCAGCCCCATTCTTCACGGATGAAAGGTTCAGTTCAGCTCCATTGTTCCCATCTCAAATTGGTTTTAATGTCTCTCATGTGTCACAGTTCTGGTGCGGTTCATCATCATAACTCTGCTGAATCTGTGGGTGCTGTTCACCGTGCTTTACTACCAGAGACGCCGCAGCAGCAGCACAAAGAAAGACGACTGAAGCCCCTTCAGTTCCCGGAGCTGGCAGAGCCGTCACCACACTGACAGGACGTCACTGTTGAGTTTTTACTGGCTCACTGTGGACACAAGTCAAAGTGTTAAAAAAACAAAAAAAAAACAAGAGTGATGAAAAACGGTTGTTTCAATTATGATGATTTAGATTTCCTTTTTTACCTCCTTTCTGTACCAAACTCATTTGTCTTCGTAACATTCCAAGGACCAGTGCTTCCTCAAACTGTATGTGAAAAAGGATGTCAAGCTAAGAATATCCGAGACCTTCCTGCTCAGGACTACAACAACACGAAAAAGTGTTTTTTGAATTCCCTTTGTATATGTGAAGTTTTTGTCAGGGCTGCTTCAATAAAGCAACTTCCTCAGTGTTCACATTTAACCGAATTTTTACAGTGGTTCAGTGTAAAAATTAAAAGTGAATTTAATATTTTCATGCATACAATTCAACACATTTCATATTTCTGTGAAGGGTGAATTCAGAGACATTCTACAAGGTAAATTTTTTTAATATTGGTAAATTTTTTTGTCACTTTAACCACCCTTTATCATCTACTGGTCTGGGATGTTGCATTTTCACCTTAAAGTATTTGAGAGAAAATAATACAGTAAAGAATATCAGCAGTTTTAGACCTTATTTGACATGTCATTATTCAGTTTATAAAAGTGAAAACATGCAAATAATGATCAAAGAACATGGATTTAAGGTGAATTGGTGACTCAAAATTGCCCATAGGTGTGAATGCGTGTGACCGGCATCTTTGCAAATTATACATTACGCAGAACATAGTTTATGATTAACCCAATCTGGACCGGCACCACATGCGTCTTGGTCAGTACACACTTGAAGCTCATTGAATTTAATCATCCGTTTTGTATTCACCGAACATTTGGCTGAAATGTGTTTTATGTGGTCTATTAGGTGTGCTGCACGTCCCCCATTTTCCTAATAGGAGAAACAGACGCGGGTTAGCGGCGAGCTGTGATGACTTTTCATTCATCAGCAGTTTGTTATTACACAGTCCGTTTGATTCCTGCTTCAAATGAAAATAGCAATTTTGTAGTCTGATAGCAGGCGGAAGTTTTAAGACAAGAGGGGGGGAGGGAAAAAAATGGTGAAACCCCAAAGGCACATCCACGTCTTTATTGTTGAAAGTGGTTACTATTATAGAGCTGTTTGATAGCAAACATGCAATCTGGATGTAAAGCCCTTAAATACAAAGTGGACAAGGCTGTATAAATAATATACTGTGCACCGTATGGCATGTAAAATATATACTGTGTATATTTATATGTATAAAACATGCTTCTTGGTTAAAGGAGAGCACTCGGTAAACACACACATACATACATACACGCACACACACATACCCACTCACATAGTTTACTCTCCATCTGCTATATAAGCCACATACACCCAACAACGTGTCCAAACTCAGAGTTTGGTTACTTTTAATACAAAAATATCAGGACAAAAACACTTTTAGGGAAAAAAACAAAACAAAACCTCAATGGAATAGTGCTGCTCAGTATCTTGACTCATGGGAATGGGGATGTGATTGCATACCTTCATTGTTTTCTGCCTTTTACTGGTTACCTTCCTCACTCACCCTCACTGTGTATACATTTGCTAGTAGGTGGAGGCCTGTGATGACGGCACTCAAGTGCGGGCCTGGAAAAAGCAAACGCATGCAAGGATCACTCAAAGAGTAGTTTGGTGAAGGAAGGAAGGAAAAAAACAAACAAAACCCAAACAAACCAGGGCTTAGGTCAAGTATATGTGGATACAATACCTGCGTGTCGACTCTCGATAAAAAAAAAAAGAAGAAGCCCAGAAGTACATTCATAACAACAAAAGGAGCTGAGCTCACGTCAGAGAACCATTCATGGTGCACCCCCTGAATTCAGTAAACATTAAACCCTCAGAAATGACAGTGCAGGTGTTGCGAGATTGAGGGGCAAATTTGGCAGCAAAACCACTTGTGAGGACCTGGAAATGTCTCTTTACCCCACTTCACATAGCTATCATGAGCGGATTTTTGCTGCGCATTGTTGGTATTGCCAGGTTTGTTTGTTTTTTTTGCCCTCAGTCTTGACCCACAGGCTTCTTTTTTTTTTTTTTTTTTAACACTGAAATAAAAGAGTACTGATTTGCGCGTGCACAAATCGAGATCCAAACACACACAAGTGATTCTGCCGCTACGTTCGCCCACACAATCGATCCACGTGAAGCCACACGGAGCAGGAGGACTTTAACTCTAGTCTCACAATGACCGTCGATGCGAGGCAGCCCGTCGGGAGTCACATTTCTGAATGAGAGGCACTCAAGAAGCTCTCTGCCGACGCGCCCCTCCCCGCCACGATGACTCACCGAGAAGTTGGCGCTCGTGTGTGTGTGTGTGTGTGCGTGTGTGTGAGTGAGTACCTTTTTCCAGATTCTGTGGACAGACGGCTTCAAATCAGACTTGTGGAAAGCAAGATGCTACAATCTTTAAGTGAAAGAAGTTTGAAAGTACAGACACAAGCCATCTGGGCTCGAGGTCAACGGCCTCGGCTGTGGTCAGCCAACAGAATACAGAATGAGTGTAGTGTTCCCCAATGAAACCCTTCATATTGTTCACAAGCAATAAACACAAAAAGTCTGTCTCTCTTTTCTTTTTTTTTTTTTTTTCCTTTTTGGCCACGAGAATCCTCAAAGGTGGTGAAGGAGGATTTTCCCTCCTGGGTCCTTCAATCAGTGTGTCCTGGTGGGAATCGTTGAGGTAAGTGTATATCTCCCCCACTTGCTGGCCGGCCGCGGTCGTTGCTTCATAAGTGCTCTCCTCTGTTCTGTGGAAGCTCGGCGAGCTACTCCAGAGTCTCGGAGACGGGTAATTGCACCAGCCGAGGGCCCCTGAAGAGGAGACTTCGGCTGCCGGGTCTGCGAGGCATCTGGAGTCGCTGAGGTGATCGGCGATTGCGAAACAACTCCAATGAAGAGGGGGTGGGGGGTTGGGTGTTGGGGGGGCGGGGGACAGGACTCGGTGGCTCCGGCAGGCTAAAGCGGGACAAGTGTGAGGCGGGGGCCGTGGGGAGGAGTTATGGAGTTCAGCGTGCTGATCTACAAACAAAAGTTTTGTCGACAGTCTGAGGAGGAAAGGCACCCCACCACCTTGGAGATGCACCACGCTCACAAGCAAGGTTAGCTGGAGGAGGAGAAAGAGACACAGAGGCAGTATTACTGGGTTAGAAACTGAAAAATGGTCAATTACACATCACTGGCCAGTTGTCACGACACTGTTACCAGCAGTTAATGCCCAACGGATACTCTCATGAGGGGATGAGAGACATTATGCTGGAGGGTTAATAATGTCAGGGGTTTTACTGCTTTACAGACTTCTGAAGTGCATTGGAAATAACAATGAATAAACATAAGACAAACAAAAGGATAAAAAAAAAAAAAAAAAAAGGTTAATTACAGAAGTGTTAAACAGCATTGATGAAATTCTTACTTCATTTAAAAGAAACATAGATTATTCTTAATTATAATTGTCTGGGTTATGGCACAATAGATAAAAAGGCAACAGCGGGGGAGGAAAAACACTTCAGTTTCCTGAGTAATACGTGACAAAGTGAAAAAGTAAACTGTGAAGCCTTGTCACATTTTGAATCTAATTAATTTGGCCATTTTGTCATATTTCCGAGGAAATGTAATTATTCCATTTGAGCCTGAGCAAACGCAGCATCTGATCATGTTCATTTTTTCTCTCACAAGCCAACTTAAAGCCAGAAACGTGAGCCGTCACTCCAGAAATGCATTTGTGAAACTCATTTAAACGCAACTTAAATCCCAAATCACTTCTGTACATGTCTGACAAGAGTCTCTCCAGGAAGGCGCGGCCCTATGATTGTGAGTTTTAGTGTAAATAACACAAAAATGCAGGAGCTTACAACACTGTTAACATCCCCACACCACTGGCAGAAAAGCTGATATTTGTGCAAGGACGTTTGTGGTGAAACAGGAATGGAATTAATTGTGTGGAACACTTTTCCACAGTCTCGTTTTGCTCCATCTGAAATACACATCTTGGTTGTTGATGCATTGCTGCCACCCGCTGACGTTACCCTTTAATGACTGGTGAAGTTTTCTCTCTGCCTCGGTGGAAACTGCTTTTTAGCGATCACCAGAGTTTGAAATACCACAGTGGAGATTAGCACGTCGCTGGTGATACATTTTGAAAATCAAAATCAATCATTAACAAATCAGTACAACTTAAACACAGAAATAAATTATATTCATATTTGAAATAAGTACTCTGCTTTAGTTTATGAAAATCGGCTGATATAAAAAAAATTTTTTTTACAAATGATTGCTTAACCATTACTTGATCACAGTCTGCTTCCATTTCCAACACCCAGTGACCCCCAACAGTGAAGTGACCAGATCAATCCCGCCGTGAACAAACACCAGCAGCACCTCTGAGTGAAGAAACACCCGGGTTTAAGTCAACATACATGCGCGATGACAAATGCCGTCGTCATTTGCGCATCTGGGTGTTGGTGTCTTCTCGCCTTAGTTTGAAGCCGTTTGACCTGCGAGGGCTGATGTCAGAGAGCGCAGGGTCACCACAGACCAGGGAACATGTTTCTTTTTTTTTTTTTTTTAAGGCATTTAGTGGAATAGCCACCAAATCACCCGCTTCGTTCCAAAATACATCAAACAGAAGGCAAAACGTTGAGAACAGCTGGAGTTGAACCACCGTACAAGACGCAGCGGTGCTAAAGTGTTAAAGGACAGCACTGCACAGCACACAGTGTTACCATACGTGGCCGTCAGAAATGTATAGAGGAATAATCCTCATCGATATCGTCCAATGCCCAGTGCCAGTCCTGAAGGCTCAAGTCGTCCGATCTGAAAGGGGAGATTAGCTTTGATGGACATGCAGCAAACTGATCTCCAGAGGAAAAGCCACTTCCTGCCTGATACAGGGCTGTTCTTCAGTTTCTCCAGAGACTCTCCACACACACACAAAAATTTACACTTGTTTTTTTTTTTGGTTGACTTTTGTCTCTCTCAAGGTAATTTAATCTACCGTTCGATTATTATTATGCAACTGTTAAATGTGACACTTTCCAGGCCAAATGATTTAGAGGATGAAAGGATTTCATTATGTCACTTGTGATGCGAGACATTGTCCTACCAACCCTGGAGGTATTACAAAGAAGTGAGGGAAATAAGTCCAGCGGTGCAGACAGTACAAATATTTGTCTCAGTATGCTAGGTAAATCAAACTAAAGCCATTTAGCCTGAAGGCATTTCACTTAGCATTCATTATGTAACGTCCTTCGTTTGTCCTCGTATGTCATCTCAGTTCCAGCCTGTGTTTACAAAAGCTTTACTGGATCCTTCTGTGCCTAAATACGCAGACTTCAAAAAAACATTCCCCGCCGACCTTCATGGATGTTTTTCATATTTTATACTGATAACGTCAATGGAACCAAGAACAAGGGTGCCGGGTTTAACGCTGCGAAGCATCTGTAGTTCCTGAGATACGGAGCCTTGGAAGAGAAGTGAAGATTCAAAACTGCCTAAACTTTTACAAGTCAGCCGTTTTACACTGTTCATGTGAAATGCAGAACGTCTTCAGGGAGTATTCAACACCATTAGATGTCTTTAACTTCTAAAATACTTGGCCTATGCTCGCAGATTAGTGCATTGTGTAAAAAATGGAGCTCTGTATTCTCAAACTGTACCATAGCAGAGCTTTAAAACATTGAGAAAGCCAAACTAAAGTCGACAGCAACAACGTGCATGTCAAGAGTCAGTATTGTAATCTCCTTGGGTGATCCCAATTAAATGGACCCTTAATTAATCTCAATTTCGTTACAACAAGCCCAATGTAAAAACAGCCATAACAGTGAAAAGTGAGGATTGTTTCAATTATACTCCAAATACAAAGGTCTACTCAGGATCATGTCTGTCATCTTGATTATAATCAAAAAGATATATATTTTTTTTGTGATCAATGGCCAAACGAGGAGAAGAGTTAGGAGGGACTACACTTGATGATAATAATTTTAAGTACAAACTTCGACAATCTTATGCAAAGTTTCAGCAATCAACTATAACCTCCGGCAAAAAGGGAGCAACAGACCCCGGGTTGGAAACCAGGGCACCGGTGAAACATGGCGGACAAACGCTGGAACTTTACGTTTCCGTTTTATTGAGAAATGAAAGCACAATCCACGTTGGAATATAAAGATTTAGAACGGTTCTCTTCGGGGGGGGGTTACCTGCTCTTGCTGGTGGGAAGCTGTCGACTCGGCCTCCTCATGGACTGGCTGGGCTGCACCTTCATGGAGGCGCGCGGCGAGGAACGCGCGAACTGCTCGGTCGACGTGGGCTTCTTGGGGATCTTCTTGACCAGCCGACTCACCCACTTCTGCTGCTCCTCCTGGGACAGGGCCAGCAGCAGCAGGTTCTTCGCCGTGGACACGTCGTAGTTCACTGGGGGCAGAATGGAAATCGCCTTTAGTTTGAAGTCGCAGGTTGAGTGACGAGTGAACTTATGGGGAGGAAAAAAGCAGGCAGTGCAGCCGTCACAACCTTTGCAGGGAGCGATGATCTCTTCCTTCTTGTCCATGTGGTCCTTGTGACACTTGATGTGACAGCGTCTGCACTCCAGAGCGGGCGGCGGCTTGAACATGTTCCACAGCGGCTTGGTGCACGCCTCACAGTTGGTGGGGAAGTGGTACAGCGTGGGGATGAACTCGTGGCCTTTGTGGCAGATGTAGCTGGACTTCTCCCCGATGGCCAGCGGCTCCACGGGGAACTCGGGCTCCTTCTTGCTCTCGCCTTCGTTGGCGTAAAGGATCTGAGGGGGAGGGGAGGAGACGTCAACACAACTGCTCCCGGCGCGCGGGAGACGACTGAGGGCCGCCGAGGCTGACCTGGAATATCCTGGGGATTTCTTTGGCGTCCGCACGGTACACGTCCGTTTGAGTCACAGGCCTCACATGGAAGAGTTTGCTGTGTGGCAGAAACGCAGACAATTTTGAATGCGAGTGATTCGCGTGACACGACGGCACAGTGTGGGAGAAACGGGGTAAGACGAGCTTCAGAGGCACTTTCAGGCGTCGTACTCACTCTATGTCAAGCACCATGTATGGAATGGACTGCTCTTTGTCCTGCTCGCTCTTGTAGAAGAGGATCTTTTTGCTGCTCACGACGACGTACTACAACAAGAGCACAGGGGTTAAGGAGACAGAAGGACATAATGGCTTTCCTTGACTGAAGCAGCTTCAGCGGTTTGTTCTTACCTTCTTCTCCCATCCAAACTTCTTGGTGTTGTTTCTGACAGGGAGAGAGAGCCAGCCCTCGAGCCGCGTTTCTGAGGGAGAGAGGTTTCATCCAATCATATCGGTCAGACGCAATCTGACAAATGCTACAACCCTTCATATTGTGCAGTACTGGCCTCCCATACAGACTGATTGTTGTTATGTGGGTAAACCGAAAATAAGAAACAAAATTGGACTTCGTAATAGATAATAGACTCTTATAAAGTATTGATCGATGTCATTGATTCTTAAAATCCCACTGAAATACAGTTCTGCAATGACTCTTCATGCCCTATATGCAGCCTCGCAGATCTATCCTGTCTGAATCTCTGAAACTAACCAGTTGTTTTCGATTGAACCCCTCAAAACAACTGTGTTCTGATCGAGCTTCCAGAAAGCCTCTCTTTCAACAGCAGTGTACCTGCTAACATTCAGCATTAAGTACTTGTAATTAGACTCCAGCTTTCTAATAAAAAAAAGATTTACTTGCACATGAGGTGAACCTCTTCATTGAATATTATAAGACTATGAAAGAAAAATAAACAACTATCCAAATAGTGGTTGAACCTACCTGTGTATGCGTCATCGGCGTCGAACTCCGGCCCGCTGCTGACACTGGCCGAGTCCATCGACTGAACACTGAGCGACTGCAGCAGATTCCTCAGCTGCTCGATGTCGCTGTCCTTACTGTCCAGGGCCATCTGCAGCTCGATGCGCATCTGGCTCTCATCTGCTAATTGCTACAAAATGAACAAATAAGATACATTACGTAGAGAGAAACGCCACATTTTTCCCTCCACGGTCTCAATGTTGCTGCTTGTTCCGCCGTGTGCAGGGAGGGGGGGGGACGTTTCACTTACTGCTTGCATTTCGTTGATCTCCTTCTGATATTTGATGATGGTGCTGTTGAGCTTTTCCTTCTCGGACCTCAGCTCCAGCTGCAGCTTCCTGTTCTCCTTCTCCTTTCGCCGCATGTCCGTGTCGTTGCCGCGGCGGCTGCCTCCGCCACGCATTTCCTTCCTGTTCAGGATCTCGGCCAGCTTGTTGACGGCCTGTGGGACGGACATGACGACCACAGTTTTAGGTCATTTTAGTTACAACATTCAGGAATCAGGGGAGGCTTTGGTAGAAAAAAAATTGGAATTGCAATGAGCTAATGATATTTGTATTATTCATCTGTAAAGATGAAGTTTTATAACTCAGATTTAGTCATTTTCAAAGAGTTTCAAATTTGGCATTCTCAGGTTAATGAATGCATATGAATGGCCGGAGCAGTCAAGAGATATCATAACATATATATAGCATATCTAAGTACCTGAGTTTTTAGCGTCCTCTCTGACTGGAGCTGCTTCTCGAACGTCTGCTTCATCTGGCTGATCTGCTGCTCCCAGTCCTTGGACTTATCCGATTCTGAAACAAAACCGTGAACAATTACACACCGTATCCAACAATCGTTTGCTCGTGCTAAAACAGTAAGTTTTACTGTCAATCTTTTGACTTACCATCAACTGCATCCTTCAGCTTGTTGTTCAGCTCCTCCTTCTCATTGGCCAGGTTGGCGACGTCACTGGTGAGGGTCCTGTTGGCTTCCTCCAGCTTTCGCAGGAAAAGAAATCACGTCAAATCCAGATCAAATCGATGGTCCCTGTCGCATTCAATCTGAAAGCAGCAATCTGTGCCGTCGCCGCCACTCACCGAACTGATAGTGATGTCCTTCTCGGACAGCTCCTGACGATGGCGAGCCATCATCTCCTTCAGCTCCAGCTCCTTCATTATCTTCTCCTTCTCCAGGTCTGAGTACTGCTCCTCGGCGATGGAGCGTGCCAGCTGCTCCGAGTCGGCCTTTGTCAGAGTGATCTCCAGCTGAGCTGCCAGAGAGTCCCTGAGAGAGTCCGGTAAAACAACTCATGAGAGACTGAACTGCTGTTCAGCGCCACAGAACAAATGTTTGATTAGAATGTGTACCTGTTCAACACAGACAGCTCTATCTCATGAAAGTGATTGACTACGAATCGCAAGTTCCTGTTTAAATTGCCGGGCGCTTCACTTGAAAAATAATAATTGTAAGCTGCTCCTCTAATTATACTACGCCTACATAAAATAATAATAATAACCAGAAGAGTGACTATGGCTAGTATCAATGTCATCCTTATTATTATTTTCCTTGACTATTACTATCTTTTAATTCACATTTCCCTTGCTGTGTTCTAAGTCTTAGTTTGTTTTGGTTTTTTTAACAAAGATTATGGGGTTTTTTCAGAAAAATTTCAGTCTATTTCATGTTTGGTGTCGTCGTTTTGAACAATCTTCAGTTGTGTTCACACTCGTCGTGGTTGGAAATGTTTGTAGAATTAAACAGCGGAGCCACCTCTCCTCCTGCTGCTCCTGCAGAGACTGCTGCACGTCTTTGTAGAGCTTGTTCCTCTCGTCACATTCCTCCTTCAGTTCACGGACCTGAGTCTTGTAGAGAGTCTGCAAAATAGGAATCAGGTCAAAGACACATCACACACACACACACATAACTCCATGTCTCTACACGCCTCATTAACTGACACGTTTCCTGTGGGAAATGGAAGATAATTTCCTCACAAAGAGTGCAGACGTAGTCAGTTACTGTTGCTATTATTGTGTTAATGTTTAGATTATAACAAAAAAAAACATGATGTAAACAAAACAGTGCTATTCAATATACATTATCTACTGAAACGATGGCATGAAAAGGACTGCCGTTCTGAGCAGTACAGCAACTCACAGAGAAATACTGCTCTGCCTCTAACTGGTCCTGTAATTCCTTCATCTGTCCGTCGGTGTCCTGTCTTTCTCTGTCGATGAAAACGGAAGGATGTTGAAATGCACTGAGCATGAGCAGGAGTCAACAGTGGAGCTGATGTTAAAAAACCCACTTGCGCAGCTCTTGGTTCTGTTTCTCCAAGCTGCGTTTAATGTCCAGCAGGTGGTTGACTTCCTGCTTGAGCTGTTTCTCGGAGGTCTTCAGGGCGTTGAGCTGCTGGTTCTGGGACTTCAGGTCGTTCTGAGTCAGGCTTCGCTTCTGCGTCTCCTGCTCAATCTTTAGCGTCAGGTTCTTCACCTGAGACAAGGAGGAAGACTTCAGGCATGCGTGTGTGTACCCATTTCTTCACAACGAATGCTTCTGAATAAGTTCACTGTTGATGAGCATTTACTCTTTTTAGCAAACTACAAGCAGTACATAGAGAGCGTAATTACTGCATGATGAGTTAAATGTCAAGGTGAAAACACCTCAAATGCATGCATGTGGATGTATGAAATTTAATTAGTAGATTTTAATTAAGTATCTTAAAATAATTATGTATTTTTTTTATAGTCGCCTAAAATTTGGCTGAAAGGTATTTTTGAGGCATTCACAGTGCTGCTCGTCCTTGTATTAGACTGTACAAGTGTTTACAACTCAGTGCCTTATTACAACTCAAGGTGGATATCAAAACATTCAATGAGAAGGATAATGGAGGTGTCAAAGTTATCACTCGGAATCTAAACGTTTTATTTTGTCTTACAATAATTGCTGTGGAGGCTGACCGTAATTTACCCAGAGGTTACTCAGTGTGTGTGCACTGTTTGCTATGTATTTTGTGTTTTTGTAAACTGGCTGCACAGCGCTGGCACGTTATTATGCATGCGGTGGGATCTGTTTCCACTCCTCCACCTCCGACATAAACACTCACCTCCTCGGTGAGGCGATCCTTGTGTCTGCGCAACTCATCTAGCTTCTGTAGGGCCTGCTTGTAGTCGCAGTCCATCATGCTACTGTGCTTCTCCAGCTCCAGTATTCTGTTCTCCAGCCGCAGTTTGGCTGATCGCTCCTCTGCCAGCTTCTGCTCCATCTCTGGAGGGGAATAAAAAACCCCCCCCAAAAAACAGAAGTGCTCATTTTTCAATCCCATGTATTGTTTTATGCCTGAAATAATTTCCAAAAGTTCACATTTGGAATGAACTCCATCGGTCTGGCACAGAATGAAGAATGGGCTGTCTGTTAAAATAAAAAACACAAGGGTCGGTGGCCTCACCCTTCATGGACTCCGACTTGGCGCCCTCGATGGTGACTTTGATCTTGCTCTTGTCTGCCAGCAGCGCCCTGGTGGCCTTATGAGAGGCCTCCTCCTGCTCCAGCTCCTGCTGCAGCACCTTCAGCTTGTAGGTCAAATCAATCTCCTTGTTGCTCTTCTCCTGCACACGCGGGGGAAAAAACACAAGGACAAAGGTGCTGTGAGGCCAGCAACAATATCTAACTGACAAAAAAAAGCCTCCAACAGTATCGCATGAATGAGTGTCAGAAACAAGGCTCTGGTTTTTATAACTTTCACCAGTTCCTCACATTAAGAGGAGTCTGGAGGCAGGCAGGATCAAAAGAATGAGGCTGAAAACATTATTAAATCTGTTGTAAAGAAAAAGGGGGAAATCAATAATACAACGTTATTGGGCAACTAAACAGAAGAAAAAATATGTAAGGTTGTCTTTGGTATATCAGCTTTTAACTATAGCTAATCATGCAAACAGAATAATGAACAATTATTGGTAAGAATAATATCTGATTATGAGAAATCAGATTAACACATCTAAAAGTTTCCCAAATAATTCAATGCATGTGTTCCAGTTGATCTGATTTTTTTCACCCTTTAAAAGTGGTGCATGTGTAAGGAAAAACAATTGTATAAAATAAAAGTGAGCGGTGAGCGGAGGCTTAAAGACATCAAACACACAGCAATGGAAAGTTGACGAAGTGCAACTTTTGGAAACTTCATTGTTTGAAAGTCAGCAGAGATGGGTATGCAAGTTGTACTGAAGGAAAAAAAAAAAGACAACTGCTGAACTGTTGTTACTTTCTCTCACGACTTGTGTGTTTATATCTAAAGAACGGGGTGTAAGCAGGCACTCAAACTACCACCTATGAAATTTGTAGAATAGAATAAGGAAGCAAGAGCGAGACATTGCATCTGAATGGCATATTGAGCTGGAAAAAAAATATCTTCAAGCAGATTAAACTGCATCCTACAAAACTATATATATATATAAAAAAACAAAACCAAAACAACAAAGTGAAATTCTACCAGTGAAGTAAAAGAAGACATAAGGCAGGAAATGCTCTCATTCCTCACTGCCTCCAGGACTTCCAAGTTCAAATGGGATCATTTAAATAGATTTATCACAACATCTGAGCAGAAACCTAAACAGATCAGCACCAAAATGTGCAGTTGTAGAGGTCATGCTTGATCATACCCATATGTTCTGATCTCGTCTACTCAGGCTGAAGAGAAAGAAGCTGCGGAGTTACATCTAAAAAGCTTGCGATTATTCGAGACTGTATAAACTGCGCTCTTCGTGACATCTTGTGCAAGGCCAGGGTAAAGGGTCTCACAAGGCTGCGGCTTCAGAAAAAGAAGAAGCCACAAACACGGGTACCTTGGTCCAATCAGTAACGAAAGCAGTTAAAAGCTGGAGCCTTTCGGAGGAAATTCTTACAGAAAGCAGGTTTGAAAGTATATTGTGAGCTCAGGTATATATCATTATATATATATAATATACACACACATCTTTTTTTTTTTTTTTTTTTACCTTCTCCAGGTCAGTGTGTTTCTCCTGAAGTTGCCTCTTCTCAATGTCAGCTTTGGACAGAGCGTGTCGCTGCTGACGCACGTCGTCCTCCAGGCCAGAGATACGACCTGCAGGTCAAGCAAAAGCTTACAATGCGTTCTCGCACACAATCCCCCGGCAGGCACTTCTCGTCTCTTGTCCATCTCTTTATTGCAACTGTGACAAAGTGGAACGTGTGCAGCGAAATAAGACACTCCGGAGTCAGTTGGAGCACAGGTGAAGTTTAGTTAGTTAGTTTAATAATACTTAAACTCCGACCTCATACTAACATGTTTTAAGATTCTCCTCACAGGGATTTCACTTTAGTCCCTCACAAGGACAACAAACAAGTGTGTGACCAGCTTGAGGTCCTCTCAAGAGTTTTAAATTCACATGCACGCATACACTTGGCAATTAGCTGATGCAAACACCTAATAACTGTGTTTTGATTAAGAGGAATATTTACAAATGAGCTGTGTACTCTGTGGATCACGAAGGAAAGCAGCTCCATGCGCAATCAGCTACACAGCTATTTGTTTATTGTGTGAAAACAAACGCTCGAGTCACCACATCCGAAGACCTACGAGTGCTTGACCCAGCTCAATTAACACAATCAGATAAGAAGGTTTATATGACAGGATAAGTGGCTCCAGCATCGGCGTAATCTGATTATGGTTGAATCATTAGCCACGATGTAAATACACTGACTTGTGCAGTTATACAAATGAAATGCTGTCTGGTGCAGCCACAGTCTGCTCCCGATACACACTGAAGTTAAAAGCCTTCGTAGGCAATTTAGTTTATATCTGTGACTTCTCATGCAAAAATTCAAATAAACCCTCTCCTCTTGCGCGCACGCACACGCACACACACACACACACACACACACACACACACACACACACACACACATATATATGCATTCTGACTAAGATCATGCTCCACTGCAAACTACTTATTAAACCACAAAGAGCCTCGTGGGTGCCCTCAGTATATTTTGGGAGACACGTCCAGGTGGCCTCAGTAAATCTGCTGTGTAAGCTGCAGGGCCAGGCGAGAGCATAATGACTCGATGTGGCGGAGAAATTGAACTTTTCCCAGAAGCGTGTAATGGAATTTCCACCTCATAAAAACACAGGTAGCGACATCAGCAATTCCTGAAAACAGCATTTCAAACCTTGAATTTGAACCGGCGCTGAAAAACCTTCAACTCAGCAGCCGTGAAACTATTCAAAGTGTTTTTCTATCTTATTGTTATACAAGACGCTTAATTTTATTGTTGCCTGTGGTTATAGCTATCGGTGATGAGGAGGGCGACAACCAAAATCAATAAATTCATGAAAAGAATTCCCATTTAACTTTAGTATCCATTTATTTTCTTCACCGCTTTATCCAGAGGGGGTTAGAGCTGAATTCAGTAAACATACAGAGACAGACATTCACATTCACACCTACGGGCAAGTCAGAGACACCAACAAGTGGAAGCTTGTTTGACTGTGGCCAGAAAACAAACTGCCAGCAGATGGACCGCATTATTCAGCACGGTGGCCTCCGTAAATTAAATGTGAAATGCAATTTTGACATGTGTGACATGAAAGGTCTCCTCCGAGTCAAATCTACCCACCCATCAGGTCGGTGATGGTTTCCGAGCCCTGGCTGTGCTCCCTGTGCTCCGTCTCCAGCGCGGCCTGCAGGCTGATGCACTCCTTCTCCAGGCTCAGCTTGCTGCGCTCCAGCAGGCAGCACTTGTCCTGCAGCTCGCGCACGTTGGCCTCCAGCTGCTGCAGCTGCTTGCTGCTGTCCGTCTGCGATTTACGGAGCCTGGTGGCTGCCTCCGACTCGGCTCGCAACAACGTGTTGGCTTCTTCCAGCTGACAGGACAACAATTGCTCTTTAGGAAGACGGAAGGCACTGAAGCACAATGTTTTGGTCACGTTGATGTTTTATTAGTCTAATTTGATCTTTAGACCATAGTGAGACAGGTTCGTTTTTTTTGATGATGTGTTGTTGCAATTGTAACGAGTGTGTCAGCCACAACGATTCGGTAAACGTCAGCCTGCTTACTGTTGTGGAAGTTGGACAAAAGCGAGTCCTTGATGATTTTATAGTATGGTGCAATGAAGCTTTCCTTCAAATTAATGTTAAAAAAAAAAAAACATAGGCGGTCTGCGTTGACTTTGACAGTCCTCAATGCAGTGTGCTTCATGCCAAGCCAGTGGAACCAATCCCTATATTTAAGTATCTGGGTACTGTGATCAATAATAAACTCAAGTTCGATTTAAACTGTGAAATGCTTGTTAAAAAAGATCGGCATTCTGACTGAGAAAGCTCGCCAAGTTTCAGATTGATAGGACTCCGATGACGCTCTTTTTACTGCTCCTATATCCAGTTAATAATTTCCTTTTTCCATCAAATGCTGGTTTGACAACCTGAGCATCAAGGACAAGAACTCCCTCGGAAGTACAGTGAAAGAAGCCTCTGAAGTGGCTACGGTGTGCTTTAATAGTCTTGGGGACAGTTTTAGTACACAAGTTAAAAGGAAAGCTCAGTCCTTTCTTTTTTATGCACTTCACCTCATCCTGTCTTAAAGCTGCTGACTGAGGAGCTGCTGCACTGAACTCCACCTGACGAAAGGACCAAGACTGCTGCCAACGCCCCGGTCTATCTTAAAACTGAGGCAGCAGAAATTAGCAGCAGTAATAAATAACTTAGAAAACGTACGGCTTCATAACAATACCCTTTCAACAAAAACGTTTCTCATACTTAAACACACTCATAACTCTGACAAAAATTAGTTTTCTGTCATGAAGATGAGTTCATATGACGTTTGCTCCTGCTTCTTGGAGTGGTTTGCAGAAGAAAAGCCAACAAATGATCATTATGATTCAAAGCTACTGTAAATGTTACACAAACTCACAATTTCTAAAGAATTTCCATTCGTTTGTGGCACATTTAGCCCTTTTCATGCACACTCACTTGGTTGTTGCACAGTATTAACGTTGCATGACTGATTTGGGATCATCTGAAACTGCACATTCAGAAAGTGTAATGGAACTGACCTGTTTCTGCAGGTGAATGTTCTTCTCATTGGAAATGTGTGAGTTTTGGTTTCTTTTCTTCATGTCGTCCAGCTGGTCTCGAAGACCGTTTACTGCACAACGGAGGAGAACAGAGAATCAAATCAATCTTCTCAAAATGAATCCACATCCACATGGTAAAGACTGATCTGTAAAGCACAGTGGCGTTTTTTTTCCTCTGGTGAGCATGTTCAGACTATGACCAGGTGATGGCAGTATTTCCACATTATCTCCATCAGCTGCTTAACTACATTTTTTAAATACCACAAAGTGAAGACGCTGCCAAGCAGGAGGCTGATAATATACAGTGCGTCACAAAAATATAAAATCTTAGCAGCATGTACAGAAAAATCGGACGTTACAACAATAGAGAATTACTCAAATTTTTCAATGAGTCACTGGTTTCATCGCAATAAAATCAGCTTTGCTGCCACAAACAAATCAAGGTGTTGATGCACATTGCGAGCTGCGTGTCACCTTCATTCTCCAGACAGCGCTTCCTGTCGGCCTCGCTCTCGGCCTTGCGGTGGCTCTCCAGGCTCTTGTGCTGAAGAAGGGCCTTCTCCCTCTCTAGCTGCCTCAGACTCAACTCCAGGCTCTTCCTGCTGCTGACCTGCAGTCAACCACACAGGACTTTACAATATATCTTAGTGTGTACTTGTATCTTCTGTCGATGTTATTACCATTCAAAACCAAAACGGCTTGAGTGCTAACGCAGATTAATCGACTTCAAAATGATGAAAATGAGACGTAATTTCAGCTCCACGCCCACAGGTTTTCAGACAAAAATGATTATTTGGATTATTATTCTTACTCAAAGAGGAAAACGGAAAGTACTGCGGCTTACGATTAATGGATCTGCAAATACCCTAAGGTTTCGTTCACTATTATTTGTGGTTTTAAATGAACCATTATCCGCAGGGATGAAACAAAGGTATTAATGTTCATATTTTGGAAGCAATGGCAGCGGTGGGTTTGTGTGTCGAGAAAACACGATACTTGTTGAGATGAATTTTACTCCACTCCGCTTGGCAGACGATCAAATTTTGTGAGGCTGCACGGTGCTTGAGCGAACAGAGTAATTTCAAGAGTGCGCCAGCCAATCAAGGCCTGCAGCTCGGTACTCGTGCGCCAGGTGAGGAAACGCTTCCCTACAACCACCACCGTTCGTAGTAGTGATGGTTCTGATGTGCAGGAATGGTGTTTATGTCTGTATAACAGAGCTTTCTTTAAAGTCACTTCCTGCTTTATTGTCAAAAATACATTAATCTATTATTGAGAAGAAGAAAAAGACAAGACATTAAAGTGTATGGCTAGGATTTATGGGCAGTATGATTCGCAGATTACAAGATTCATGCAGGTGTATGTTTGTATGTACAAGTAGGTGTCACTGGGGTGTTACCCACCTCCTCCTCCAACTCTTTGGAGGTTTTCTCCAGGCGGGCGACGGTGGTTCTGCAGAAAAAACAAGTTGAAAACGTTCAGAAAAATTAAGGGCCGACAGTGGCCCCGCAAATTCTGACGTGGTCAATAACATGATCTGTGAGTTCCGACATATCATCTACCTGTACTTGTGCTCCAGGTCATCTTTAACCTGTTTATTATTATTGATTTGCACCTCGAGGTCACGGAGTTTCTTCTGCAGCGCCACTGACTGTGAAAACAGAAACACAGCAAACGGCACCTGTTATACGTGCTGATCGTCTCAGCGTTTCCCCTTCATTTGCACCTCAGTTGCTCCTGAAGCACAGGCGTTAACGGCGGCGTGCACTTTGGAGTTTGCACAGTTCAGGCGATCTACTGTTTAAACAATGGCGAGGGTGCACAGCTTGCCGTTTTGGTGAACTACCACAGATCCAGTCGTTTTTTTTTTTTTTGTACCTGCCAGTGAATCTGATATCGCCATCTTTTATATCACAGTACAGTGTTATATAAGCATTGATGTCAAGTTGTTATGACTAGTGGACAAAGTCAAGAGTTTGTGCACAATCAACTCTTCAAGCACTCAAATGAAAGCTGCACTCATGTCACCAGCTGCGTGTGGAAAAACAAACATGCTAACCAGAGTGGATAAAACCAGCTAG
The DNA here is from genome assembly GCF_963422515.1 of Blennius ocellaris. Taxonomy (NCBI): domain Eukaryota; kingdom Metazoa; phylum Chordata; class Actinopteri; order Blenniiformes; family Blenniidae; genus Blennius; species Blennius ocellaris. The sequence continues at coordinate 5,173,325 of NC_137666.1, forward strand.
TTAATGATTAGGTTAATGATTCTACACAAAACCACCTGTTTCGTGTTACATGAAGTCGTTCGATCCTCTTGTGATGTAGAGGAAGTGATCACGGCAACATTGCTGTTTTGATGTTAACACATGGGATAGGTTTTCTTAACTTTCGTAAAGATTAAAGGACTACAATGTTATATAAACCTTGCAGATTATTTGTTTTGTGCCAATCAACCAATCAAACTAATCTCAATAAAGTTTCTACACTGTACAAAGATCACTGGAGAGGTCATCTTGCAGTTTTTGTTTATTTTTATATATTCTTGTTCTATATAAAAAGGAATTATTGTGAAAGTAGCTAGTTTAGCATCAAGCTCGTTTGGTTCCTCTGCAGCAACAAGAGGTAACTTGACAGCAGCTGTGCCATGCTTTATCTGCCGTCATGCCTGAAATGTACCGTGTCTGGAGCAGATGATCATATAAGGAATTATGTGACAAGCTACACCGTCTTGACAGAAGTGAGCCTTCACAGCATCTCGAAACCTGAGCTTTCTTCTGCAGGAGGAGCTTTGATCGGGCAATATTTTTTACTTTATTGCAAATATTCAGAGGAGCTTTACACAAACAAACAAAAGAAAAACAAAAAACAACATAATTTGCTTTCTTTAAGTGAGGTACAGTCACTTTGAAAAGAAAAACTCCCACGTTTGTATTATCTTCCTAGAGAGTTGCTGCAGATTGTGATGAGTGGCAGGTTTTTGGGGTTTTTTTTTTTTTAGTCCTGAAGTCTGAGACTTCTCCAGATTAGCAATCAGCTCAGCCACTTACACACAAAAAAAAGCTGCTTAAGTCTTTCAGTGCAGCTAAGAACACTGAAATTCAAACAAAGTACAAATAAATCATGGGATCAGGGAACGAAATCCCCTCTGAGTCATTTCCATCATAATCCTTAAAGTCTTACAGAACGAAGCTGGACTTGATCACAATGTCAACAGTCCTGTTCTGTGCGGTCGTGTAAGCTGATACTCGTCTTATTTATTTCCTGAGAAACTCGGGCCGGGCTGTGCGAGAGCTGGAGGTGCACCTGGCAGCCACCGTGTGTGGATCAGAAAACACTTACTTCTCCCTTTGAGTTCTCGTGAGTCACTGAGGAGTTGTTGGAAGCATTCAGCAGCCTAAAAAAGGACACAAGCAAAAATCAACACAAGGTCAAAAGCACAGCCACGGAACATATTCAAGATCTGTCTCTTATGTATATGGAAGCCTGAGACATGGGACTGAAGCCGACGACTTACTGGTCTTCTTTGAAGTAGGTGAAGCCAACAAACGGTAACTGATTTCCAACAAAGGCCTTTGGCGTGGGGAAGGTTTCCACGTCACCTTTGTCATCCTCGATCTCATCAAAGTTACTGGTGTCTATGTCGCTGCTCAGCTCGGGCACCACAGGAGCAACGGCTGATGGGGCGAGAAAAAAGAAGCAGCAAAGAAGAAAGTGTCACCTGCTTTGACGAACAAAAAGTTGTTTTAAACGGTTTCTTGCAACCCCAAAAGAAATGCGGCTGGAATGTTTTACAGTCAAAACATTTCCACACAGATCATTGATAATTAGCTACAAACTCAATTACACACTTTAACACGTCATACAACTACGACTGACATTTGATGCAAATATGTAAAATATTTCATGACGTGGTGAAATGGATTACTTCCAACATCTGATATGCTCTTTATGGTGATTGAAATAAGGGTTTATGACATGTGTTCTGATTAGTTTGAAATTGTACACATCACCCCAACATTTTTTCAAATTAAAATTCTGATAATATCTACAGCCCTTTGACTTTAGGCAGAACGATTCCCTACTTTATTTCTTTTGTAAATGTAGTCAAATTGAGCCAATTGACGTTGAGGTCATACCCTAATGGCACACTATTTCTTTGCAATAAATGCATGTAGCTTTAGTTCGCTTTTAACACTCAGGAAGATCTCCAAGTTCAGTTGATTTCAGTTTTAGGTGTTTAGCCCTATGTAACTTAGGGTTAAAAAAATTAATAAAAACCTGGTATGATTACAGACTGGATCGTCTCAGTAAAGAGATTGCATGTTCTGCCTGTTCATACGCAGGTGGGTTATCTTGGCATAGACTTTGTGAATCAAAGACGCAGAAGGAGGAGCATAACACTGACTGTCTCTGATGGTGTCAAAAGTCCACAGGTCATTTTTGAAGAATGGATGCCGCTTGATTTCCTCCACACCATTTCGACCCAATCGCACCTCCCTGGAAAACAAGAGAAACTATGAAACGCAATACAAATTGTCAGGAGGAAACCACAAGTAACTACTTAACATACACCACATAAATCTATCTATCTATCCATCAATCGATCTATACTTGTAGTGTAACTTATAGATAATGTAGGTCTTTATCATGTCTGTCTTCACCCCAATACTTGCCCACTGAATGTCAACAGATTTTTGATTTTAGAGTCAAGACATTCAGGTGAGTCACTTCAAATGCCTTGACATCCTCTCCTATAAAATCCAACAGGTAGAAGTGTCAGCAGACAGTGCACGTACAGAGTAAGTCATTAACTCTAGATAACCTTTTTAAAAGATTGTTGATAACGTAAGAGTATAAAACCATCCCCGCAATTCCAAAAGCTCACAAATTTGACAAAAACACTTGTGTTTTTGCGGATTAGTGAACTCAAAAGCCTTAATTGATTTCGTATGAAATGGTGAACAGAGAAGTCAGACAAAATCTCCCCGATATCTTCCTTCTCCTCTACCTGTCAGTGAGGAAGGCACAGATTATGTTCTTGGCATCTTTGGAGATTTCCACATCATCAGGAAAGTTGAGGGAGTTCTTGTGGTCCATGATCTTGCTGTAGGTTCCCACCAGAGAGTCGGCGTAGAACGGAGTGTCACCTGAAGGCCAGTTAGCCGAAAATTATTCATCTGCGATATCTCAATTTTATGGCAATTGGAGCACAGCGCTAAGAATTACTGGCCCATAAATGGCAAAACAAAAGTACTAAAGGCCATCTGACAGCTTGCTGTGACTTTCTGCAATGTTAACTGACCGACAAGCATCTCGAAAATGAAGACCCCTACGGACCACCAGTCGCATTCTCTCCCATAAAAGCCATCTCCTCCCTGGGATTTCAGCACCTCGGGAGAGATGTAGTCCGGAGTCCCCACAGCTGTGTCGCAGTGCACCATGCCGGTCTGCAGAACAAATCCAGGAGGCGTTATTAGACCCTGAAAGCTTGAGGCGAGTCTGTCATCTTCACGCAAACGTCCAAACTTGAGATTTTAAATGCAACTTTCTGAAAGATCCATTCGAGACTTATTATAATAATTTATAGGGGTTTCTTTCCCTGCCACAGCGCAACATCCTCCCAATGATCTAAAAGAAAATACCTTACATTGGACCCCAGTTTACCCTTCGTCTCACTCAAGCTATTTTAACCTCTGTCTCTTTAAGAAACCGAACTTCCAAGCCATCTGCTAACAGACTTTGTCATGCACTTGTAATTTGGCACCAGCCTCGTGCCTTGCCTTCTGCTGTGTCTGCAGTAGATGGCGTTTCCTGACATTTGTCTTCCAAAGCGAGTGTTCATCGCGACATTAAACCAATTTCTCCTAAAAGAGGCTTGTCAATAATTGATTTTAACAGCAAGGCGATTAAAATAAGCATTAAAATTGAATTCACGTTCCTAATTAAAAGAAAAGAATATTTCGTTTCTTCGTCACCACAGCTGAACTACAAAATTATGTTTCTTTTTTTTCCCCCCCAGCGCTGTTATTAATGATGAGCTGCCGGTTTGCCACGCTCAGCTTCACTGTGTTATTTGGCATTTGTCAGAAGCAGACTGTTATGTTTGGGACTAACGGACTGTGACTGAGAACAGTGTATATATGAGCTGTTGATCACGGCAACATCTCAGTTAAGCAGCTTTTTGTAATGCGAACAAAATTAGTTTCATGCTGTGAACCTTGTTTTTATGTAGGAAAACTTCATTATGTCGGCATCGCGACCCAATTCGAAATTACTGAAATGAATAGATGCACGTTTAGTTCAGAGGCTCTTTAGCGCCAGCTTCCTTCCTGTTCCCCTCACGGGTTTCACCCTCACCGAGTCCATCTTCATGCAGGTGCCAAAGTCGGCCAGCTTCAGGTGTCCGTGTCTGTCGAGCAGCATGTTGTCCGGCTTCACGTCGCGGTGGATGAAGCCCATAGAGTGGATGGCATCCAGGGCCATGACCACCTCGGCCGTGTAGAACTTGGCCCACTTCTCTGGCACGTCGTAGGTGCTGGTGAGGTTGACGAGGTCGCCTCCTGGCATGTACTCCATCACCATGTAGAGGTAGTGTTCATCTTGGAAGGCGCAACACAACTAAACACACAAAACACACCGTTGAACAGCATTGTTGATCTGTTTGCTCTATAAAATACCCAAAAATAACCACAACCCACAAATGTTTACAAGCAAAAGGTATTAAAATGATCATCATGGAGGACAGAGAAACAGCATATGAATGTGAAATGATGACAAAACTGTGGTTGCAGCTCATATTTTAAATAGGAATTAATGTTTTTAGTGTTGATGACAAAACGAGAACACAACACATTGTGTAAATTCATAGAAATGCTGCAATTGGTATGCTTGATTCATTGAAATTGTAAAAAATAAAACAAGCAATGACAATGGCCATGCTGTTTTGTGAAAAATGTATAAATTCAATGTATAACAAAAAATCATTAAGCTGATCAGGGACTTGAATGAGAGCTCAGTGGGTGAAATAGATTTTCCCAGCACCTCATGTCTAAGGCAATTGAGAGTATATACAGTTTGCATGTTCTCCCCCTCACAGAATAACTCAGAATTGCTTGTGGCTGTGAAGCTTTTTGGCTCGTTTGTCCCCGTGCTTGCATGTGATGGGACTGAAAACCTTCCCAGGGTGCACTCTACCTTCAGTTAGTTGAGACGGGCTCCAGCACCCCAGCGGCACCAAGCTGTGTGAGCAGTATGGAAAATAGACGGATGGGTGTAAAGCTTGAACGCAATACCTGCACAACCCAGGGGCTGTTGGCAAAGGCCATGATGTCCCTCTCTTCCCAGAAGAATGCAGAGTCTGAGCGCTTGATCATCTCAAACTTGCTCAGCAGCTTCATGGCGTAGACCTTCTGCGACGCTTTATGTCGGACCTGAACGACGGAGGCGAGCAGACGGTCGACAAGTCAGAGATCCTCATTCGGAAACAGGCGTTTAGAAACACTGAAAGATGGAGACGGAGCATCGACTACTCAATGGACGGAGACTCACCAGTTGAACTTCCCCAAATGCCCCCCGACCGATGACTTTCACCCGGTCAAAGTCCTCAGACTTCATTTGGAGGTCTCGAACCTGCCCTATGACTTTTTCATCTGTCAGAGCAAGTGGTTGGACAAACCGTGTGAACACACAAGACATCCAATTCAGTTTGGCGAAACACCGCACGCAACTACTTACATCTTATTAAGAATGTTTCGATGTTCTTGTTCTTGCGTAGCGCCGGGTAATCCAGGTCCAGAACCAGCGCGTCGATTGAGTCCTAGCAGCAAGGAGAGCGTTTCTCTGTCAGATTTCACCCACACAACAGATCAAAAGCAAAGAGACACCATCCGGAGCAAAGGCTCGAGCTCAACGGGTGTCTGCTTCTCATTAAAACTGCATACAATCCGCCGGAACATTATGACCACTGACAGGTTATGTGAAAAGGGCCAAACTGTACACGACTCCCCTTTTTTGAATAAACTCAACTGAAGAGCAATGCAGGCTTCAGCTCAAAGTTACAAACCTTGTTAAGATCAGTGATCAGAGACTTTATTTTCAACCTTCTGGTGACAAGCTCGTCTTCAAGTGGTGCTTATAATAATAATCGTCATTAATCCATGACTAATCCTCGCACTTTTAAAGTTGTATCGGCTTGGTATTTATGATGCAGTCACTAAATAGTGTGAGCAGGAGGAACTTTTGGTGAGCACAAGAAAGTATTCGGACTCCCAGACTTTACACCGATCCAGACATCTGTGCTAAGCGGCTGTGGCTTGAAGAGTTTGAGGCAGATTAGAGGTGCAGGGGACGGAAAAGTTGACACTATTGCGTCTGAATGACATCATTGTCAAAACCCCAATGACTCAAAACTGCTGCGTAAGCAGTTTCATTAATAAGCAAGCTGGAAGCAAGTTCTCACGCGTGTTTTACAAGTCGAGACACTTGTCATCAGAATTCATTCATATTAAATGAGATTATGAAACTTGTGTGAATGTTCACAAGTTCAGCGTCAGTACGCAAAGAGTGTTTGAAATGTGCATTGCTTGTTATTACAAGAGTATATCAATGGGCTGTGAATCATGTGGTGTCAGACATGGCCCAGAGAGACAGGAAGTGTGTCATCTCCAGGTGACCTCACAGAGAAAATAACTGAAATAAACTTTTTTTTCCCACCAAAAAAATAAAGAAACAAACTTTCAGGAGCAAACACTGCTGGATGAGAGTTCATTTACTGCCACTGTGGCGCAGAGGAGAAGCAGTCCCACATCATCACAGAGCCTCAATGAAAACCAGCAGCCTTCCCTCTGCACTTTATTCAACGTCCGTCAGCACGTCTGACTGCACACACAAATACCGGCTGCGAGCAAACTAAACAGACGGAGCTGAAGGCTTTGTTTCTCGAGAGGTGCAATGACTCATTTTCCATCAGCGGCTGCCTACATGTTTCTATCCATGATATTCATCGGCTGACGAACGATGAGCGAGCCGATTCCGTGACCTTCTGAATACATAAAGCAGTCTGAGAGAGATGGACTCACCTCCGCACAGTGTGCAGGCGCTACTTAACAACTGCGTTCACCACGCTCGGCTCCTAAGTAGTGCCTCAGACATATTTCTGTCCAAATGCGACAAGACGTCTCTCTCTGGGTTTAGAGAAGAACGCAGAGGCAGAATAAACGGCGCCGTCATGTAGGGTCCAGGCAGTTGTCCTTGTTCTGCCGGCTCTCCAGATATTTTGCGTTGGAGGCTCGGATGCAGATATTTCTCGTGATTCAGGGCCATTGTCAACTTTCCAATAAAATGTTTTGAATTCACACTCTGATAACATAATTATGCCAAACTTAATGTCATCATGATGTCATTTCAGGTGAACAATGTGACAGACAACGTCATCAGTACCACCAAGTTACCTAGTTCTGTGCTTTTATTAGAACGTGTGTACCGATAAGTGAGTAATTTGTAAGATGTTTTGGGAGAAATCCGCCTAAATTATTGTTAAGATAAAATGATGTCTCTGAAATTGAAATACCACTACACATTAGCACATTCCTTGTGTGACTGGAGATCTTGATATTGTTATTTCATTCCACATACACCCATCTTTAAGTCATACAAAGATTACAAGGAGGACACTGAACAAAGTGCTTGCACTTAGGCATTTCTTTGAATTTTATTTAAACAAACAAAAAACATGTGTTGAGGGATTTAAAGCAGCTAAAACTACTGGAAAAGTTTGTTTGAAAAGGCTACAAAAGGGAAAAAAACGATAAAAAAAAAATTCCATTGACGACCCTTCGTTGTCGTCATTCCATCGAGATAATTACTTCAGCCTTGTACTTGAGTGGCAATACGTTGCCTTGTCGAATAGGTGAAGTTATGCAACCGAGGGATGGAGGCCGGCAGATGGTCTGCAGGGCTGCAGCGTGTTAACCTCGCTGAACACAGGACTGTTTGTTGCGCTCGCATACTTCATAATGGTCACAGTCTGACCCAGGGCGATGCAGGGAAACCATTAAATAAGCAAAAGACAGAGTGATGCTAACCCCTAATCGTTACAGTGTGTAACGACGAGGAAGTCATCTATCAGCTGCTGTCAGCTGTTGCATTCCTGAAGGGTCAGCGAAAAGCCGTTTGAGGCGCTGGACCGAGCCGGGGAACCCCAATCTGAGCAGGCGGCGTTTGGAGAAAAAAAACAAAAAAAAAAACACTCCCCTTGTCGCTTTCCTCTCCGCGCTCCCCAGACACACGCAGCGAGATGCGGTACAATCTGTTCCGCGTCTCCCGCACTTCCTTTGCAAATGTTTCTCTTGCCTTTGCCCTTTTCGTGCTGCTCTCACTCAGTCTTATCTCGCCCAGTCTTGCCATCGCTCCCCGCTCGGCTGAGGTCGCTCCTTCGGCGAGCCGCGCTCCCAGTTTCATCATCTCGGCCTCACTTCCCCATTAAAGGACCGACACTCACACAAAACTACTATTTAAGGGAAAAAAAACATGCATGCCAAAAGGGTGGAGGAGAGGGGTTTGCCAGCAGTGTGTGTGTGTGTGTGTGTGTGTGTGTGTGTGTGTGTGTGTGTGTGTGTGTGTGTGTGTGTGTGTGTGTGTGTGTGTGTGTGTGTGTGTGTGTGTGTGTGTGTGTGTGTGTGTGCGCGCGCACACACGAGGTTCTCCCAACCAACATGGCAATACAGGAAATGATCCACCCCACCCCGGTGCAGGCAGATAATTTCTCTATGTCAAGAAGCCGGTCCTTGTGTGCAAGTCATTTCCTCTGAAGCAGCTCTGTCTGCGCTTAGCAATGCCCTACATTCAGTTGCAGCTCCAAAAATAACACTGGGAAGCTGAGGCAGTGTGCAGGTACATCCAAGCATACATATGTACAGGGGAAAGTTATGCACACGCAGAAATAAGATTGTATTTTTTTTTTTTTTTAAAGTGGTAATAGAAGGAAGAAAGAAAGACGTTATTACCATGACCATTAATGAATCTTTGCGACATCCAAAAACAACTCATAAATACAGCTGCTGAGCACCAACTGTGTGCCTTTCACTGGAATGCAAACGTTTCCTTGAATTGTGTCTGAGCAACAGCCGCTATACTTTTATATGTACCAAAAAGAAATCATCAGCTTCCCTAATATGACACCAATGACTCATCTTTTTGAACAAACCGGATGTGATAAGAGTTTTTACAATGCAATATTCCAGATGACCAACGAAAGGCATTGTGATCTGCAGGGAGACGCATACTTGATCATGGCGTAGAGAGAAGCAAAGTTTAGAATTATAAAAGCATGACTGCAAATATTGCCTCAGAACTTTATATGACTAATTTACACATGCACATTTATGTTTGTTTTTTTATGATACGGAGATTACTTTATTCCTCTTGTCATTGAAACAGAAGGTATGATAGCAACAGACAGTCCAGACTTCAGCAGCCTGGGGACACAGGAATTTTTTTTTTTTTTTTTACATTTTGGAAACTATTCTAGTCACGTGCATGGGCGAACTAAATGCTGGAAAGCAACACCAAAACGACATCAGTCTTCTTGAAGCGCTCTTGAGAGCTGCGTCTAACTTTCTTGCATCACTGCATCGGCTTGGCTGTTACTAATCTAAGAAAGAAAACATTTAAAGTCAGGGCTGAGATTATTAGGTTATTTTTTATGTGTGTCAGATTTCATAATCATGGCTTTTTCTTCGTTTGAGCTGCCTAAAACATCACGCAGTTTAGTGAAAGGAAAGTGTGGAATAAAAAGGCACATCTCACAGTTTTATTTGCACAAAAATATGCATGTGGTGGTATTTTTGTTCATATGCACCCACATTAAAAACAAGTCAATAAATTCCAATAGGTCTCGTTTGCAAAACTGCAATTGTTGACACTGTTGTGTTCAGTTTCATGCGGCACTGCACATTTTATGTTACAATCCGTTATCTATCGACTGCCTTTAATGTAACTTTCTTCAGGTTTGTGGAGTAAGTAACATCTTTCTTTTCCCATCTGGTTATAATAGGTGGAGAAACTGTGACAAAACACTGGTGAGAGAGAAATCTACACAACACAAGCTCCTTTTTCAACATTTTACCAAGAAATGTATTCACCTGGGTGAACTAATTCCTGGCATGATTTTTTTGCAAATTGTTATATCAACATTCACAAAATACATATCCTAACAGGCGGAACTACAAGTACTCTTTCATGAGTTTCCTCATTCAACCCCACCAGCTTTTTTGGCGACTTGACCTTGAGCCTCTTCTTTTGATTTATTTGTCAAATGATTGAAAATTACGCCATGTTTTAGTTTCAACCGCACCGTCATCGACACAGCAGGTATATGAGAGTGACACGTCGCCGTTCTTCGACTGACTGAAGGGAAATGTGTTTCATCTCAGGTATCTGATCATTCCTGTGATGGGAAATGGGTGATATGTGGATTCAACGTGTACCCAAGTGAATAGGATTTGAAGTTTTGTGTGGCCTAAAACCTCAGGAAGAGCAGGTACAGCAGTTTAAACTATAATAACTACAATAACAACAGCAGCAGCAGCAGCAGCATGACATGCGATGGGGAGCTCTCTACCACAGAATCAAATGTGGAGGGACTTCAGCTCCACACATTTCCAACTTTGGACATGAAAAAGTTGACAGACGCTGGTCCTTGACAGTTGCCACGGGAAATGCAAAGTAAACACTGTTGTACTGCAGACATGATACTAACCCCCCCCCCCCCCCCCCCCCCCCCCCATCTGCAAACTGGACCCTGTGGTGACATTTTACCCCCCTCTTTGTCATTTCTACATGTCTGATTGAAACAAGATGAATCAAGTGCGGGGGGGGGAGGAGAAATAAATAAATACATGTTGCCCTGGTGATGGCGGGAGGCGCCACGGCCTCTCTGTGCATCTCGGCAACAAGAGAACAATATCATGCTGCTGGAGACACAATACTTAATTCACAAAATAGTTAACTTGCCAAATAGAGAAGCATCGGGGAGTGGGGTGTTTAAGAAATCAGGAACTTGTGGTCTGAGACCCAAAAGATTTAAAAACAGCTGGCAGGCCAGATGCTTTCCTTCACCACACTGCAGCAATCTTAAGACATCAGGTCTCGCAGGAACCCTGCAGGTCGTTCATAATAAGCCATTTAGTGCTGTGGAGTTCCACGAGAGAAACGAGTGCGCACAGCTCCTCCAATTTGCTTCTATTAGCATGACTGTAAAAAAAAAAAAAAAAAAAAAGCCAACAAGGCTCTGGAGGACATTTCTCAGCTACTCAGACAAAGTATTTATGAATATTAAATAACTGACGGCCGTCTGGGGAAGTGTAAGGCTGGACTCAACACTTTGAACTGTAATAAATGTGCCACATTTCATCTGGATCCGTTTCAGACAAAAATGTATTTTCCCTCCCAAATTCTTACTGACTTTGCTTTTGATCAAAGTCTTCACAATTCATCAAAGTCATCAGTTTGTTGCTTATGCTTTTTATACAGAAACTAAATTGATAATATGGCTGCTGTCTGGAGTTTCTACACAGTCTGGTGCTCCACCAACCTCACAAGGGTGGAATTACTGGATTTCTTTTAAAAGAAATGATGAGTATTCTCCATTTCACTCACTGTCTTTGGTCATAATGGCTGACTGGTGTGTATTGGGTACTTCTCATCACCAGGCTTACAGAAAAGCCATCCGGTACACTTATCAGTACGAGTTGTTGTGTATCTATTAGATACCACTTGAGCATTTTATCTCTGCTATACTGTAAACCAGCCAGTGGGCTATTGCTCGTTGCTTAGCAACGCTATGAAAATACAAAGGGCTGAGGCTACAGAAGAGCAGCACACACACACACACACACACACACAACTTCTTTAAGTACTCGCGTCCTGCGCACAATCTATGCCCTCCCTCTTTATTTACTAGACCCACTGCTGACATTACATTACAGCCCTCCGTTCGCCTGCTTCCACTCTTTATCACTCTATAAAAAAGCCACGTGGATCCAGCACCAACCTGAAAGGAGCTAAACCCAGCTATCCAAAAAGTTTCACAACTCAACTCTCTCTCTCTCTCCCCCTGCTCATTTTCCTCCTCAAAATCCCCTCTTCCTCTCCTCGTACCCTCCTCATCACTCGGCATGTGGAACAGAAAACAAGCAGCACTGCTCTGGGCTTTAAAAGGATTGAGCAGAAAGTTAATGTTTTGATTGAATTCCAGCCGTTTTAAAAATAGTTGCAGGGATAAAACGGTGGAGGGCCGGGCTGGGTGGTGGTGGTGATGGGGGTTAGGGGTACGGTGCCAGGGCCAGGGGCCCCATGCACTCTCAGAGAAGGACACGGCAGGCTGGAATCCTTCGCTCGCAAAATAGCAGGGCTAATGCCTCCGCGGGGAATACAGACAGCATGTCTTACTCTGGCGTTTGACAGATTTCTGTCCCATGCTCCGGTGCCCTGCACATTTCTTGGCACCCACGCTTTCTTATAAAGGAGACTGAGGAATGTGCCAGGAAAAATAGCGTGGGGGGGGGGCTGCGTGTACACAGGGTCCTGCATGCAGTTATCCTCAAACTCAGGAGGACATTTACATGCACGGTCTATCAAATGAACACACGATGGGACTGCTTATTCACAATTCCAACAGTGGAACACGGAGAGCCAAAATGATATAAACCCCTTATGTTGTCACACGATATTTTCCCTGCCTTTTTCAAATTGTATCAAGATATAAAAAACTCCAATCCTGGCTAAAGACTAGCTGAGTCACAGGTAAAACTACGTAAAGTGGTTTGAACATGATTATTCATGCTCATTGTGTACAGCGTTTCATATTACAGGCTTTGTGGTATTTGATTGGAATATTTTGGGGTGGAAAAACACTTAGGCGAGAGGAATTGGAACGGCATGCTGCTTTGGCCTGCGACTCTTAGTGTGCATTACATACTGTCCCACCAGTGCGTGCTGATATCACAACTGTGTGATAGGAACAAAGTCTGATGAACACCAGAGTGTGCATGAGCACTTCTGGACACCAAACGTCACGTTACAGTTCATATTTTCATCCGTACGGCTGTTATATGTCTAACTCACTTTATGATTGAGGAAAGAGCCAAAAAACACACAACTAGTACCTCCTGATTATGTTTTTGCATCGAATGTTTAACTTTGAGGTCTGAAGACAAGTCAATAAACAGCATGAAGTTAGGATTTCCTACAACATACTTGCTTGATTGCTCCTACAGAAGAGTAAGAAATTCAATAAACATGCCGGGGTCCGTCAAGATATGATCAGCACTTTCTTTTGTGTCCTGTATTTTATAGCAAAAGATCTGGATGAGATCAACACGCACCACAAACTTGTTCACTAAAAAACAGTAGCAGGAATATTAGGCAACTCTCCTGAATCATATTTGAGGATTTCACGTGAATCCTCAGGCCCATTTATTTCAATACCAATCCACATACGTTATACTTCCCTTCAGAGACATTAAAGTGCCACACTGCTGATCGAAACATAACCACACACACACACACACACGCTTCTGTTTGGGCTCATTAAAGGAAACGAAAGCTGCATGAACTCACTGACAATCCAATGCTCTTTGGTAATGTGCTGCATTGTTCAGTCGTTGCTGCCGGCGCCACACAATGCGGCTTGTGTGTTGCTAAGATAAACTGAGTAATGCGCTGCTAAAATAAATGCAAATGCGTGTCCAAGAGTACACAAGCTTGAGCGTCTGTGTACGTGTATTTTGGTGCGCGTGCACGCTTCACCAGCAACTTGTGATGGAACGATAAGGCTGAAGCCAGATGGATGAGCTTGTGTATTGTGCGTGGGAGCCTCCTGCTCTCGTCTCTGCTCTGCTCACTCACGCCCTCATCTGAAGCTAAAAATACAAAAACAGACCCCCAGGTATCCAATCTGATGCTCGCACCACCCGGGGAAAAGAGTTTTGCACGACAAAATTTGACCCTGCGTTCGCCCTCCGTTAACGGTCCTGCTCACAACCCTGCAGCTGCCAAAGTTTCCCCCCCCCCATCAGATCCATCCGCATTCAGAAACTTGCTGCTGTACGCAGAACTGTTCACTTTGCATTCATAAATTAGAATCCCAAACCACAGTCTTCATGTCTAGACAAGAAGATCTGCCAGATTAGGACAAATCTCAGGGTGCATAGGTTTCCTCTCACATGAGAACCGTACGGCACAGACACGTCAAGGCGTCGTGCTCCGGCAGCGCCACACGTCACTACGTTGCATCAACAGGCCGGATGACTGTACGGCAGCTCATTTCAAAGATTTGTCACATTACCAGAAGGGCAGATCAGCTGTGACGTGCCTGTAGTAGCAGTTTTTTTTTCTGCACATATGTCATACCAATTCCATTCCAGTCATTATGGTCTTCCTCATTTTTGTAATTCCTTTTTACATCCCCTGCAAGATGAACTCGGGCTCACGTCCTGTTCTACTTACCGAAAGTATTATTTAATGCAGTGGTTCCCAGCCTGGGGTCTCGAAGCCCCTTGAGGGATGCATGTAAAAAATAAAAAAAATGGAAAACAAAAATACAAAAAAAAGTAGCTGGCTAACTGAGGTAAAAAAAAAAAAAAAAAAAAGGCACGGGTTGAATGAAAATGAAAAAAATGCAGATCCTCTTGTCATGCACCTATCCCCAGATTATTGCCTGTACACATTTCTCAAAGGTATGGCATGTGTTAATTGGTCACCCGTGGCATGAAAAGGCATAAATCTTTGGCTTAAGAGTGACACAGGAGTTGCTTTCCCATTCTAAGTCTCTGTGCTAAGCTGACAGGCTGCTGGCAGTGGCTAAATATACAAGCATGAGAGTAACATCAATCCCCTCTGGAAGAAGAAAAATAAATGCATTTTTTCAGAGAGTCAATCTACTCTTTTAACAAAATTGGGAAGATATGTTATATATTTATATTTCTGTATATATAGTTAACAAACAACTCTGGTGAGCCATCTGTGGCTTTAATAAACAGGGGGGGAAAAAAAAAAAAACCCTGATCCGCTGTCTTGGTTGCGACCTCGAAGGAGGACAGGAACTCCATAACTGAAGCAAAGGTTGACATTTTCATACTGCTGAGGGATCGCACGCCTGGAAGACGCCAGGTCTTCTTCACTGGACTGGAGCGAAGGAACCAAAAAAAGACCATGGAGGGGCTCGGCCGTCTCACCAGAGGAGGAGGTGTGGAGCAGAGAGATCGGCTTGTTTTGAAGAAAAAAAAAAAAAGAAAAAAAGAAGAGAAAAAAAAAAAAAAAAGAAAGAAAAAATTGGCCGGGGCCACCGTCCCCAGTGCCTTATAAGGCAGTGTTTTTATCCAGCTAGCACACTGAAGCCGGTATGACTGCTGCTGCTGCTGCTCGCCTGAGAACAGCTCAAACTGCACTCCTGAGATGAAGCTCAAGTCTTTGAGCGACTATCAGGGTAAAACAGAGCATGACATGCAGGGCCAACACCCCCCAAAACCCCCCTCACCTCTATACAGAACTCCACAGTTAACAAGGAACTGCCAGTGTGGGGAATGCCTGGTGGGGCATGGACGGGAACAGGGGAGATGTAGAGGAGTGAAATGTGAATGAAGACAGATAATGTTAACATAAGAGAGAGAATGGAGCATGGAACTCACACCAGGTGGGGTGTGTGTGTGGGGTGGGTGGGTGGGGGGGGGGGGGGGGGGTTGTCATACTAAAGAAAGTCAGCATAGAGTGCTTCTCAGGGATGATCTGGAAGACATCACACCGGCTCTTAGGCGTCCATATTCGTTATCGTCCACCCTTGAGTGCGGTGGACAGAGTGATTTGCAGGCCTGCAGGATCACACTGCACTGACTGCCGTTAAAATACCTGCAGTGTGTTGAGCGAGGCTGGGAGAGGAGAGCGGGCCCACAGAAGAGGAGATAAGGCCAAAAAGTGAAAGGGTAAAGTGCAGCCATTCAGAGGGACTTTGAGCCACATATATAGCTGCCAACTATTTACTCAGTGAGGTCATTTCCTTCAGACCGAGAAAAATGTCACTTACAATCAAGTGTTCATATCATTTCTTTGCTTTTTTTTTTTTTCTTTCTTATTTGTTCATCTTGAGAATGCCTTTTTTCTTTTGCTTGCCCCCGACAGTCCAGTCGCCGAGCTCGGTGCTGCCAGCTCGAGTTCGACTCTTCAGTCAGTGCTCTGCGTGCCAAGTAATGATCACTCCAGTTTGCACAAGGTTGCTGAGCTTTCAGCTTACCCTTGATCGAACGCTGATAGAGCAACACAGCCATTCGAAGTTTACATAACCGCGACTCCAATAAGGCCTAATTTATGTGAGGTCTCCTGCCTAAATTAGGACATCTTTTGCAGATGGCAATGTTTCAAAGCTCATTTAAATGTCAGGGTGCAGCGCAGCAAGGTCAGCTTTCCCCCACAAATCTCTGCAAATCTTACAGACAGCAGGCCAGGCTGAACTCAACCCCGTGCAATTTCAACCAACTACTCCAACTTTGGATGAAAGATACGCAATCGTGACAATTTAAGGCGCAACTCATTCACTTGAGCTTTGGCCATCATAGATCTCTATGCATTTCCATCTCATCCAGCCAGGCAGATAATGACGCCGTCATCATATTCCAAGCACGTGATGCTTCATGTCAGAGCTGGTCGTAATGCAAACTACTTACGAGAGATAAACAAAGTACATAATTCAATCAACTTGTCATATATTTTATTAGGTGTAGAATGTGATTTGTGAGGCAAAAAGGGGGAGTAGTTTGCAGCGTTCTGGTACCAATCCTGGTACTTTCTTGGTTGTTATTTTGTGACGTGGCAAACGTGTGCATGGATTCAAGATTGGGGAACCTGGATCTGCATACTGTGGCTCTGTCTGTATGGCTGCTGGTGGAGTAGCATTCACCATCTTTCACACTTGTGATTGTGATTCTAATTCAAACTGCATTTTATTATATATAGCTATTTGACTCGGCTGTTATTGAATTTAATTTACAGGGACTTGGTTCAGGTTCAAAATGTTTCCAAAACTGGCAGGTTCATCACAGCAAATTTCCACTAATTCAGTTTTACCTCAGAGAAGGAAAGAGCTTCAAACTCTGTACAAGTAGGTAGCACTAATGGACCATGACACCAACTGACAAAAAAAACATGTGAGAGATTTAGGTATTTTTAAGCAGGAATAAACTTTAATTTCTGATTATTCGTACCATATTCGATATTGTTGCCAAACGATTGCACCCGGCTAGTACAGGGTGCCGTTTGGAAAACAGAATGAGAGCCACGGAAAGAGATTTGTGATTCATTATTTACCAAATATGAGCCTGTGAGCAATTATCTAGGCACGTTGAGTATGCGTGGTTTTTATTCCACCTGCAAAAAAGGACAAAGCTGAGCCACATACGTGCGTGCGTGCGCGCGCGTCAATCCCGGCCTGAGCAGCACAACTTCTCGATACCCACGACACCATTGAGGCTGCTAAAAATGGAAAACTGCAGCCTGTTCTCTCTTCGGCATGCTTCCCACTCTTTTTTGTCTCCCAACACTCAACACCTCGCTCTTTCTCCCTCCCGCCCTCTCAAGTATTCAGCTAAACGTTTAAGAAAATGCGGGGATTCGACCGCGTTTTGTCCATACACATGGTGAACAGGGGAAGGGGTGTAAAGAGAGGGGGGGGGGGATTCTAAGCAGGATGGGGCCCATTAAAAGGGTTGAGATGATGCTTTTTAAGATAGACCTGACAGTGTGTGTGCCCTCTGTCAGATCCAGTTAGGGGGACCCATGAATACAAACGCCTCGTCCAAAAACAGATGTAGCCACTCAGCTAAAGGCGGCGACATCACCCAATGTCGGTTCAGAGCAACACTCAAGAGATGAGAGCTGAGGAGACTCCCGTTTTATATACATGCAGTCCACATAGAGGGTTAACCGAAAGTGGCAGAAGATCTTTTTTTTTTTTGTTTCCCCCCCTCCTTTTAAGCCTAAAGTGATGATATACACTGGTGGAATGGAAGGATTTTTCCACTGCCTTATGCAACTTGCGTCCCTCTGAGGGTACAGCCCGTCTGTGCTTCCTCACCACACACAGAGTGGCATCTCAAAAGACCCAGCGCAGCTAAGACTTTTCTATACGATTGCATAATTGCGTTTTAAAAATGCTTCAAAGGAGAAGGGCGCTTTGCAGGTTCGTTCTTCGTGCACTACACACCTTCGTCAGCGTGCTGTCTGATGCTGCAGATAGCGAAGAGGAGGGGAACATTAAAATGCTTTTGCATTTCTGTTAGATGCAGTGAGTTAATGCTCGCGAGAGACGGACGAGTCATTTAGCTTTAAAACGTTGAATGCATTAATATAGCCTGAAAAACTGCATCACCAGTATCAAAGCTAAAAAAAAAAAAAAACTGGAGCCAATCCACAATCACAACAATCTGAAAAACATGCTTACAACCCATGCTAATTTTCTTCATCAGTTTTCAATGAAACACCTTTTTTTATTCTTCAAATGAAAAGATTCCAAATATTTCATTCTGAGACTATACATAAAATAATTTTTTACACTTTTTTTTACACAAATCTTTGCACATTTTTCTCTATTTGCTATGCAACTATAAAAGAATTGAGCATTATTTCTTATGCTAACTTTTTTCAAGGTTTGCACTGGGCCGCTGCGAGGTTGATATTCCTTTTTCATTCACTGAATATAGCGTAAAGAAAACGTCTACCACTAAAACATACAACTTTATCTTCCAACAGACCGACAAAGCAATTCTTTTGAATTTAGGTCATGATGAATAGTAGGCTCTGGGACTAAAGCTGAATGAATCCCACAAAGGTAAACCTCAGATTCTTCACAACTGGCCAAAGAAAATCTCCCTTGTTATGTTATAATATCCACATATGAACATCTTATTCTATTGGATCTTATCCAATTGCCTGCTAATTGGATAAGATTAAGAACTGTTCCATGTTTTGAGAAGTGTGGATCAGCTGCATGGAGTCAAGATGTGTTTCCCCAACAAAACAAAACAAAAAAAAGACATACAACTACACTCAATCTGAAACCTTGGAATATAGCAACTACCATACCCCCCTCCATGTAAACTCAACATCCAGAATCAGGTCAAAGTCGAGAAACTCTCAGAACCAGGATGTCAACAGAGCACCTTCTGTTTCATAGATAGATTGATCAAGATGTAAACATATTTGGAACATTTGTTCACGTAAGTGAGAGACCAAAATATGGTAAGAATTTATACAAGCCAAACATAGTCAAGGCAAGCAAGGAGCATTCAGGAGAGGAGGGTGTTAAGCTGGGCTCACAGGTTCTTCAGCAAATGGTACACATTTTGAAAGGCCCTGATCATGCCACAGTGTTTACCATAGGCTTTGAAAGACATCCTCTCATATCAAAACCCAAAACAGAAAGCCAACTTTAGCTAAGTTAAGCATACGCCCCATATATGGTGGACTTCACTCTAATCAGACACCAACATAGCCTGACAAGATGTGTGCAGGATCTGTGATGGGGTTTTTTTTTTTTTGGTGGGAACTGGGGTGGTTCTGTGGGCCCAGGCGGGAGTTACTGGCCGGAAATGTTAAGTCTCCATAAATGCACCCAGTGGGGACATTCTCCACAAGTTAATCCTAATCTGCAGACACGCTCCAAAGACCCTCAAACTGCACTGTCTGCAGTCTGTCTTAACTATTAATCAGTGCTGTCTGCAGGAGATCCGAGGAGATTCTGTGTGCTCTTCTATTATTTTTTATTTTCATTTTTTTTCAAAGTGGAACACTGCGGTGATTTTCTTTGCCTTGATTATTAGGAAGAAACAAAACAAAACAAGGCAAGCAGCTACCAAAACAGGAACAGTGACAATCCAACAGAAAAAAAAAAGACACAACCAGCAGCATACCGTTACCGAACGCCGTGTCCGTGTGTGTGTGTGTGGAGACACGTTATCAACAGTCCCCCGAGGTGTCTCCCACTTGACTTACCAGCAAACTTTCCAGGTTTACAGCAGATCGGGGGTCTCTGATCATGTCCTCCAGCTTTTTCAGCCGGGTTTCCATCCTCTTCTCGGCGCCCTGCGACATGCTTGCAGCGTCCAGTGTTCCAAAAAATAAAAAATAAAAAAATAGTAACTACTTTGTTTTGTTGGACTTTTCTGTCCGTCCCCCCCTCAACTGTAATTTTTTATTTTTTTGGAGGGGGGGGGGGGGGTTTACATGTGAACCCTCTTTTGTTCCTGGCTAATGGCCGTAGGCCTGGCGGAGCAGCCTTCAGGCTCCCAGCCCACCCAGCTCGCTTCCAACAGGAATAGTGTGCACAATGAGGAGAAAAATGCTCCCAAAGCTTTAAAAAAAAACAAAAACAAAAACAAAAAAAACCACTCCTACAAACCAGCAGTGAGTGAAGCTTCCGTGGAAGTCGTTGAAGCTAACGGACGATCATCTCCCGTCAATTGAAAGATGCATTTTTGTTGTTTGTTTTTGCTCCTGCTCGAGTCTGAAGTTTGAATTTGGAGAGCGCAGCAACAGGCGGCAGCAGCCGGGCGTTTTCTTCACTCCCCTCTCCTCCCCTTCTTTCCCTCTGGGTTTCAGCCGCTCGGAAAAGCTCCGGGGTCGCCCCCCCACCACACTTCTTTTTTTTTTTTCCTAACTTTTAAACAACAAAATCCACTTCGCTTCACCCCATTCATCGACGTTTGGAGCCCGTTAGAAGTGCCCGTTTATCCACGCGCGCTGCCACAAGTCATCCGAAACAACGTCCGAGCTCGCGCGCTGAATCTTTAATAAGCTCTCTTCCTGGCTTTCTTCTCGCATTTTTCGCGTTAGTCCTGAAGTCCTCGTTTTAGGCTGCAGTCACTGACAGATAGGCGAGTTTTCCGAGTGGAGAAAAAGTCGTCCTGCTGCTGAATTCCTCACATCTACACACACACACACACACACACACAACACGGAGGCTGGAGTCACTCTCCTCCCACTGACATCAACACGCAGAGAACTCAGTTTCCCACAATGCACCTGGCGTGTACCCCCCCTTTTTTTCCATCCTGAATAAATATCTCCAAAAGCTTATCACACGGCAGCGTATCAGGGCCACCTAAAGGTATTTTGTGGGATTCTTTCACGAAGGAAGTCAAAATAAAGAGCTTTAATGGTTGACGGAAGTCCGGCGACTTTCAATTTCAAGTTTGTAAGCGGTTGGCGCTTTTGCCTCACAGACATGGAGTGACGTGGGTTCGAGTCCCGGCGGGGACGGTGCGTCCTGTGTGGAGTTTGCATGTTCTAATAAACATTTTAATAATATGCTTTTGAAGAAATATATAATTTGATACAAGTGTCTGATTCCCCATTTTATGAGTCTGTACAAAGTTTTACCATACCAGATATCCCAGAGTGATTATTATTATTATTTGAATGTTCATGTATGAACATACAGTATTGTTGTCTTTTCTAGAGCCAGACCAGATACTTTCTCTTGATAAAGCCCCGTAGAGTAACATCATGTCAGCTTCTTGCAGCTCTCGGAAACGTCCCACTTCCCTTGTGGAATGTGCCCAGTTTGATAGAGTTCACATGTATTGTTTCCCACTTTGGAAGGGATGCCTGACCCACCTGCCAGTTGCAGTAAAAGGTAGAAGAACCAAGTCAAAAACAATTCAGAACAAATGGAGACTAACAGAGATGTAGAAAAGCCCTTCGTCCAAAGTGAGGAAAATACATGGATATATAAATATTGTGTAAGAGATGTGATGCATTCCTGAGTAAGTGGGAAATGGAAAGATCCCACCTCCCAGATGAACAAACTGTGAGATTCATAAAGAGAAAATACAATATTTCAAAAGAGCTCCCAGAAGTGACTCAGCTGCATTGATAAACAACATGTCACTTACTTGTTTCCACTTTTCCAACTTTCTTAGATTGTGACATTTTGAATTTTGAACATTTTTGAATAATGTCAAAATTACGACTGACTGTACAGGAACCGATAGAATGAAGTCAGCAATCAAATAACATATAATTTGTAATTGGGATATAGGCACGGTCCCAGCGAGAGAGAAAAAAAGTTATTGAAATACATCTGAACACTTTCAAACTGGGAATTTCCCCCTTGGAAAGTGGGAAGTTTTGCTGAGTTCCAGTTCAGTCACTGTTGTGTGTTGCCATTTATTTAACTTAATAAGACTGGTAGCAACTGGTAACTTTCTGAACTTCCAACAGCATTCATGGTCTAATGACCAACTTTTATTTTTCACTCTGAACTCACATTTCTCAACATCTCTGCGTCATATTAACAGTGTTGAAACACAAATTAATTCTTTGAGTTATATGTTTCACCCTATTCATTTATTCCACGTCAGACAAGCTGATCAAGATCCCTGTTATCCTTTTAGAATTGCTGAACTTTCGCGGAACCAACTTGACCTTAAACAAATACATAGTCTATCTGTATATAACATGGACATGTAATATAATTCTCTTTATTTCTGTTTTTATCAGCCTTCTTCAAATGGTTATGACATTGTGAAATGATAATGATTTAGCAGCAATTATTCACCATGATGTCATATATTTGTGGTTCATCACATAGCCGATATATATGTATATATGTGTGTACATACTGTTTACTGTAATGCCAACAGGAAGTGACACATTCGTGAAATGTCTTTATATGGAGCAGTTAGTTTGCATGGGGAGGAACAGCCTCATGCACAGGAATGAATAAACACTCAAGCGCCACCTACAGAAACAAGAATTTTCCGCGGAAAAAAAGTCCTCAGATCTGTAGATATATGGTTTGTTTGGCAGGTGGTTTCTGGGAAGTGCAGTCCAAAATAGCTCAGTGATGAGCTGCTGGAGACACGAGCTCAGGAGAATCCAGCGGGGCAGTCAGTCGTGTCTCATTCCTTTGCTTTATCGAGCCAAATCCATTTGTTTTGAGAAGGTCTGTCTCACCAGGGACAGTGGGAGAGGTAAATGAGCTTTACCGAGCATCTGTCATACTCAATCCTTATTGTCCTTTCCATGAGCTCTTTTTTTTTTTTTTTTTTTTAATTAACCACGATTGTGATTTTGATTCCACAATCACAACCCATCCATCTTTATTATCTTTAACCAACTCAGGGTCACTGGAAGTGGACAAAGACAGGGGACACCATGGACAAAATCCATCACATGAACACCCCCAGATGGAATATGGGCAGTTTTAAACCAAAAATTTTAAAAACCATTTTTTTTTTTTTTTTTTTTCTGTTTTGATTGTTCGTTTTGTTTTGGAATGTCGCGCTCTGCAAAAAAATGATTGTAATTATCCTATTCTTTAAAGTTCTATTTGGAGAATATGGGTGATGAAAATGTTACTTATGAACATATTTTGTTTGTCTGACTCTCCCAATTCAGAAACAACTTTCAGAGTTCCAAACGACATGAATTCATAGGGACATTTTTTTAATGTTGTCTCATCCTGCTTCACAGTTTAAACTGCGCATTGTCCGTTAAAGATTGGTGAAAGTGGTCTAAGTTACTACATTGTACTTTGTTTTTTTTTTGTTTTTTTTGGGGGGGGGGGTTGTTTATAGTTATAGCACCTATAATGCTTTAACTTGAGAATAATAATGACACTGACACAAACACGGCACCAAAGTATAACTTGTGCTTCAATTAGATGTTCCAATTGATGAAATATGACACTTCGTGCAGAGGCGTGCGTTTGCATATCTGTAGATAGGATTTAGAGGAATTGAAGTGGGGCTTTTGTCTTTGCAAAACTTCTTTTGACTACTTCTCTATATAAATTACATTAATATTGTTTTGGTTTGGATTTTTTTAGGTAGCCTACTTTAGTATTTATGACTTTCTTTGGGGAGTTTGCAGTGTTCTTGATTTGCGTACGTCACTAAAAACCTGTGTTTGACTCTAAATTTAAGTTTGGTTGTCTTTCTCTGTGTTTTTCTCCTGTGATAGATTGAAGACTTGTTGACAGTGTACAGTGCTTTTGTCCAGAGTCAGCTTAGTTCCACTCCAATGCTCATATCTGCTCAAGATTAAGCAATTTAGACGAGATGGATGGATAATAGTAATATTTATAAGCATTGCGAACAATAATGAACAAACTAACAAACATAACAGTAATTTCGTATTTGTTAATATACTTTTATATGAAAAGGAAATGATTGAGTTTTGCAGTCGAATATGTACATATTGTGAATATGTGTCTTTTCCCATTCCTTCTACTTATTCTTTCGTACGATTTATTGTAGTTTCATTGATGTGCCATTATTTTTCTTCTTTTTTTTGTTCAAGATCTGACAAGTTTTTCCCCTTTAAAAAAAAATTATTAAATAAATTCTCAGCAGAGGAGCGGATCACTACTTTGAGAATCCACAGGATGGTGCTGGAGACCATGGAATCCACACTCCTCTGCACTGCTCCGAATCCAAAATCAAACTTCTACCAGTAATCCAAGTAAACACAGTAACGCACGAAATCCGAGCCATGATTAAATACCACAAGATGACAACTCTTTTAGGACTGCTAGGCTTTTTCTATTATGTCATACTAAACACAAGATGCGATTCTTCTACTGGTGTGTATTCAAATACTTCGTCAGCAAGTGCTTATTTCGACATGAATACCTTCTTCTTTTCCTTTGTGTTTTCATTTTCCCCATTAAAATTCATTAACAGCCAAAGCCTCAATGAATGATTCATTATCTTAAAAAAATATGATTATTATTATTCCTTTAGTATCAACAATAAAAATCTTACTGAATTCTAAAGTGGCTTTACTTGACTGGTGTTTCTAATGCAATTTCTGTTTTGTTTGCAACTTTATCAGATTAAAAAAATTTAATATTTTCTAAAGATCTTAGACAAAGATATTTTTAAAGACAATTTCAAATAATTTCAATCATCAAATACAATCTTGATATAGTTGTGAAACAGTTGCAAACGACTGGCCAATAAGATTACATGGTGCTCTCGGTGTGGAGGGGCTTAAAAAAAAAAAGCAGGTAAAAGCTTAGAAAACGGTGTTTTTGAACAGATATGACCCACGTGAAACAGAATTGTGTGTGCCTCTTATTTATTTGTCTTCATGGGCAATTCATTGAATAAAACAAATACCGTTACAACACAAAAGAAAGGGGTTTTTTTCTTCTTCCCCAAAGCAATTTTGGCCACATGTTATGTACATGTTACATCTTCATAATAAAAAGACCTCCTTGTATCACTGTTCTCTCTCCATTTTTAATAATTAAAAAAAGCATTTCACTGTTCACCAGGCATTTACATCAGAATAGAATGCTCAGGTCCAACCACCTTCACTGGTTTATTCTTCTTATTATATGCAAATGCAAAAACGTGTCAACAATAAATAATACTATAAAATGTACACAAAAAGATTGACAGTCCACCACGAGTTAAAACGCTGAACAGGTTGGATGTTTAGGAACAAGGACACGGGGGGGAGAGAAGGAGAGGAGGTTGTCTTCTTAGCAAAAATGTGACGGTCCATACAAGTTACAGAAAAGCTGATCATCTATACATTGACACTAGCAAGATAACAAAGTTGTTGTTTCTGGTATATTTCATTTTGTACAAAGAAGGGAGAGTCTATCCTCACACGCGGGGCGTCATTGTCTTAACTGGAGAGATTATACAAGCAAGAGTTAAGGCAACTTCTCTGTTGTTTATCGAAGGTGACACGATGCCTCATGTCAGCCCGGTTCGGAATAAGTTGTCATTGCATAATCCAGGCCGTTGACCACGCCAGCAGTCTTTCATCAAAAATGAAAAACAGGAAGGAAAAACAGATAGGAATGCTGGAGATTTGTCGCCACATTGTCACGTCGCCGTCGCAAAGACTGTTGCAGAGGTCCAGGATTTCCAAATGCCTCTCTGAGACTGTTTAACTGCCTAAAACGCCAACACAGTGTGGCGCAGATTAAGAACAGACGTAATTGGCCACGTTTTGTGTGTGTGTGTGTGTGTGTGTGTGTGTGTGTGTGTGGCGAGTAGGCTGAAAGGAGGCGTAACAATGGATTGTAGTTAGTTCTTCATTAAAATAGAGCCCTCTCAACCTTTTGAACAGAGAACGACCTACTCAGAGAAGAAGAGAGAGAGAGAGAGAGAGAGAGAGAGAGAGAGAGAGAAATCAGCGGCAAGCTGGAGGAAACTTGCAAATGTGGCCTGGTGGTGGCGGCACCAGGAGAAAGGTCAGGTAAAGGTCTCCAAAACAATTAACATGTGTTCTCTGGGGAGTACATTTAAAAGAATATTGTTGACATTTTCGAGAAAATGCTTCATTACTTTTGTGCCGGATTAATGTGTTCAGACGTCTGTCTGAACAGAATGAAGCTGTAGCAGTGTTTTCTCAATGACAAGGAAATGTAGGCGTTGGGTGGATGCATGAAGTTCAACATGGTTCATTTCTATACTGGACTCAAATGCAGTTGTTACTCAGAGGCGACCCCTTGTGGCTTCAGTCATTAAGACAAGAACAATGGAGAAAATTTGGTGTCTAAATATTGCCTGGAGGAATTAAACTACAGACATTTCTTAAAAGCAGATCACTGCTTCTGAAAGCTGAAGCTGATTGATTTAAGCATCGGCCTGGATAGGGATCGTCACACCATGTGGAGGGGGGGGGGGGGGGGGGGCTTCAATGTAAATAATTATCAATTACTTTAGGTATTAAAGCCATGAAAAAAACCACAGCATCGAGTTTAAATGTCTGCACCACGAGAAAAGTGTCTACTCTTCTGAATATAAACTGAATTTTCCAAAAGACCGAAGGACAAATGCTGCTCAGCAGTGAAAACAAAGCAGCACAAAAAAACAAAAAAAACAAAAAACAAAAAAACAGGGCTCTTCAACTTGTGTGGAGAAAAAGAAGCAGGGGGGGGCAAGGAAATGCTTAAAGTGACACCAAAGCTGGGCCTTGGCAAGCGGCAAGCTAAGTCTAAATGCCTGACTAACAGGCAGCAGATAGAGTTGCACACTGCTCAATCCGAGCGGACGCTGTGTAATCTCAGCCGGGCCCTCTGATCACATACAAACACGCACACCGAGCTGGATTCACTCTGTGATGCATGAGAGGCATGGAAGTTAGACCTCATTTGGACACGACGCGAATCGAGCGGCATCCCACGGCGGCGGCGGCGAATTAGATGGAAGCTGCAGGACAAACGGCGATCCCTAATGCGAGGCTCAACTTTGCATTGTCCGTTATCCGCCAGAATTATTATTCCACTCTACTTTCGCTGGCACATTTGAGTTCTTTTTAGATTGAACAAAATAAAATAAAAAAGGTCGTTTTACAGTAATATCGCTTTTGACATCCACTTATGTTTGCCTGTGTCCTCACAGTGTAGTCCTCTTTTTCTTCTTTCTTTTTTTTTTTTAAATAAGTGCTTTTTGTTGTGGCAACTACAAATTATCTGCTCAAATTTTCAGTTTTGAATCCCATTTCCAGACAAAACTAGGTGACATGTTTTGTTTAAACACACAGAGGCCTTTGGCATGTGATGATACCTTGTCTCATGCTGCTGCGATGAAACTCCTCCACGGGAGAGTAAACTAAAATGCCGCCTTTGTGTGACAGCGTCCCAGCTCGCAGGCTTAAGCCACGGTGTAACCGGATCACATCGAACTGGACAGGTGACATTCAGACATGTTGTTTATCTGAACTGGCCGAGAGAACGAACACGAGGTCCGACACCGAGTCAAGCACAACACCGGGAGTGCAGTCTGGCTGTAGATAAATGTTGACTTCACAATGCTGTAACTGTCCTCTCATACTAAAACATGCAGTTATAAATACATACATTATTATCTTTCTTATAACAACATTGCTCAACTTCGTGTGTATTACAGCATCTTTGGTTGTAAAGCAGTCGACTTTCAATGTTTTACTTGTTACCAGCGATATTTAAAAAAAAATATTGAATCATAAACAAACATCAACAGGCCACAATGGAGCAGAAAAAGTGTCAAAGTGGAATCAAATGTGTACTTAATGGTGGAGAAAATACCAAGTGCTGCAGTGTCACGCAGAGCGGTTTTGGGCTGTATTCTTCAGCCAGTATTCATCAAGGTGAGTCCACATATTTAGGTAAATGTACTTCTCACATGAGCCACGTTATTACACCATTACACTGTTTTCAGCTCCTGGTATCTGAAGAAAACTTGCAAAAACTTAAAATTCTCCTTAACAGTGTAACATAGCAGCGTTTTGCGTTATCTGTTATTTATTAAGGTAGCGAGACACCAATGTAAAAGTGTTATCAGTGAATTTTGAAAACAATATTTACGTCAAAATAGAGGTAAATCAATGGACTGGTCATAGAAGCAAACGACATTCAAATATTTTGTACGTTCGTAGCGACGTATGAGAGGACAATCACAGCTTATTGACGCCAACAAGTCTATCGAGTCAAGGTTGTGTAAATAAACAAATAAGAATTGTCAAAAAATAATAATAAATAAACAACTTGGCAGGAGTAGTAGAACAAAAGGCAACAATATGTTTCTAATTATTGCCAGTTCAGCTTTTCTTTCTGCATGTCCCAACAGAATATTTGATGAGAGTTGGCCTCCCAACGCCCATTGAGAGCAGTCAGTCTCAAACTAACCCATGACAGGAACATCACTGGTAATCTATTATAGAAGAGATTAAGAACTAGCCTGCGGGAGAGGGTACCCGCCGCTGGTTGGCAGAGGTTCCACATTACTGAGCCATCCCAGTTTTCCTTTTGGAGGTGCAGCGAAGCCTCAAACTGTTCTGACACAGCGGGGGCTTGAATGACTTTTTTTTTTTTTTTGGAGTGGGGCTTAAAGTTTAAGCACACGCATTGTGCCCGAAGGCTCGCAAAATGTCAATAACAGCAATGATTATCACGACAATCGCTTCGCTTTTGTGCAACAATATGTCCGATTTCCTGAAAGAGTTTAAAAGCAAACAAACAGATGCGGGAAAGAAAATGGCAGAGGCTACGAGAGTCCGCCCACGCGCCGTCACTCGCTGGTGAAAGTTAACATTTTCTACAGTTGGCAGATTCAACAGAAAATGGTTCTTAACAAAATTGAGGGAGGTTTTGTGTCCAAGGACAGTTCCACAGCCCCTCATTAAAAGATCTCTTCATGATGTCCCTTAAGTCACGTTGCATTATTTGCTTTGACTTACAACCCATCAGAATAAACAATCAATTTATCCTCGCATGGAAGCTGAATTCTGTATGACTTCCGTATCATACATTACATTTATGTTACATTTTTCCAAGTAAGTGTCAAATAAAACCTTTGTCATGAACATATTTGTTGCTCCTCTAATGAATGTTTTGTTTTGGCAAATACATTGTGGTTTAATAATATTTACTGGAGAGCAAGGTTTGAGGTGTTGAATCCTTACTTAGAATGAAAAGCTGGTGTCTCAGATGAAACTCCCCAAAAAATGTGGGTGATCCATCAATTCACTACATCCTCCACATATGGATTACTTCCTGCTATAACTACCAAGGCCAGTAGAGGTCGCAATCATGGGTCGGGCATGAATCATACTGGTAATGTTGAATTTAGATGACACTTGATTATATTATGGAAATAATCCTGGTTTGTCTTCAAGCGACTTCACCTTGATGTTACACAGTCGAAAAGGATCGTTGATTTTTAACTCCTTGCTGAACCTAGTTTCTTAAAAGACATTCCTACATATGATCCATCCATCTTCCTCACCTTCCTCCTAATGTTGCCCCTTTTAGAATAGGTGCTTTGCAGTGACCTGCTGAGAGGAAATACATTTTTCACGAACCTGTCTGAACCAAGGCATCTCTCTGATTTTGTTGTCTCCCTTTGCACTGCGAAATGATGCTCTGAAATGATCTTGGAGAGAAACAAAAAAAAAAGCTCAGTGGTTTCTATGGACAAATGAAGCCATGATGAATCTACCTGGATGCTTCCAGTCTTAAAAGCAAATACCGGGTTTTGTCAGTTGCTGCTGTGGTTTGCCAGCTAATGCTAAATAGTGTTGAAAACTGCAAAGGGTTCTCAGTTGTGTGACCATGTGACAAAAAGGTAGTACCCTTAATATTTTTTTAGAAACTATAGAAAAGTCCCTCCTCTCTGAAAATTGCAGTAGAGGTTGCAATATATATGTACAGATGGTGGTTTTTGCAGCCTACAGAATGGATGATGCTAATTCCATGGCAGCGGCTTTCAATATCAGAAAAGTGACGGCCTTCCATTGTACGAGGGAAACAACTTGCTTGATGGGGGGGAGGTGGATTGCAGTATGGGCTGAGAGTCTCTAAACGAGGAGAGAACCGGCGGGGTGAAAGTCCTCCTGTTGCAGGAATATATCATTTCCACTTCAAAGAATGGCCGGATGCGATATCAGTCTTCTGAAGTCCATCAGTGTCTGTTACACAGACGAGAAAGGGAGTCCCGTTCGCTCGGCTATGATACATGTCATTGGGTTTTGTTGGGACTCTTATTCGTGGTCGAAGGCGATCTGTGGTGCTGGTGGACTGGACGATGGGTGAGGACTGTGTGTATTCGTGTGAGCAGTGCAGTTGGGAGTGGTGGGATCCGGAGGTGGGGGGGTGGACAAGTGAGTGTCGTTGATGGCACTGCGGTCCTCAGAGCATCCATCTGTGAAACAGAGTGGGAGGAGAATTAGACTGAGTCAAGGCCGCTTTGGGTAAATTTGATGCATGAATACGAGCAAAAGCTTTAAGGTGAATGCAAAGCATGAGGGTCCTGTTGAGTTTGGAGTGAGACAGATTTTTGACGTTTGAATCCCAGAGGACCACGTTCTCGCAGTATTTCTTAATTTTTAGTTTGTTCACTGCGGCACATGCAATCAGTATCAGCTTGAGGGCACTTTTGGGCAAATAGAAAATAAAATATTCAACATCTGCTTCTCTGCTGGCATAAATTTTACATCGTGTTTTAGATATTTCAAAATGAATGCCTAATGATAACGCGGGCAAGTACCAAGAGGTGAGCCACAGCACTCACCCTTTTGCAATCTCCAATATCAATAATCATAAATAGTGTATCGCTAAATATCTGCAGATTAAAGTACATCACTTATGTTCATTGCAGCTGCAGGTTTGCATTTAGCAGCGCCACCCGAGCACGGGGCTTGATTTCCATCTTTTGTCCTCACCAATTAATCTTATTCAGAGCACTCGCCTCCTGTTACCACAACCTGAATTGGACTTCAATTGCTCTTGAATACAATTTCATTTAATTAATAACTTGATGAGAGCATCATTAAATTTAGCATTAATGTGCTGAATAAATCCTTCGGTGTGAAAGACTTCCCATTTCCATCTCGGCGCTCACAAGGGTAATCTGCCACTCACAGCAAAGCAACAAGTGCTCCTCTGATGATATAAAAGCAACACGCAAACTTGCGTGGGAAATATGTGTCTGGTAAATTAACATGTTGGTTAAACATGCGGTCCAGAAAAATAAACCTTAAAACATCGGAATCACAAAGGAAACTGTACATGGGTGACATATAAATATGAACTTGTTTCTTTGTTGGATCCAGAAGTTCAAATTGAACACTTGCTTATACAAAGGCTAATAATCAGTTACCTAGGTATGGTGGAGGCCAGCCTAAATGCACCAAATGAAGCCAGAATACAGACTTTATTCAAAGCATGTCTGAGTCAAAGCTGATGCAATGTAATCTTTTGTTGAGGAATTATTTCAAAGACAAATTCAGATACCTGCACATCTGTCTCAACAGAGTTGAAACACGTGCCGATTTTTTAAAGCAATTATTCTGTTCAATATTGTTTGACAGAGTCCGTACTGTTTGCATATAAACTCTGTCTATCCTTGAATCAAGTCTCACGTTGAGAAATTATCATAATAAATACTAAATAACCTTTTCAGATTTGAAGATTAAATGACTAAAAGGGAATACCAAACACCTCATTAAAGAAAATGTTTAAAAGGAAGAACCTGAATTTGTGAAAGGCTACATCTGGGGAATATGAGACATTTAAAAAGAAAAAAAAAAAAATCAAACACAAGTGATAATATGATGGGCACCCTGCTTTGAATTACAAAATGTCACTGAATAAATCTCATCTGAAGCCAAGAGCATAACCATAAGTTGCTCACAGGAAGACACTGGGGGTTAACCAACCTCATTTGTTTTGATTGCGAATTCGCAGACACCTCCTCTTCAGTGGCGGCTCCAGCTCAGGACTCCCGGCGGCTGATAGCGGTGCACTAATGGAGCAGGACAGGATGGCCGCCTTGTCGGCGGTGGGCTTTGGCACAGGCTGGATGACAACGCAGCCACCTGTTGACAGCAGTGGCAGGGCATAGGCATGTTCCCCTTCCTCCGAGTTGGAGTCCGGATCTGGCTTCCCCTCTGCCCTGTTCACTAGCTCATCTTGTGCTGAGACCCGCTTACCTGGATCCCACTCACCCACTGAGCAATTGTTCTCTTTCAGTGCCTCATGTTCCAGCTCACCATTGGCTGTTGGCTCCCCAGTGCCCCCTTCTCCCTTAACCATATCTCCTCTTCGGTCAGGGCAAGATTCATATGCTGGATTAAGAAGTGGATGCCATCCTGTACCATTAACTATTACATTACAAGGGGCAGCGGGGCTTGTTTGGAACTGGGGGAGGAGTAGAGGTTGTGTCCGTACGGGACTTGGCAAGGATGGTGTTGTAAGGTTAGAGACACAGGGACTTAGCTGGTTTATTGAAGGATCGAATTTACTTGAAGGGCTGCCGTTGCTGGAGGGTAGGGCTGATGATTCCAGTGTGCTTGTTTGTGTGCCCCCTTCCAGCTCTGCAGAACTGAGGAGGCCCAGTGAGTTCAGACCATCCTCCTCACGATCTCGATTTCCTTTCACTTCTCTCCACACCAGCGGTGGAGATCTGGATTCAACTTCTGTCTCGACTTTGACCTGAACTCCAGGTAGCATCCTTTGAATTACCTGTGATTGGCAGGGCCTTTGGCCCACAGTGAGATCAATAACCCCATCAATCAGTGCAGGCCCACTGGCTAA
This sequence comes from Blennius ocellaris, assembly GCF_963422515.1. Classification (NCBI taxonomy): domain Eukaryota; kingdom Metazoa; phylum Chordata; class Actinopteri; order Blenniiformes; family Blenniidae; genus Blennius; species Blennius ocellaris. The sequence goes on from NC_137666.1 coordinate 5,206,165, forward strand.
ACAAAGGTTGCCTGAATTGTCCTCCGCCTTTACAGTCAAATCAACTAAAGCTGTCCTGCTTCTCTCTGAGCGCACAGGAGAAAAGCTCTCTCCAGGACCTGGCTCTAACTTCTGTTCCCCTCTGTCACCTCCAGAAGAGCCTGGAGAGTGAGGCCCAGAGGCTGAACCTTCAGAAGGGTCTGGGGCATTGCGGACAGAGCCATTGCTTTCAGGTTGGTCCCTGGAAGATTTGGGATTGAAAGGGATTGGGATTGGAATAGGAATAGGAACTGGCAGGGGTACAATGACAGGGTATGGGACTAAAAGAGTTGGTGGGGGTACCAATGGTGCCAAAGATGGCATGCCAAAGTTCATCATTGGGGGCAAGGGGATGGGTCCATTGGGCATCATGTTAACTGGGGGGAAAGGGGGGAGGCCCGGCATATGGAGCCCAGGATGTGGAGGCATCATGCCAGGGTTAGGATTGGATGATGGGTGGACATGTGGAGACAAGAGAGGCCTATGCATGGGGCTTGATGCTGAACCAAGGGTCCTCGGGGGAGGTGGTGGACCAATACCAGGGATGATGGGATTTGACAGCGGGCTGTTTGGCCCTCCTGGATGGACCGAGGGGCGAAGATATGGTGGACGAATCTGCTGCATCATTTGATGCTCCATGAACAGAGGCAGGGGCATGGGTCCTCGTGGTGTCATTACCATGGGCGGGCTACCAGGGGGAACCCCAACTGATGGGTGCAAAGTTGGAACAGGCGGAGGGGGAAGTGTGGGGCTTTCGTGTGGCCTGGGTGTGGGGATTTTGGCTGAAGAGGACGACGGGGAGCAGACAGCAGCAGTGTCTGAGGGTGAGGTGGCAGAAGAAGTGGAAAGTGGCAAAGCAGACCCGCATGAAGGTCCCCCCGGTGAAGGAGCTTTACGTCGAAGGTCCGTCAAAGGCGTTCCCCAGGATTCAGGCGTGAGCAGCTGCACCCCACCACTGCACTCTGGCTTGCCATCCACACCAGCCCCGTGTCCTGGGTTGCACAATGCTCCAGGTAGCGCAGCCTGCGTCTCCTTGTAGAAAATGTCCATCTTATATTGGTTTAAGCATTTGGCACTGCAGAACTGCAGCCTCCGCTCACCAGCACCAAAGTCCAAATACTCCTTAGTGTGGCGAATATGTTTGCACCAGTCACACACCTGTGAGGTAAAACAAAAACAAAAAACATATACCGTATCAGTGTCTGTCAACCTGTAAACAAAAGACTTCTAATTTGGTTTGGATGAGATACAGCTCAATTTTGGTTTAAGTACCCAGAAAGAGACGTAGCTCAGCTTCCACACCATCTGGAGATAAGCCCATTTCAAAAAGTATATAATCTTTTTTGGGAAGCCAGCTCTATTTGTAACTGCTTTTACAGATAAGTCAAGAGTAAACACTTAACTCTGAAGTCTGTATGAACATACTTGTCTGCATTCAGTTCATCTAATGTATGCGTTTGAGCATGCATCTGCATCACTGTTTGTTCCACTCTAGTCTTACAGAAGACTAGATTGTGCACATACTGACATTCGACTGCTAAGTGCTATTGAAATGACTTTGCCTTTAACTCTCTGTCCAACAAGGAATACCCATTTACGCCTCCTGCTGGTAGTCAGGATGCACTTAAGTATCATTTAACAACAGGCACCCAAGAGCCCAACGCCTCAAAGCAAAAAGACACATTTCCTCAAGAGTACTTCAACATTTGGTTTTGAATTAGGTTCCAGCTCGTCAATAAATATCCCCGCTAAGACAAGTCTGAATCTAAAATGTAGACTCTGTTATAGTATAAAAGGACTTTCATGCATGTTAAATAAGTTGAGGTTATGCCCTTCACTGCCTGATCCAAGGTGTTGTGATTTACTATTGTGAAATGAGTTAATGTTCAGTCTGTCCTCTGTTTGAATACCAGAGATTTTTTTCTTCTGTAATTCTCTGGGAAGAATAGGGAGCGACTCACCACACCATCCAATTGTACAGAGTGGTATTACAGGACTCGTTTACTTAGGGTTGAATGGCGAGTCTGCTAAAAATTCTAATGCAACACACAGCCACATTTAAGCTAAACTCAAAAAGTGTGTCTCTATAAATTCTGAGGAATATTCAAAATTATTGTTGAATGTTTAAAAAATGAAATGTAATATACCGTTTGAATCTTTTATTGTGTAATGAATTGAGGCCAACCGTTCACATCTTTTCTCTGAAACTTTGGATTGACACTTATATTTGCTAAAAACTGATGTGCCAACAGTTGTTCTGGAATTACGCTGCTTTGCTTTTTTTTAAACCCTTTTTGTGAGATTTTTGTGTCAATCTGAGATTAAATTGAAATCAGCTACTTGGGGACATTGCACATGTGTTGCGGTATGTACACAAAACAATATGTGGGACCATTTATGGATGCATGCTGTGATACAAAATAATAAAAGACGTACATAAAACAAGTATTATATTATCCTGAAAATGCAATAAAATAATGTAGTTAAGCATCAGTGCAACTATCATTTTTGAGTAGATGATTTGTTTTGAGATGATTTACAATTCACAGTTTGAAGAACTCTGATCTGATTAATTTTTGCTCTTTTTTTTGTGCATATTCTTTCCCACTGATATAATTCTTTGTGACGCTAATCTAAGTCAGTTATTGTTCTCCAAGTATCACTGAAGCTATTTTACAAGATCCTTATCTTTCACAGGTGCAGTGGGACTCTGAGCTCGCAGTTTCATTCACACAGTTGGGTGTTGTTTATCTCTTTATATATCACACTGTTAAATCACTTTCCCTGTGCTCGAACAAAACTACCGCCGGGTCCAAACACGCGCAAGCTCAATGGAAATCTTGTCCTTCTAGGTCGCCGCAGTGGGAAAGATCCCAAAACGCCCTGCCCCACTGTTTCGTCGACGTTACACACCTTTTCAGTGCGAAACGTGCACATTTTTTCTCGAGGGGAAGAAAATGGATGTGACCCTGGTAGAGCAGATAGCAGTGGGCGAGCCCTGAACATGGCGTTACTCGTCAGGCCACACACAGCTCACTCTGTCAGCTCTGGGAGGAGTGGCAGGTCCTCGCTGGAGATAATTAAGGCATTAATCAGTTGTCAGACCCTTCAACGACATCCATCCATCATGCGGACCCTTAAGCCCCCCTGCTGAATGCTAATAAGTTGAGGGATGCAACTGGAAGGTGGATAAACTTAATTCTGCACGCTACATATCGGTTTATTTGGCAGGGGCATGTCTGGCAGCAGCTGAAAGACAGTGGACTCACATCGGGCTGTTTGGCCAAACGTGTCGTAACACCGGCCAGGATTTCATAGCATGCTGTCTTGTAGCAGCAACGTGTGTCAAACATCAGCGTCATTGTACGGATGACATGATTTACATTCAATTGTGGCCCAAAAGGTGCACTGCTTCAAACACTGGCGCATTAAAAAGACCAAAGTCTGAATCCAAATAGGTTAAACTGTGTCTCTCAGGCAGAATAACTTCATAACCGGCTGGTACAGCCCAAGGTTTAGGACAAACAGTCGGAGGATTTAAGGACTACGTGGCGGCTACAATGTTTAAACACAGAGCAGCAAGAGTTCCGATGCCAGACTCTCAAATCCGACGCGCTATAACTGCCCATTTAGCCCAAGATAATTCAATGAGGCATGACTGAGTAAAAGTCAAAAAGGTGCTCTCATCAAGTTGAGTTGGATAATGGTAGGCCCTGGATATTTTAAATAATAAATGTGCTGAAATTTTCCTCGACTCAGAAAGACAGATGGAGAGCACTTAACGACTTTCTGCACCGTGAGTGAAATTTCACTGCGCATTACGCTAATGGAGTTGTGCTTTCTCTTTTCCTTGCTCCCTCTCCCTCTCCCTCTCCTGCACACAGATGTTTGCAGTTGGATGTAATTATGGTCATTTATTTCCATCGTGGCCAACGAACCAGCAATGGCGGCAATGTTTTAACCATTTGCGTTGCAACAATTACCGCATTCCTAAAGATGCGCGGTGGCCACACGCGAATGGGTCAGTGGGATTCAAGAATCACTCCCTTACCCCGAGATCGAACAACAACTAGTATCACTGCCTAATTAGGTGTGAAGACAAAAGTTAGGAGAGGTAATTCATGGAATGAAGAACTGGGATCTTTTCTTGGGGGCAGGTTGCTGGGGGGGGGTAACAAAGGAAAAAGGAAGAGACGGTTGTGGGCCAACAGGTTTTAGAGGAACGGACGAGGAAGAGGTTTGCAGATGTTTGACGGCAGTACAGCGGATGTGAAGGAATTAGACAATGAAGAGAGAGAAGAAGAGGTTGCAGAGGGTTAAGAGGCTGAAGGGCTTCAGGCAGTTGCGCATATTGTAATGTTTTGTAAGAGGCAGCGTGCTTATCTATGTAGAATGGAGAGGTTTTAGAAAATGAGGAGGGTTAAAGCAGGAAAAGTGCATCGAGGGAGAGGCTGGTATCTCCCTCCCTCCTAGCCCCAACTCCCAGATCCCCCTGCTCGCTGAGGACGATACGTGATGCTTTTGACACTTCTCAGATTGCTGTCGTAATCGCACGGGTTGCAAAACACGGGGATTAAACCCCGTGAAAACGAACCAGGTGCTCGAAGCAAGGCGCTGTCTCCAATCTTTTTTTCATGGTTAAATCATCCAACACTTCAAACAATCTGAAGCAAAGTATCTACGCCGACACTGCAGAAACACTGCACTCGTCTCCTTATGGACTCGGTCCAAAAAACTAGATTACGTAGTAACAGACTGTCATCTTAAAGCAACTGGTCCTCGGGAGAAAGAAAACAAAGTAGAGCTTACACTGAAGTTTACGCAAGAAAATTAAACTTTGGGGACGCATAACAGACCATCTGCAACATGTGGACTTATTACAATGATTAGCCAAGCTATCCGTTTACAGCGGCCTCATTCACTATTTTGATTGTTATAATTACCTGGCTCGAAAAAGAGGGAAATAAATCTGGTTCATATCCTCTCCTGCTGTAAGTACCTTACTTGTTCATTAAAAACTGGAACCAAGCATGAAAAGTTAAGACTGTCGATAAAAGCCGAAGAGGATGAGGACTACACTCCCGGAGAGGCTGCTCTTATCACAGCCAGCCGTCCCATCAGTCATTATGGATGTGACACACAAAGGCCATTTTCACTTGTCCAGGTGAAGCTCAATTGCACTATATTTCACGGCGCACGCTCGTGCTCACATGGAGAGTAAAATAACTCCAGCTGCAAGACTGATGAGACAAGGATTGTGGCTGAATGTCACCGCAGCAGGCTGAGCTTCCTCAGACCAAGCGTCTCTGTTGGCCTCTAAATAAATACGATTATAAATCTGGTTGCGTCGCAGCCTATCGAAGATCTTATTCTAAGCCATACATGCAAAAAAAAAGAAGGAGAAATTAGCTTGTTGAAATGTAATAAATCCCACATGCTTGTGACGTCACACCAGCATAAACCAGAAAATCAGTCTGATGCTTTTTTTCCCCTGTAGGTTAATAAACACAGTTTATCATATTTTGTTAAAATCTGCAACTAATGAAGTGTAAAAACATGTTTTAGTTTCAATAGTTACAGTAGTCGCAATTACATTCTTGCTATGATCACTGTGCAGTCAAAGTGTAATGATACAGCCTTGGACTTATCATGAACTGATTTGAGCTTCTTTTATTTAATGGAAAACTGCAAAAAAGGAGAAATTAGCTTGTTAAAACATAATATCCACCTCTGAACCTGTTGATTAAACACAATTGATCATGCTTTGGGATTATTTGCATGTGATGAAATGTAAAACAAAACTAAACAAAAACAACGCTTTTATTATAGTTTTAAAGAGGATTCTAATATTAGCAGTCACTTCCTATTTACCTGAGAACTTCAGTATTAGGTAAAGGCCTGCAAATCTCTAGAAGCTCAATGAATATTGGTGAATGAGCAAAAATACACAATGCATTCCAATAAATAGACAATCATTCAATTTTACACACTTTGAATGTGAATGAATTTGGATAAAATGCAAGAAAACAAAAAAAAACCACTCTGAATATGATGCATAATGAAAAGGAGCAAAGCATAATGATTGAATAAAGATATGAGGAGCTGAAACTTAAAAATGTATGCAATTTTAAAAGTTTGAATAGGAATCCCACTTGTGTACTAGCTTATTTTTTTGGGGAGGGGAGTGTGCGAAGCTAAGGATCAGTCTGTTGTTTAATATAATTTTTTTTGTTTTTGTTTTGTTTTTACAGTAATGCCCAAATCTGAAAAAAGGCCCAGTCACATATCAGCATTGAAAGAAAATAAAACACTTGGAACAACAGAACAGCATTAAAACATCCTGGTGCAGTTAGCCAACAAGCTTAAACTCTATCTGGTGTTGAATGGGTTATGGTCCTTACAAGCACATCGCTGTTTGTCTTGAAGACAAGCCTGGGCGTGTCCTGAGTAAAGCTGTGCTGGGGTAATTTCCCACCGAGGCCATCGTCGTCTCTCGCCTGGGGGGGGGAGAAATAATGGCTTCTTTTTACGGATGGACAAAAAATAAACAGGTGAACAGAGGCAACAAGGACAACTCAGAAATGGAAAACAACACTGAGGCAAAATGAACAGAAACGGTGGCTGTAAAAAATGGGTGAACAGTCATTGGTTTGCGGACAAACCAATCAACGGGGTGTGAGGGTGCAGCATGCATGTGCAGTCTTGGGGGGGGGGGGGGGGGGGGGGGGGGGGTCTGGTGCTTTCGTCAGCAGCTGTGTGTACATTGAAGGTCTCATCCATCTAAGTCAACATTAACAATTTACCACATTTGAAAATGGAAAAAAAAAAAAAAAAAGCAACATCAAATCTAAGTGTGGAGCTCTGAGAGCTCTTTGGGTTTTACCATGGTAAAGTGTAATGTAAAAAGCAGGAGCCATACAAAAGTCAGACAGCCACGTCACTATTATTACAAATGAAAAGCGTTTTTTGTTTTTTTGTTTTTTTTTAAGGTTTTAAGGTCCACTAACGGGTTATAATAGAAGGTCACGAGAGACTTGGTCTATATAGTTTGATAGCTTTACAAATGCTTCATTTTGTGAATAAATTTCCCACCACACAAACTCAGGCTGAATTAAAGCACTTCACCTTTGCAAAGTGTTTAGAATTTTTCGGAGTGGTGATGACAACACGACACAACAGTTGGAGCATATTTCAGAAAAAAAAAACTTCAACTCAGTCTGTATTCATAGAAGGACACTGTATTGGCAGGTGATATTATGGGAGCTGGGATTTGAAACTTGACGATGAGTTCAGAGACTGAAAGAAATATGTTTAATGAAAATAACAAAGTTGCATGGATATATATATGGAAGCATATAAACACCGATATATAATAGTTCTGAACAAATTCACACATTTTTCTGAATTTATAGCATAGAGCTGCTCCGAAATAGAAAATATTTCCCTGTAAAAGGTCCCACCCACCTGATGTCACATCTTTTACAATTTTATAGGTTATAAATATATTTTTGTAAGGAAGTCACAAAGATCAAATACACACACAGCATGCAGGTATATGAGCAAAAACCTGTTGATTGTCCCAACCAAAGAGAAAATGTCAAAATTAGATAAGAGTGTTGAAAAATTTAAGTTAAGGAAATAAAGGTATAAAGGACAAAAACTGAAAATTACAATGCTCCGGTCTGCTTTTGTTTCACAGTCACTCAAACATTCAAGGTCAACGTCAAACATCCAACAACACTTAAAAGAAAACAAGCTGCCTTTCAAAACGAAACTTAATCAGACATTTTGAATAAGGTTAAAAGACAATAAGTGACTGAATGTACTGCCGGCTCACATGGAAACGCATATCAACTCTGTTCTTGAAGCCGAAGACACACCGATGAGAACAATTGCTCTAGATACACCGACCAACATAACGCAGGTTGCTAACGAATAAAGAAATAAGTATAAATTAGGTAATCAATTGAGTTTTCTTTAGAGGCAATAATAGCCACATGGAACCGGATTAGCTGATTTGTAATGGGTTAAAAAGAAAAAAAGTCTAATTACAATTAATGAAGGCTGCGGATTACCAGACCACACAAAACGGCACATGTATGAAAGGATGAATGGATGGATGGATGGATGGGCTGATAGGCAAGTAATGTAAAGCAAAATTAACGGTTGGATGAATGATGAATAGAATGGATGTTTGACGCATCGATGATAAATGGATGGATGGTGAATGATTAATGGATGAATTAATGAGTGGATGATAAATAGTTGCCCTTATTAGTTCGGCGTAACTTCCTGAGGTACTACAGGCTGAAGGGGTAATGAGGAGGGAACGCGCTCGTATTTCGGTCGTATCACTACTTGAAGAGTAACTGGAATGTTTCGCGTTTTTTTTTTTTTTTTTTTCCTGCTAACGATTTCTCAGACCTTAAACACACGCCGCCGTCCGATTAATTCGCGCATACAGTAGCTGCAGTGGATTTCCTCTCCTCTCACAATGCATACCTCCTTTAAACGCTACCAGCAGCTGGTACAGGAGCGCCCCTCTCCTGCTCGCCATGACTCATTCATTATGCGCAGTGTGCAAACTGAAGCAGTTGGTGCTGTTATGCCAGGTGTGGGCAATTTTGGTACAAAGAAGTTATCGGAAGAGCCTTTCTTTTTTCCACTCCCTCTGGCACAATCCCAAACTGCTCCATTGTGGCTCGTCAAATGAAATGTACTTTTATAGAGCGCAGACCTCAGTTTGATATCATTAAATATTTCACAGCCACGGGACACCGAGACGCCGTTATCAGAAAAGGAGATTGAACGTCAATTATGTGCATTCGTCACCAAACCAAACTGGTCCTGCAGAGTGCCTCTCTTTCAGATTATGTTCCCTGTAACCCTCCATGGGAATAATCTGGCCTTCAGCTCTGTTTGTTCAATAATAATAATAATAATAATTAAAAAAAAGGTGAAAGCTGGCATTTATTTCCCATCTTTCATGCCCAAGGATTGATTGAGTTTGCCTTTGCACCCATCTGCCTCCCACACCTCAGAGGTAGGGTTTCCAGTTCAAAAGGTGACGTAGTTCCAAACGGTTGTTTGGGTTCCAGAACGGAGGAAACCAAACGTGGAACAATGCAGCAGAGATGATGCGTAACTGCAAGTTGGTCGGGGGGGGGTTGGGGGGGGGGGGGCGGCGGGTGGAGATGTCAGGGTGGAGGTTATTTAGAAGCTGTCAGGGCACTAAATGAACAGTGGGCGAGGGCTGACCCACATAACGCGCAGCGTGGACCCGGCGTGGGGACAAAGACAGGTGAGGAGAGGAATGAATCTCGGCAGGCACTTGAGGACAAGCACGCACGCACACACACTCACACACACACACGCACACACACGCACACAAAGATGCAGCATTGTGCTATTATTCCGTCTCCAGTTTGTGCTCTGACCCTCTGGCCCTGCGCCAGTTCATTTGCATATTGTACTAATGAGGTGTTGGCACTGTGAACGAGGCGTGAGCCGCACACTGGGAGCCTCAAACACATACAGGAGAGAGGACCGAGGCGGACTGGTAGACGATTGGACGGACAGACACACAGACACACAGACAGAGAGACAGAGAGACAGACAGATGTAGTCGTGTCTTTGTGTTTAAAGGTGCTTCTTTGTGCCTCCATAATGTGGAGCTGCCATCGCACCAGTCAAACCGCAGCTGCCATCCTGCCCAGGTTCCCTCACAAGAAGCACAGAGCAGGACAGCGTCCGCTCAGACTCCCCCCTCCGGCGACGCCGCAGTCCTGAGGGAGACGTCACGCCAGCTGCCACCACGCAACCTTCCATCTGGGCACACACATACACACACACACCAATGTCCAGGCGTATGTGTGTGTGTGTGTGTGCATGTGTGTGTTTCTGTCTATCACCTGCCAAAATTTCCCCCAAAAGAAAGATGCTCAGATGAAGCCTCATCCAAATCCGGAGACAAACACAGCCAAGCACAACACACCGCAAATGAAGGTGTGACGCCACTAAAGTGAGAACGGGGGCGACTGAGGCACTGAGCTGAAAAATGAGAGGTTTGTCTTTGCCTTTTTCACAGTTTAGAAGAGAGCAGTTCAGTCCTGCGAGCGCATGACGGACAAACAAATCACTACGTCACACGACCTGATTCTAATACGGGAATAAAATCTATTCTTATTTTTTTGGGGTATTCGCAGATTAAAAACCTTTTTTTTTTCCTGCCGTCTCCAGAAGTTGGGATATGTATTGTACCCATAAAGATGTATCAGTATAAACTGGTGATATAATATCACGTCATTCTGTTGGATCCTCATCATGTTGGATCAGTAGAATGTTGTGTTTTTACATTATAACATGAGAATTTGCTTCCAATCGTATAGCAGGAAAACTTTCTTTCATATTATGATCGCAAATATTCCATTTTTAAATATAATAGTATTTCATCAAAAAATGTATATATAAAAAAAGAAAAAATCTTGAATTACTCATTTTCATCATACTAGGTTATGAGTTGATGAATAGGTTATGTGTTAATAATGTCATAAAAAAACTTTCTGCAAATACATTGTTAAACTTAAATCTATAATAATATATTTTGTATGGAGCAGCAATATTATGTATAATAAGAAAATTACACCTCACTACAACTTAAACTCGACACTAAATGTGGCAATATATGATATTAAGATTCTCTATCACATCGTGTGCATAGAATATTGCATTATATAATTTTCTTATCACAGAAGAGGATTGAATTATGTTACTATATATTGACTTGTTGCATTTCTTTTGTTTTCAATGAGATTTTATTCATTTATTGTTGTGTAAAGTTAATCCTTCCTTAATTTAGTCTTTTTGTTGAACGATGCATGTTAATATCACGTCATGAAATTGTGCAATTTTAAATATTCAAAGATAAATTGTTAAATCTTATCTTATAGTGTCAGCTTATAAACATCTTTATCTTTTCACATCATAATGTGGTACAATATCATCACACTATACGGTGAAACCTTTTATTTTATCACCTCATTTCATAAGAATATAAAATTTGAACATGCAATTTTTTTTAAAAAGTATATGTTCAGGAGCAATTTAATTCTGAATTCAATGATTTTGAGAAATCATTCACCAAGCTTTTGTCAGTGCCGACATTGGAGACACAAAACCAGTGTCCGTCTTTAAAGCAATATACTGATCTGTGTATTTTTGTGAGCATATTACTACTGCTGTATAATCCACAGAAAGAATGATGTGAGGCAGTTTACCTGGACTAAATCTCTTTTTAACGAGTGTAGGAAATGTTCCTCTCAGTATAGAATAACGTCTCTTTGGCACGCCGACTGGATTGTGGATTGCTGAATTGCTACTTGGTATCTTACAAGGTTACAAAATGCATTTTCTTCCTCCGTGCGGTCACCGCGATACGTCTAAAGCGTGCAGTGTGAAGTGCGTGTGCACATACCGTGCACTTGTTACTTCACTTTTTGTTTCCGTGTGTGTGTGTGTGTGTGTGTGTGAGTGGTGTCTGTCGCACCTACAGCACAAGTTTGACTTCCTTCGCTGGTGCGATCCCGACGCCTAGTTAGTCGGGAGAGTTTCCTTTTGTCTTTATTGGAGCTGGATGGCTGGCAGCTATGAGATAATCACCTTCTTCCCGGAGCCCCCGAGCTGTGTCAGGCGGGCCTCAAGGCTTTCCTAACCCCCCAGTGAGCCCGGCCCGCAATAGGCAAGACACTTTTGAACACTCCTCGTCGTGCGCGACGGAGTTTCCACAGGCTGGCCGCACACGCGCACGAGCGCTCTCGTCCTTTTGTGCACGTGCCTTTTCCAGGCAGCCGATGGAGATGCAAAGTAAATTTTGTAGAGTTTTCTGGAGCGGGAAAGCAACCACAGGGGGGGGGGCGGGGGCGGGGGTGTATGTGCAGGAGAAGACTGTGTGTGTGTGTGTGTGTGTGTGTGTGTGTGTGTGTGTGTGTGTGTGTGTGTGTGAGATGGAGGTGATGTGACATTTCTGGGCTGACATGAAGCGGCACTCTGCCCCCTCGCGCCTGGAGGGAGCTCCCGGGGAAAGACACTGATGGAGGTCTCGGGTCTCCGGGGGGGAATTTCATGGTGTGAACAAAAAGCTTGGCACTGCGGCAGAAACAACCTGCACAACACGAGCTGGAGCCTCCTCTCTACCTGCTCCACGCTTTTTTTTTCTTTCCACATGCACTAGGCATTCGAATATGATTTTTCTTCATTAAATTTTTTTCAGAGAAATGAAAGAATTTCAAGTATTTGTTTTTTTCTATGTTGAATTTAAACAAACACAAAGATTACATTTAACAAACTCCATGTGGAGAAATCAGTACATCTGGACCTTATGTGGATGTTTTTGAAGGCCAAGGGTTCACAGTTCGCACAACATAAAATATGGTATGAGAAAAGTGGTGCAATAATGTGGATCATGTGATGAACACACAAATGTTTAAAAATGCTACACAAAACTGAACAAACGCACCGTTCAATAACTTTCCTGTGCAGAACTTAAATTTGATCCGTCTCAAAGCAACACCGTACTCCGAGTTTCACCACCCCGCCCCCACCCTCCCTCCCTCCGGGAATTCACAATCGCAGTGTAATTCATCACTGCTAATTGCCTCACTTAATGCTGGCACTTTGTCCAATGAGCGTGCGAGTTTACTGGGGTGTGTGTGTGTGTGTGTGTGTGTGTGCGTGTGTGTGTGTGTGTGTGTGTGTGTGTGTGTGTGCGTGCGTGGGAGTCAGATAAGCAGCGCGTGACAGCCAAGCAGCCACCGGCTCAAAGCTTACACTCCCGTCACTAATTTCATATTTTCACTCTAAACCTCCAACCTGCCCAAAGATCGAAGGAGGAAAACAAACAAACAAACAAACGAGACAACTTTCAGAGGAAACTGGCTGTTGGGGGGGGGGGGGGGCACATGGCATGGAAAAGCCCGCGCACAACGCGCTCGCACGCAGGGGGGCGCTGAGCCGCAGTGCATTACAAAACAAGAAGAAGAAGAAAAAAAAAAAAGCAGCCAAGCTGCGTCGTCTGAATCAATAGAGGACCAGTCAAAAGAGAGAATGAAAGTGAGCAGGCAGGAGCGAGGTGACAGACGGAATAATTGAGCGGCGGAAACCGGCGAGGAAGCAGCACCTTCCATACAAACTAATCCCGGAGCTTAAGGCACCGCTGTAAACAGGCGCATAAGTGATTAGCCCGAGTTAAACTATCAATCATCTCGCGCCACACACAAACAAGCGCCGCATAGACGTGGAGATGTGCAGGGGTGTGAGAAAGCAGCAGCCAGAGTCACCCTAGGAGGGGATCAGGTTTCATGGATGAGGCAGCTGAAGATATTTCATGCAACATAATGCCCACCCCCCCACCCCCCTTTTGCACTACTACCCCCCTTCCTCCCCCACGTCTCCTCTCCTCTATCCAAAGCGTATGGAGACATGAGATCCTCTGGTTTTTTTTGCAACCATGACAATTTCTTTTCTTTTTTTTTTCCTGCTGGGAGAGAGAGAGAGAGAAAAAAAAGGAGAGAGAAATCCTGCAGGCTGTGTTGTTGTGGCCAACCTTGTGGGTGCATGAGAAAAGAAACATGTGGGTATCGCTTACACAAATTGGCCTGCATGAATGTGCAAAAGCCAGACAAAATAGAGAAATTGAGCCGCGGTGGCAGAGTGGGCCTTGTCCTGTGTTTTGTGGTGCTGAAACGCAAACGTTCAACGTGTGAGACTGGATCCAAACGAGGTTCGATCTGTCACGGGTTAACAATAATTATTCAGTGAGGCAATTACTGAAATTTGTGAGCTTTTGTTGTTGTTGTTGTTGTTGTTGTTGTTGTTGTTGTTGTTGTTGTGGTTGTTATTGGTGAAATCGTTGTAAATCTGGAGAACTGCAGCCGCTATCTACTCCACTGTTAATTTGACAGGCGAATTCAAGTATTTCAATAAAATCTAGTTTACAAGCAGAGAAGGATATTATTGATTCTAAACTGTCTCAGTCCTGTATGTGACATTATGATCCAACAGCATCAATTTGACCTCACTTGTATAATACATCTCCCACAGATGAGCATCTTCATTATATCAACTATATAAGATTGTCCACTGATGCTGCTTATATTGATGCTTCATTGTCATAAATCTTAATTATAGAGCATCTAAATGACATACCGTCATTTCCGGACTATAAGCCGCTACTTTTTTCCCCCATACGCTTTGAAACCTTTGGCTTAAACAATGACGAGGCTAATTTATGGATTTTCTATGAGTTAACGGGCGTCATGTCACCAAATTCTACGTCCGCCTGTACCTGCACTGTTTTGGGTGTCTCTGTTTCTCCAAAATGTCCCCGAAAAGTGATATTTCTGTCTTCCTGACCCAGGCGATGCGTTCAGGTGCATCACGCAACTCCAACTGCGCTCCATGGCTGATCAACTCTCTCTCTCTCTCTCAAATGACTTGCACTTGCACAAAAAAAAAATGTTTTGAATGCAACACTGCTCAATTTAACATAATTTTTTCCCCTTTTATGTAGATTATTATGTAGATTAGTCGCTGATGCTGCTCTGATGGGGTTGCTACATCGCTGTCTATAACAAGACAAACTGTAAAACATATAAATATGACTAAACATTGTTCTTCAAAAGTTAACTTTAATGACGCCACCAAACCAAAGGATGGAACTATGTGCGTCGGAAACAATGCACAAACTCTAAAACTCAGTTCTGCCACTTCAGACAATCACCCACCGCCTAAGTTTTATTCCAATTTGGTCAGGGAGGATTTTTCTCCACACAAATCATGCTCTGAATTATCAACAGACGACCGCTCTATAGTCTCACATGCTTTGTCATGGGAAAATGAAGTGGAACACTTAATTAAAAATTATTACATTGCGCAATTGAGTCCATGACGAGGTTTGGAAAGAAGCAGTGGCCTGATTAGAATATTGAGTAATACAGTAATTAAATGGTCAAAAAAAAAAAAAAAATTGCATTGTTGGAAGTCTGGGCGTTATAAGAGAGGTTCGGCTGCAGCACCTGTGAAACAATAGGTCGACTGTTACCGTGTCACAACTACTAATGTAAAAGATTTGCTGGAAGACTAATATTATCCCGTCTGTCACTCTACATAGAAAAGTTTGAACTTCTTTCCACAACTACTACTTGCAGAGCAGCTGTCAGCGCACTCGGATGACATGCTTTGAAATATCTGTCAAAAGTTTGGAGCAGGTTAATGGGGAAAGATTCTTGCTGCTCCTGTGTGTGTGTGTGTGTGTGTGTGTGTGTGTGTGTGTGTGTGTGTGTGTGTGTGTGTGTGTGTGTGTGTGTGTGTGTGTGTGTGTGTGTGTGTGTGTGTGTGTGTGTGTGTGTGTGTGTGTGTGTGTGTGTGTGTGTGTGTGTGTGTGCTTTTTTCTATCTTTTACCATGGCATATTTTAATATGCAGCAAGGAAACGCCATTCAGAAGGCCACACTATAATGCAGAGCTAATTAGGTTTAACCAAGATGTCACATCTGGACGAGACGTCAAAACGCGCTCTACAGGGTGTCCCGACTGGTCCGGTGGCTCACGGTAAAGATTTGACTGCGTTTACATACCTAATTTAATTCCGAGGCCCACACATTCGCGGCGGGGGAGCTTCCGCCACGTCAACTCACTCATTTGATGTCGTGTTTACAGCCTCCGCGATTGATCTGCGACTGATACGGCGCCACCTCGTCGACTTGGTTTGCGCGTCGAGTGGCGCGGGGGGCTCCCACCCCCCCCCCGCGCCACTCGCTTTTCTTTTCTGACCTCCTCTGGAGCTCCGAGCTCAAAAAAACAGAGCGCGGTTCAAAAGCTGACGTTTTGATCTGATCCGGAGCTCGGCGGAGTCTCTCTCATCTGTCACACGCTCTCCCGCGGGACTCCCCGACATCACCGGGACCAGCCACATCATTTGTCAAACCCTTTTAACGTTCAGCCGAATAGATCGTCACCCGTAACCAGAGAACGACTATATGACACAGCAAAGGCCTCCTTCTATTGTTTTTTGGGGTTTTTTTTTTTTTTTTGGGGGGGGGGGGGAGGGAGACAATAAAGGTGTCAGAAATAATAAGAATAAGAATAAAAAAAGAAACAATAAGAAAAGAACAAAAAGTGCACTCCTAACTGGCTCCTGCTTCAGTGCAGTGCTTGGGGAAGTGATTATGCTTGGATGGATAAGTTCAGGACACACAAGCGGGAGAGTAAAACACGTCATACTCACGGCGTAATTCCTTACATATCCCAGCTTTGGTACAAGACAGAAAAGAGGTTGTTTAACTACAATCACTGAGGGCAAATGAGAACACAGTAACAAGTCTGACGTGGGCTGTCATGCTGACTCGGATGTTTTTTAGATGAATCACCTGAATGTTCTTTGTACACCAAGATTTATTGCTAATGGCTTCTGGATGAATGGATTCGAGGTAGAAAAGTGTGGAATAAGGGCTTTTTAAGCTGCTTATTTTTTTTATTTAAAAATTTTTTTTGTTGCATTGTACTTTGAAGCACCCTTTTTATGAGTGAAGGGAAGATTTAGGCTAATAATTCCTGAAGCTACGACCTTTTCATTCCGCAAAGACTATTAAAAAGTCATGAAACTTCATTTTGCTCTTGTTGAAGTAAAACACTGTGCTTTTTTTTGTTTGTACAGCAGCAGCCTTATTTTGCAGGGCAACGTAACAATATAGCACTGAGGCAACCTCTAAATGTTGCTAACTCAACAGAAATGACTGGACGTTTACATTCAGATTAGCTGGCTTGATAATACGGGCTGGAAAAATATTCAAAAAACTTCAAGAATATAGTAAAAAATAGCTGTAATGTGAAGATAGCAAATGGTGGATAGCTACTATGAGCATTTTCACAGTTAAGACTTGATTCTCTGGGGGGGTTTTTTGTGGGACAAAAAAAACGTGTCAGAAACCAAAATAATTTGGACTTGAAATGTAGAAAAAGTGCACTCCTAACTGGCTCCTGCTTCAGTGCAGTGCTTGGGGAAGTGATTATGCTTGGATGGATAAGTTCAGGACAGACAGGCAGGAGAGTAAAACACGTCATACTCACGGCATAATTCCTTACATATCCCAGCTTTGGTACAAGACAGAAAAGAGGTTGTTTAACTACAATCACTGAGGGCAAATGAGAACACAGTAACAAGTCTTCCATGCCGAGTCTGATGGTTTTAAGGTCATGATGTGAATATTCCTCAAAGGCCAATTTAAGATTTATAAATGAATGATTTCTGGACGGAAAGCATTTGGGTCAGAAAGAGCACTTGTTTAGTCGCCAATGCAACAAATTCTTAGTTTAAATTACTTGATAATTCCGGAGGCCGCAACATGTAAAGGACATTCTTGCAATGTAAGGCCAAAAACTTGATAATTGATGATTAGATTCTGTGTGAAGAGATGAATTGTGTTTTAAAAGCTGATCTGGACAACTGACGTTTGTTACGAATAAAAATATTCAGATCACATTTTAATGTGGGTCGACAAATAGTAAAAACACATCAGCAGATGCTCCTAGGAGAAACCTTTCTTTTTTTCCTTTTTTATTACATTGTCAATATAGCTCATCTGAATTGGTTCGTAGGAAAGTAACCAGATTAATTCACTTGTACAGGTGCCATTACTTTACTTGAATGGATCATTTAATAAACGATTTACTCTTTAATTGATTTAGTTACTTAGAAGATTAATGTCCCCAGTTGTTCTGCATGTAGTGTCTGGAAAGTGCTCTATAAATAAAGGTTGATTGATTGATAATAGAAAGTCTAACTAGACTAAAATCTGAGACATACAACTGTAGATTAAGCTCCCAAGAAGTAAAAAAAAAAAAAAAAGAATAAAGACTGAAACGTTGGAAGTGTTGGTACATCACTAGAATCTGACTGAATGCCACTTAGATTTAATGCCAATAATTTAGAAGGAGTTTTTGGTTGTCGTTTTTTTTTTTTTTTTTCCATCTTGTATCGTTGCTGATTTTTCTAACGTGTCCATTTGTAAAGTCTCCTGATGACGAGAGGACGTGTGGCCGCTGGCTGACTCGTAGCACTTTGTACCTGCAAAGCCTTTCAAACACATCCGGCTGACGTCCGGGAAGCCCCCCCCAACCCTCGCTTACCTTGTTCCTCTTGAAGTAGGCCCTGCGGCAGGCGGCGAAACACTTCTCGCTGCAGAAGCTCTTCAGCTCGCTGCCCATGCTCAGAGAGTAGCGCTTGACGCCGACCTTCTGGCACCAGGCGCACATGATCTGCACGTTGGACACGTCTTCATCTGGGGGGGGGGAGACAGAAGTGACAACGGGGATGTGGCATGGGTGCAAAAACATTGTGTGACGACTCAAAGTTTGAAAGTCCACAGGCGAGAACGAGCATGCAACTACGAGACGTATTAAACACACGAGCCAAGAGGCATTAATCCCACTGATTAAGCCCAGCTGCTGTGCGGAGGAAAATCTTTTCGAAATTTCGAACCACAAAACCGCTGTGGGATTTATTAGGAAGTCCTGCCGTGGGGCAGAACGCTGCAGAGCAGGAAGAGGCCGGGGAAAACCTCCATGTGTGGATGTACCGCGACAACATCGTCACAGACAAGTAGCATTTTAGACAAGTAACGTTCTTGTTGGGGGCTTGGTAATAAAACAACTTTTCTGTTTTTTCCATCAACAATCAATTATGATGACGAGAACAAAAAGACGACAGTAGAAATATAATGCCGCAGCCTGCAGGGACAGTTACAGATTCATATTAGAAGAGATGGAATTAATGAATAACAAATATACATACGAGGGTTAGTATGGAGTTAAGTAGTGCCCCCCCCCCCAAGGGATATAATTGTTGTAATACTTTGAAATATTTTAAACCATGACTACTTTTAGGATTATACATCACACTAGAGGGCACCTATGGTGTAAATTAAACGGAGAACCATTTATTTGCATTATTACAAACTATTAACTAAATATTATAATGTAACATACATTTCATACACTTCTTTGTTTGAGAAATATGTTTTTAGCTGATATTTCGGCAAGTGAATTGATTTGAACACCTGCTCTTGACAAGTCATTGCATTTTTAGTGCAGTATTCTTTTAACAACTTGCAATCCTACCTAAAAGTTTTCATATTGCAGTTTAAAAGGGAAAAATAAAAGATGTTTCTGATTTTAGACTTCATGACTTAAAACCTGTGTGGATCTGCTTTCTAACTAACTGCTAATACAAATGATACATTTTTTAATAATATTTTTTTTCCATCTGAAATTTCAAAAACACAGGAAATGTTTTGGGTTTGTGTGCCGCCAACAGTCTGCAGCGCTGCATATACAGAAGAAGACGTGAAGACACTAAAAGGATCTGATTTGGAAAAGAAAGAGGAAAAAAGTCCCCACTGATGAAGCACTCAAAACGATCGCATGGACACAAAGTGCTCTACGCATAAATAAAAATGAATCTCACACTCAATATAAAGTATCCAAGAGTGTTAATTGATCATTTGTCTGCGGGTGTGTCGGGACCGATCGTGTAAAGTGGTAGGAATTAAGCATCTGCCATTATTGGGTTTGCTGATTGTAAACGCATCTTATAAAAATCGATGCAGGAGTCGAGACGACACATCGCAAGCTAACCAAAACGATTCGGATGCTGGTTTAAGCTTAGAGCGTTTCCGATTGTTTGTCCGCCACTGACTTCCTCTCTGAAAGAAATAGCGGGGCAGAGAGGGCAACACTGCCACCAAGCTGCCAAAGAGGGAACCTGTTTTATTTTTCCTAGAGAAAAACACCAAGTATTCTTAGTTTAATTCCAGGAAATGCAGTTTGCTGCTTGGGAAGAAACTGTGACACACAAACCAGGGTATTCATCATAACGGGAATGTTTACACTTTCTTGAAACGTAATTTGTGTGTCTAATAAAAGTAGTCATGTAATCATCATACATTTGTATGAGTCATAAAAAAATATTTCTATATGGCAGTAGTAAGTCTATAGAGCAACAGAAATATGTTTGTAACTAAATTGATGTTTAAGTAGTGTTTTGTGGTTACGTTTAAAAGGCTATATTTGTATGTTAATGGCTATTTTGCTGCAGAGTTTTGCTCATGAAGTGGACTTCAGACAGTGTTTTGTTTTGGGTTTTTTTCTTTCACATGACCTGCGTAGGAGGGCAGCAAGAAGTTTTATTTGCTACAAAAACTGCGACCAGCATTTCTTTTCATTTTTCTTTCAAAAGGCCATTTTTCAGGACATAAAAAGTATACCTACACCTTGTCTGTGTCACAAGATGGAGCTCAAACTGTGTAAATCTGCCCTTGACCTCCACACAGTGGTCTTTCAATTCTTTCCGCTCTCCCCTTTTTCACAATAACAAATCTAACCCCTTGTTTAACCTCTCATGCAAATGTCGACGCGGTGCGTTGCTTCGGCGGTCAGCGCAGGCGGCAAATTGTTTTAACGGACCCTCGGTGGCAGCGAAATGCCTCTCCGGTGGCGAGCGAGCAGCAGCTGATGATGAGCCGCGGGGCTTTTAATGCCATCGCCACTGAAATGAGAGAGATCCTCCGAGATCCCCCCCCCCCCCCAACAGTATCTTCCAATTATCACATTATGACTGCACGGGGGTGTGAGGGCGAAAAAAAAAAGCAGGCCCATTAGTCTTTCACCTCCATTCACCTCCTTATCGCACGCCGGCCAAGGCTTTTCGCCTCGTGCGGAGCTTAATGGATCTGCGGGGCCGTCAGATTTTAAGTAAAGACTAACTCACAATTAAGGGAATAACTCCCCGGGGCCCCTAAAGACAGCACAGCGGACCCACAGTGGACCCAACATGCATATTTTATGACTTTTTCTCTCCCTCTCACTCTCTTGTCTCATTCCTGTAGTCTCTCTTGCCTTTTTAGTATCTACCTGGATCAATTCCCGCTGCAGTGATAAGAGAGGAAGGAAAAAAACCAAAAAAAACCCAACAATAACTAAAAGCTTGATTCTAAGCTGACCGGGTGGGTGGATCAGGGCTTGAAAAACTACACGCAACCGCGACAAACTAAATCCAAGGCCAACACGGAAATCACAGCGCCTGTCGACAGACGTGAACGTACCGGCGCTTGCGGGACAAAGAGGTGGAGTTGTTTTGTTTTTGTTTTTCCTGGCACCGCCTAACAAGCTCATCTCAAAACACTCACATCTGCATGGAGAAGGCTGTGTGGGTGGGCGGGGGGGATGGGGGGTTGGTGTTTTAAGAAAAACATGCAAGTAATTATGCAGCCTCGGTGCTAAATGCCACCATATTTCAGCGTACCTGCATCTCAAAAGGTGCTTTGTCGAGTTTTTTTTCTTTTTTTTCCCTTTTTTTGCACATGAATAATTCAGTGTATGTGCGGTGGCGGGACGAGTCGAAGGAGGCGTTGGCCGGTTGGTTTGGTTGGAGCTGGGCTTTAAGTGGGACCGCACCATCTGTTTCCCCCGCCTCGGCGGGGCCAGCGGGGACTCCTCTTGGGCGATGCCAAGGCGGCTCGCTCCCCTCTGCCGGGGCGTACCGGCCTCCTGTCCACCAGCAGACGCAAAGGGATAATGAAGCCCTCTGTCTGGCCGATCAACGCCGACCGTCTCCTCAGAGACTTGATTGGGGTGATATTGACACTCGGGCAGGTGGAGGAAAACAAGGTGTACAGCAGGTAGATAGCTCATTAGTCACCTCGGGCTCCCTGATTCAGAAGCTTTTTAGGCACCAATGCAGAGCTGGAAACTCCTACCGCCACATAAGCATTTGGTTTTTCGAGGAATCAGCAAAGAAGGCGTGTCAGATTTTTTTGCACAGCAGCTGCAGAGGGAATCTTTCGATGTGCAAGTACACCGATTTTCTCCAGGCGGGGGTGGGTAAAAGCAATAAAAAGTTGTACAATTATTCTGCATGGACGCTGATTGCATAGTTTATTTGCTGATGTAACGCACCACAGTAAATGTCTGTGTCAAAGTATGTATCAAAAGTATAAATAGCACTCAAACCAACATGTCCAAGCAAGCGAATAAGTAAAAAATGGGAAAACATCAAAAATACTATTGTATAAATAATGGAGAGATTTATAAAAACACACGTGGTCTTTAAAGGGAAGATTTGTAAATACTAAATGAAGCTATTGCCAATCTTAAGTCAAAGCAGCTGCCATATTTGGGAGTATCCAGGTATGCAACGGATGGTTCAAAGATAATCTAGTTCTTTCCTCTCGCTGATTGCTCATGCTTGCAAATCTGTTTCATTATTAAAACATATCGTCACAGATCTGGACTTCACAGCCTATTATAGCGCGTTTGAAGTGCAAGTGATTTGACAAGCAGTAGTGAAAGTGACAGCCCAAATTCAGGACGTTCCATATCATCGCAAATAAACCGTTTGTGTGACGGCTCAACCGTCTAACGCGAGGAAAAGCAAGCAATCATGTTCTGTCCTCATGTACAGAAGTAAACCGTATTAGCGCTGCCTCTCGTGCGGATAACAATGATTTGGAAAAGGCACGCAGAGTTCCCGTCTGTGAGAACACACCGCTGTGGCTGGAAGCAAGAAAAACAAGCTCAACTTCAGCTCATTATACTATTCCAGCAAATCCTTTTGTGCTTGAAAAGTACCATGATGACCATGACGGTGATAGGCCTGGTAATTAGAGCAAGGACTTGTTTGTCCTCAAGACCAGCCGGTTTCAAGACAATGAGCAACCGATGCATGCAACTTAAACAGGACGAGCGGTGGATGTTAAGACGACAGATGAAACTAACTTGCAATGTCGTGCACAAATCCATCAGAGCACCCTGATGTCAGGTGTCCGTCCAACTGACACCAACAGTTACGTGAGAGAAAGTCTTATTGCAGACTTTTATTCGCAAGAAAATCACAGCTCCGGGGATTATTTCGCTCGTGGAAAATGCTGGAAATCAGCGGATGCTTAGAATCTGCATTATTTGCGGCGCGCCTTTCTTTCCAGTGGAAATTTTTTCTACATTTCAGATCGTAACATTTTACTTTTGGATCTCTTTTCAACCTCGAACTTCCTCAGAGAGCAACGATTACTGCGGCGGGAAATTGGATTTCAGCGAAACGCACATAATGTGAAATTGAAGTGATTTGTTTGTCAATGCCAGGTGTTTCCAAAGGGATTAAATACTTCATGGTCAAGTCCTCTTAATTTTGTAACGACGCTACGAGTCTAAAAAAAAAAAAAAAAAAAAAATCTCATGCTTTAGTCTTTCAAAAAAAAAAAGGAAAAAAAGGATTTGTGTTGTCTACCTGCAGGGGGCTTGATCAGTGGCGGGGGGATCATGGGAACCATCATGGGCAGGTTGCCATGCTCCTTGCCGCTGGGCGTGGAGGTGGACGGCGTGGTGGAAGGCTCTGTGACTCCGTTCCTGGAGGCTGGCAAGGAGTGGGAGCTGTTGGCTCGATCCGGGGAGCCTTCGCTGTTCTCTGCTGAAGCTGGGTTTTTTGGCAATGAATTTTCTGAAAAATAAATAAATAAATGGGAAGAAAAAAAAAAGGGGGGGGGGGGGGGGTTTGAAACAAAATATAGCATTAACTGAGCAACTGATGAGCAACATTCACTGCATATTCTCCCACAATGCATTGCCTGTTTATTCAAGCAGCATTAGAAGCACAAGTGATCATATTAGTTTTTAAAGGTGAATTCCGCAGCTGGCGCATATTTTTTCCAACTGAATGAGGTTGAAGCGGCACAATAAATGACCTCATGATTTGCTAAATTTGCTGGTGGTCCTACTACACACTCCTTCTGAAGAGCTGCTGACCAGATGACTCATTAGTCTGAAATCTGAAGGATTCTGAGGCAAACTTAACACCTTGAACTTAAAGGCTCATTTTCCTGCTGAAACAGACCAGTGCCACCTTCACATTGCCTCCACTGTTCGTCCAACCTGTCCTGGTGCCATGTGTTTTAGTTCTGACGCTCATGTGCCCATTGGTAGAGCTTTTGGTGCTGGACACAAAAGGAGTGTGAATGGGCACGGTTTCTATTCTTCTTTTTGCACATGCATCCACACGCCTCCTCTGAGTCACCACTTATTCGTCCATTGGATCATTTTTGAATGACACTGACCACTGGGAACACCTCACAAATGCTGCAGTTTTGGAAAAACGGCTTTTGTGTCAGGCCCGTCAAGCAGACACCAAAGCCCTCCGAATTAATGTTATTTCCTCCATATCTCTTTGATAAGGCTGTCACACCCCTGAATTTCAACAACGTACGACAAAAAGTCTTCCAAGATATTTGCAAATTGACCAATTTTGTGCCTACATGCTGTTCCAAGTCAGGGGAAATGCAGCTGTTTTGTTGCTGTTCAGTTAAAATTAAGAGTCGGTGGCATGCAGAGTTCTGTGTGAATGCCAGAGTTTAAAGCCCCTGTTGCAATTGAGACTGTACTTTGAAGATGAGACCAAAATGGTTTGTGTGCACCGCCATGTGAACCCGATAAACTGCATAACTTGAATTGAATGTATGAATCCCTCATCAGACTGACCCACACATACCAATTGGAAGGAGA
The DNA here is from genome assembly GCF_963422515.1 of Blennius ocellaris. Classification (NCBI taxonomy): domain Eukaryota; kingdom Metazoa; phylum Chordata; class Actinopteri; order Blenniiformes; family Blenniidae; genus Blennius; species Blennius ocellaris. The sequence continues at coordinate 5,230,785 of NC_137666.1, forward strand.
ATCTCAATAATAATTAGCGAACTTCATGAATTAGCAGTAGCCTGTAGCCAGAGTAGCTGTGACACATCATCAATCTTCGATAAATATTTAGCTTCCATTTATAAGAGCGTGGGCATGTTGGTATTTCATCTCAGCTGTTGCTGCTTCTACTATAAGATATAGTAGAATATAGAAGACAGAGCATCTTCCTCCCCTTTGAGTCTGATCCAAACAGAGCTGACAGCTCATCTGATGTAACACTGCTACAATACAAAATTCTGCTATGATCAAATCATTAGGACAGGCCTAACTGAGACAGATAATACAAAAACAATGCAAGGATTAATGAAGCAGAAAACGACTTCCTTTAATTGAAAGTTATTACAGTACTTTTTTTTTTTTTTTTTTTTTTTTTTAAAGAAGTCAGTAGAAACTGCGATCAAAATCGAATTCACAGTAACTTGTAGAACACTGCTCACTTCATGCCTTTGCCATGTTTCCCTGCCCACAGTTAACCTTCACCGTTAACCGCACACTGTCTTTTTGTGTGGCACGGGTTCATCTGGTGGACGATAGCAGCGGGCAGCCGGGCATAACGCCAACAACAAAGTACTGCACGTCGGCGCCGTGTACCTTTGAGGACAGAGATGTGCTGCGGCGTCTCTCCGATCTCCAGGTTGTCAGAGTCTCTGAGCTCCACCTTGTCGTAGCCGTACCAGCCCAGCAACTCGTTCATGGTGTTTTCCGCGAAACTCTGCAGCACAAAGAAAAGATCACATAAACACAGTGTGTTACAAAAGCAGATAAAAGTCAAATAGGCAAAAGGTGAGGGGACAAAAAAAAAAAGAAAAGAAAAGAAATCGCATGCAATATTAATGTTACTTAAGCCCACATTAACATTTGGACAAAATGAATATAAACGAGGTTTGGGGGTCACTTGTTACAAAAGCTAATGCAGCAATCTGGTATTTTGTTGCATTTGTGCCTCCCCCAGGACCTTAAGTAGCTCTTTAAATTCGTCCACAAAACCACATTTCTTCAGTTAATTAGGCAGAGATATCGTGATCCCTCTCGGAAAATTAAAGCCGTGTCCAGAGAACTGCGGCGCGGGTTTAATCCCCCTCCCCCTCGCCCCCGCTTCGGGTCGTCTTCATAAGTACAGGTCAACCTAATTGGGGCAAACTCCTGTTCAAACGCTGCAGTGTGTGCAGCCAGCTGAACTAATGGCCCCTATCATGGCACAATAAAAGAGGAGGACCTTATCGGGCGGGGTAATAAAGTGAATGTGAACACTATCGCAGCACACTTCACGGCACGGCAAATGTGTCACACTACGGTAAAGTCGACGTCGCAGCGCAGTAAAGACACGGCAGAGATTTAAAGATAGGATGCTTTTTCATCCTGTCACTGCGGGTTTGTTTTTTTTTTGTTTGTTTTTTTTACTGCGGCTTTTCCTAAACACTACTACCATTTTCAGCGGTGCATTATTCGTGCTTCACTTTACAGTCTGCCTCAAGGCCCAAGAAGAAGCAATATTAAGCTTAGAATTTTACCATTTATTAATCATCTTATCCCACATCTGCTATACGAGTGAAATGAGCCATAATCCCACAGACTGCACTTTATCTCCAGTGCATTACCATAAAACTTGGCGGAACCCAACTGGTGTTTCTGGAAACTGTGAGATCTGCTCCATTTCCTCTGGTGATGTGAAATGCATTTTTGACAATATTTGGCAGCGCAGGGCGAGTGTTCAAGGAAAATATGACCTAGCTGATAGGAAAACCCGTGATTCTCACAAGTTGAAATAATGCACCAATCAAAGCAAATATATCATATGTCTTTATGTCCTAATGTTAACATAGTTAAAACAGCAACTCGGGTACTATTGATTTCTTTTATTATGCACTGAACGAAATTAAATGGAAAGCAAGGAATCAACAAGTGTTTGGTTTCCAGATAAAAACTGTATCATCCTTCTGGATGAGGGGCAGCTGAGAGAACAGCATTATGATTCACCTGCTGCCTGACGGGACTGAAAACTCTCACATTCAGCTATAATCTCTCACTCTCTTTAGGCAGACACACACAATATATATATGTTTATCCCCACTTGGATCAGAGGCAGTGCATTTAGAGAGTTGTAGTTTACCGTTCAAAAAGAGAACATCTAATCAAAATTGTGTTTTGAAGCTACAGAGGAGGAGTAATGATAGGACATAGAAAGAACTGAGGACTTGACTCTCGAAACAGACCGGCATATCACAGAAATCACAGCAAATAATTTTTAAATGCAGAATAAAATGTTATTTTGTCGAGTCGTACTGTTTTGGCCTTTTTCATTAAACTTTAATAAACTTTAAATTAGACTTAAAAGCCATGAAGATGGTAAAGTCTAATACAAGAGGGCTCTTAGTGGGAGAAGTCCAGTCTGTAGTTAGCTTAGCTTAGCACTGAGACGAAAAACAAAGGAAACCTCTTGTAAGCTTGGATCTGCCCAAAACCGCATAATCTTCCTGTAAAACACTAACAACTTTTTGTGGAGCGGCATTGATGACCAACTATCACGTACATGATTGCGCTTGATGATTTATTAGTCATAATTGTGTTACAGTATCAACTTAATTATAGTTCTAATATGTGATAATATACATCTCAGGAAAAAAAGGCTAAAAATCTACTTTTAGCACTGAATAAATATAAACAAGAAAAAAAACACTTGACATTTTATCTAGATTAAATAGAGAAAATATGATATTATAGACTCAATGAAGATAATGTTGAAAGAGTGGTTGTTGATTGACATAGGTTAGTACATGGTGTGTGTGTGAGGCCCAATGATGACGCTTTATATCAAACTTCAGCTGTTGTCACACAGACGACTTGAAAAACTCTTCAGTACACACATGGATAGTAAACAGCTCAGCGATTTACAATCAGGCAAGTATTCATCCGTCTTCCATATGGCTTTATGCACACCTGGGTACAGGCAGAGTGCAAACACAGAGACACTGTCACCGACACCAAATTCCTAACAATGGACAATTTTAGAGTCGTCAATCATCCTCAAATTGATGTTTTTAGCCTGTGGGTGGGAATTGACGTGCCAAGAGAAAAACCATACGTGCACAGGAAGATCGTGCAAACTCAGAACAGAAAGGGCTCATCCTCAAATGGAACCGCAAGAGTGCAGATAACTACACCACTGTGCGAGGAATCACAACAAAGTGAAAACACACTAATGGACTCGACATCCATTAGTGTTGTTATCAGTGTGGGGCTGTAAATAACACTTGATAGTGAAGGAAATGTTACAGTGGGGTTTGAAAAAGAAAGAAAGGAAGAAAGAGAGGCAGCCACCTGAGGTGTTCTGAGGCGTGCGGCGGCACCCCGCCACTGCCGCTGGACAAGCGACGCACCCGGCGAATGCAGGTACGTGGATATAAATATATAAAGCCTCCTCCACGCAGGTGTAACATGAAAGTTTTCCTCCACAACAACCTCTCGCGGCGCAGTCAATAAACAGCGTACTCCAAACAAAACCATAACCCCGCTAATGCACACGGCCCCATTATCGCCACACTCCTCTCAGCTGGATCGTTCCCAGAAGCGTCTGCTCACTGAACCGTGCTCCGTGGTAAATGGTTCAGCTATCATTCGACTCTCAAACGCCGCTGAAAATGTGCTTTTCTGGAAACAGACTTCAGCGCGGGCCGAGGCTGAGTCAGCTGTAATTATTTGGTCTGTGTGATAAAAATATTAGTCACGGGTCACTAAGTTACCAGCTCGGAGGGAAACTCTGAGGAATATCCCCCGCCCGCCCAAAAACACAGAAAAAAAAAACAAATGCACACATTTTACTCCTCGTAATAAAGTACTTCAGTTTACAATTTTGAGCATCTGTATGTGTGTTCCTGTCAACTTAATGTCATAACGATGCAACTTTCATCCATAAGAGAGTTTCTCTCCAGGTTTTACACACTAAAGATTCTTGGTTCGGTCCAGAAAGAGACCCTGGTTGAGCTCGAGTCCCCTCGCCAAGTGAAAACCTTTGTTTTAATTTTTTTCTTTAACTGTAAGCTGATAAAATACATTCACTTATTTCTTTCCTCCTGTTGCACTCCCTATGGCTGCCAGAGGTTGCATTGCATCATAATGAACATTTATTTCCCAAGCTTGTGCAATCTCTATACAGACAATATAAAATACAATGTGTGAATAGATGCAGTGATTTGCAATCCCACCTAAAGCCCATAATCTGCTCACATACAAAATAGACTTGTGAGTCTGATAAGTTTAAAAAAAAAAAAAAAAAGTTAGGAACGCAACAGGGTCCAAAATAAGCACTTTAAGAAGCTTGATAACTGACAATCACTGATATTACAGACTATATCTAAATATTTAAAGAGTTGTGCTTTCTATTGCCTATGGATTTCAACAGCTGGTAATATTAGTCTTATAATGTGAAAAAAACAAATAGAAATCCCAACCAGTGTTCATGTTCCTGTCACTCAACGGCTTCCTGCAATCTACCAACATGTGTACGTCTTTCTCAAACATGCGTCCTGCAGACTGCTTGGAACTGACATGACACAAGTCTCTTCATTATTCTATAGCCAATCCCACTTTGCTCGGTCCATTATCTCATTACGGCAGCCGTTGCTCATCACTCACTCCATCAAGAAGTTAAACGTCAATTACAAACAGCTCCTGTCGATATGTCAGAGCCAGAGTGATCAAGGAAAAGTGCTTCAGTGCCACCCAGAGCATCGGCCTCTCAGCTGATTGAAATGTGCTTGTTTGTGCACTTTGTGCATTGGTGGAGACGGAAACATTGAAATGAATGAAATGGACGCCAGCACGGGTTTTAACTTTATACTAAATGTGCGATTATGGAGTTGGGAACTCAAAAACGTACAAGTTGCGGAGTTTGAAAGCAATCACATGACAAGAAAAGAACATGAACGGGATGGCCCTGCAAGACAAACACGCTTAGGAAATACAGAAATACTTATAGTGTTTCTCACGTTTCTCATCAAATAACTCAGAATTCTCCAAAGTTTCACACATTCCTATTAAGTGCACTTCAGCAACATACGACAACCACCACCACCATGGCAGAGCTCTATACAAGGCATTGAAATGACTAAATTAAAATGTGAGAAATTATACATGAAATTTGTGTACAGCGACATGTCACACTGCAAGCAGCCATGCTGAAAACTGCAATCTGGGTCCCAAATCAGAATTCTGACCTCAAGTGAGAAATTACAAGTTCTCAAACACACTATAATTAGAAGCAGACGCTGACGAAACAATGTGAAGTCATCGTGTCAGAAGCATCAATGGACTTAAAGTAAAGCGTAAACATGATGAATCATTGCGTTAAGGAATAATATCTCTCATATTGACGCACAGATATTGTTTTGTCGAGTGATGTCAGATTAGCCTCTGGAAGCTCTCCCACCTTCCAAGTGGGGGGGGGGGGGAGAAAAAAAAAAACCAGGGTTTTATAATTTCCCCAATTTTGAAGCTGGAACTTCTCCACCCCCAAGTATTTATATCAAAGAAGGAAACATGATGTACCAACACACGAATCTAGTTCACAGCCTTCTGGAAGGATGCCCAAACACACACACACACACACACACACACACACACACACACACACACACACACACACACACACACACACACACACACACACACACACACACACACACACACACACACACACACACACACACACACACACACACACACACACACACACACACACACACACACACACTCAGCAACATCACATTGAAGACAATCACATTTAAACCTGAGCAGTGAGTAACAGTAGGAAGAGGAGGTATCAGCGCCCTGCACACCACAGTCTCGCATCTATCAGCTTATCGACTGTGATGTTTCCCAACATAAACACGAGAGAGAGAGAGAAAGAAAGAAAGAAAAAAATGAATCAGGTCCACATTTCTCTGGAGAATGTGCTGGAAGCAGCTCAGAGGTGTCGATTTGTGTTTTTTGTTTTTCTTTTTCTTTTTTCCCGTAGGCGGGAAAATGACCACACTCTACATAAGTCTTGATGGAGTTGCTGGGGGGCGGGGGGCGGGGTACTTTTTCTGTGACCCAGGAAAAATAAACGGAATTAAGAGGCTGGTGGTGGCTACAGGCATGTGGCGGTCTGGAGTGCAGAGCCAGAACGTGCACACAACAGGTGGAACGACTGACTCAATTACTTGATACAAATTCAAACCCAAACACAAGGTGCAGTTCGGATATTGCTTGCAGTATTATAGTAAACGAACTCCCTACACACACACACACACACACACACACAAAACACACAACACACAGTTGTTTAGACTGGGGCTAGAAATATCTCTTTGCATACACGAGACAGCCGTGGCACATCAGAGGGGAGTGATGGAGGCGGATTTTCTCCGACCTCCTCAGCATTCATTTCTAAGCATTTTGCAGAAGGAAAAAAAAAAATGTGTCGTGGTGCTGCTCTCGGATCGCGTTTGATTGTAAAAAAAAAAAAAAATCATACAGTTTCCGCCATGGTCCGGCGAGGCCGCGAACTTAATTCAGCTGCTGTGGAAGCGCCAATAATGAAGAACGACAGGAGGTATTGATCCGTCTTGTCATGAAATACCGCTGCGGTGGGGTGGTCGGCGCCAAAAGGTGCTCCAGTCAGTGGCAGGTGGGGTCAGAGCAACCTGCTGTGGCGGAACGAACAACACGTGCACCAACGCGTTGCATCCACCCGAACTGTTGGAGCGGCGAGCACGTGTGGCCGAACATCTGGAGCTCTTCAAGGTTAGACGGTCTCCGCATTTAACAATGAAAGGATTTGCAGTAATTATTTACAGTAATTAGACTCTAATCCGAACATTTATAATCTCAGCTAGAGGTTTTTTTTTTTAACACATTGAAGGCTGTTAATGAGGACAGCTCGCGTTTGCAGATGTATTAACATCTCTCTCTCTCTCTCTCTCTCTCTCTTTCTCACACTCTTCTCTCACTCTCACTCCCCAGTGGGTCCATGGAAGTGGATTAGTCTCACACTTTCGTGCAGAGCTGACGTCGGGTTACGACAGCCACAAACAAACCAGCACGCTGTGAACACATTTCCTGTCTTTTCTGCGCTCTTGCTTGCGTGTTCTCACCATGTATCCATGGGGATTTTCTTCCAAATGCATGACGAGGATCACAGGAAAGAAATTGCAGCAGCACACTATTGTTGTACGAATGCAATGGTGGGGTTTTTTTGTTTTTTTTTATTAATAAATTTATCTAAGTTCCAGTTGAACAGGTTTTCGTACCACAAGCATTCATATAGTCAAATAGTTGTTTTTGTGTCATTTTCATGAAAATCCCCAGGCCATTGGTACGAAGACTAGCAGACAGTTCATTCATCTTCTTGAGAACAATCATTTACTTTTCTAAAGCTGGTTTAATTTACAAAGCTCTTGCATTTGTGTGATGAGCAGCAGAGACGAGTGACGAGACAAGCCTTTACGTCAGATTACTTTCTCACAACATTTCTACAATAGTTGAAACAATTACTCATTCATTCACGCCTTGATCAATAATCCTGCTATACCTGCTACATCCAACTTCAGTAGATGAACAGGAAATCTAGTAAAACCAGCGTACATATCTCTGGATGGAGGAAGGATCTTTAAAAAAAAAAAAAAAAAAAACATTCTCAAAAAAGAAGCAGGTTTTTGTTTTGTTTTTTACCATATGGTCATTTTGTGTGTCATTCCCGACATAACAGTTTGTGGCTTACGACACAATCAGCTGAAAAGAGGCGAAGCTCTGGCCGACTCAAAGTGCACCCACTGGCAACCGCAAATACAGCAATTAGCCCGACCGCGAGAGGATGAAGCCTTTGAGGGGAGAAACCCATCCAGGAGAAAATCCTCCTTTTGAACAAGGGAGTCGAAGCATAGCCCAGCCTGAATGTAACTCCCGAGTAGAGCGGATGTAGCTGTAAAGTAAGCACGCCGCCGAGACAAAAAAAAAAACACACACACAGCATCTCTCTGTGTCTCCCGTTCCTTTCCAACAACCCTTGTCCTCTGTGTCACCCTACTACTTTGAGAAAGTGGGAGTGTTATTAAGGGTGGAATCTAATCCGTGTTGGCAGTTCATCAAAGCAGCCGCACCAGCCCGTGCTCCTGGCGGGCCGCGGAGGAAGAGGCACGGCGGCGACTGCTGATGTCTGTATGTCACACTTGGGTGTATGAAGTGCTCGACGAGTGCGAGACGGGCAAACGCTCCGTCCACCACGTCGATCATGTTCCGTGAGCCACCGTCACGGCGGAAATCAATTGGAATTGTGTCGCTGAACGAATGTCGTCGTCAAAACAGAAAAGCTGATTCCTGATAATATGCCACCCGATTATCTGCCTCCAGTTTTCAGAATTTCCCCCCCAGGGACTGTTCCTCTCTAGACGGAGACGAGTCAAACTTTAACCCCCCCCCCTCTGCTTTTGTCAATCAATAATCATTCATTTGCTGCAGCTGTTTTGAATGAAGGAATCATTATTAATCGTGTTGGATGGCGAGGCCACTATGAAGAGTCCCAGGAGGGGCAAAAACAATAAAACGACCCCCGAAGCTTCTGCCAGTGAAAGCAGATGGCATGAGTCTGACTCTAAGTGGAGCTGACGGCTCTCAGAAGTAAGGATTCCTTTTAAAGACGAGCGTGATTCAGCTGCGGGATGCGATACAGTTATGAAGTCAAATTAAACACGGAGAGCGGCGCAGCGGTTATCGTTGTTGCCTAAACAACATAAACACTCCGGCTCTCTGGCCTTTCCGCGTGGATCATGTGGATTTTTCGCGAGCTGCTCTGTATTAGTCCCACAATCCAAAGGCGTCTTCGTTTAATTTTGACGCGAACCAGCGTGAGTGTACGGGTAGGGCTTGAGTCTCTTGCTCTGTGCCAACAACCCTGAGTCGGCATCGATGAATGGATGAATCACCATGTTGTTGATAGGCTTTGCCTTATTCACAACAGTCGACATGTCTTTCGGGATCTCGGACTATTTCTTTGTGGATAACAGGGAATCATCTTGCTTGAAGCACAAACTGGAGAGTAAACAGAGCCGACAGGAGAGTCTCTGCAAACATGGGGCCCGATGGTGTAATAGAAAATTGGTTCAAATAACATTTATTGGGCAGTGGAGAGCAGCATTGTCACAGTTGGACTTCATTTTCTTTGAAAAGAAATTCAAATCTCAAAATGTAAAACAAACTATGTGCGTCTCTAAAATGGCTTAAATGCTCTTTAATGGCTTTGCATATCTTTTCTCAACAAACACATCCTCCCATGTGAATAATGACAGCAGGAATGGAGTTCTTGATATTTATTGGAAGAGTCATTGGAGAGAGCGGATGTTATTTAATGTATTCGGGAGAAGACTTGAAAAAGACAAAAAAAAGCTAAATTTTACTTTTACATTTGAATTGATAGGCATTCAGATGCACCATTTTTTTTTCTTTAATTCCTTCACTGGTTTGAGTTGGTCAAGTGACAAAATGACACACTTCTGACTTTTCTGGATACTTTCTTATTTTAACATTTGAGCATCTGTCCATTTTATAAACAAAAGGGGAATGTTTCATTATCCCATTACATGCACGCTTGTTCCAAAGATACTCCGTAATTCAAAAATCACTTTCTAAGTTTTGTCCTAACGTGACACCGCTTTGCACGTGGAGGATTTATACCCATGAATTAAACTCTGTGGGGCTTAATTAGTGTTTCGCTGCAGAGGAAAGAGAGCAGAGCAGGTCCTCTCCACCTTAAGCAGCAGATAGGAGTTTGCCATCTCCGCCACTGTGTAACACTGAGTGGCCACTTTATTACCACACATTCCTTCATCGAGTGCAATCTAATACACTGGGAACGGTAATAAGTCCTGCCTTTATGTAGCTTATCAAATTCAGGAGACACTCTTATCACAGAGCCCGCCGCAGGGTCACTTTGAACGGTGGCGAATTGGATCACAACATTTTAAATCACCGCCAATTGACAGTTTTGGATTGTAAAACATCTAACTCTACTCTTCGGTTTGTTTTTCTTTTCAATTAAGGCTACTTGTGCTATTATTTTTATAATTGGTTATACCTCCGCAGTGCACAGCACTGCAAGACACCGTCAAATTACCAAGTATATTTGATATTAAAGGGGTAATATTAATCAAAATTCACTTTCTAATGGTTTCCCAACAGTATTATGCATCCTCATACCCAAGAATGATGCCCCAGAAGTGAAAAGTCTGTCCTCTTTCTCTCTCCTGGGCTTATTTCAGGTTCTTTTTTTTTTAAAGTGTGTTGCTCCAACGAGCTAATCAGAAATCAACCCTATATAGTGTCATTCATCAGGGGTTTAGCCAATCCCTATCAAGGTAGGCCTTCCTACAATCAGGCAGCTCTGCTCTGGCACATGGCACCACGAGAGGAAGTACTTCCTCCTCTTCCCATACATAGGCATTTGTGGGCGGAGCCAGTCCAGCTCACACGGACACAGCAGATTCTGAATGCAGCTCCTATGACCAAATATTCAAATAGCTGAAAATTAAGGAAACCCTGGATTTGGGGCGTTAAACTTCGAATGCAGTGTTTTTGGACCAACAAAGCCCATGTGAACGTGATGAAAAGCTGGAGAATTTGACCCATTTAATCTAATTTGCAGGTGAATTAATCTCATCACACTCCTCTTGACATTACCGAAAGCCTAAACTCTCGCAAAGATATACAATTTCAAATATCAAGACAGATTTTACATGTCCTATGTTGCAAGTCTGCAATTTTTACAAGCAAATATTTTTTGTCATCTCACCTATTTTTGAATGATTGAACACGTGAATGGCCAACATACGTGAGCTGTTAAATAAATTGTAATGAATGGGCTGAATTGAGCAGATGCATATGGAGTAATGCACGATTATGCTTCTCCCTCTCTTGAAGATGCAACGTCGTCTCAATCAGAAGGCAATAATTGATCTCAGTGTCTCCGGTTATTTGAGGAAAGAGGGGGCCATGTTGTGGAAGCAGCTTTGTTCATTTAAGGTATGGCGGAGTATTTCAATATTTGTAAGAAGGCGTATGGCTAGAGTATCAGTGACATATAGAGTTGCAGTTTATGTAGGGTTTCCACAATATCAATTTAGAGACACAAATTTAGGGTTTTTGAACAAAAGCGCTCGGAGAAAACCCATGAAAATGGAACACACCAAGCCCTCAAACTGGGGTTTATTTTACAGCTCTAACCACTAGGCGATTTTCTTCAAGTAGCAGTTTTTCTACTATTCATATATCTTGAAATCCTGTGAACACGGTTTATATCAGTGGCTGCTGCACTACAAAGCCTTGAAAACACATTGTTTTAAACATACAATAGTTTTACTTCAACAATGTGTATTGATTACAGAGAGCAATTGAATCCTACCAAGACCAATAAGTCCAAAGGTTCAGTATCGTTCTGTACTGCAGCTGTATGAATGTATTTACTCGTATTTCAACCTATCAGGCCTCTTATTTGTCACTCATTTTCGGAACAAATTCCAATTCTAGACTAACTGAGCAGCACCAATGTACGATAATGACGTCGATCAGTCTATCAGTCTATCAGCAGTAAAAATAATTCTACTCTGTCCACATTGGATTTGTTCAACTACAAGTAAAATGGTCTTTTTATTTTTTATTCTTTTTTGGTGTCTGGCCACCAACAGGCTTACATTAAGACCTGCAGGATAGCTCGTGGTGCACACATGACGCAACCCGCATCTTCTGTGCCATATGTTCAGTGGAGGAATAAAGCAAACTTGCACAGTATTCCCCCTTGTTTTCCTGCAAGTGAGACCCAGACGTGGCCAGTAGGGTCTGTGGTAACGGTGACGGTGGGAACTGGACACCTTGCGGGCAGAAACCAGAGCAGGTCACAGTACACCGTGATAAAATTCCCGAATCCACACGCCAACTTTCCCTTTGGCTCCTCCACTTTTCCACTCCTCTGCCTCTCCCTCTCCTCTGCTTTCATTTCCCTCTCCTTCCCTTGATATCCGATCCAGCGGAGACACTCGGGTTACAGTTTTTACAGCTTAGCCAGCCCGAGCACTGTATACATTCCTTTCTCCCCTGTTTCTTAACCCCACTCTCCACAGCCGTCTCCGATCCTCCCTCCCTCCTTCCATCCCTCCGTCGTGCCCACTCCTCCTTCTCCTCCTTGATTACTCACCGGAGCTTATTTTACAGAAGCGCACATTAAGCGAGCCAGAAGAAGGAAACAGTGTCAGACTGTTTGAGGGTTCTTTTTTTTTTTTTCAGAGGAGTATGATCCTTCACAAGGGCACATTGTGTGGTGTTTTGAATGTGTGTTTGTATGTGTGTGGATGTGTGTGTGTGTGTGTGTTTTCCACCCAGTTTTGACCAAACATATTGAAGACCTGTTGTTTTAACAGTTTCACACGAAACCGAAATCGATGTCGCGAACCTTATTGCAAATATTTCATACTCTTTATATTTTTTAATTCCTGTGACTTCTCTATTCTATAATTGTTTAGAGCAAGGATTTTGTTTTTTGTTTGTGCATATTTGCCATGTGTAAAGTTGCCATTAATGCGTTTTACATTTGCTGTCAATATTGACACAACATTCCTTTGTTACTCTTCATCACTGTCAATATTGTAGTACAGTCGTATTTCATTTCAGTTTTCCTGAAGCACATTTATAAATCGTCACTGTTCTTGCACTGCATTCATATTTTTTCTGTTTTGCTTTTCATAGACATTGAGCATCCTGTATTGTTAAACGTAGCCCAGCCTGGCACGCAGACTTCTTTCAGGATTGCCTTTTCTCAAATGACAGCTGGTTTATGTGAGCATGGACGGACTGAGGAGGAGAATCATGAGCTCTACTGAAGGCTGGAGCTTAGTCTTACAACTCCAATAAGTCAGACAGATAGATAGCCAGACCGGGGAGCTTTATGGGTAATCTTGGGGTCAGGGAATGTCTTCACGCTGCATTTTTTCCCCTCTCTATTCACTTGTGAGAAGAAGTGATTGATTTAAAATACACATTTTAGGATTGGATTTGTTGAAAGTGCAATGGTAATAAATCAAATTGCTAAAACGTGGATGACGTGTGTGTACACTCAGTGGGTGAACCGAATTACCCGCAATATTGTAATAATCAGTATTCTTAGTACTTTTAGCAATATCTAATAAAAGTAGAGCTCCTGACCGTCAGCCCTCCTCTGTCTCAGATTTTATCGAGGTTCTGATTGCTGCATTTGAACCGTCTTCCGCCTGACAGTGCTCACATAAACACACTGCATGTTCACCAGGCACATTGTGACCGACAGTCATGTCAAACACCAACAAATGCTGATTTATCGTAAATTCACCCTTTGGAGCAGTGCCGACTTCATCTGCATAACACAGAGCGTCTCGGGAAGTTAGAATATATTCAGGTTATACGAGTCATAAATTAAAGCTGTTCTATTTAATCACTGTAATCATTTTGGGATGTTTGGGTTTGAAGTGCATTCGTGGAAACATTTTTGACTTGCCGAGTGTTTAAAGAGGGATAGACATGTTTGTGAGTAATGGAAACTGTTCCACTCAATCCTACATTACAGGTACAATGCAGATGCATGGCCATTAAAAAAAAACCTGTATTTTTAAAAATAATTAGATTTGATGATTTTCTTTTTTTTTTTTTTTTTTTTAATTCTGGTCCATCACTATTAAGATCAAAATTAAATTTAAGCTTCAAACAATTTGTTGATGTTATGAAAGCTATAATAACTAACAAAACCATTTGCTTTTTAATGATGGTGTTCTCTTTGTATATGTACCTGTATGCAATACTTTTGTTCCAACTGTTCAAAAACGACAACAAAACATGAGCAAACAATCGGTTCACACACTTTCCCCCTTCTGATTTCAGTAACATAACCACTCATAACAACATAACTGTATAACACCACTTTGCAGCACATCAGGTTGCTGTGAGTCACTCAACCTTTCAGTCTGTCTTCATTCCATTAAAAGAAAAAAAAAGCAGCAGGTCGCTGGACTCAACGATAACTAGCAGGTGAAAGTGACAGCGACTCACTACCGCCACCCAGAGCTCAAAGTGGCACAGCTGGAATCTTATACGTCGTACCTTTAAGAGTCTGAAAACCATTCTGCAAAATGAGCAAGGATTTGTCTGTTATTTCACTGCAACCACGCTGTCGACTCCACATAACTTTCCTCGGTATTGACACGACATTGAAGGAGTGACAGCGGATTCTTTCCTCCTCCTGTATCTGCTTTGCTTAGATGTCGCCACATCAAATAATGTGAATCCACAGAAGAAGAAGAAGAAGAAGAAAACTCCTAATTGCAAGGATGACAAATGAAGCTGCTTGCATCAAATGAGATGTTTAAGTCATCGCTCTGAAATACATTACAAGAGATGTCATTTCTCTGAATCTTGAATGATGTTCACGCGTCACCAAATCCGTCAACTGAGAGCAGGAACAGACACAGACCTGCGAATAAAACATCATTTCTGACTGATGACTGGCATCTTATAATTACACAGCCGATGTGACAAAATATCAGTGGAGGCACCAAGTGTAATTTGTCCATTTCTTTTTGTTTTTAATTTATTATTCCCTTGCTGTTTGCAGACTAATTCCTGCTACACTGACAGAAGTGACAAACCTGTGCTCGGTGGTAAAAGAGAAAGAAAGAGAGAGAAAAAAAACCCTGACAAGATGACACTTCTTTGTGCCCATAAAATTCTTGTTGCTGCTGCTTGCTGGTAAAGATTTCATCCATTTTAAAAGCTCCACCGGGAATCAAGCTTTATCCGTGATAGGGAATAAGGACATTTCTCAATGGAGGAGACCCTACCCTGACACATTCTCTCATCCCCTCATCACCAGCCCATGGCGGCATCCCACCCTTCTGTCATCAGGACCGGAGAGCTGGAGCTGGCTGATGGGTTCACTTATGATTCCCCCCAAAAATTATTCTGCACGCATCTTGAGAATGTAGTTCAACTCGCTGTTAGTGCATGAACGCACCTTCCCCTGGACCTCGAAGAAAGGATGGAATGTGTATGAAAGCGTGTGAAACAAATTGCGCAAATATTATTAGAGAAAATCGGTTTTCTTGGAGCATACTGTCACCACGTTTGTCTCTTTTTTTTTTTGTACAGTAACGGAGGGGGTGAACAGCGGTGGCACGTTTACGCGGCTGGGTGTACACACAAAAAGGCTTTATTCCAGGGTTGTTTCAGGACTCGCTCTAAAAAAGAAAAAAAAACACAAATTCCGCAGTTCTTTTCCGTGCGATCACTCGCACATCCATCGCTGAAAAGCACAATAAGGAATAAAACCCTGGCTGCCTCTACATCTCCCTCCTAATGTGTACAAACAATACAGAGACGTAGACAAAGCGGACGCACAGCCTTCCCTCGTGTATACGCGCGCGCGCGCGCACACACACACAGGGGCACTTTCTTGCTCCACCGTGAGCTCAAATAACACAATGTGCACCGAGCATCAGCAGAAAGAAAACACACACACACACGCGCACACACACACACGCGCGCGCACACACACGCACGCACAAGGAACGACGTGTGGATGAATGGAAGAGAGCAGGACCGCGGTAAAAGGCCGGGAGACAAGGTGCTTCGCTCAGGGAGGGTGCGTAAAGCTCGCAGAGGCACATCTGGATCGCACGCCTCTGGGCAGCTGGTCAACACGCACAGAAAACATTTCGTGTGAAGACACGAGGAAAAAAAAAAAAAAAAAGACCCCACAAAATCACCACGATCCACGCGAGTGCCCCCCCCCCCACCACCACCACTGATTTCTCCTTAATGATGCACACTGGATGCCCTCCCTTTGCGCCGTAGCGTACTAGTATTAATAGTAATAGTAAGAGCGCTGTTGACGCCTTCACTGACGCACTGGATTTTCCATTAACTCCGGAGCAAGCAGCGAAATGCAGGGCGCGCGCACATACACACACGCGCAAACGGCCAGAATTATGACACGAAGCGGGCAGCATTCCTCTGTTATCCCAAACTTAATAGTAACGAGAGTCAGTGGTCGGCTGCTGCATCCATTGTGCGCGTCTGCGCCGCGGAGGCTCGGCGGCCGGCGCGGATCCCAAAATACAACTTGAATATTTTTTTAAGGCAGTTAAAAAAAAATTACAAAAAATTGAGAAATATAAATCAAAGTTTTGACCACCGTTGCAGCGGAGACGCTCGCCTGTATCCACCGAGGACAACACATGCACGCTCCCCTCGCAGCCACTCCACGCGTAATGACATGCAGCTGGGCACAGAGCCCCTCTGTTGTTTGTTTGTTTGGTTTTTTTTGTTTTTTGTTTTTACCTTCATCTCTTCATTTATCTCCCTTTTCACCGGGTGAGCTGGCTTTCGGCTTCTCTTATTTTCCGGAGGTCTGCCTTCTTTTTCCATCTCTGCCATGTTTTCTCTGTGATACTTCTGTCAATATTTGCGGTGAGGAGGGTGAGAGGAGGACGAGGGGGGTGTGAGAGAGAGAGGGAGAGAGAGAGAAGGAGAGAGAGGGACAGCGAGCGAGAGAGAGAAAGAGAGGGGCAGAGGCAGCTGTTTACAGTCGCCAGACGGCGGACGTCTTGCAGCTTTGCAGCGGGCCGTGTGACGCTGGCGATGCCGCCGAGGGCTCGCGGTGCCCGGCCGAGCAGTCAGCCATCTTCCCCTACGCACACGTATCCTCCGCGGTCCGTGCGCCAGTGGTGAGCCGCCTCTGTGAGTCAAAGGAGAGGTTGAGTGAGGGGAAAAACGAGACAGGGGGAGGGGCGTCCGCTGAAACATTATATGACGCGTTGACGATCGGAGGAAGGCTATTTCTTCTCGCGTTTTCACCCCCTCCCCTCTTCCTCCTCCTCCTCCTCCTCCTCCTCTTCCTCCTCCTCCAGCGGAGCGCAATCAGGAGCGGTCACATCCACTTAGCGCGCGCCGCGCTCGCGGCGACAGGCTGCAGGCAGCAAACAGGTGCCCGCCCGCCGCACCATCCAGCCTCCTGCTCCGGGCTGCTGCAGTCACACTCAAATACACTCACTCTTCTTTCTTGTGTTTCATCACGCAATCAAATATATAAAAAAAACAAAAAAAAACAACAACAACAACACTAACTGAAAAGTTTCTGGGTGTTTGGGCATCGTGTGCGCAAAACCTTCTGCTGTGGGGTCATTCTCATAGTCTAAATCCCCAGTGTGACATAATCTGGTTTCACTGGTTTCATATAATCCAGCTGTAATTGCAAAGAGGTTACATGTTGGTTGTTGATCAGACTGTTTGAGGTGAAAGGGAAGTTGTGAATCAAATGAATAGTCTGAATATTGCATGTCCGTGTGGAGACATTGGTTTGAACTTGCAATTAGAATTGGATTGTTCATTTGTTACTCATTCTGCGTGATATGGATACTTCCCATCTCTCTCTCTCTCTCACTCACTCCTCACACCTCTCTCACCCTCATACTGGCATTCTCATTTTCTGTGTGGTAACTTCTTCTTGGCTATTTTCCATGTTTGCCATGGAGCCAATGAAATCCAGCCAACAAAAAACTTGGGTACAGCAAAAAGTTCTGTCTCATACACCTTCTATATCACTTCATCCAGTTCAGGGTGGCGAGGCGCTTGGAGTTAATCCAAGCAGGGTACACCTGGACAGGTTGGCAATCCATCACAGGACAAGAGATCCGTCAAACACCCTCTTTCTTGTTCACAGGCAATTTATAGTCAATTATTTACCTCAAAGGCACGTTTTTGTAATGTGGGTAATGGACAACCCAAAGTAAATCTGTAATATATTAACATAGGTTGACCTTATTTTTGATATCCCAAGCCCGGCCTCGAGATATTTTAATGATCCTTGAAGTTTACTCAAAGACGCCTTGGGAATTTAACATTTAACATCAAGTATGCCTCCTTCATAAAATAATTAAATTGTATAGCAAAATAGTAGGTTAACTCTGAAGAGGCAAACACAGACAGGCTTCTAAGTCAGTCAACTTGCTTTTCCTTGCTTAAAATAGTGTCTCTTTGAGAGTCAGCGGTACGAAAATAACCTGAAAACAAATCAGGAATAAAATAATGGTATAAACAATACCTGTTCTGTGTAGATCATCAAAATACAACAATACAAAATAATTGCACTCTTTGTCTCACGAGACAAATAAACATGTAAAAAATTAAGTGATGTTCAGATAAATCCTGAGGTTTGTCCCTTATACAACAAAGTATTGTAGTATTCTGCAGTTTAATATATGCTAAAAAAAAATAAAAAATAAACGTGGATATTTTCATAAATGTATGAAAAAGAAAACAAACAAAAAAGAATAAGGATACAGACAGGCTGCATTTACTATGGGATAGAAGGTGGATGGATGCTCTGATCAAAAGCCTTCACAGCTTGACATGCTTTAGAAATGATGCAGCATTTTAAACTTTTAACTATAATGTCACTACGGTGAAATGAGATCTTGGTAATGAATTGAGGATTGTGCTTGTGTCTGTCAGTAGGGCGTGAAATGATTTGTTCTGTCCTGCCAAAGAGGAGTTAACTGATGAAGTTACTTCTTCTCAGCAGTTAAAATAAAATCATATCGTGCAGGACAAACTTCATGTATCAGTTTAGGTTTTTTTATTAAAAAAATAAATAATCTGACAATGAAATAAATAAATCCAGCCAAAAGATTCAAGCAACTACAAGTGTAAGAACAAGCACTCTGTGCCAAGGGTGGGTTAGAATTACCCCCAGAGGGTACCACCCTAGCAACAGGGAGTTGTCCCCCTTAAGGCGAGAAAGGATGCGTTCTATTTTCTGAGAGCATGTCTTGACAGTGGTGATCTCATGTGAGAGGAAAACTGAGAGAGTAAGATCTCTTTGTGGAGATTGCACCATTGTGAATACATTTAAGTTTCCATTCAAAACTTCGGGGTGCTTTTTTTTGGGGGGTGCTAAACAGTGAACCCATAGTGCTTTAGGAGGGAGGGGAAAAAAAACATTGTCCATAATCCATATTGTTCAGTAAATATCACTGACATACAGAAGACATAAGATAGAAACAGTCAGTGAGGAACTGCCTTCATGTTTTAAGACTGGTATCCTCGACCCTTGTTATCGGTGGTCCAGTCCGCCTGTACACGACTTTAAGCATCGATAAACAACTTGTTTCCATGGGGTGTGTGTGTGTGTGTGTGTGTGTGTGTGTGTGTGTGTGTGTGTGTGTGTGTGTGTGTGTGTGTGTGTGTGTGTGTGTGGACGCGAATGGGAGAATATGATTTATGTGATAAATTTGAGACTGCTGAAAAGCGGCGAGAACATGGAGGTGCACTCCTCCTGCCATCCTTCGCACTATTTAGAGAGCCTTCCTCGTCCCAGCTGTTCAATCAAGTCTCTCCATCTCAACAACATGCATACCAACTGGTTGTATGAATTTAATATGCCGCCTGATCAAACTTCCCCGGATTTTGTCCAATGAATAAATTGGCGAGGAGAGGATGCTCCAACAGGCCTGTACTTCCATGTTCTTCACAGTTTCAAAATGACAGCACTCCCCCCCTCCCCCCTACAGTATTTCAGTTAACTCCTGTTTAAAAGGAGTAACTCTAGTCCTGCTTCTGGAAACATGGACAATATATCTACATCACAGACATTCTCCAATACATGTACTGATAACCCATCTTTTATAGCATCAGTTCAAAAAGTGGGGAGGCCTTCAAAATAAACAAAAACTATTTTATAATGTGCAGGGGGAAAAAAACATCACAATAATGGATAACAATTAGAAATCAAGGTGAAATAAATAAACAAAGTAACATTTTTTTTTAAAGAAATATATAAAAAAAAGACATATCACGTGTTAAATTTGACAAATAAGATAACAGTTTAAGACAGTGGTAATAAACAATGAGTGCCTCGCACACTGCTGACAGCTCAACATGGCTTTATGTGCATGTTTTAAATCAACCTGACTGACGGAGACTAACTCAAGATATCTTCATAAGCAACTCCATATCTTTATTTGCAGGTATTGAAAAGATAACCCCAATTACACTTCAGTACATATTTGCTGGAGCGTATAAGTTACTGGACACAAAAAGCGTTGGTTTTAATTGAAACGTTTCTTCCACTGAGTATTATTGTTGTTTTCTCAAGGCCACCGGTACCTTTGTAGAGATTAGCGTGAGATGAGAGTCACTAACAAGCTGCTGCCCTCAGTTGGTGCTTCTTCTCCTGCATGACTTGTTTATCTGTAGACGGCAATAAATAATCCCATTAGGACATTTTGAGTTTTCATTGACATTCTGGCACAGTGGAGTAGTGGTAAACACTCCCATATCATTAGTTTGCGTTTGAGTTTTTCGGCCTTTCTGTGTCGAGTCTGCATGTTCTACCTGTGCTTTGCTGGGCGTTTTTTTGTTTTTTTTTCCATTTTACCGGGTCTCCTCCCATGTCTGTGCTGCAGTCGTGTTAATGTGAGTCGTTTTCTATTTTCAATAGCTCTGATTTGTGCAGAATTAAACACCAGAATATAGTTTTCACTTGAAGTGACACATTTTCCAGATTCCAATATTCACATTGTCTGTTCATTCATAATCTATATCGCCACAAATTCACCCCCCCCCCCCTTTTGTTTATTTATTTATTTATTTTTGTTCTCATTGTTTTTTGCAAAGCTCATTAAAATGTCGAGATGACACGCTGCGCTGATGTGACAGCGTCACAGCAAGCTGTTTTAGAGTCGATTTGCTCTCGCGCCATCTCCCTCACACGGAGCGCATCCGCAGCTTTTTAATAGCTGATGTCGAGCATGAATTTTACCTGTTTCTGCCGTGAGCTACACAGCAGCCCTCTGACTTTAAAAGGGGAATCGCAATGAGGGAAGCCGCTGAGAGTGCCGGGCGAGGCCGCCTGTGGCACGGCGACACCCATTTGAGCCAGAAAATCGTCGGGAACAAGGAGCCGTGAACCGTGACGCAGGGGTCAGGCGAGGATGGCTTGTGCATTGCAGCGTCGCGCCCGAACAAACCAGCAGCACACCTGCATCACAACATCCCTTCTTTAATCTAACCCTCCATCTGCAGCACTTCGGCCCAGTGTAATTTAAGCAGGCCACCTTGTTCTGCCGTTAAACTGTCCAGCAAAAAAAAAAAAGTTGTTTTGCTTCCAAGTTGCAGGTTTCCTGCAGGATAAATGTGAATATCTACCATCTTTGTGCTGCGAGTCTGTTCTGTAACCGAAGATTCAGCTCGGTGTTGTGTAAGTTGTCCTTGACAGACTTTATCTCCACTCCAGCAATAAGCAGAAGGGAAAGGATTCAATGAAAGCATTGTCGCTGCGAGGGCATTACCCTGTCACCATGTGGAACCGTTCTATTGTCACAATGATCGTGTTCCACCAATGAAAACATATAATTATAAATGTAATGACTTCTTTACTTAGTGTTTTTTTTTTCTTCTTTTTGTTAATCTGAATTTCAAAAGATTTTGACCTCCACTTCGGGGCATGGAACTGAAATGAATGGCTTCATTATGAGTTATTAACAAAAACCCAAGATGACATATGTTGGGGTTTTTTTTTTTTTCTTTTTTGCTGTAAAAGAGCCTTGGGATGACGACGTTCCATAAACGTTTTGTGGCCATCAGCTGAAAAGCCACGGACTTGTGTTTTGATGATTAATTGTACTCTGACTAATCCCTTTCTCATTAAAATACTTTGGATTTTTGCAATCTGTTACATATTTGGTTTACATCTTTTTACATGAATAGAAATCTTCTGGAAAGTGTAGCACTGACCAATATCATACACGTGTGATCAATTATATTTTACAAATATAAAGTTTTACGAGGTTTCTTTAAAAGATCATCGAGAGACAGTCCAGAGCTATCTTACAATATAATGTGCTATTTGCAACAAATTACCTTAAATATAAAATATGATCAGATCCAATTTTTAAAAAAAAAGGTTTCCCTCTTGAAATATAAAACTCTTGTAATATTAACTTTTAATCAATGTGGTGCTTTTAATTTGCAAAATTCCCTTTTTTTGCGGGGTGGGGGGGGGGGGGGGGGGTTACAACAGATCACAGCAGATAAACTAGTCAAGACTTTTATCTCAAAGGCTCCATGCTTTTGTATGGAACAAATCAGAGATCACAAATGGAGTCAAAAACTATTAGGAACCACTTCAACACAGCATCAAGTGCAATGCTTGGATCACTTTTTGTTGGAAAATGCAATCAAATCTTAACTTAACATAACTTATACAGCAGTGCTGCCTCAGAAGTAAACAATTCCCGTATTTCTTGGTGTGTATAGCTCATTCTGATTTTGGTCATGTATCAATAAGTTGTAGGAAAACAAACTGCTTGTCGGGTGCGGATGCTAGCATTCACACTTCCACAAATGAATGGCATTAATGCAAATACGCCACAGTTTATTTTAAAAGGATAAATCTAACAAACAGGATCATGCCTTTAGGTAATATCCATTTTAATTGGTGATTTAAACTAATTAAAACTTATTTTTTGCTTTTAATTTGGTGAAGAACTGACAAGTTAAATAAATGAAATAGAAAATACAAAATGCTAGTAGCTGACTCAGACTTCAAAAATGTACTACCTTTGTTCTTGCGTTTTCTATATTTGATCATTAGTTTTTTATAAATAATAATATATTAAATAGCTACACTTGCAGAAAGCAATAATCTGTCAATGTTAGATTATTATATTTTTTTGCCCAAGTTGAAGATGCTGCTAACCTGGTAAAGAATGTTATCCAACGATAAAAACGGAATCAAATTCTTCACATTTGATTCAGTTTAAAAAACAAAACAAAACACCCCTCTCAAAGTGAAACTTTTGGTGGCGTGAACTGTCAGGCTTTAGAATAGAGCCTTAGTTAAAGGTCAAAGAGTGGAGAGAATTACATTTTTGAGCTGGCTTCCTCTTAAAAGATTAGCCATTAATGTACCAATACATCTCCTTTTGAAATGGTAAAGCAAATGTTATAAAATGTAAAACACTACACCGTACATGAGTGAATTACTGATTTTAAAAAATCCTGCGGGAGTTTGACCGGAAGCGGAGATGCGGAAGTGCCCCCATAAATGGACATCGCGGCAGCCGACGTCACAACGTCAGCTGACGCGCCGCGTGACGTCTGGAAAGATGGCGACTCCCTGTAGCAGGTCGTGTGTTGTGAAACATTGCAGGTTATTCAAACTCAACCATACATGTTGACTACTCATAAAGTTAGACGGAAATCGCGATCGGCTGCGGCCGCTGTAGTGAACTCCTCCGAGCGTCAGCGGTTATTTAAATGAAACTATGGTGGGACTGTAAACTAGTGTTTTGAAAAAAACAACCAAAAAAGTACCAGAACGCAACGCACTGACTGAGAGAGAGAGAACATGTTCCCCGCTACGTGGTCGCGGCTGTCCCGCTTGGCTTCGTCCAGCCGAGGACGCAGGACTCTCAGTCTCTTCTCCAGCTCCGGCTCGTCCAACTGGAGCAAAGTTGTGTCCGACGCGGAGAAGATCGTCGGGTATCCGACCTCCTTCATGAGCCTCCGCTGCCTGCTCAGCGACGAGCTCAGTAACGTCGCCATGCACGTCAGGAAGCTGGTGGGGACGCAGCACCCGTTACTCAACACGGCAAGGTAACGAGATGCTTAAATGCCATGGTCATATCTTCACGGTGTTATTGTTCCACCGTCGCCACAGTGTGGAGGTGGGCTGGATGACAGACTCACTCTTCGATTTGGGCTGAGGTTACAGCAGTGAGTGGGAGGAAGATGCTCTAAAATCTGCAAGTTATCAGTTCTTCACATTGGTAGACAAATCATAATGACGAGATGGTACTTACAGTGGCACTTGCTTGTTGTGATCAGTTAGTTCAGGAGTTGTTTGCTCCTCCAATCAAGACAATAAAAGTGATTAACTAATAATACTGCTTGCCTGACTTGGTAGCTGTTTAACCGTTTTCATCCCCAACAGAAATGAGGTATGACTGTGCTGAAAGTTACAGATTCCACGAAAGTGAAGTTTCAGCAGAAATTAAATTATTCGTCCTGTGTAATAGTTTTTGACATTATGGTCCCACAGTGAAAAGTCTGTGGTTCAATGTCTTTGACATGTGGATTTTCCATGTTTTCCATGTGTACCGGAGTGCTTTTTTTTTTCTCTTGGTGCTCTGACTGCCATCAATGTCAATTGGTGACTCAAAAATGCAGTGTGCTTGTTTGTAACTCTGTCTTCCTGTGTTGGTCCTGTGATGATATCCAGCATTCACAGTCTATTGACTTCAATAGACTCCGGCTCCTTGCGACCCCTGTGTGAATGACACCGATTCAGAGCATAGATGGATAGTATGGCTCTGGTGGCTTCCTTCAATGTATAGTCAAGGATTTGCTCCAAGATGACCTCCAGATACACTCAAGTCAATTGTGTTTGACAGCATATTTGCATTGTGTCCATCTCGACAACAACACAATTGAACTTGACGTATTCCTAGTATCTCCTTTCTTACCTCCATCCCAACAGGCCAGACAGCGATTGATCACAATCAATAGATATTTGTATTGTTTTCTACAGGCAAGCAACAGCCACTGCGATAGGAATCTATACACACGATATACACTCAGCAGCTACTTTTGGAATTTGGGCATTTTAAGTATAATATGACATCTTCAATTCTCTCTATCATAAACTCTTTCTTCACTATTGTCACAGTGTCCTGCTATCGATCATTGAAGGCTCCAATTATTTTCAAATATTGTTTGTAGTGGTGTTGAGCTGGACAGCATTTCTATTAAAAAGGGGTTTTGATTTGTTGGTTCAGTTTTGTCAGTTTCGATAACTTGATTTTGGCTGCATTTCTTCTGATGGGCATTTTGAAACAACACTATGCCTGACAAAGAAAACATAAAAACCCACAAATGCTCCCTACTGGATTTATGAAGCTGAAATATAAATATAATTTTTTTTAATACATATATATAAATGCGTTGTAACAGGCTACAAACGCACCTGAAGTGCCTCGTGCTGCCACTTCTTCATGAAACTGCTCACCTTTGTCTGGAGCTCTGAAGCCCTGCGGCTGCTACATGTGGCAGTGAGATGTTAAGAACTGAGTCCCATAATGAAATTACTGCCGCAGAATTAATTGCTGAAGTATTATGAGCTTATTACTCAGGGCTGCTAGCAAATGAACTATTGCCATTAACGGTTGATGAAGCCGTTTTCTCAAATATTCCTGTTTATTGGAAAAGTGGTGTTGAAAGCTGTCCAACTGTGAATTACATTAAAGGAGCCTTTACTCCTATAGTCCTGACAGCAAAAATAAGCTTTTTTTGACCCTCTACAAAGAGTTGTTGGTGTGCCTCTCATAAGTTTAATGAAACTTCAGTCGGCATGACCAGATGAGTAGAGGGAGCAGGGCAACTGTAACAGGTTGCACACGCACGGCTGGTTGCCTGACAAGCACACCTTGACTGACGCGGTGGAGAAGTCATGATTCAGACTGTGCGAACGTGGCTAAATATTAACATCCAAGAGCATTTCCGCATCCAATCCCACTTGTCATGAAAGTTCCGTTTCACAGGATGAAAACCGAGTCACAAGTCTGCTTCACCCTCTGACCACAGATGTGTAGCAAGAAGTCGTGAAAGACCAAATGTGATTCCGTCACATCGCAGGCGCGATCTGAGCTTCTCTTGTGTTTTATCAAAGGAAATCAGCGACTTGGAGCACCAAGGAAAGGGAGTGAGCAGAGAGAGTCCTCGAACTCTATCCAGCCGTACGGACGGGTGTGTTGGAAACAAGAGCCCAAGGGTGTAATAACCTATACACCTAAATCTGATATGACAATCCATTTGGGTGTTGTAGCAGCAGGGGGGGGCAGAGGGGAGGGGTGCAGCAGACCTCTTGACAGTCTGACTCCTCACTGTCAGCTTGGGTTGGCTGGTTCGTATTTCCCACTGTGTCTCGGCATTAGACGCGCGGCAGATAAAAATATCCACAATAGCAGACAGGCAGACCCTCGTGGAGTTGGGTTTCGGTTTTTCCTTTCCTTTCATTCTCAAAAACTGCAGCTCAGCTAACTTTGCCCCAAAGTGTGGAGTTACAGCGTGGGGGGGGGGGGGGGGGGGGGGACTGCGGCCCGAGAGAAGAAACTTTACTTGCTTTAAGGACAGTCCTTGAGAGTTGGACTTGGACTTGAATTCCCTTCTGCTGGTTTCTGTTTCTTTTTCTCACCTTCCTCCTGCAGGCTCGCAGATGCTCTTGAAGCGTCTTGATCAGTAGTGTGATCATCACCAAGAAGGTTACAGCAGTTAATCACATTTTGGTATTATTGTACAGCGATTTTAGAAAATTAGTCATCGTTTACAGTCTACAATCTTCAAATGTATACACAACAACACATTTCAGGGTACGTCTTTCTATTTAAAACCCTTGATATGTTTGTCTTTGAAACACCTGAGGTGCAATTTGCTAAGAAGCATGCAGAGTTCTCTCCCCATCTCTCCCTTCTGCTGATTGATTTTGACAGCATTTCGATGTAAATCGGCCTCCTCCCCTCTGCATCATGAGCAAAGTTGCATCACCAGCAGAACCCGACGGAAAAAAAAGTCAAATAAATGTGTTTTTGAATATCAGTAAAGCAGAAGTGTCGCCTCCCACTCATTGAGAATAAAACTCACAAGTAACTCTGAACTCACACTTTTTGTCTCATCAGTTTATTTTGGTCTTTTCACAAACGCTATCAATTTTGGATAAGTTCTAGGCAAAACATGACTTTTTTTTAAGGTGTGATTTTGGCGATTCCAATTCAATTTTCGATTCTGCTTCACGATTCGGGTATTCATCGGTTCTCTTATTGAGCCTCATTTGGAAATTACACTAAAGTATTAACAGCGGAGGACGCGCTAATGTTGCCGATCGAAAACCTGGCATTCATTCAAAGTTATCGCCGGCTGTGCGTGCATGTTTCCACATATTGGTAGATTTCCTCCCTTTGAAATATTGCATTTGCAAGTATTGCAAGTTATTCATTCTCTCACGTGAAATGTAAAATTTTTGAACATTGCATAACTTTGTGTCCACTATCCAGTGTGTGTGTTGACGTCATTCGCGGCCACTGGAGTTAATAAGGGAATCATTTGCAAAAATTGGCAAATGATTCCAAGGAACTGAAACACTGGGAACCGGTTCTCGTTTCCCAACCGTAGTTGTAAATCTCCGCGACCGGCTCGTCTTTGACAGCAATGTGTGGTTCACTGGTTAGTTATCTTCTCTCACAGTGGGACAGTCGCAGGAGCCAATCCAGGTTTGGCCTTTTTGTGTATAGATTTTGAATGTGACTCAGTTTAATTGGTGAAGGACGTGTAGGAAGTCCAGTTTCAGATGCATACAAAGGCCAACATAGGCCAGTATAGTAATCCTTAAATATGTAAAAGAAACTGTGGCAGAGAGGTGATTAAGCCCCCTGGTAGGATTCAGGTGTGCCGAGGAGCTGCCAGATACACCGGCGTGACGGGTGGGAGAAGACACGGAGCGCCTGAAAGAGGCGGTGGTGTCCAGAGAGTTTTGATTGTTGATTTACTGCCACACGCTCGGGTTCCCCCACAGAGACAGACGTTCCAACGTCCATACTTTTATTAAGGTAAATCAACAAACAAAACTTACACGCCAGACACCGCTGCCTCTTTTCAGGCTCTCCCGTGGTCGCTGTGTCTTCTCCCGCCCATTACACCTGTGTGTCTGGCAGCTCCTCCTGTGTGGCAGGGAGGCGAGGCAGCACACCTGAATCCTCTCAGGGGGCTTCATCGCCTCTCTTGCCACAGAAACAAATAAAAAAAAAATGCTCTCGGAGACACAAACTGCTCCCAAAATTGACAGAAGCACCTTTGCTTGGGAAGATATTGGTGACTTCTGTGCTCGAAATGGACAAAACGGGGCGTCGTTTGGAATTAAAGGGTTAATGTTTCGAATAACTATGACAAGGTTAAATTTCAGCAGAAGAAATTGAGTATCGAATGTCGTTACTCGTAATAGAAATCGGATCTCTGGATCTTTAAAGCCAGACACGTATTTTTATCAGACCTTTTGGAAACGTGAGAATGCGTCCCTGGAAGTCAGACTGAAGCTGTTGTCGGGTATCCTACTGCTATTGTGGCTGTAATCGGTGACAGTATCTCCCGTACCCAGCAGAGGCATATGCAATGCTTCGAGTACCAACGTACTGGACACTCTCCCCTCATTCATTCATTCATTCATTCATTCATTCATTCATTTTGGTGGGAGGAAAAAAAAAGCAGGCGAAAGGATCGCTGCCACACAAGAGGAAGAGGTCATACATTAGCATCCCTTCATTCCAGCTCCTGAAAATACTCCCCAAAGTTCCTGAATTCCTGCACCGCAATTGCAGAGCAGAAGGCGTGGTGACCTGTTCGCAACCCTTTAAAATGACGGCACTTCGTCTCTCCCTCTCTCGCTCTCTCTCGCTCTGTCTCACCATCTCTCTCTTTTTCCCCACATCATCTTTTCGCCCCCACCCCTCTGCAGGAGGGCGGTCGTGATTGATTGATGTGTGCCGGTGTGGCTAGTGACATAAATATTAATCATCTGCCACCCTCAGGCCACTGGCTTCTACCTGGACTCCCCAAGTGAAGAGCAGCTTCATCATTTTCTCCCCTCAATTGTGTGTGTGTGTGTGGTTTTTTTTTTTTTTTTTTTGGCCATTGGAGCAGAGGGCTGCACCGCTGCATTTCACCGGCATGCCAACTGTTTTTCAAACTGAGTAAAAAATTTAGAGTGACCATAAATAAAAGCGCCACCAGCCATAATGAAAGACAGCCCCGCATAAAGTCAGCTGTGTCGTAAATTTGTGGAAATGGGTTGCGAGGTGTTTTATGTGATAACTTTTAGCTTTTTTGGGGGTTGGGGGGGGGGGGGGGGTAGGTGGAACAAAGCTTCAGGTTTTTTTTGGGGAGGGGTATGCCCCCCCCCCCCCCCCCCCCCTCCATCGTTTCTCTTGTGTATTTCTTCAGTCATTTTTCCTCTATCTGGCCTGCGTTCCCTTCATCTCTTCCCCCGTCCCCTCCCTCTCTTCATGCTCCGTCTCTCACATCCACTCTCTTGTCTCCGGTTCCACCGCCACTGCCGCCCCTCCCCCTCCACCTCCTCACCCCGTGGTGCAGGGGTGGGTCAGGGAGGGGGGGGGTCTGTGATGGCGGTGTCTGGGCATGGAGCAGAGTGTGGGGGGGAGGAGGGGGCGTGGCCGCTTGTCTGCCTCGGAGCCCCTAACGAGAGTGTGATTCATGGCACAAGGGGCTCCCAGAGGGACGGGATTAGAGGTGCTCTGTCTAACCGGTCCCCGGGGAAAGTAAAAAGATATTTAATCTGCCCACCACGCAGGCGGTTACTGCTGAGCTGTGTGTGTGTGTGTGTGTGTGTGTGTGTGTGTGTGTGTGTGTGTGTGTGTGTGTGTGTGTGTGTGTGTGTGTGTGTGTGTGTGTGTGTGTGTGTGTGTGTGTGTGTGTGTGTGTGTGTGTGTGTGTGTGTGTGTGTGTGTGTGTGTGTGTTTCTGCGAGTGTGTCAAAACGTTGTTGGCTATAGGGGTTGGAGCATCCCCCCCCCCCTGCTCTCCCATCCCAAAGCAATTCTGCAGCAAAAATAAAAACCCAAAACAAACTGATCAATTACAGTCCTGTTTCTTTCTGCCATTCTCAATTAATTAAAGTTCAGTAATCTTATAAAATGTAGCTTTGTAACTGCACCCGAAGGGAGCCGAGCCAAGACCTCAGGTCCACATAGAGAAGATCATGTGGCATTAAGCTGATTTGCAGGAGCCGTTGCTGTATAATGGACAGTATGCAGAACGTGGTGAAATCATCCTGTGGTTTTCTTCTCTCTCTCCCTCTGCACTTCTTGATAATCCTCCCGAAGGTGAAAAAGCAGAGATGCAGACATTTTTTTTTTTTAAATGACTCTTTAAAATGTAAAACACATGTCAACAAATATTAGGGTTTTCCAACATCCTTTCTCTTCCTGTGCACTAGAAGGCATTTCCCAGTGTCGAAGTATATGTGTGAACAAATGACTGTATTTCAGAAATTGCTGATTATGCCTCATGTGCTGACGTTTGTTTGTTTTTTTGTTGTTGTTTTTTTTGCAGAGGGTTTGTCTATGACAACAAGAACAACCTTCAAATGAGGGGCCTGGTCGTCCTGCTCCTATCTAAAACAGCAGGTCCCAGCAGTGCAGCCATTGATCTCCACCCTCAGGACATGGTCAGCGGCATCTACCCCAGGTAAATGACCACAGACTGACTCCAGTTTGTGGGTTTGGAGAAAATGTGATCTCAACGCAAATTGAATCGTGTCAAATAGACTCGTTCATCTGCTGCTTGTCCCAGTGGCTTCATCGATGCTCAGTGGCTCAGATCAACACTTTTTAGTGATTAGCTCAAGGCTTCACTTGCTTTTTGTCCTCAAAGTTGTGTCAAATTGGTATCGTTTGTGTGATATTAGGTTAAGCACATTGTGTTTACCTGTAGATGCGGGCGGAATGCGGAAACCGCTTTGAAAAGCCTCTTTTGCATAAAGCATCAATCACGTTTCATTCTATTTTGCATTTCTCGCTGGTGCATTAATCAACATTAGCAGCACACTAAATACTTTAAATCCAACCTGGCAATTCATGCCTGCAGATATGATTTATACATGCAACTACATACAGTATGTGCTGCCAGTCCTTCACTTGTCCACCAGCTCCTATTGTCATGTATGTGCTGCTGTGGAGAAAACAGTGGGCAGCGAACATCTGTAGTGTTGCATTGTGGAGCCATAAATGTGCGTGGCAAGCAGACAAGAGAAAGTCGATGCCACTTTTGTCCCTGTTACATGGCTGCTGAAGGATAAATAGTGAAATAAAATCCGCGCGTCAGGTAATTCTATCTTGTCCTCTGTGGTTATCGTCCATATCCATTCCTGTAAGAGAAGCACGACATCATCTTGCAAATCAGACACAATATGGGGGCAATACGTCCACAATTACAACGTGGTGGGGGATTTGATTGTATTTAGGTTGTGGCTAATTTGCAAAAATTTGCTTGGTTCTTTATCAAAAAGCCCAAAGTTTTCAAAAGTGTTTAAAATTGTTAAACAAGTATTTTTAAATAATGACAGAAAGTTTCATGGTCCACAGATGCACCATCATGTCAAATGTGTTATTACAGTAAATATCTTTATAAGATGGATCAGACCCATCTTGGTGACTTTTTGGCATTTTGGCAACCAATTGTTGCAGAAAATGATACAATGATCAATGTAAAAGAGAATAGTTGAAGAGATAAAATGCTGGACAACATCCAGATTCTTTGTCAATTTAATTACCAAACTTTTTAGTCGTCCCATCTGAATTAGTGGAGAGCAGTGAAACTTAACACAAAATGAATCCACGGTCAGCAGGTTTGGAACTTGTCTTTAACATGAATCAATAATTCTGCTAACGGCTCAAGAAGCCGTTTGTCACAAAGCAACATCAACAACGTGTGTGTATATATATCATAACATCCCAGAAAAACCAGCGCCTCAATCCCTCCTTCACATTCCCAAGCAGTCCTCACTAAATTATGGATGTTAAAGACTGCATTTGTTCTGACTTGCCGTGTTTTCAAATAATTCCGTCCGTACGACGAATGAATTGCAAACCGTTGATGAAAGTTCTCTGATTTGGAAAACACACACTAGAACGCAGAGTTGAAGGTGCTTGTTAATGCACGGCTCCAGCTCCTTCCCCTGACCAGCGGCATGTAGGGATGTTGAACTTGTGCCAGAAGACTTCCCAGAAGCGGCTGCTGTGTTTGGCGTGGCGCCGCACAGGGCGTCTAAAAGGCCCCTTTCTCACAAGCTGACACGGGGCACACGCCATGTCGGCGCGGTAACGTCCTGATATTAGAACTAATTGGGATAAGCTTTAAGGGGGGGGGGGGGGTCGTCACCAAAGCTGGTGCCACGGTCCCCCTCCTCCACAACCGCCACCCGAGGTCTGTTCCCAGGCTGTTGTGCCGCCACACTGAGCACATTTGCACGTCCCTCGACCTGGCGGCAACATCTCTGTGACACCAGATCATTGAATCCAACATGCAGCATTCCCTCACTCATGTGATGGATTGGACAGACACACACACACACACACACACACACACACACACACACACACACACACACACACACACACACACACACACACACACACACACACACACACACACACACACACACACACACACACACACACACACACACACACACACACACACACACGCAGCATGACTTGATCACCTCATTTGCACTATTTTGCTCTCTCTCTCTCTCTTTCTCTCTCTTTCTCTTTCTCTCTCTCTCTCTCTCTCTGCCCCCACCCCTCCCGGGCTCATTAGCACCTCTGCTGATGGCGAGATGGAAGGATGGAGGGAGTCGGGGTGGAGCGGTGTTTGGAGGGTGATTGAAACCTCCGGGGGATGGTCTCCTCCCTCCTGACAGGCAGCATTTGTAAAACATTTCCCACTCTGCTGCCTGACACTGATGATTCACCAAAGCACCACCATGATAGATAGATAGATGGATGGATGGATAGATAGATAGATAGATAGATAGATAGATAGATAGATAGATAGATAGATAGATAGATAGAATGGAAGAAACGCAGACAGACACACTTGCAGCCCGCGCCCTCCACACCTCTTAATTTCTTGTGACAAATGAAAGCCGTGCCAGCGAGCACAAGCCGGCGGGCGCCTGACGGACAGGCCACCTCTTTAAAATCACACGCAGGGCCGCGCTCGGATCTGCAAGGATGTGTTGGATGGCGAGGCAGACTGCGGAGGGAGGAAAATGGAACAGAACAGTCAGGACAAGGGGCGTGGTGAGGGGCGTTACACCTCGGCAGGATGGCATCGGTTGCTATGCAACTGGGCACCAAAGCTATTTATACACCGGCCCCCTTGTCCCCCTTTTCTTTTCTTTTCTTTTTTTTTGTCTCCTCCCCAAGCTCCACTGCTTCTGATCAGGACTGCTAGATTGGAGGCACAGCTTTGTTTAAAAAAAAAAAGAAAAGTGCATGCAGGTTTTGTGTTTCCTCGTTTGGCTCCGTACCTGTACGAAGGTCAAAAAGGTGCTAAATCAAGCCACACTAATGACATTCTGTGTCTTCTATTCATCAAGTGAGCCAGTTTGGTGATGTGAGGGTCTGTGTGCGCTTTCAAATGATGCAAAAGTAAGACGAAAACTGCGCTCGTTCTCACACGGAGGGTGCATCTCGTGAAGAACATCTGAATAAACGATCGAAATCAATAAAGAGGAAGGAACAATATTTGTTCTTCATATTTCTTTTGATTTTTCTTTATAGGAAAAACTGAGTTTGTCAGCTGGTTCAGAGGAAACTGGACAAGGAGGGTGGGGGGGGGGGGATTTCTACATGGGAGTTTGAATGTTCTCTCTGTGATTTCTTAGTTTAAAAAAAATGTATTTGAGGTTGATTGTGACTGACTGTTTCTCTGCTTTTTCCCTGTGTTGGGCGAGCAATCTTTCTTGGGGTCCCCTGTCTTTGTCTGAGACGGATCAGCTCCAGCCCCAGTAAATACACACATAATAAAACCATATAGAAAGTGGTTGAACACCGTTTGTCACACGGACACTCAAGTGGCCGTGTGGGTTTTTCTCCAATCCCACAATCTCTATTCAGTCTCCAGCCCTATTTGTCCATGGGTTTAATTCTTTTGGGCAAGGCACCAAAGCCCCACCTCGTGTGGCAGCCGTCACAAGCTTTGACATCACACTACATAAGTAAAGTCCATTCACTGTGAATTTCTTTTTTTTTTTTTTTTAGATTTTATCACTTCAGCACTTTGTCATCATGCCGCGAATCAGAGTTCTATATAACTTTATAAAATTCGTATATTGGCTATGAATGAAGTTTGATCGCACAAAAGTCGTGGCTGTTTGGTTGTCAGACATATTCAGCGTGCAGACGTATTTTTCTATGCTTTTGTTTTCGTATTTGTTGAAACAACCCAATTGAGTTAAGACTGACTTCAGACCCGGAATAATTTTGAAACCGTGATTTCAAGGAAGAAAAAAAAAAAAAAAATCAGCAGCAACTCTTTGCTGCATTTATCTCGTTGCAACAAAGCCTTCTCTCCGAAACCTGCCGAGCGTAGCCGTCGCCATGAGGCACCTTGACAGAACATGCTGCTGTCAATCCGCTAATTTCCTCTCATTTTAAACCCTGAACTTATTAACTCTCATTCGGCGGAGCGACCGTGTTGTTGCTCTGTGTCACCGAGCAGAGAAACCAACCAGACAATGGGTGTGATTGAGAGGCAAAATAGATGACATTATTGAATTTTAATCACATCTTTTTCCACGCCGCCGTCGAACACGGCAATTACCTGGCCGCAAGTGTGTGAGCGTGCGGCGGCGTGCACGGAGGAAGCGGCTGGAGCTGGAGGCAGACCACCGGCTCATCAGGTTCTCACAGTGGATGAAAGAAGGTCGTAAGTGGCTATCAGCG
Source organism: Blennius ocellaris (assembly GCF_963422515.1). Taxonomy (NCBI): domain Eukaryota; kingdom Metazoa; phylum Chordata; class Actinopteri; order Blenniiformes; family Blenniidae; genus Blennius; species Blennius ocellaris. The sequence continues at coordinate 5,265,427 of NC_137666.1, forward strand.
CAGCCGACCCTGTCTGGATGGATCCCTCCCGTCGCAGCGTGGCGAGCTCCTTCCATATGGAGAGGGGCCTAATTATCCCCCACCAATGACTGAATCAACATTTGATTATATCCTCCCTAAAGGCTGCTCTGAAAGGCACTATTCAAGGACCACTTTTATGTCTCTTTTTCCTCATAATCAAGAATAGCTGTTATTTGCTAATGATAAGTTTTAATTTAATTTTTTTCTTTTTTTCTTCTTTGAACACTGACATGCTGAGCGCTCGGATGCCAGACATGCATCTGCTGCTCCGTGCCCCGTTTTGTGAGGGTTTTAACCCAAATTGTTGTTATAGAGGTTTCATGTTTTAGAAAGGGAAAATAATACAATGTAATTTTTACAGTCTACGGTCGGAAAATGTTTCCCAGTTCTTCGGTGAGCTGTGACGATCCCGGCCGTCGGCTGAAAAGCCAGATCTCAACATCTGAAAATGATCGCTTTATTGACTAAATAGATGGTTTTTCCTTTTGTCAGACAGAAGAAAGGGCCTGATTGATTCCTTTGTGATCCACACACCTATACAAGTTCTCCCACCTGCATATCGCACCAACATAAAGACAATGAAAAAGGTTTCTGTCAAAAAGCTCTCTAACTGTCAAGTCTCAGCAACACCTCTTTTAAAAGCTCTTGACGACAAAGCTGTGATTTTTACATTTATTTCCCTCTCTTTTCTTTTCTTTTTTTTTTTTTCTGAATTCGCAGCCAGAGAAACCTGGCAGAGATCACCGAGCTGATCCACACCGCCTTCCTGGTGCACCGCGGCATCGTCGACCTGAAAGAGTGGACGCTGTCCGACGGCTCGCTGAAAGACATGCAGTTCGGAAACAAGATGGCCGTCTTGAGTGGAGACTTCCTGTTGGCCAACGCCTGCACCGGCCTGGCCGAGCTCAACAACACGAAGGTATACCTTGATTGTCAGAACGACGCGCCCTCGGCGCTATTAATGACGAACACGGCCGCTTTCAAGCCGTTCGCAGCCTCACAAACCGGTTCTCATCACTACATCTTTTCTCTCACGCATACCACATCATAACATCCACCAGCTCCCATTTGCGATCGTAATATATTGCAGGGTTCCCACTGACAGTGGAATTTACGGAGTATGATTAATATTTGGAAAGTACATTCTGGCTTGTTCAGGGCAGAATACCTGCCTTCTTATTTGTCCCCTGTAGTAAAACATTCAAATGTTAATTTGCGGTATCCTCCTGTTTTTTTGTTTTTTTTATTTTGTCTGAATAACTGGGCACATTTTGCTCTGCCCTTCCCAGATATCCCCTTACTGTTCAACACAATGGTCCTGTGGTTCCCAGCCTGAGGTCATAAAGCGCAGAATTAACCACAAAGTGATTAAAGACCTCTGGGTCCTTAAGTTTATTTCAGCCTGCCGATATATTCTGGTGTTTTGTGTGGTTGTGTTTCAACCAATTAGCTGACCTGTCATTTAAAACAGCGGTCCCCAACCTTCTTTTTTTTTTGCACCACGGGCCGGTTTAATGTCGGACAATATTTTCTCGGACCGGCCTTTAAGGTGTGGCGGATAAATACAACAAAATAAAATAATACGACCAACACAAAAACAGTGGTATTTTGTAAATATAATAATAAACGTGAATCCACTGTGTACTTGTATGTCTTTCTACTTACCTTTATGTTGTTGTTCTGTCGCCTCACTGGGTCTTTTCCCCTTTGCAAAGAAACTTTCCAAAGACGACTGTTTCTTTTTTTCTTTTTGTGCTCATTTTGTTGCTAATGTATCACGTGGCCGAGACAAGCGTGACTCATAGATGGCTGTAACGGAGAGAAGTCGGTCATTTTTCGAAATAAAAGATTGTTCAGACTCGGATGATAAATAAATCGGAAATAATGTAAGTTACTTATTCTTTCTGTGCAGCCCGGTGCCAAACGACCCGAGGACTGCTGCTTTTATAATATAGTGAAGGGACTCAACTAATTACTGGAAAAGAAAAGCAACGGGTCAATTGGAAACGTAGTCAAAAGTGTGACTTTTAATCGTCTCCTTCCATGCAGGCTCCCGCCATGATATACCCAGAGTTGTATTATTGTAATATTATGACACAAAACCTGAGCTCTCGGCACAGTGTGGGTCCGTCTGATGACAGACTCACTAATTTGGTTCGGCTAAAGTTGCACCAGCCTTGATATTTGCACTTTTTTAAATGACAAATGACTATGAGAAGAAACTGCAACAAAATTGCTCGGTTGAACTCCCAGTGTGTCGGCGGCAGCAATCAGCCTTTTAAAAAAAAAAAATAAGGGAACCTATTATTACTTTAATGTTGCTAATGCATGTTTGCTGTGGTCGCGGGCTAATGTCATCTTTCATGTCACTGTCGGGAAAACTGAGTTGCTTCAGGAATAGAGAGGCTCTACTTCAGTGAACAGGAGTTTATGGAAATGGAAACCATTAAGAGAACAGCGACTAAGAGCTCATGAGCAGTGCAGACAGACAGCAGCACAACAGATTGTCGGAACATGTTGGCTGCATGGTAACTTGTGACTTTATTCCAGTTTGAGCGCCGAGTCTGGATAAAGTGGTTTGAGAAATGGACGGATGGATATTGCAGCATTTGCACTGATCCCAGACTCTGCCGCTTTGGGTATATTCAAGTCCTTGATTGACAGACTTTCTCCCCCATTCCCAATTCCCAGTTGCTGTTAAACGTCTACCTTCACCAACACTCCCCTGTCAACACTCCCCTTGGCTTTTTAATCAGACTTTTCAGGAATTCTGTGAGAACTTATTCATTTCAAACATGGCAACATCTAAAACAAATGGCTACATGCATTATATACTTAATCTATACTGTGTTTGTTTATCAAAATACATCATTCCTCATTTCTTTGAGGACTCCACCAAAACTGTAGTTGGACTTTACAGCAACATTATGCAAGTTTATGGAAAAGTCTCATGAAGCGATCATCGGAGATTCTTCACCGCCGCCAGTCCGCGTTGTTTGTTGTGGACTACAGTCAGAGGCGCCATTTGACTAGTGCGTCCCCTCGGGTCCTTCTGATTGAGATTTTAACTTTCTGATGTCCGTGCGGTGATGTCGGCGCGCCACAGATCATATCTGCCGCATAGCCCGGTAACCTCTTGCTGACAGGCGCTGTCACCACGCCACTCTCCCAGAATGCGGTTGTCTGAGTGGATCAAAATAACCACCGCCACTATTGCCACCCCCCTCCTCTTTCCCCAATGCCATCAGCCGAATCGGTGCTTATCGTCTTCCCCGCCGCTTCATTGGCATCTCACACTGTCCGGGTTTTTTCACCCCCCCCTCCTAAAAAAAACGGTTGTTGCTTGAGAAACAGAGTAGGAGCAACAAGAAACCGTGATTTCCGTTATGAATTAAAGATGATTCTAAAGGTGTGGCATTTCCTTTACGGCGCTAATTGACTTTTGTGTAACTGAACTGCGAGAGATAATTGTCAGTCTGTGGCCGAGCTACAAATCACCGTAATGGAATTGATCCAGTTGTTTCCCTGGAAGGCGAAGGAAAACACACAGCCGGCGAGATGACGGCGGACCTGCCGATGACTCCGGGTAACGAGGATTTAATCACTTTAAGCGCGTGACCAAGCCGAGCGGGCTGGCATCGATTGAACGAGACTCATTCGGAGCGCCTTTGGCTTCGCCGCAGTTCGTTTTCAAGGTGACAAACAAACACATTCGCGCTCTCAGCTGGTACCTCGTGACCGCGCGGCAATGCCCCGAACTATTAACCTTGTTTTCTCCGTCCCCACACCCCCAAACAAACCTGCAGACTGTGTGCGGGGGGAGGAAGAGGGTAATCCGAAGCAACCGCAGGAAGCGTCCCCGAAGTGGAACTTTTTAAGGGTAATACAGAGATGGACACCCGATAGCCAGCAGTTACTCGGGTTTGAAAAGGTTAGCAAAACACCACGAACCGAGGGGGAAACCACACCACAGCCTCTGCTGATGTTCATATTTTCAGCCTTTTTTTTTTTTTTTTTTTCCATGTGTGTTTCTCTGGCATGAACACAAGGGAAATTAGATTAATATTAACAGCACAGATGAGTCCATCCTACTTAGCTGAATTTACAGGAATGGGATTGTTTTGACCGTCGTTTTTGGTCAAAGCCCGTCCTTTTAACCTCCCATTTGAGAAGTGAAGCTGAGCTCTGCAATGTCCTTTTTAAAAGAAAGGTCTTTTTGTGTGTGTGTGTGTGTGTGTATGTGTGTGTGTGTGCGTGCGCGTGTGTGTGTGTGTGACTGAACAACTTCAATTTCGATATATTGAATTCCCAAACGTGGTTAAGATTTGATATGGATTTTTCTTTTACAATCAAATAATATCACTATGCACTTACTGAAAGTAAAGAAATACTTTGATATTGTTTATAATATTTTGTCAATGTTAATAATACGGCAGTCAGTACCCTTTTGTAAATTAGTGTGATCAAATATAACATCTATACTTTTGATTATCTTCTATCATGCAATGACAACAGAATTGGTCAGTCATCTGGTACTTATAACACCCAAAACAACTGTTTTGGGTGTTATATTTGTACTTGACTGATTGTCTGAATATGTCAATTCAACAAATAATGTAGAACGACTGCTATAATAGTGAAAATGTGATGTATAGGTTGTTTAATTTGGCTTAACTTTGCACTTGGCAACAATATCTGAGAATGACTCTCTTGCAAGGAGCGGCAATTTTATAATCACACCAGCTCAAACAATCATTTTACCATCGACTGGTGCGGCTAAATCGCTGCTGTATTTCCCACTCATACATCTCCAGACAACAGGTAATATTTGCTCCAATTACGAAGGCCCGCACACCAGCTGGATTGTAACATAATTGTAATGGTTAAAAAAATAAACATCGTCCACTACTGAGCAATAAATATCCTCCCATTTCAACGCTAGAACAGAATTTAATCAGATCTTGACATTTATTCTCAACATTTGAAACGATATATCACCAAACAGTTTTAATTCACGTATCTTTTCTTTTTTTTTCTTCTATGAATCAATGGTCTGCTGACTGTGTTTTCGTTGTCAAAGACTACTGCACGCTTTCATCTGTAACATTTCTGAAGTATTTCAGGACAGGATGAGGTGTTTATATTGGTAATTAATAGTTATTCTTTGTGCCTTTTAATGGATAGGTTAATCAGATTTCCAAAGATGACTTTGTGGGGCCATGAATAAGTTTTTCACACAAGATCATGGGCACACACATGCTTGACACATTCACTTGAACAGTTTTAATAAATGACACTTGACTGAGCCAATTAAGTGAAATTGTGTCTTTCACCTATCAGAATCTGCTAATTGCCTGTTTTTTTTATTTTTTGTTTTTTTTGTCTTTAAAAACAGTTAAGAGCAATGGAGATAATGTGTTGTGGCCTTGAGAAGAAACCTATGCTGCTACTTGTATAAACTGTAAAACAATCTCGCCGCGGAGCTCCGGTTTCCGCCCCGCCACCACCTCTCGCAGACCTGTCGGCAAAACACGATCTGGCTCGATTTGGGAATGGAGTAAGAGGCAGGCAGGGGGATAGCTCATCTGATACTTTCCAAAAAAAGACCCCCCCCCCCCCCCCCCCCCCCCCGGCCCCCTTTTGCTTCCCAAGGCGGGCACCAGGCAGAGACACCACATCTGGTAATACTGTAGGCACATTGTCCTTCCAGGTCTGTGGGCAGCGGCTCGGGTTTCCTCAATATTTTCCCCCGGTGGATTCGCTTACCCCAAAGGGCAGCGCGAGGCTGACGGAGCGGCCAGCGCCACCAGACTTTTCATGACGACCCCCGAGGACGTCTGGGGATGAGCTTGAAGGAGCTCTAAATTTAGCCTCATTCATCTGAACTGTAACAGGTGTGGCCTCGGCTCCTCGGGCCACGTCTGGAGGGTTTGACTTCGGGTTTTTAGCCATTCATTAGGTCCAGACATGAATAATGACTTTATAAAGACGAAGCCTCTCGTGTGAGGCTTGATCAAGGGGGCCCCGCTATGTTTCTGTAAGCTAAGACATGCATGCCCCCTGTAAGAGGAAGTAGGCAACTGCAGTCTGACAAATTGGGCACAAAGCACTGTGAGACACCTTTTTTTTTTGTTTTTTTTTAAGTTGTTTGTACAGTGTAGAGTCTGGTTCACAGGCTATTGTCGTCTTATTGTTCCACGCTGTAAAGTTGCCCGTGCTGTAAACACAGAGGTCGGAAGCAAAAGCGGTTCCACTTCTAATCACTGGACTCCAGAAGAATCTGAGATCATCACTCCAAAAATCATGTTAACCCCCCCCCTCTGTTCTCTGGACACCCTCACATTTCATCCCACCATCTGCCTTTTAGCTCCTTTTCAGGTTCCCTCAGAATGAATGGACACCCGATCGGAATCCTTCAGACCGGTTTCCTCTATAAATATAAAGTAGAATGAATAAGTCCTGGATGCAGTGGGTGAACTGGCCAGCGGGCCCCCCTACAGGCTCATAATAAGCAGCCCAGTCGCAGTTCGCCCCAGCCCCCCAACCTGTCTCGCCTCCGATTAATTCTCCAAACCAGCTGTTCGGATGCAGCCGCCGCTTCCCTTCAGTCAGAGGGGAAATTGTGGTTTTTAATTACAAATGTCACAGCTGAACTGAGTAGCGTGTCAGTTCTGGTCAACCTCACTCCCATCTGCATATTTTCTGGATTGCATCGGCACCGGAGGCGATTCCTGATGCAAGGCTCTTGTTGGACACGCCGAGTGCCGTGTAGGCCAATCCTGTTATGTTCCGCTTAAGACGTGACCTTTTGCTTCCTTTTTTGCTTTGATGACAGCTTTCCGCATTCTTGGCATCTTCTCCGCCGGCCTCGTGAGGTCATCACCTGGAACTTTTCAGCAGCCTTGAAGGGTTTTTCCCACACGGGCTTGTTGGCTGCTTTTCCTTCAACCTGCTGTCCAACTCGGCCCAAAAGCATCTCGGTGTAGGTAAAGGTCAGGCGCACGTAGAGGCCCGGTCACAAGATGAGCTCTCCATCAGTCAGACTCTTGCTCAAACAGCTCTATCTGAGGCTGGGGTGTTTTGACTCACTGGCTCACAGTGGGATCCAAAAACATCCAGGTGCAGGAAGTTCACCTTGGCTAAAGAAATTGTGGCTGTAACCAAAAATCTTAAAAAACAAATGTTACATGCTGTTTGAGTATCTTGGGTCAAGCAATTCCAATTTTCCTTTTGGTCTCTTTTAGTGTCACGCTGACTTTTGCACTCCCCTCCAGTAGGTGAAGTGCTTACTCTCAGATATTCATTGAATTGGGTTCTAACCCCACATGCAAATAGCCTAACCACCCTCCCCTTCAGTTTCTGCTCTGGGCAAAATCATGTGGGAATAGGAAGAAGTTTAAAACATCGACTTGTTAAGAATATCTTAATTCGTGCCTGATTTTATTTTTACAGCTGTGCTAATGTGTCGGATTGAAACGCCTCAATTCAGAAAGACAGAGCCATCTTCTCATGAAGACGGAAACGTCACTGTGAAAAAAAACCGGTGGACAAAGTCAACAACCGCCTCGTAGCCGAATCCATACGACACGGAGTTAATTTTGTTTACACTCACTCATCTCAATATAAATTGATTTTATACTATTGTTTCCAATGGAGGCCAAAACATACAAATGCGATTCGTGTTGAATTTAAACAGTGATTTATAATGAAAACCATCTGTTCTTTTGCATTTGCTGGTTGAATAATGCCAAAAACCCATGAGGTCATTTAGAGATATGAAGGGTGAGAGAGAAAGCAGAGAATCTGCAACCTTTGTGCTGATAACCGCCTGGAAGATAAGTATCATTTAGTCTGAATGTAGCCATAATGAGTTCCAGATAAATGCATTTCTCCGGGTACTGTTTAAATTACCCATCTGTATTTAAATTAATCTCACCATCTCGGGCAGCTATGAGATTCATTGTTAGGTTTAGGTGCTTTTGTGAATCATGATGTTCAGTCTTCCTGAAGGTTATTTATTTTGGGTTTCACTCTTGCTATTTGATGTTGTGAATACAAGTCTACGGCGTGTATATGCGTGTACTACTTTACTGTCTCACTTCAGATCTACTGGACGGTGGATCGTCACTTTTATTTGAACTGAGTTGTTGCTCCCTCCTCAGCATCGATCAATGAAATGGATCGATATGAATGTCATGGGTGGTGTTTTTTTTTTTTTTTCTTTTGTGTTTGCCAGGTGGTTGAAATGATTTCGAGTGCCATTGGTGATTTGGTTCAAGGAATCTACTACGAAAATAACAACAGTGAAGTAAGTGAAAATACATGTTCTTCCAAGTTTAATGAAAACACTCGCAGGAATTGTTTATTCACTGACAAAGGTGTTTAAAATGCTGGCTGCTGTTTTTCTCATGTTACAATAGAATTGCATATCCAAAACACAGGGAGGCAATTTCAAGTTCACATCTTTGATTTGTTTGAAAATTAGATGGACCATCAAGGGATCAGAAATCTGAAAGTTCTAAGTAGCAGCTTCAGACTCTTAAAAAAACAAAACCGTCCTGTTCTGAGGATTCAATAAAAGAACACTGCAGCAGAATTAAATCTCCAGCCACAGAAGGAGGAAGTTGGGAAGTTTGCGTGCCGTCAGACCAGCGTTGTCTCCAGCTGTGAGCGGGATGAAAGGTAGATGCCGCTCTGTGATTGGCTCCGACAAGAGGCGCTACCAGCCGACTGTAAATGAGAGAGAAAAACACCCCCCAAAAGACAACCTGATGAATAATGAATTAAACAGTCTTTCTTTATTCAAGCTGACCACAGTGCTGTCAAGATACCAGTGAGTGAAAGTGCCTTTAATTCAACGTTTTCTTCTCGATTAAACAACTTGACACCAACGTTGTGTAGCATCACTTTATTTGTTTTCGTTTCATCAAAATCTAATTTATCAAGGTCCAAACGGAATTATTGTGGCATTATGTGATCGCGTCCATCTTTTACAGATTAAAGAACAAATAGCTATACCTCCGTCGCTTCAATTTAACTGAAGACGTGGAAGTCGCTGTCTTCAACCTGCTGTCATTCACCAGTGAGCAAAATAAATAAGCTGTTTTGCCGTTGACGAGCTGCAGGGAGCCCTGAAGTGGCACAGTGGCGGCAGTGTGAGCTCAGGCTGAAGGTGTCCGCCCCTGTGTGCTCCCGCAGGAGAACATGCTCGCCGGCGGCATCGACGTGGCGTCGTGGGAGGAGCAGACGTTCCTGTCCCACGGGGCGCTGCTGGCCAAGAGCTGCCAGGCCGCCATGGAGCTCGTCAAGCACAACAAGGAGGCGCAAAGGCTGGCCTACAAGTACGGGAAGCACCTGTCACTGGGCCACAAGGTCAGTCGCATCCAGACGGGAGCGAGGTCCATCGCTAACTTCCTGTACAGTGTGTAAATATTGAATTGGAGTTGCTCACATCCTTAAGCATACAACATTATGTCTTTAAAAAAAAAAAATAAAAAAAAAAAAAAAATCTTCGTGGGAGACTGTGAAAACAGACACCAACGTGCAGGATCTGAAATGGCAGCTATAATTATATTACAGGCTCATATAATAACTTGCAGTCCCCCCCAAGGGCTCACTGCAGACAGTGGTGCCACAAACGGCTGGGCCAGGAGGAGAAAGACACGAGAGTTCAGGCTTATTCAGCAGCCAACAGCCGATAAACCGGCAATCCCTGTCCTCGCTGATGAAAGTTAGTATAACTCACCGGTGAAAAGTAATCACTGCAGAGCAACGTGTGGCTGCTAATCCACTGCTCTCCATCGGCGTGGCTTTCAAATAACTCATTCCACTTCATCAGAAAATTAAATCAAAATAAGAACGCTGGGCTTCTTTTTCCAAGTGCCGACATTCACCGCCGAGCCGTTTGTGGAAAGCCGGCGCTGCCAGGTAGAAAATATTAAGTGGCGTTTGTCTGCAAAAACGCCTTTGTTTTTGTAGCAGGCAGCTCCGATCTTAGTGAGTTTATCTTCATGTTGATTAGAAGTTGTTAAATAATTAAATTCAGTACTATATAGGTCACAGTCTCATCTTGACCCATTTAGTCAGTCCCTGTAGAATTCGAAATAATGAGGTCTAGAAAGAACTTTATAATGGTAAAACAGGATTGTTTTTTCTTCTTCTTCTCATATTAGACATTTTTTTCTCATGGTTATTCTGTAGTATTTGATTAGTAACTAATCCTAACAAAGTTATTATTTTTCCGTTTTTCTGTTTTAAATGTGAAATCAGAAACTAGTGACTAAACAAACAAATCTGTTTTAAGATTTAAGGTGTTTTTTTTTTTTTATTGAGCCTCTCGTTGAATTAACGTTTTATCGCAGTTGCATGATCGTGAACAGTTCCTCATATAATCATATTATGATCCAATTTATGACGATAAATTGAAGACAATAAACGCACTTGGATTTTCTCAAAAATATTCTTTGCATGTAGGTCAACATAGTGCTTACATTTGAATATTTCAGAGGTTTTAAAGCTCAAAGTGAATGAGTTACCAAATTGAATCAAGAGTAGAATCAATGTGCTGCAGAAAGTTTGTGATCTGCGTGAAGCAGCAGCATCTGATGAATAACTCGTCAGACGTTCGCCTGTCTTTTGATGAAACGTCTCTGTGTGCCTGCATTACAACCCAACGCCACAAGGGACCATAACGCTACTACCAGTTGAAGTAAAAAAAAAAAAGTGGAAGTATCACATTAAAGTCCATCAAACAGACATAAAAACCAGAAGGAATGTTGTGGGGTTTTTTTTTTTTAATTTTTGCCAAGTTATTACAAAGTGATGGGAATGTTTTACATAATATATGTGTAACACGAGATTTCGGAGGTTCGAAAGTTTTTTTTTCAATGAATGATTATTGGCGTCTGTGCAGAAGTCATTTGCAATGTTCTCGTTCACGCTGCTGCGTCAGTGCGTCCTCTCCTGCTGGTTCCCTGCAGCCGCCCGTCCACAGGCCTCAGCGGCTGCAGGGATTCCCAGCAGGGGGGCCGCTTCTCTCTCCAAAAAGACGACTCCTCACACTGCGAGGTGACACGCAGGGCGAACAAAACCGCCGCCATTTTCGCTCCCGCGTCGGTTTCGATTGCTTCACCTGGACGTTTGCGTGTTCGGACCGTCGGGGCTGAGTCTCGACTCCTCCCTGATAAACGCGCTTCCTTCTTTCCCGCAGCTGAATTCCGACCTCCAGCCGTTCGTGAAGAGCGGCGTGGGGGAGCCGGCGTCGTTCAGCCTGAGCGCCGCTCCGGTGGTTTTCCACCGTCAGATCGTCGGTCCGGAGAGGTGGCAGCAGCAGCTGCAGCAGGTACGGTGAAGACAAACTCCAAGGATCATGACTTTTGTTTTCTGATTCTCATTACAAACTCTTCGGACACTGAGCCAAATTTAGTCTGAGCTGGTTTATTCTACTATACAAACGGATTTAGAAGGTACCGTGTGCTAAACACACAGTCTTAAATAACTGCTCAAAATTCTCTGTCAAAGCCGTGTTTGTGTCCAAAAGCATTCGCACGCGTTTGAGTCATCTCCGAGTTGGCAGTTCAAATCAAAAACAAATCAATTTAAAATGTTGTCAGTTGTTATGGTGAGTAATGAAAATGAGTAATGATAGAAAACAGAGGGATTAATGTTGGACTTGATCTTCAAAAAAAAAAAAATATAAAAATACACTGGAACAACCTTAGAGGAGTCGTCACAAGATGCAAAACTTAAATCACATGAAGACAAGGTTGAATATTACAAAAAGGCATAATGAGAGCTTTATGGGAAGACGTTTCTCATATACTCAAACTGAAAGATCCGCCTTAACCTTTTGATCTCAGTCTGTATGAACGGTCTAAACCACCAGAAAGCAAAGCAATCGCTGAATCACTTGATGTCTGGGGTGAAATCTTCAATCTGTTACTGCATTAATAAAAAAAAAAAAACTTCTTCACTCGTTCCCAAGTGACAAAAATTCTGTGCCAATCTGTGTATCTGAGCCAATCATTGTACCTATGGGTGAGTGTTTGGATGAATGACGTCTGCGTTTTTTTTCGTTGAATTGTATTTCTGATAATCCCTGATTGGACCAGGATCTGTGAAGATGGAGCAGCAGATGATATTTTGATTCCTGCCACCACGACAACGGTCTCTTTGTTCCTGGGTGGAATTCATCTTATCACCATGCGTGTTCCCAAGTTCACATAAAACCGAACTGAGCTGAACGAGCTGGCGTGTTCTAGGAATTCTCTGTGGGAGAATTGACTGAGTGCCTATCTTAAGCTCAATAGTGGTAGAACGCGATGCAACTGGTGTCCCGGATGTCTCGTGATGGTAAAATCAAACTTGTTCTTGTTTTAATTCGACATGGCACAACATCTTTCAACCAGCTGCTTTGAGAGGGTGATTTTATTTTTGTCATGTCGCGATCCCGGTTGTGTGATGTAAATCTATGTTTGATTGTATTTCTGAGTTGCATGAGACTGAAGGTTTGTGACTTCAGTTTGAAACATGGAGGGCAAAGGTTTAATCTGTATTGTGTGTCTGCTGTATTTATATTGAATGAAACTCAGTGGTGTCACAAATCCATGATAACCCTGCTGTTTATTGACGAAACTCCGGTTGGTATTCTGTCCAATTATCTTCTTTACCCATTCCATCCAGAGTAGAGGCAAAGGGTTTTCTCTCTATCGCACACACATTCTGGACAAATGCTCCATTTTTATGGATATAAAACAATGTAATACCATTTTTAAGTATCAACGATAAAGATAAAATCCATTAAAGACGCAGAGTTCATAATGTATGGGTCATCAGTTGCCCAGCTATATAGAGGCGTGATGTGTTATTCTTTTAAAAGAAAAAAAATCGTATTTCTTAAAAAGAAAATGAATATGAGAGTATTTGTTATATAGTGAGAATATGCAGTTTGTCATGTTGGTGTTTGCGATAGTTTTTGCTGTATTGTACTTAAGAAGAACTCCAGGTTGTGAGCGGATGAAGTAAATAATTCAGATGTTTCTTTGTGCCCCTCTTCTTTTCAAGGCCACAACTTTGAGGAAGCAGCTTGATTATTCCCAGGTAAGCACAACGGGTCACCTCCTCGCTGGAGCCTTAAGATCATAATCAACTCTCTCGCTCTTAATTCACGCCGGTACAAAAGCTTTTCCAGCAGCAGCCATGCCTTTTCATATGATCAGAAAACTGTGGCGCAACCTGCTTCTCCTCCCCACCTCGTTACTCTCTGCGCCGCCACCACCGCCACCGGAGCCTTCAGAGAGAAACAGGATGTCTTTTCACTGTAACTTAGATCAAAGTTGAGATGCCACCTTTCCAAAGTCAGCGTGTGAGGCAAGAAGGGGAGCGACCGGGGTGCAGAAAGACAGCCAGGCTGGAGGAGAGGAGGGGTCTAATGGTGTCGGGTGTGTGTGTGTGTGTGTGTGTGTGTGTATATGTGTGTGTGTGGGTTATCTGGTCCCGTCTGAAATGAGAGCAGGAAGGATTAGTTACCGGGGCCTATTTGCGGAGGAGACACTGAGGCTCTGAGACAGTGGCATTGTGAGAGAATCTCCTTCAGCAGACCTGCCGGAAAGAAAAAAAAAGGGACACCGGGAGAAGTTTAAGTTTGAGGGGATGCGTGGAGGAGGAGAGAGGCGATTTGGGGGCGCGACACGGCAACGATAGGGATTCAGAATAGCCACAGCACAGCGAGGTGGACGTTTGCGCACGGGGTCCACGTGATTCGCCGTGCGCATTCAATCCCAGTACCGCTGATCAATTGACGGTAAATGCTTCCACAAGTTTCCCTGCTCTCAATCCATCAACCTGTCAGACTCACCATTATCCTAATAAACACAAACATTTTACCTTTGTGGAGTCTGAATCGGATCGTTTGGAGATGGGGAAAGAGTGCAATGTGGTTATTATTTGAATGAGTTGCAATTCAAAAAATGTTTTCAAAGCATCTAGCAGTTTTCGCCCCGAGGTCAGCCGGCAGCTTCAACCAATCACCGAGTCGTAATCACCGCTCACAGCACCACTTGTACTTAAAGTCAACTAAATATATCCAGTTTGAAAAGACTGGATGATATGAGAAGGGGGGGGACAGAAATGTTTTAGTTTGAAAATGCCATAACTGCCATTTCAGGTTCAGACTTTTTGACAAATAATGCAACAAAAGTCTGGAAGAGATATTTTATCTCTCTATTTCTCCTTAAAAAAGAAAACACTGAGCAGTTGAGGAGGTTCTTGAATTGAAAGTAGCTGAAGGAAATAATGTTAATGTCTAATGGTGAGACATTTCAATATAGCAGGGAAGCACAGAGGCAGCAGGTGAATATGAGAGAACTGGGTGAGGATGAAAAATTATTTACGAAGTTGACACCCACAGTCTTTTTTTTTTTTTTTTTTTTTTAATCTTTAAGAAGACAGGCCTTCCGGGCTTTCCACCTTCAGTATTCATGAGGTAAAATGCCCCCAGCCAAAAGATGTCCCAACACAGCAGCAAAGAAGCAGTGAGGCACAAAGAGAAGCCCAAATTTAGTGAAAACATGGGAGTTGACGTTAAATTGATCGACGTTAAAAATTGATCTGATGTTTCCTACTTTGTCATGTTTGGACCGCGAGCGCACCACAGGTAGTGTAGATAAAGGTTATTGTTTGGGTTTTTTTTTTTTTTTACTTTTTTAGCCTGAATGAGCTCTTTTCTAGAAACAGGAGTTCAGAAAGTTAGAACAACAGGTAAACCTCTGCAGTTATTTGTTCCATGATGACATTTCCAACTGCAGTTGACAATATGTCAAAGAGATCACATTTTAAATTAAATGAGTGCAGATTTCTTTTTTCTTTTTGGCAAGTCAAGCCAAATACAACCAATGTGGTTTGTGGAAAGGTGTTGGGGGGGGGGGGGGGGGTTATTTCCACACTGTGCACTTTTCAATTCATTACCTGGATTGTGGTAGAGACTGGCTGTGCACCAGTCCTGCGATCTGCTGCCATCATTAGTCAAGTGTGTAGACAGGAGAGCTGTGTGAGTAACACCCGCAGACCAATCAGGTGCAAAGCATCTCTCTCTCTCTCTCTCTCTCTCTCTCTCGCTCACTCGCTCTTTTTGGCATATTTAAATAAAGCACTCGGCAATTAATCTGAAATCTGAACAACCCCCAATTTTTTTCTTTTATATTTTAAATGTGGTAATCTGCCTTCAGTTGCACCGCAGGCAGCATACACACGCAAACACACACACACAATCACACATGCATTTGTACATCATTGTTTTTTCTGATTTAAAAAAGCTTACTCTAGTTTAAAAGTGCTAGATAACTTTCTCCACATGCATTAACACTCTGCAAACTCTCTCTCTCTCTCTCTCTCTCTCTCTCTCTCTCTCTCCTCTCTCTCTCTCTCTCTCTCTCTCTCTCTCTGTTTTCCATCCCTCCACAGCTTTTGGCAGTGGTGAAGTCGGAGAAAGGCGTGAGCTCGGCGGTGGACTTGTGCTGTTACCATAGCAACAGGGCTCTGGAGGCCATCCAGGCTTTCCCCTCCTCCGAGGCTCGAGCCGCCCTGGAGAATATCGCCTCCGCCATCACCAAATTCTGACCTGGACACACACACACACACACACACACACACACACACACACACACACACACACACACACACACACACCCCTGGAGTGTCTTTGTTCACAGACCCCACTCGAGACAAATGAACTTGTTTCGCTCCAGATGCAGGCTGCCGATGAAAGAAATGCAGCATCTATAAATGATCACCACTAAATAAAAAACACACGACTTCAGCAACACGTCCTGCATTTCTTCGGCTCTGATGGATACCCCTTGCTCTCCTGCGTGGGGGGGTTGGGTGGGGGGGGGGGATGTGATATCACGCCAGGCTGCATTTTAAAACCTGGCAGTTTATTGTTACCTTGCTTATCAGCAAAGGCACATACCAGGCAGAACGTCATTTAAGATGTTTTGAAGAATTGTTATTGTCATCTGGAAAATGTGCCATGAACAGCCAAACGAGGACTCATTCAGAACATTTCCTCTTCTTTTCTTTTTTTTTTTTTCTTTTCTTTTTTTTTTCTCAGTGGGAGTGGGTTCACTGCACCGATGATGCTGAAATCATAGCTGCTGGATACAGTGGGTGTTTGCCAGATTGTAGAAGAGCAGCGCCACACTGGGTATGAAAAAGAGAGAAGAAAAAAAAAGTCTCAAGTCTCAAAGTCATGTTGTACCTGGTTAGTACGCCTGCCGATAAGGACAGCTGCAAAAAAAAAAAAACATTTTTCAAAGGAATTTGGCTTTTAGGGGATGTGTGTGTGTGTTGGGGGGGGGGGGGGCATTGCTGGCATGAATCAGGAGTAATGTCGGCTATGTCGTCTTATTATGTCTGTCCCAGTGCCTGTGTGTGTGTGATCCAAGCGAGCCCAGGGGGGGGCGGGAAAAGGTCACCCCGGCCTCTCCCCTTGGCCCAGCCTCGCGAGCGCATTGACGCTCCGCCAGGCAGTAATTATTAATGAAGAGACCTGAGCAAATGGACAGGAAATGCAGAGGTATTGATTGGGCCCGGCTGCCCCTGCTCTAAGCCGTACAGGCTGGCGCCAGCCTGGTGGGCCTGTGGTTTCCCAGGCTGCAGTCTGCGGAGGAGGAGGTGGTGGGGCGTGTGGGGGGGGTTTGGGGGCAGCCAAGGTGTGAACGCTTCTGTCACATCCAGGCCCAGGCCACACCTGAAGGACGGGGGTGAGACGCACGGGAGTACGACTCCCAAAGAGGATCTTGTTTAATTCCAGAACGCATCGCCACCACGTCCCAACATCACCTCAGAGCTACGGAAGCCCACAAGACTTTTTTTTTTTTTTCTTACAAGAACAAAGAGTTCCTGATCTACCTTGTCAGTAATGTCGTGAAATGACAGAATCAGGCTATGAGAGGAAGTTCCTTGGGCGTCTGCAACCCGCAGGCTACGTCTGCTCCGCTCTTAATTGCTGGTTCTAGAGGAACGCTCGCAGCCTTGTTGTGGGAACAGTCCTGACTGTCACTCTGACACTTTGGTCCACACTGGGGGAGCGCGCTTTCTGTTTTCATGATGAATTTCTTCCACTCATGGAAATGCAAAGCAAACGTGTGGGGGGGGGGGGACAAAAATAGTGCTCTGTGTGGACAGGTCCTCTCAATAGAAAGGCTCTGTGGAATAAAACTACCTAGTATCTGATGTTAAAAGTACCGTAATATGAGAGAAATTATCCCATTAAGAAAGTTGAATAATTTACAGGTTTTCCTCTCATAATTTTTTTTTTTCTGAAAAAACGCTTATTATGTTTATAGATCATGGCCCTCTGTCCATCACTGCCTCACAAAGTGTTTCGCCTTCAGTCAGTGGAGTAAGCATGTTTTCCTCCTCCACCAAACACCCAAACCTTGTGGTATCGATGACCGATCTGATCTCCTCGTGTCCTTTGGCACATCTCGCATTGAACACATTCACACTGAAGTAATCTGTCCAACTGTGCCCGCAGTTCGGATGTCTTCTTCGCACATTAAATGATCAGATACTTCAAATGGTAAGATTCTGGAAAAACCAATGAGTGGTGGAGTGGATTATACCGACTATAAGGTGAGGATGTGAGGGAGGAAGGTGGGGTTTGAAGAGGAGGTGATGTGAAGTGAAGTGTCTGTAGAAAACAAGCCGCCGTTTGTTGCCGGGCGGCACGTCCACTTCCTGGGCTGTTGCTGGTTTCCGCTGCCGGGGCTTCCTGGGTACAGCGAGGTTTCTGCATGTGCCACGGAAAGCCTCGGGCTCTTCATGAAATATTTATCCTCGCCGTGAGGAGACATGAGGAAACTTACATGGAAAGTTAAAAGGCCCAAATAAGGGGAGCGGTTGGGGCACTGCCAGAATGACAAATATAGTTACCAAACCAAACTTTCTCTTTTTTTTGTTTTTTCAGACTATGAGCTTCAGCCTGAGCCATGAAACTGTTGCACCGATGCTCCCAGTAGGAATCAGCCAGGCGCTGCAGAAGAGGGCTTGACAGGATGTTGTTGTTTTCCACTTGGAGATGAAAACAGAGTTCTTCCAGTGGTAAAACTAAATGTTTAATGTAACACAGAAATCATAGCTCTTTTTTTTCCTTCTTTTTCATCCCCCTCTTTTCCCGACACACAGCTACTGCCAGCATGAATCATTTTGATATCTGCTGCACAGCCCAAATAAAGGCAGCAACCAGCAAGGAAAGGGAGCTTTTGGTGGGTTTTTCTATCCTGCGCAACAGAAACCCGACGCTGTGTTTGCTTACAGTTTCTGAGCACCACAGTATTGGGTATCATGAAAGCAAGAGCTGTCAGGGCTATAAGTTTACGTCCAAAACATGAAGTCTGTATGTGTGTGTGTGTGTGTCGCTAGGCCCAGACGCCGAGCGGTGTAATTATGGCGAGGTCCGATGGAGAGAGGAGGTCAGCCCAGTACAACAGATTCCATTACACAGCCGTGGAAACAGTGCCGTGGACCCCGGGGACAGATTTCTTCCTGGAACTTGTAAAAGAAACAAAAATCAGAATTAAGACTCAATTAAATGCCAGATGTTTTATTTAGTGTGCCATTACCTAAGCTTTTAAACAGAGTACCATTTCTCACACTCCTCCATCTCCAGGTAACGGGGCTTTCAGCACGTAGCTCGTCCCAATGTGTTCAACAGTATCTAAAATTAAAGCTGTCATGTAAAGAACACGTGCTCACATGAATCGTAAGTTAAAATAGTGTTTTGAAACTAGTAGCAGACTAAAAAAACGTCCATTTTGTAATCAGCACACAGTTAAAAAGCCTCTCTGACCTGGACACTGGCTCTTTTCTATCCCGGTAACAGAGGCAGAGGGGGGTCAAACTTTGTCCAGGGGAAAACCTTTGGATCACCATAAAACAAACACTGCATCAAACAAGACATGGACACAATATGTCTCTTTCTATTAGCCGTTTCAGTCGTCAAATTAGCAACGAGGAGCCATTTAGCAAATGCTTGGCACTTGTTAAACACTTAATCATAGTGACCTGTGGCGTGATGATTGTCAGTGTGGTCTGTTAGCAGCGGTGTGAACACTGCCATCGAAATCCTGGCGCGCACCAACTGAGTTCATCCGAATAGAATCTTGATCAACTCGACTGAATTCTGAACACGGCTTGAATCAAATGGCTCTAAATTAATCAAACGGTTTAGTTCTTGCGACGCCTGAGGGAGAAAATTTTCACAGTGGCCTCCAATGTCCATATTCACAGAACTTTTTCACAAAAGTTGGGTTTTAATATTCATAACTTCAGTATCCCTGAAAACTCAGCACTTGGTTCCCCTCCTTTACATTCCTGAGATGTCCTTGCTACATAGCGGATACTAACTTGATGTCACTCTTGACAGACGGCTCCTGCGCTGGTTGGTGAGTACATCCTTTGGTGTGTGTTTGTTTGTCTGTCTCTCTGAGCTCTGTGATGGACAGGGAACCTTTTCAGGGTGTAGCCTTCCTTCACCCTTAGTTAACTCCGCTCAGCTCCGGCTCAACACGACTCCATCCTGGATGGATGTGTAGATAATCTAAAATTGTGCTGCTGAACTGTTCAGGTTGTACTCTGCCTTTAATAGTCACCCTAAGGTATATAAAGCGGCATTGAAGCGGAATGAATGAAGAGCATTTGGACATTTATGTGTTTGTCTTGGATTTTGGGGAATTTTGGCCACTTGTGGAATAGAAATCTTTTGGGTAATGTCAAAAACAGATTGAGGAAACTTGTGGCTCGTTGGAACGACTACCATGTGAACTGAGGTACAAGCAAAGAAAGTAGGTTGCAACCAGTTAACTGAATCAACAGGACGATGTATGTATATATGACTATCGCTGATGAACTGATGAAGCCTTTTGGATGAGTGGTCTTAGAAATGTCAAGCTCAATTGAAATATAATTTAGAATATTTAAAGCCACATTTGGAGCAGGAATTACCTGGCAATGTGTATTATATGTATAAGAAAGGGCAATTTTAATGGATTTTGACCAAGAAACCAATGAGCAAAGAGTTTAGGGTTTAGGTAAAGTGTTTTCATCCCTATGTGTCTGTAAAAGCCTCGAGTTCCAGAGTCTCTACTTGAATGATTGTGATTTCCTCTCATCGTGACGCTTTGGTCATGGTGTCTCCCAGCTCATCCTCTCAGCACATCCTGCAATAGATTTCCCCCGCAGCTCCCCTCATGACCCCATTAGGAACGATCCTGTATGTAAAGCGAGTGACTGAATGCGATATTGCCGTCTCCATTTGTCTCCTCCTGAATGGCCTATCAGTAAACACCTGCTAATATCGTCCTAATGTTGACGGTGATGGATGAAAGTCATCCTCCTGAGATGGGAACGGTATGGCTGATTGGCCTCTTCCACGCGGACGAGCACATGGGCCCAAAAAAAAAAAAAAAAGAAGGAGAAAAAATGACACTTTAACGAGCTCTTCCTGGCGTTAAAGTGCCACGCGCCGGCCCCTCATCGCAAGCCCTCGCCTGGCTGACCCCGGGCCCTGCGCTCCCACCACCGCCACCTCCACCTCCTCACACGGGGCCCGCTCGCTTCGTTGGCTGACAGATCAGACTGCCATGGAGACAGCTCATTAGCAGAGTAATGAGAACCCCTAGCAGCCACACGTTGTCTTGTTATATCATCTCCGTATCGACATATTTGTGGCTGGGGACAAGAGCTCGCTGCAGTGTGCATGAAATAGCTGGTGATTAGGCTGAAATTAAGGCACGCAGCGGCTCGCCGTTCATCGTTGACGGACATCAGAGGAAACCAGTTCGAGAGCGGCACCACGGAACCGCTCTGTGAAGCAGCTCCTGTCTCTGACGATCCAAGACTCTCCCTCTCATTGCATTGATAACCATCTAGCTGGAGGTGATTACCACTGCCACTAGTTCCACAGGAAAAAAAAAACCAACAAAAAGAATATTGTACAAGTTCTGACTCTGAGAGCTTTGAAGTCAATGTTGTCATGATTATCTTATGCCGCTGTTTTTTTTAATGAAAGCATGGCTTTCACGGCTGGTTGATGCATCACCAAACTGAGACTCTGAATTAAGCCTTTAATAACAATTCATGAATTTCGAGGGGGGAATATAGTCAAATAAGACTTCCAGAGGTGACTTCCAGTATGGTTATTCCCAGTATTACGGAACATGAAGAAAAAAACTCCCTTTGATGGTGAAAAAGACAAATCCAAACAGAAAATCCCCACATTTTACTGCTTATTATCACCCATCACTAAAACCGTTGCTTGTTTGGTAGAATTGAGAGACTCTTGCATTTTGCAAGTTTCTGCAACCTCCAATCCAGTTCATCCCAAAAGTCCTCGGTGGAGTTGATGTCAGGGCTCTGCAGTGCAGTGCAGTCAAGCTACTCCACAGAAAACTCATCAAATCATACCCGCTTTATGTGCTGTTTCATGTTGGATTAGAAGCGTGCCCAAATATTTAGGTCCACGTAGTTTAGTTCTGCCCAAAAGCAGCCTCACAACATGGTGGTCCCTCCACCATGCTTCACGATAAGCAGGTAGGACATTTTCTTTGTGTGTTTCATTTGAGGCTTATAAAGCTACTGATACAATGCATTTTGTGTAAATTAAAAGCTGGAGTAAACCATGTTGAAACTGAAAAGTCACAAAATGTGTAAAAAAAAACAAAAAAAAAACAAATAAAACAAACGTTTTGTCTCAATTGCTAGAAAAATTATCACACTCTCTGAGTTGTCACATAAAAGTGGGAGTCATTTTGAAGATTTCAAAGCTCTAGTATGTTGGGTCATAATTTCAGGTGATAGCAATTCAATCGAAAGATATTATTATATAAATTGCACTTGAAATAATCATAAACGTGTATCTTGATCATTTTGAAACACTGACATGTGTTTTATTTACTCACAAGCTCAGAAACTCCAGACGGGAATTCCAGTATTGCAATTATTTTCCACTTGAGGGCGATGTTGTTCAAATAATGTGACCTCTGTGGTTTGACAATAATATTGCAGAAGAGATAATACTTCCATTTCTGATTTTACTTAAATTAAAAGATGTTTGTTAATCCATACAATATGAGTAAATTCACACTGTACGCACAGTTAATTACAACCATGATACAGTGTATCCTGGCTTTTAGTATCTTGTCTTATCTTCTTGACCTTATTTCACAATTTCTTTTTATCATACCTGCTTCGAGTTCAGCTCTAAAATGCGTTTTAACAAAATGAACATCACATTTAATCTCCAATTTCTTCTGACTATTGCCAAAACAAACTGCTGGATAACATAAACATGGAACCTCATGATGGTAATTTACAGCAAAACAATAATTTGACTTGGACGATATATCTGCGTGACCCAAACGAAATTCTTCAAGGCTGTTAATTTAAAACGATTAAGGGCCTGACCGCAACGTCTCCGGTTTTAGCTGCTGCTGCTAAAGTGAAGTCAGCAGAATACAAATGTAACACTGATTATTTGGAAAACATTCCACACTGCAGTTAGCAATGTATGCACTGGGATGGCTCAGTGTAGAAGTGTTTGACCCTCCTCAGTGAAGTTGCCCTCACTTCATTTATTTATTTGTTTGTTTGCCCATTCAGAATGGCTCATTGTCCACAGTGTAATAGTGAAGCTGTCCTTGCTTGTTTTTTTTACCCCCTTCTCCAAAGTAAAGTTTCCCCTCTTTTTTTCTATGTAATTGTTTGTGCCCTTTCCCCACAGTAAAGTTGACCCTCGCTATATTTTTTGGCCCCTTCTACACAGTAAAGTTGCTTTATTAAATCATTTATTTGCTTCTTCTCCACAGTAAAGTTTCCCCTCGCTTTATTATTATTATTATTATTATTATTTGCACCTTCTCCATAGTAAAATTGCCCCTCGGTTTATTTCTTTATGTATTTTTTTTGCCCCTTGCTTTAATTAAAAATTTTTATTTTTTTTACCCCCCTCGCCACAGCTGCGCGGAAGTGACACAGCAAGCGCGCGCCCCGTCACGTCACGCGAGACATCCCAGGCTCGGAGCGAGAGGGGAAAAAAAAAAAAAAAAAAAAAAAAAAAAAAAAAAAAAACATCAACAACCAGAAGAAGAGAATATCTGTGGATAAAGTCCGCCGGCGGCCCGCAGACATGTCCCACACGTCGCCGATAGCCCCGTACGATGGTTCGGACTCGTAAAGGTGAGCTCAGGCCGCCGGTCAGCCGCGGTTTACCGTTAATTTACCGGGGGCCGGTTGGGGGGGGGGGGGGGGTGGGGGGGAGGAGGAGAAGAGACGAAGGGAGAGTGAAGAAGTGAGGGGGGGGAGAAGAACGACGACTCGTCCACGCAAACATTTGCCGCGTCATTAAAAAAATACCCCCCCCCCCAAACAAAATGAAGCGACTTCAGAAGGCACGTCGTGTCTCCACGTCCACGCGGCGGGCCACGGACGGCCGAGGGAGGCTCCGCGAGGACGGGTCGGGGCTCGGCGGCGCTTCGGCTTGTGTTGTGGTTCAAGGGTTCATGGGCGGAAGAATGAGGAAGTAAGGAGTTGGTTGGAGCAGCAAGGAGGGGAGCTCGAACCTTCAACACCGACCCCCCGCCGGGAATCTCCCGTGGAGCTGCACGGGGGAAACGAGTCCGTGCATAAGTTTGATCACCGGCGCTTGAACGCCGTTTGCCGGAGATAAAAATCAGATGATGCCTTGTGCTGCAAGCCTGCGACTGATCACGTGGTCTGCTGTGAAGAAGGAGAAGAAGCCCTCGAGCTCAACTTGTTTTGTTTGTAGTGAACTGATCAATGCTTCTTTACTTAATCTGCTGTCTCCGTCATGCCACGATCTACTTAACAACTTGGGGTCTAAATCCACTCCCGGGTTCAGTATTTTTCCCCCTCAAGGAGGCAACACATTCTGATTATATCCCCAATGTTGTCTTAACTTTCTGTTTACGCCCCTTGTCTCACGCTGAACTATTGGATTCAAGCTGTTGAAGTGAATTCGAGAGGAAAAAGATTCAATCAGCGGATGCTATGTGTGCATAACTGACTTATACCGTTGTTTTGAGACAGTATAAGAGAGGCAGTGATTACTTGCATGTGGAAAACCTCTCATTCGTGTGGTTGTGTCTCACGA
This sequence comes from Blennius ocellaris, assembly GCF_963422515.1. Classification (NCBI taxonomy): domain Eukaryota; kingdom Metazoa; phylum Chordata; class Actinopteri; order Blenniiformes; family Blenniidae; genus Blennius; species Blennius ocellaris. Next base: position 5,289,617 of record NC_137666.1, read on the forward strand.
GACATCCAGGAGTCTAGAAAGTGATCATCATAGAATCCAGCCCACTAATACCGCCTCTCTGAAAGCTCGAGATATTTACACATAACAGTTCCTGACACATACTGAAATATACCTTCATGCCAAGACTAAAATTGTCCTCCACCAGACCAGGTGGTATTTTTTTCTTCTTATTTAGTACCTCAAGTTTTTAAATATGCTAAAATTTGAGAGAAAAATATTATAAACTCACATACAATCAACAAACTTGCCTGTGAAGTAACACAGACACAAGAATCAAACATTAGGTTGACATTAAGTTGTCATTTTACTTTAAAGAATAAAATGTGAAAATAATTTAAGGTAATTGTTGTAACATGTGAAATTTGCATACATGTTGAAGAGGTATCAGTTCCCAGTTTTTGTCACATCATCGAAAAGTGCTATGTTTGCGGTTTTTTTCCCCATTAGCTAAATAATTTGACTTCCTCTGTTTATGACCTTTTTCCTGAAATCTACGTGAGGTTCATCCACCCAAATCTTTTAAAATCACGTGGAAAACATTGCTATGTATCATGCAGCAGAAATGTCTGTTAAAGTAACAAGCGAATTGAAAACCCTCCCGGCAAGTCCGGCCCCGTATCTTTTACACTCGGTGGTGCAGGGATCCACTTTAGTGTCCGTCCTCAGTCCAACTAGAACCAGCAATCACCACGAATTAAAACAATTGTAGCATTACTTAAACCTTGCATATTGTTGTTACTCAAAATGATTATCAAGATTCCTTTTTTTTTTTCATAAAGTAACTGAGTCACTACTTATTTTACAGGCTATGAATTCCTGTGAGCATGGGGAAGCTTCAAATGACGCGATGCTTGAGAAAGGCAAGTCCCACACATTTTGACTGCAGACTGTGTGTGCGTGGGTGTATGTGTGTGCACGGGGGGGGGGGTCGCTGGTCGCTGTGTGTGTGCCCATCTATCAGGAGGAAGCACATTAAACATGAATCTTGCATTTCTTTGCAGATCACAAGCATGTCCAGGATGTTAAAGAGGAGACAGAGGACTTTGCTATTTGCAAGCCACCTCAGGGAAGTGAAGGAGGATCTCCTGAGGCCGCCGCGGCTGGTAAACGTTCGTCTGCAGAGATCGGGCCCGATGCGGATCAGTCCACCAGCAGCAAGATAGCCAGAGTCTCGACTGAGGTAATCTGTGCCGAAGAGAAATCTTCCTAAAATATACACTGGGAGAGAAACTGTCCACAGGCATCATTGTATACGTCAATGTTTTGGGGTTTTTTTTTCTCCCCAGATGAGACGCCACTTGTTGGATCACGGCAGCGGACAGGAGCCTCTTTGCCTCACCACTACTCCCGGGAGGAGTAACTGTGTCCAAGAGAAATCCAGAGTCTCCTACAGGAAGCCCCTCTTCAGCATCTCGCACAAGATCTCGGAGAAGAGGAACACGCCAAGCCTGGAGCAGCAGGCCCTCCAGGGCGACTCAAATCCGCTCAACCACAGCAGCATATTTCCTTCCACGCTCCCCTGTCCGGAGCAAAATGGCCCCGCCGAGGTCTTCTCCGCCTCGGAGGCCTCGGGCCAGGCCTTGGCGACAGACGCGAGCCTTTACCCGCTCATCGAGAAAATGTTTTTCATCCTTAACACCCTCAATTCAAGCATGACACAACTGCATAGCAAAGTGGACCTGTTGACCCTGGAGGTCATGCGGATAAAGAAGCAGATCAAGCCAGCGGAGATGGTGACGGAGTTCCAGCCTCCCCCCGAGTATCTGCTAACGAGCGACGAATTGAATCAGCTGATGGAGCAAACCGCCAACGCCGGGGAGCTCGGCTGCCGCCTGCTCGTGCATCTGTTTCCGGAGCTGTTCAAGGCCAGGGAGTGCTCCCATGACTGCATGGCGAGCAAGAGAATGCTGGAATCTCTGCATCTGCAGCTGGTCCGAAACTACATCGAGGTGTGCTACCCCACGGTGAAAAACAACAGCGTCTGGCAGGAAGAATGTCTCCTACAGATCAATGACTTCTTTAATCGCTTCTGGGCGCAGAGGGACATGGAGAGCGCTCGGCTGCTCAAGAAGCAGACAATCACAGGTGCCGGGATAAAAGTGGAGCCTCCCCAGACCTATCGTTTCATTAACGAGCAAGGCCAGGAGGAGCAGGTCTCCCTCGACAACCAGCAGGGCGCCCTGGCTCCGTCTGAGCTCTCGTTCAGCACGCAAACCGCAGAGGAGTTGGACGAGTTCTCCTCCCCCGAGGACTTTGTTATTTTTCTTATGCACCGTCTCTTCCCGGAGGTTTTCGAGGAGGGGAAGCTTCCAGAAAGCTCCGGGAGCTTTAGCAGTGTGGGGCAGCTGATTCTGGACTCCGACAAGATGGAGATAATTAGGAAATACATGGAGGCTAACTTTCCTGACGTGCCCGAGGACAGCTGGCTTCAGGTGTGCATTCAGCACATGGAGGATGCGCTCGAGGGCCCCCACAGTACCGGCAACGGGAGCGAGCCCGAAAACCTCAACGAAGAGGGCTACGACCTGGCCAGTCTTCCCGAAGACGTTTCCATCATCAAGGTTCCAGATGTGGGCGAGTGTGAGAGACCCAGTCGGAAGTCCAAAAAGTCTCTGCTTCCGCCCGTGGATTTTGACAATCTTGAGATCCCTATACCGGACTTCGCCGTTCCCCAGGACTACATCTTGTCCCGGGAGCAGCTGAAGATCAACTATGAATGTAGCTTGTCCATCGGGAATTTTGCCTCCCGGCTGCTGGTGCTCATGTTCCCCGAGCTCTTCACCCACGAGAACGCCAGGAAGCAATACAACTGCAGCGGGTCGCTGGGGAAGAAGCAGCTCGATCCCGTTCGCATCAACCTCATCCGCCACTACGTGCAGTTGGTGCACCCGCGGGCCAACAACGACCGCGTGTGGATGTTGGAATTTGTGGGCAAGCTGGACGAGAGGTGCCGGCGGCGTGACACGGAGCAGAGGAGGTCCTACCTGCAGCAACGCAAAGTGTACGTTCAGGAGTCCGAGCAGGACTTCTTTTGCCAGCTGAATCAGCTCAATCCGGACAACGCCCGCGAGGATCCAGAGATCCCCTCCTTACCTCCCGAGAAAAGTAGCAAAGACTTCTGCAAAATCCCCCTGGATGAGCTGACCGTGTCTAATCCCGACTTCCCCGTGCCCTCCGTCTACCTGCTCTCGGACGCGGAGGTGCGGGAAATCGTCCAGCAGAGCCTGTCTGTTGGGAACTTTGCGGCCCGCCTGTTGGTGCGCCTCTTCCCCGAGCTCTTCACCCAGGAGAACCTGCGGCTTCAGTACAACCACTCGGGGGCCTGCAACAAGAAGCAGCTGGACCCGGTGCGGCTGCGACTGATCCGCCACTACGTGGAGGCCGTGTACCCCGTGGACAAGATGGAGGAGGTCTGGCACTACGAATGTGTACCGAGCATCGACGAACGCTGCCGGCGCCCCAATCGGAAGAAGTGCGACATTCTTAAAAAGGCCAAGAGGTCAAGCACTGTGTCCTAGTTCCAGTAGCACGTAGTTTTGTCAACACTCTCCGTCATACAAATAATTGCACAGTATATAAGCTGAAACTGTTGAACTTTTACAAACTGTCCTATGTAGGATGAAGCCAAGCTGTTTTGAGTTTTCTTATTTTACCTTTCGGCTCTGGCAATAGATGCTTTTAGGTTACGTCGTCTTAAAACTTGTCGGATTATGAAAAGTAATATCGCTCTTATTTATAAGCCAAAACTGTCATAGCTTATCTAACATACATGACTGGTAAATGTTGTAGCCTTAAAAACAATAACAATGATAGTAGCTAACAGCCGAGATTACAATTTGCTCTATGAATAGAAACGAATCACAAGAATGTGATGTATTTGCATTGCGGTTACTGATGTAGCATTGTGCCACCACTGTTTTAATGTGCTTACGTTAAGCCTTCTTATAGAAATTTATATTATAAAAGGTAATTTAACATGACAATGGATCATGATAACCTATTTCTAATAAAATCACTATAAATATGTGCATCTGTATTTCTATATGCCTGTTTTAGGTGGATTTGGACAGATTGTTTTCCAACACTGGTAAGAGTTTTCTAAATTCAGTTTAACAAATTTTAAGTTTAACACGTTTACCCACAGTAGGTCATGCACAAGTTGTTGTACTAAAATACATTTACAATCCAGAAAGTTTTTCCATGTTGATTTTATTATCCTGTTTCTGCACCAGAAGGTTTTTTTTTTTAAGCCTTTTGTAAGCCACTTTTATTTCTTTGTAGACTTCATCCAATTCATTTCCTGCCTATATAAATGTGAACATAGATATGACAAGCAGCCACACACAGCAGATGTACTTATTCAGATGAAATCTTGTGAACATGTAGAACTCATACACTCTGCCATGCCTTTTCTTTTTTTTTAAATGTTTACCACTTTAAAGTGCACTTTTATTTGCAGAGTCTCACTGTATCAAGCAGAAAGGTGCACAGAGAAAACATTAACTCCTAGGGACAGCTTGAATGTCTACAACCCAACCCAGAACTATTAGACTTGACGTTGCACCTTCGCAATCCTTTCCAGATCCAAGTTGAGAGAGCGCGTTCGCATGCCAGTCATTTGAGAGCACTCATTTCTCTGCCAAGCTGACCTCACTGGCTGGTGGTATTCAGTAGTACCATTTTGCTCGCTGGAGTTCATGGCTTAAAGGCCTCCTCCTTGGTAAGCTCCAGATTTTTCCAGCGCCTCAGGGCCACTTTGTGCTTTTCTGTGTTGCTGGTTTCACTGAAAACCCTTCTGAGGACGACCCGCATTAATGTGACGGTGTTCTCCTCTTGATTCTCCGACACCAGCAGGTCCAAGGTGTCCCCGACTTTGACCTTAAATGAGGGACAAAACATGGGGTAGCTGTTATTGATCGGTATGGTAAGACGACGCAGGCATGGAAAAAGTGGAAGAATGCCTCATTTGCGAAACGGGCGCACCTACCGTTTTACTCTTCTTGATGAGTTTCTGTCCATTTAATCGGAGTTTGTTGTTGTAGAAAGCATCCTCAATTTTACTGTCAACAAAGACATTTGTTTTAACATCCACGTGGAAATTATGCTGTTCAAAAATTAATTCATAAACAACTGAGCATCCTTTTCCTTCAGAGTTTTTTCTCACTGGTGTTTAGAATAATCTGATTGAATAAGCTAAAGAAAAATAGTCATATCATTGCAAAGTTACCCATATACAGTATACTATACAGATTAATAATGCAATACAATTTTCTACCAAAAGATGGCGTCGGGACTTCAGAGTCATCTGTTGTCAGTCCAAATGGAAAGAAAATTTTTTTTTCCTGCAGCCAAATGAGCCATTTCTAAAATATTATTTTAGGCTTCTGCAACTTCTCAAAGAACTACATGACAAAACTCTGAGAACTAGAGTCCAACTGGCCTCACCACTGCCACCCAATGTACAAAAAAAATGGGTTTAAATTACACTTGACATATCAGACCTTCAAGTTCCTATAGCAACATAGACGGAGTTGCAGTCAACATGCGCCGACTCACTTGCGTGCCATGTCCAGGCCAGCTTTTATGACGACATCATAACGAAAAGACTGGACATGTTTATCCATGTCTTTATAGTCCTTGGGGAGATTGGGGTCCTCATCCTCGTAATCGCTGTCCTCTGGGTCTTTTTCGTCCTCGTCCTCTTCGTCGTCGTCCTCCTCCTCTGGCGTCGCTCGCGAAGCACCTTTCTTTTTGCCACTTTTAAACCTCAGCTGGTGAATAGACCAGCTCCTGACGGCATCCCTGTGAGCGGGTCTCTGGCAGCCGAGCGTGGGGAACGCCGCGCAGCCCCACAGCTGACGCGTGTGAATTGTCCTGGGACACCATTCGGCCTGCCTCAGGCCGTACCCTGCTGCCAGTAGGTGGCGAGGGTTCAGCCTCCCCAGCTGCCTCAGGGTGAGAGCCTGAACCATCAGACTCTGCATGTTGGCTCCCCATCCAGTCACTGGAAGGAAACAAACACAGGTTTAATAAAGGCTTGATGGTAAACCTCACTGGTAGCATTTCCTCTCTCATAGTCAATGTGGCATTAACTGTAATCAATAATAACTGGTATCTGTCCAGCTTTGGGATTAAGATGAAATATAGTATTTTATAACAATAGAACAACAAGACCATAGTATTAACACAATATCGAATGAAAAACGGCATATTACATGTGGAATCAGACACTTCTGGACACAATCAAAAAAGACCTGATTTGATTATGATTTTTCTTTACATTAATTTTGACTTTGCCAGTGTTCAAAAATGTTGGGACAGGGGCACGCATCTGGACTGTTTCAATATTGACACCAACTGTTGAAAAACTACAACAAGAAATATTTCCTGTACAAACTAAAACACTTCAGGTGCTGATAATCCACTCGCTTATTTAGAAAACCAAACAAACACATAACTTTATCATCAGTACGCGTAAATTGAGCCCGGTGTTTCGAATTAAATGGTTTCCCTGTTATCTGGTGACCGAATTCCTTCAGCCTCCCTTGCTGTTGGTAATAACAGCATATGTTAAAACCCCACAGCGGTCCGAGCCAACGCTGTTTAAGTGTCGGAATTGTGAATCTCTTTCCTCGAGTCCGGGTTTCAACATTTGTTGTTACCAGAACCAACAACAAACGCAAAAGGAAGTCGGCGATCAGTTAACAGGGAAACCACTTAATCCGAAACACCGGAAGTGCATGTTTGGGTTATTAAAAAAAAACAAAATATTGACAAAAAAGGCACGCTCTTGTTTTGCTACATTCCGTCTTTAGACACCAAGCAGTTTTTTTCCGGAGTTTTATGTTCTGTAATTGTTTAATTTGTCAGTCTTTAAAGGAGAAACATTCCAGCTACGGTTTGCTGTGAGCCCTCGTGGATTATTTACTAAAAACCTTCCTCGCGCACTCCGGACAGAAAACACAGCACGAGCGGGGGTGACGTCAGGACTAGAAATGTAAACACAACATTAATAGGCTGTAAGTTAAAGCTGAGGCTGACACTCACCTACAGAATAACCTCTCATCGCCTCCTAATGTACTGCAGCCACACTTCCGACTCCCCTCACAGCGAGGCCTCCGCTTTAAATGTACTGCCCCCAAGCGGATGGACGGGGAAATGCAATGAAACTCAATGTTAAAAATACAGTGTGTTTATAAACCACATTACTGCAATTTTGCCCCTTTTAGATTGAGAGAGGCCCCAATTGATGCAAATTATTGTACTTTTAAACAGATAGTGAATAGACAGCACTTATTAATATCACTCTTTTATTAACATACTTGTACATAAATATAAGCAGATGTTTGATTAGTCCCTTTCAGAAAGTGAATGTGTTATGGGTCTGGTTTACTTGAAATGATAATTAGGCTTGTATATCAAGTATGTTTTCAAACAACACGTCAATCCATCTTTCAAAGTATTTTAGAATGCTTTGAAAGAAACCTAAAAAAAAAAAAAGAATTGCACAATAAACTGTATTTAATCCATTATATTTTCAGGAATTAATAAATATAAACACATCGAAACATTTATCAAATGAAAAAACCTGGACACATTTGAAAAATTCTGAACGCATTTCTATTTGTGTGCATTTAAAACAAACTATACTGGAGAAAGTTGAACCTGACCTGCAGCTTTTCAGCTATTTTTTTTCTTTTAAAACAGATAAATTAGAAGATTGGAACAGAATTGATAACCAGAGAAAGTTGGCACAAAGCCAAATGTTTTATCAGGCGTGCCCCCCCCCACCCCCCAAAAAAGAAAATACATAAAAGAACAAACACTCACAGTGAGTTTTAGACATTTATTGCAACTTTTAATTTTCCAGCATAAGATAAATTCAAATATATGTTTTAAAATGTGATCAAGTTATGTGCACAGCCCATTCAATTATAATTACAATAATATTTATTCTTTTATACTTTGTACAAGACAAATTCCATGGATTTGTAAATATTATCTGCTTGAAATACTTTATTACTTACATCAACATTCAGCTCCACTGTAATCCATAATGTCCAGAGTGACTCCCATCGTGTGCATATAATACTCAGGTGCCACTGCATTATTAAAAACAAGGTTAAAAACAAGTAGCTGTGTGCAAGAGTATGTTCCTGTCGGATGTTGTAAAAAGTCGGCGTTATAAAGTTTGCGGATGATGCCCGTGTGTAAACGATAGGTGCACCTACATCCTTGCATATACAGCCTGTAAACTCTCCTCAAAAGAGCCAGGGATCCTTGGGATAGTTCAAATGTCAGCGTCCAACATTTCTCTCCGGAACACCAGAGCACGTCGGAGTGTGTTTCCTTTAAAACGTTCAATATACACTGGATCGTGAGCTCTCCGGTTCACAAATGCAAAAATGGAGCGTCGGCCCCTTTGCTATAGACACAAAAGACACCCAGTAAGAGTACGTATAATGATATATGCTGGTGGTTTACATTCAGATGCTCCATGAGTTTTCGACACAATGAGGAAATCATGCAACACGTGACATTGATTCAAACATTTCCTGATCTCTTTGCGAGACGGTGGATTCCCCCCCGCCCTCTTTTACAAAGTAGAAATCGGTCCGTTCGCGTCTGTTCCACGCGATTACCGTCGATGCGTCCGCCGCGGTTTGTCAGCAGCTTCAGTTATGGCAGTAGGAAGTGCGTTACTCAGTGGACTGATTGAGTTGACCGTGATATGTTGAAGTTACAGATTGCAGTACAAAAGTTTTTCAGTATCCAGGTTCAGTCCAGCCCACAGATTACGCAACACTCTTATGTCTCTTAATATCCAATTGGTTAAATTAACTTACTTTGGTCAAGTATCGTGGTAATGGCGTCAAAACATTTAGTTCATTTCCATATATTGTTAATAGTTTGTTTTTTTTGTAATATATTTATGAATAACTGCTATAATAACTTCATCACTGCTACATCTGCCACTGTTGATATTCAATAAATTTCCTCCTTTAGGGACTTCTTTTGAATTCTAGCCACTTTTGTTTTCTCCTTTTGTTGACTGTTAGACGATTTACATTCAACAGCTACTCTATTTGTCATACATCTACCGTGTAAATTGATGCAGTACAAAAGCTCTGCCATGCATTCTCTGTTCGGCGAGTGATAGCGTGTTTTATTTCAATTTAAACCTGTCAGCATTGTGCAGGAAAGTGTTTCTGATATTATGGACACACTTTTAATTTGGACGTGGCAAAATATGAGAAATATGAGGGCTTTCGATGGACAGAATCTATGACCCATCTGTTGTATCCTGTCACATTAACTCATACTACAAAAGTGGCAAATTAATATTAAACATTAGTACAAACATATTAAAATCCATTTGCCGATCCATGATTACGCTGAATGAAAACAACTTGATTTAAAGCTTCACTGATTCTGTCGTTTCTTATGTCCCGATTGTTGCGTCGACGATGTTTTCAAAATCCACGATGGAGGCGTAAAAGACGGGATTTTACAAAAGCGCCAACTGTAAACATCTTATTTGTGTGCTAGTTTGTCATTCGAAAACAAAAAAAAGGATGCTTCTCTCTTGCGCTGCCATGAAGCACCAACAGTCAACAGTCAAAGAAACAAGATAGTGTGTGTGTGTGTGGGGGGGGGGGGGCTTTAATTACAGCTGAACTGGAGGTGGAAACATTACCTGTTGCTTTGCTAACTACCTAATAATTGAAAACAATATCACGAGATTGCAATTTTACACCACAACTAAGAAATGTAAGTGTTCACAGTGTTTCCTACAGATATTAATAGCAGAAACGTGGGAGTTACTGAAGTAACAGAGCTCGTGTGAGCGACTTGCTCTGGCCGTATAGAGAGAGTAACCCTGGGTTCAGCTCAGACTTGAGAGTGCCGCGCGATGGTGGCAGAAAATATACAGCTTCACAAGAATTTGGCAAAATAAATAACTGTGTATTACCTCCTGCAGCCGAATTCACAAACTAAAACAGCAAAAAGCCAATACTGGCTTCAGAGATACTGTACTTTACCGTATTTCACAGCTACTGTAAGTTAAACTCTACATTGACGTTACGTTTCTTTTCTATGCGATGAAATCGGCATCTGCACAGTCTCCTCATGCACCAGGCATTGAGTCGAGTTTACAGTGACACACTGACAGCTGTGAACTTACTTTGTTGCTTTTTGACAGCAAAAATAAGTACCGATTAAAGGAGTTCCACGTGTCATTGGAGCTTCTTGACATTCTTTTCACAGGCAAAGTAACAAGTAATGTTTTGACTCCGGATTCAGCTGAAGTGCGGCGACGTTACGTCATCATCTCAGATTGGGGTTAGTAAATGTGGTAAATGTTACTTTGAGCATATCACATATATATGTGATCAGCATTTCCCTTTTTGTTTGTTGTTGTTCTCAATTCTGAATTCTTTTTACAATCTTTATGTCACTTTCTATCAACACCGATACCCACCGCTTAAAGACAGCCCATACCTGTTGTGTAAGTGTTGTTATAAAGGCATTCTGGGAAATGTACAAAGTCACAAAGTGATTCAAAAACGAGATGAGGCATGACGTCAACAAACATAAATCACGCCACTTGACGACGAGTAATGGAAATGTCTCGACGATACAGCATGGCGTAATGCTGAGAGAGTTCGTTTCTCTTACGATTCAGAGGTGTCCATGTCAACCAGGGGTCTCACTGTGAAATGCATAAGAGCCACTGGTTCTGTCGTTTCAGTTTTTCACCGGCGATCATGTATTCATTTTCACAGGTATTGCTGGAATTCAATGTCGGGTCAACCTGTAGAAGTTGCTCCACATGGTTAATGACGACAGTAAAACGCGGCTATCCGGTCTGTGACTAATATGCAAGGCGACTTTCCCAGAAACGTGACTGAGATATCGCTGAATGAAGATGGCGTATTGGAAAAACCAGTCCACCGGGTGACCTCTGGGAGCTGGTCTTATGAGGTAACTGCAGCTTCGGCGGCGTCGCGTTGAGATCCCAGAAGCTATGGCGATTAGCGTACACGGTAACAGTCTTTGTCTCCTTGGTTTTCACTGGAAGCCAAGCAAATATAAATTGTCCATGAGTGTGTGTCTTCCATCAGACCTGGAACCCGCTGTAACTCTGTTCTCCACTCATTGACCACTTTTATTGCTTTGGTGAGTCACACATTCAGGATTCGGGGCAATGGATTCCGAAGTTAGGAAAAGATTGCATGAATGAGCCATCGAGGCTTGTTTGTACACTCTGATTTACGTTCTTGTTTTTGTTAAAAGTGGTCATTTATGCTACAGATGTGCCGCCGAGCTCGGCCAGCGACTGCATAGTCATAAAGACGTCTCCACGCAGGAGCCGTTTCTGTGGAACGACCTGTGGTTGTGGCAGTTCTCACTGCAGTGGACGATGAGCACCGGGTAGCAAAGCGCGTCCTCGTAGTCGGGCGGCTCTTCGTCGTCCGTGGTGAGGCGCTCCGAGAGGCAGCGCGTGTTCTCGCTGGGACTCTCCTGGTCGTCCAGGCTGCCGCTCCGCCAGAAGCAGCTGCGCTGGGAGCCGTAGCGCCGCGCCAAGGAGAAGCGGCTGCCGCTGAAGGGGATCCGGGAGCTGGCGCCGGTGCAGATGCTGAGGGCGCTCCTGGAGAACACGGAGGAGCAGCTGATGGCCCTGTGGCAGCGCTCGCAGTTCTGACGGGTCCCGCCGAAGCTGGACGGGCACTGGGCCAGGTCCATCAGGCCGGCCTCTGAGTAACTGGGCACCAGCTGCTGGTTGGAGCGAATGTGCCACTCCAGCTCCGTGCTGTCGATGGTGTTCACGCGGGGGATGCGGCGCCAGTACGGCCGGTCGTCGCACGGCGTCACGGGGAGGTAATCGTGCCCGAAGAGCTTCTCCACGCGGTAGTGGACGTACGCGGTGCGGTACTCCGTGAAGACGCGCAGGGGCCAGGAGAAGGTGAGGAATGACGCGAACCAGAAGACGTAGTGGGACAGGTACCACGGGTGGCGATCCGGGTCGGCGAGGACCAAGACGTACTCCTTCAGGTCGATGTTCTTCAGGTGCATGCCCTCCCTGGCTTCCATGTAATCGTCCAGACCCTCATTGTCGGTGAAGAACCTCGCCCTCTGAGTGAGGTAAGAATTCTCCGACTCTACGTTCGCGAAGCTGAAACACTTGGTGAAGCGCATCTTGGTGAGAGCCGATTTCTCCAGCGCCAGCAGCTGCTTGGAAACGTCTTTGACCCCGCAGTGGCCGTAGTCGAATTCCGCTTCCGCCACGTGCGTGTTGACGCGCTCATGGTACACCTGGGTGCTGGTGTAGGCGTCGCCGTTGCGGTAGCGCGTCACTTGCCGAGTGCGACGGACGTAATGGTAGCTGATGGCCTTCCACCAGATGCACGGCTTGGCTTGCTGCATCCTCTGGATGCGCTCGTAGACGCCCTCCACGTCCACCTTGTGCTGCAGTTCGTTCTTCACGTGACAGTGCCAGCACTCCACCAGGTAGACCAGGTAGAGCATGCCCAGCAGAGCCAGCGGGATGTAGATGTAGCCGTCGGAGCACGGGCTGTCGTGGTACATCATGGACTTCCCTTTGAAGGCGCTGTCAAAGGTGAGGCGGGTCACCTTGGTGACATGACACCAAACCATGGCGCCCATGCAGCCGTACATGAGAACGGACAGGACGAGGCATTTCCAGAAGCTTTCCCGGCACAGCGACTTGCTCAGGGATTGTTTCAGTGGTTTCTGCTGTTGAGTCGAAGCACAAACATAGAGAAAAGAAAGGGGGGGAAAAAATCGCATCACATAATTTATCAACATCAAATCCGTCTGTTTGCAGTCTGCTTGTATGCAATATCACAGATTCCTTGACATAATTAGACAAACACTAATGAGCAGACAAGGCACACGATCAATGTAAACTTTTATAAGTTGGCTCAATTTAAAGTAATTTATTTCCAGGCTTCCGTTAAAACAAATTTTTTTTTGAAAAATAAGGCCAAGTTACAATAATTACTTTGAGTAAACCCAATGAAACCCAATGATCACCCAATAAAGGGATACCAGGGAGACATATACAGACCTGATTCCTGGTTGAAACATCAGAGCTGAATTATGTTAATTTTGTCATTTTACCTTTATAATAATGTTTGTTTTTTTTATGTGACAAATTCGTTGGAAAAGCTGGTTGGCAAGGTAAAAACAAATCTTTCCCTATTGATTCGTTGTTTAAAAAAAAGAGTCACAAAATATTGTAACTCAGCAAGTTTAAGCTCAGCATCATATTTGTCTTCAAGCCTGCCTAATTATACTTGTAATAAGGATTTATTTACTCGCTACTTCAAGAAATCCAAGCTTTTGAGCTCAACTATACGTTCAAATACCAGCTGATAGACGAAACCTCAAACTCCTCCCAGTTTGTCTGACAGTGTATTTAAAACACTCACAGTGTGTATTTCGAGAAAGCAATGAATGAAATCAGCCTGCAAAAAATAAAAGATGTCAAAACAGCCTTTAAAATTCCACATCATTTTACAGCTCTGTTGATGTTTTTCTTTTTTTAATGAGCTGGAGACATAAACAGGCCCTTTTCCCAGCAACACATGGGAGACGAACGGCAGGTTTAATGATCAGCAATCAGAGCTCCACTTATATTTTCCCAATAAATTTGAATCGCACATAGGATGCAGCGTCACGCACGCAGAGATGTTAGTGGGGACACCTGCGGTGTGTCACAACCTGCACATGGATTTTTTGTACATTCTTTTTATTTTTTTTATTTTTTTATTTTTGCTGAGGCTCTGCGACAAGCTCCGAGCACCGGACCGAGAGAGAGAGAGAGAGAGCGAGAGAGAAAAAAAACAAGGCGGCAGAAAATGTGTACCTCCTCTCTGGTGTCCTCCTCGAAGACGGTGGTGGTGGTGGTGGTGGCAGTGGCGGCAGTGGCGGTGGTGGTGGTGGCGGTGCTGCTCTCACTCGCCGTCGCAGCCGAAGCAGGGGGAGACATGTTGTCGATAATAACAGTGGCAGGGCGTGGAGGGGAGGAAGAGCAGGAGGAAGCACCGACGAGCCACGGAGCTACCTGTCAGGCGCGCATCACGTCTGCTGTCAGCGCGCGACGATCAGGGGGCGAGAGGCGTGTGTGACCAAAGAAAAGAAAAGAAACCCCGCAGTGACATGACGGAACATTAAACGCTGCGTTGGCTGGTGGTCGTTCACGGTTCTTCTCCCTCTCTCTCTCTCTCACACACACACACACACACACACACACACACACACACACACACACACACACACACACACACACACACCCTCCCCGGGGGCACCGCCGGGCGTCGGTCAGCGCTCGCGGAGCGTGGAGCTGTCCGTGGTGCTGATCCGGGCGGGCGCGCGGAGAGATGCACGAACCTCACACTTAAAGGGGAAGTCCCAACCTGAACCCAGTTTGTTTCTTGAAATCAACCTCAACAACTGCTATAACTGTTGTTCTTTTTTTTCTTTTTTTTTTTTAAATCTCTGCTGCTCTTATTATTATTGTAAATCCTTTTTTTTTTCCCCGATACAATTTTATAACTCTTTTTATTCCACGTGATTCTGTGAGTTGCTCAATACCTTGAATTTTCTATTCCATCCATGACACCCACCCCCTCATTACCCCCATTATCCTCCCTCATCCTCCCCCATCTTCATCACTGGCCTGGTTGATGTCAGAGGTCAGAGGTGAGCGGTCACACTGGTTGGAAACAGAAAACCAGCAGTGACTCAAATATCCACATGAAGATGATGGGCGACAGCAGCAGGAGCGTCTACTGGGTGTTTTTACTGTCAACCGAGGCTACAATTAACCCACAAATTGATTTGATAAGTACTGAGTACAACTTTAGCATCGATGTAATAGATTTGTCTCGTTCTCCTTGTTATTGCTGGTGTTTTATCTTTACAAGCAGGTAAGATTCAATTGGAAGGGCGAGTCGTCTCTCAGTTAAAATGCTGCTGGTTCAATCCCCCATCCGTCCATATGTCCAAGATGTTGGGCCCCAAACAGCTCCCAAGGAGGTGGACTGAGTGCCTTGCATGGCAGCAGCCTCCATCGCTGATTGAATGTGAAGGTGTATGGATGAATGTGACAAAAGCCCCGTTTCCACCAACATTGTGAAGCGAATTTGACGGCTGTTAAATCAGTAGAAAAAGTGCTTCATGAGTGAAATCCTTGCAACACTCTTATTCATCCATCTATTCAGGGTTGCCATTACGAATTAACCTCACATGCATGTTTCTGCATGCAACACTAATACAAAAAAACTGTTTATTAAAAGTTGTGGAAAAAAAACAACAACAAGTAAGTTCTACAACATTAAGACGAGTTCATCTGCTCTGAAATGAATTCACATCATTGGTTGTGTTACATGTGAAAGACCTCTTCTCGGCAGAGCTAATCTACTGTGGTGATTATCACAAAGTTCTTACAAAAACATACATATACACATAGTTCCCCACTATGAAACAGGCTCCATCAAATGTCCAAATAATGTGAAATTCTTCGACACAATTAAACTTGCAACATCTTTTAAAAAAGAAATACAAAATGTGTTTGAGAAACCCAATGAAAGTCCAAAAGCACCTGGGGAAGCGACTTGGTGGTTTGGTTGATCTGTCAGAGCTACTTGCCTATTATGAAAAGTATCCAGCTCTTTCATCTATCAGTCTTCTCTATGTGCTTCCACCATATTAAAGTCTCGGTGACACTGAAACCGTTTTACATATCACCAATCCACACGATCACCTCAACACACATTCAAACTTACAGTCAGCAAATAACCATGTTTATATTATGGATGTATATTATGGTTAATCTTATGGGAGGAACCTTGAAGAAAAAAAACAACACAGGCACAGGGAGAACATGCAGACCTTACACAGAATGGTCCTTGTCCAGAATCGAACCAGCAACTTCTTGCTGTGAGGCACATCTGCAAACCATCTTGACACATTGCCACTACGTTTCCCTTCATAACTGTCACAGGCTGTCTGTTGATTGTGCGTTATCATCGCCATTAGTTGTCTTCTCTGCATCAGGAGCTGGAGCCTGAATGCCAGAACTGTAACCGACTGGAGTCGTCTTTTAACTGCCGCGTGTGTGAAATCACAGGAGTGTCGGTGTAAAGCCAAGAATAAACCTGTCTCCAGCTGCAGAACGCGCAAATTAAGTGAGGACTGTGGGTGCGGACAGGTAGTCGGTCTCCTGCTTCATTTCTTTCCCGTCGATCGCAACGTGTGAATTTTCACGCTTTACTCCTTTTCCCAGGGTCTCCGCTTCTGATGACGATGGGATC
Organism: Blennius ocellaris; assembly: GCF_963422515.1. Lineage (NCBI taxonomy): Eukaryota > Metazoa > Chordata > Actinopteri > Blenniiformes > Blenniidae > Blennius > Blennius ocellaris. The sequence goes on from NC_137666.1 coordinate 5,305,960, forward strand.
CCTGAAAGACGAGCAGGATACATTTTATAACCTTGAAATCTCGCTACAGTCAGTGCTTCATTATTTTTGCAGTATGCGTTTATACGCCAGTATATCTATTCATTCATCTAGCCATCTCACATTGGCTTCGTGGGATAGTTTGGTTGCTTCCACGGTTTGGCAATTTATTACTCGGTTATTACTGCATCTATGAAAAATGTGAGACTGAAAGTTTTTTTTTTACCTGGACTGCAGGTGAAAATATTTAAGTTTGGCATTAAAAAAGAAATACACACACTTACAATTTAATTTACCCCTACCTGTTCTCGATTTACTGCAATTCAATGTATAAAGTACAGTCAAGCTGTTTGTAATTGCCCTATTTTTTCTCTTAATTCTTTACTATTCAGCCATTAGTTTTATATTATACAATAAACCTGTATTATAGTATTTCCATCAGTAATTTAGTGTTTTTTGTTTTTTTACCGGAGCCACTGTTTTCACATTATCGTGTTATTTGCAGTTATTTGCTATATGTACTCTTGCAAAGTTGTTTCCTTCACTAGTAACTTCCCCAAACCCTCTGACATATGCAGTTATGCCTGTATACGCCACAGTTAAGCCATTTCATATGAACTCAACAACGATCGAACCTCTATACTACATTTATTATAAGCAAGGGCTTATGGCATCATAAAGACTATTAAAAAGATTCACAGTGATATAAACAGTAAATATATATTAAAGGATTATGCAGAGTTTCACAAATGCTTTTACTGTAGTATAGACTGTAAATTTAGTAGACAGCAAAAGATTAAAGGAGAAATTAGGCCTGCAGAGAACAGCTCTACTGTTACGTATACAGTAAATAACGATAAATAACAGGATTGTGAGAAAGTTTGTGGCTCTGACAATAAAAAACAGTTTTAGTCATATCATATTTGCTCATATACTGTAAATGTTAAATGATAATGTAAAACGTAGGGCGGCTACAGTAGAATACCGTTTTATCAAAGTCTACACAATATACACAATTTAAACTATTTTGGATGAATCTCTCAATTGCATACACAGGCATGATGTTAAACAGTAAGATACAGTGCAGACGACAAGGATCAGTGACGCTCTTACTTACTGAGTACATGTTGGAGAGGTTATTGAAAAGCACTTGGCCCGCGCTCACTTTGTTCCTCACCCCTCGGATGGTCCCATTCTTGCTGCAGATGTTGACGCGCTTGTTGCTGAACATCACCTCTCTCTTGGCACTGGCGTACAGAAGCAGGTCGTCCGGCTCGCAGCCGCTCTCGTCCGCGGCCGTCTCCACGGCCAGTCCATTCAGGTGCCTGTTGGCCTCGCTGGCGGGGAGCGAGCCGCTGCCCCTCTCCCCCTCTGGGCTGCTGGTGCGGTCAGAGTCCACCGAGTCGGCGACGGATCCGCACCGAGCCAGCCGCTCATCCTTGAACACCTCCGCCAGGACCCGGCCACTGTTGGCAGATGCTACTCGGAACCTGACTGTTTTCCCGAGTCTTTCCCTCTCCTGTTTCACTCGTGGCCCCTCCATGGAAATGCAGGAGTGCCTCACATGTTTCACATCCCAGTCGGAAAGGCCAGACGGACTCTTTCGGCCTCAGCCATGGTGGCATGCCGTTATCATTAATATCCTCACGCCGATGTGTGAAAATGAGCTGAAAATACCCACAGTACAAAAACCAGACACCCAAGTGGTTAATAATAGATGAGCCGCTGCCATGGTAACGGCTAAAACAGGCAAACAGTAAATTGATATTACCATCTTCAATAATTGATCAAGGTTAGTCTTAACACAGCAGATAGAATACGGGCCCTGGTGTCCAAACCTTCTAGGGCTCCCTGGGCCATCACCAAGGATGGATTACTCAGAAACCACCAGGTGACCTCAGGTGACCTTTACTGCCACCTTGGTGTTGCTCATATGGTGAGATTTGGAACGGCTGATTTCGGTGTTGTTCTATTCTTATGCACATTGGCAGGAGATTATTGCAGAAAATTACCTTTCATTGATGTAACCAGCTTTTTACAGTCACTCTGAAATCTGGTTTCACCTTAGACCCTTGGTGTGAATGAAAGCAGATTATCTAACACTCTTCACTCATATCTTTCAAAGGGTAATATGGCTGTTTTGTATGTAATACTGATTTTTCAAGAAGGTTTCAAGAAGTTACTGAAAGCAATGTTTTGAAATGGCATTCATGCACATATTTGTTCTGTGAAATTTCAAATGATTCATCGTGGAAATACAGTAAACATTTGTATTTGCTGTAGTCTCAGCCTGCACTTGGTTGTAGTGATGGTAGTAGTGTGGTCAAATATGCCAGTTTATAGGCGCCTATTTTTTTCACAATACAATTTGGATGAATGAATGAAAGCTGTATTCTTAAATGGGATCCATGCAAACTGTGTGAGTGCCTTTTGTGAATAACAAGAAAAATATCTACAAAATGTGCTTGGCTGAGACTTTTTTCCATCCATGTTCGACACCACTTAAGTCCTATTCAGACTGACCTGTATTTGAACTCAAGAGCTTCTTGCTGTGGCCCTGAGGCTTTTAGACTTGGAATTAAATTGCAGGTGTTTTGGAAATATTTTTGTCTTGTGTGTCATACTGTGAGTTAATAAAGTTTTAGGCATGGCACTCATTGTTCGATGTTGCCACCGCACATAAAAAAAGGCTGCGGATCTCTAATATACATTGAGTGTGTTCAAGTGCCTGATAAGCAGTTCTCCGCCGCTCCTGCAGGTGGGGGCAGTGAGTCGTCGGAGCTGCCTGAAACACAGCACACACGAACCGAAGAAGACGCTCAGTTACCACATGTGTAGCCGCAGCTCAGTGTCAACATGGGCAAAAGAAGACAGAACAAGCAGCTTTTCACCCAATTATCCAAAAAACAGAAGAAACACCTCCGGGAGTTTGGAGAGGAGCATCCGTTCCACGATGTGTAAGTGCTACATCAAGCTCGGCGCTTTTATAAACGATTAAAGAGGCTATTTTGACGTTAGCCAGCTAGCTCGATAGTCTTTTAAACTAAATAAAACGTGGACCATTAATTTGATATAAAGTGTTGTGTTGGCTTAATCTTATTATGAATTACTTATGGAATTCAATGCATTGTTTTGAGGTGGCGTAAAACTAATTTTACAACATGTTTGAAGAGTCGGCGTGTCGAAAGTAATTTATACTCCAAAAATGATCAATGGCATATTGACTACACGAATAAAAAGCCACAATGCGAATACACAGAGCACTTTATTGGGTTATTAGCAGGTATGTTGTTTTTACAACTGTCTCCATTTTCGATGGCATAGGTTCAACAAGCTGCTGGACATATTCTTCAGAGACTAGTTTGGTTCAAATTGACTCGATTGACATGGGCAGCAGCAATACTGAACGATGCTCACTTAATACTTAGGGACTCAAAGTGTGTCAACAAAATCACATACCAGCAGCAATCTAACTCGTCATGCAAGACAGAATGGATATATGTTTTCATGTTGTTTACACCAATTTCGAATGCTAGAATCTGGGTGTCATTGCAGAAGTTGAGACTCAGACCAGGGAATGTTTTCCCAATATGCCGTTGTCCAACTCTGGCAAGACTGCAAACTTAAGCTTCATTCTTTTATGGTCTCCTGCTGCTGTAGCCTTTCAGCTTTGAGGTGTGAAATGTGCTGTCAGAATGGGTATTCTGAATACTTCGTTTTTTTTTGTTTTTTTTACTTTTCTATCAGATGGAACCAGTCTGGCTATTCTGCCCTGACTTTTGATATTTTCTCCCAGAGAACCAGCTCACCAGATATTTTTGCATTTGGACCATTCTTATTAAACCCTAGAAATGGTTGTGTGTGGAAAATCCCTGTTATTGAGTAGCTTCTCAAAAATTTAGAGCTTAACTCACCTTTCTTCTTAAATGTGATCCTCAGTTTTAATCTCAGCAGGTCATCTTGACCTTGTCTCCATGCCTAATTACATTAACCTGCCTTGCGGTTGGTTGACTAGGTGTAACTAATGAAGTGTAAATGAAGTGTCTTTATTCATGTCAACACAAAAGTGCAGTCTGACTTTGTTTTTCTTTGTTTCTCCAGAGTAAACGAAAAACCTCAAAGAACTGAAATAGTGGAACTGGTGAGTAAGGCCCTAAGAGTAATAATCTTAGTCTTTTTGTCAAGCTGAGGGTTGCAGTTTCACTCCTATGGATTGGTCTACTTGTTCACATATGTCTTGCATTTGATGTTGGTGTTGTGTTTTCAAACTCTGTAGCCGCCAAGTCCAGAACGGTCTGATGAAGGTCCCTATGAGCTGGAAGAGGAAGATGAGGAAGTGGAAGAACCAGAGCAGAAAACGGCCTATGAGAAACTTCTGTCAACTCTCGGCCAAACCACTGAGAACATCCACAGTGAGGAGGAGGAGGAGGAGGAAAGCAGTGAGGAGGAAGAGGAGCTTCTTGATGAAGGTCTGCCATGTGCTCCTGTTGCTGTATTTTGGCCAGTTTGCATTTGACCGAGTAGTTTTGCCATTTTTGTAGCCCACGAATCCAGCGATGGAGCTGAGGTGGAAAGCGAGGATGATGGTGACAGTGGGGATGAAAAACCTGCCGATGAAGCTGTGATGGAAGCAGGCGAAGGGGAGGAGGGCCTGACTGAAGGAGGAAATGAAGAATTTGTGGATAAAGAGCATGAATCTGATTTCTGTCTGGAAAAAAACTTCCTGGGTGATGGAAGCCAGGAGGAGGCTGAGAACTCAGCAGAACACAAAGACTGTTCAGGTTGGTAAAAATGGGAAGCGTTCCTCTGACGACTAAAAGGATTTTCCAAGACGTGTTGGTTTGAACGTTTCACTCTTTTGCATCCAGACCAGTTTTTACAGCACTTAAACGCGGAGCTTGATGACAAGGACGTGGAGAGGATAACATCTGGCAGCAAATCCAAGACTCAGATTTCGGTATGGCTCATAAAAATACATATACCCACCTGCCAAATAGTTTGATCAAAAGAAGCCTCGATGAACGTTTGCCGTCTTTTCTTTTTCTTATGCAGTGGCCAAAGCTGGGAAGTCTTCTCTGTACCAGTCCCCTGGAGAAGTTTGGCCCCATTGGTGCTCACAAAGATGCAAAGCTCCCACATTTTCACAAACTTCTGGAGAGCAGGTGGAAGGACCTGAACCAGACCTCCAGTCCCACCGGGGCAGCCAAAGACATCAGCGCTGTCCAGACGGAGCTCCTGGCCCTCATGGGCTCATACAAGGACTTGTACTGCACCGACACTTGTCCTCTTACCCGGGGCCCGCAGGTGCGCAGCACATACTGCCTTCATGTTCTCAACCATGTGCTGAAGGCCAATTCCCAGGTCCTGGCTCACAATGCCCAGCTGAGAGAACAGAAGACACGAGCTAAAGCTGGAGCTGAGCCGCAGGACGAGCCCAGAGACCAGGGACTGACCAGACCCAAGGTAACCCCCCCCCCCTCTAACATGTCCCTGCATTGTTGCTGTTGCACTTTGTCCTTTATGCTCGTCTGAAATCCGGGAGGAAAGCTGAGACGGTAATTCCCAACCTCCAGGATCCTCCTCTAGGGGGTGCCAGAGATAACAAGGCTGGCCCAGTCTGTGTTTTGAGGTTGTCAGAATTACACTTTCACATGTCAACGAAAACCACAAATAGAGAGTTTCTACAATCTACAGTAAACCTCCCATAAATCATATTTGGGACGAGGGGGCCAAATTCTGAGAATTATTGAAGCTAATGGAATGAAAATGACTAATAGTATGTCTGTAATATTAATCAACGTGCATCTTTTCATCTGAAAATAAACCCAGTTTTACAGTCATTTGTAGCAATTCCTCTTCACTTAGGAAATTAGTTTGTGGTCCCCAAAGTGAGAGAAAACTTTTACAAATTACAAATTCCTTGTAATAGTGCAAAGAAAGAACGGGAAAAAGCCCCGGTTTGTATGATCTGTTTTTCGTTGTGGCCTTAATTTCAAACAAACTGAGGGTTCGACTTCCAAAGGCTGCATTTTAAAGCAGAGCCACGTCCAGCCAAATAATGCCGAGTCAAACGTTTCTCTTTTTGAAGACATTGAGCAGCTCTGTTGGACACGGATCCTCTTTGTTTATTTCCTGATGTCTGCATATCCCTCAAAACTTTAGTTGGACTTTTCTCTTGCACCACTGACAGGTTGAATAAAACACAATTCACCCTGAGCTGCGCAGTCCAGCAGTTGACTGTCTGAAAGACATAAAGGATCAGTGACCGATGCCATAACTGTATTTCGCCACGATCAATCTTTGTTATACTGCTTGATGCTCAGCATCGCAGTAGCAGGAATCCCTTTATATCGCCCACCGCACGACTCTAAATTTGATCCGTCGTCATCGTGCACCAACTACATAAGTGCTTCAGCTGAATGTTGCATGCAGCCCTGCCACGCTGCTGTAACGGTTGTGATCGATGCGCCAGGTCTTAATCCTCGTTCCGTTCCGGGGCGCGGCGCTGCACGTCGTCCACACTCTCATCAGCCTGCTGGAGCCCAAAGGCAAGAAGATGATGGTCGGCAACAAGAAGAAGTTCAAGGAGGAGTTTGGAGAGGAGACGGACGACAAGCCCACCAACCTGCAGAGACCCGACGATTACCACGCCATCTTCTCGGGCAACGTGGACGATCACTTCAGAATAGGTAGCGTGGGACAAAATCATATAAGCTTTGAATGACGCCTAAGCTGCACAGTTGGTCCAGATCAAAGTGCAGAAGATTAACTCTGTCATGTCGAAGCAATCAAGGGAGAACAAGATGATGGTAAAGATAAGCAAAGGGTTGGTGATTGAAATTGAACTAAATAAAACTGAAGAACTGCTGAAGTGTGCCTGAATAAAATCAGCTGGAACATGAAGTGTCTCTCTCTCTCTCTCCTCGCCAGGTGTCTCCATCATGAGGAGCAGCATGCGCCTCTACGCCCCCTTCTACTCCTCAGACATCATCATCGCGTCTCCTCTGGGCCTTCGCACCGTGCTGGGAGCAGAAGGAGAGATCAACAGAGACTATGACTTCCTGTCCTCCATCGAGCTGCTGGTGGTGGATCAGGCCGACGTTTTCCTCATGCAGAACTGGGAGCACGTCCTGGTAAGAACACACACAAACACGGAAATACAAATTTAATATTTAATTTAATAGGAAGAGCTTCTCATACACCTTTCTTTTTTTTGAATGTCGATACATAAATCTCATCCTCCACCAGCATGCGATGGCACACATGAACCTGCAGCCTCTGGACTCGCACGGAGTGGACTTCTCCAGGGTCCGGATGTGGAACCTGAACAACTGGGCCAAACACTACAGGCAGACACTGGTGTTCAGCTCCATCCCGGACCCCCAGATCAACAACATCCTGACCAAGCACTGCGCCAACTACCGAGGACAGGTCAGCTCCTGGAACTGAGGCCCGTGATCAGAATAAAAAAAAGAATCATTTTATAAAACAAAGTACTATAACATTGTTGTTCATCACGGATTGCCAGTGTATATACTATCAAACATGTATGTTAACAAGGTGTGTTAAACAAGCGACTGACATTTTAAAATAACAGAATGACAGTATTATCATGTCAGGAGGTGGCGCTGTGATTGAGGAGAGACCATTCAGAGGAACCTAAGGGTCATGAGATAAGGACGGCTTGATGACCTCTGAGTTTACAGTCAGTTCGGGGATGATTAGGTGATGTCTGCTTTATATCCCTCGGGATCTCGTGACGCTTGGATTGGAGAACCGGAGGGAGAGAGTTTTCAGTGTGATCAAATCTCCACTTTGCAAACCAACAGCTCCTGCGTCATTGTGCATCTCAGTCCATTAAACGCTGTCGTTTATTGATTCAAGCATGTGTGTTTCCTCTGTGCTTTGTCTTTTTTTTATTAGGTTACCACAAAGAACGTGCCGAAAACAGGCTCCATCTGTCAGGTGCTGGTTCAGCTGCCTCATGTGTTCCAGATGTTCTCCTCCGACAGCTTCATGGACCAGGATGCTCGGTAAGATTCTGCTAATTCTGTTGGCGGCTTCCCACAACACATCCAGCCAAACCCTCATTTCTGATCCTCTACAATGTCTCACTTGTGGGACTAATAAAGGTTTATCTTATCTCTTATCTGTAGATAAAACTGTGCATACTTCAGTCACTGATCTTGTTTTAAATTCAACACCGTGGCCTCTTGATGGGTTTTTTTCCCCGATAACTAAATTGTAAGTAAATTAACAAACGAGTTCGCAACATTTCCACTGAGAGTCGAGTTGGACGAGATGAAGAAAGTACTGAGCTTGCAGCATGTGCTTGAGAAGAATTGACTTGAAAATGTGAGGACAAGCTTAATATGGCCAATATGTACTTGTTCAAGTTGTCACGCTCCTCTCCGTTGTGCCCGCAGGTTTCAGTTCTTCATAGAGAAAGTGTTGCCTCAGTACAGGGACTCGGTCATGTCCCACACTCTCGTCTACGTCCCGTCCTACTTCGACTACGTGCGCCTCCGCAACTACATGAAGAGAGAGGAGATGAACTTTGCCAGCATCTGCGAGTACTCCAGCAAGTCCGAGGTGTCGCGAGCCAGGCACTACTTCCAGAAAGGAGAGAAACCCTTCCTGCTCTTCACGGAGCGTTTCCACTTCTACAAGAGGTCAGTTCTTTACGACGCGTTGACTTCTCAGGGGGGGGGATTCAGTATTTTTACTGCGTGTTTGGCAATCGGCTGGTGTAAAAACTAACCACGAGGTCGCACCTGAGTAAAGGCTGATGATGAGCCTTGTTGTGGTAATGATTGTGTGGGATTTAAAGACACTTGAGCTTTATTACCGTTCTAATCGTTAACAAATCAGCAGCTGCGATAGGGGGATGAGCATGAACAGATAAAAGAAGTACAGGGGTCCTTTGAAGGGTTGGGATTAGGAAATGGATTCGGCTTTAAAGACCTTGAAACGACGCACCGCAAACGAGTCTTGAGTTTTGAAGTTAAACAAAATAATCAACAAATTGATCGTATTTGATACGAACACCTGAAATCTAAGTTGTATTTGTTCCTCATGGCATCATAATGTGTCGGAATTGAGTCTGCTTTCGAATTTAACTGCAGATTGTCAGAGGATAAACAATTGTACATGATGCAGGAGTTGATTCAGGTTTTTTTTTTGTATTGTCGTGTGCTTTACTGCAAACCTCCTGGCCTCGTTTCATCCCGCAGAAACCCTGATCACTGACTTTGTTTTCTTTTCTTTTAGGTACACTATCAAAGGGATCCAGAACCTGATCTTTTACGGACTACCCTCCTATCCTCACTTCTACAGCGAGATGTGTAACATGCTGGCCTCGGGGGGTCGGGGGGAGGAGGCCAGCTGGACCTGCACTGCCCTCTACTCCCGCTACGACGCTCACAAGCTGGCCTCCGTCAGCGGAGCGCAGCGAGCCGGGCAGATGCTGCACTCCAGCAAGGCAGTGCACCTTTTTATCACAGGAGGGGAAGACAATACCTCCTGATGAACTGTTATAAAGAGACAGGCCATTGGACTGAGACCATGTTTACTGTGGATACGTTGGAATAGACGTCGGCAGAGTAGATAACTGCCCGTTTCAAACTGATAACCGTACTGTGGCACGTCGTTCAGGAAATACAACGGCAGACCATCAAATGCTTATCGTGGAATCTACAGATAAGAGTTGTGATAAAATGTTATAAACGGATTTGTATCCTAATGCATTTGTGCCAAGTTTGCTTATACTGCAGCACAAAACATGTTCTTAATGTGTTAAAATAATTACTTATCTTTTGATACTTTTAACAGATTTTTTTCCTTTATTTTAGCTTATTAAGTATTTCAAACTATTTTAATATCTTGGAAAACACACAGACCTTTAATAAATTTTGAAGGCGAATTCTACAGAACCAGATCATCAGGAATTCAGTTTTAATTCCAGCTTATAGCTCATGGAAGCCAAAAATGCAGTATCTTTGAATAATGGATCATCAAGAAGACCTTCCAATACAGAAAGTTCATTTCTGCTCTCAATGCTTGGTTGAGCATTCAGGTCCCACCTGATCACTAGGGCCACTAGTCCATTACAGGGCAAATACAGACGATTCCAAAATCCCATCCCTACATACAAAAATGCTGAAGAATGATCAGACACAGTCCGAATAAACAAAACACCACAAAGACTGCTACTTTTCATCCTTGGCTCAATTGCAGCCGGAGTGACCCAAGTCCTGTCCTTCTCAGTGTCTCTTTCTCAATCTCTCATTTTTAGAGTCACAAGTGCAAACAGAACAAGCCAAGCATGTCTCACAAAAACATGCAAACTTGCAGAGAAAGGCACAATGGCCCAGATTCAAAGTTGGATTTCTCTCTGACGTTAGAGCTATCCACTACACCGTGGGCAACACATTAGGATTCATGCTGTGAGAATGGTAATCTCAACTTTAGTTTGGACCTACTGTATATGCATGATGACCAATAGTTTCATTGGAAAATGTTCAATGAGTCTACAGATTATCTGACAATTTCTTACGTAGAGCACGGAGTGTGTTTAGAAGCCCTGCTGGACGCAGGATATTCCTGCCCTCTGTTTATCTGGCTTAGAGTGTAGTCAATTTGAAGACTATAATTTTATAAGGCAATCGCATTACCTTTTAAAATAGATAAGGTACCAAGGCAAACTGGCCCTGCACGTGAGGACTGAAATATCTACATAATTATTAACTCCCTGTGTTGATGCAATAGTGACTTTGGCCACAGAATTACTGTCCTTTCTCTGGGTGTATGTGTCAGACAGTCGCTCTGAAACTGCGCTGATGATGGACGACAAGGCACAGAAACTCAACTTGAAGCGGGACGTGGGGCTGGTGGGAGCCGTGTCCCTTATCGGTGGAACTATGATCGGCTCGGGAATCTTCATGTCCCCGCAGACCGTGCTCAGCACTGTCGGCAGCCCCGGAGCCAGCCTGGTCGTGTGGGCCTGCGCCGGACTTCTGGTGATCCTTGCGTCTTTCTGCTATGCCGAGCTGGGAACGGTGATCCGAGAATCGGGTGGAGAGTACATCTACATCTTCAGAACGTTCGGGCCAATCCCCGCCTTCATGCTGATCTTCAGTTCTGTGCTGTTCATTCGACCTGCTGGAATTGTGGGAATCTCTCTCAGCTTTTCCCAGTACGTCGTGGCTCCCTTCTATCAAGACTGTCCGCCTCCAGTGGTGCTGGTGAAGTGTGTGGCTGCAGCCGCCATCCTGACACTCGCCATCGTAAATTGTCTGAACGTTCGCTTCGCCATGTCAGTCCAGGTGTTTTTTATGGTGGCCAAGGTTCTGGCCCTGGTAGTCATCATAACGGGAGGTGTGGTCATGCTCATCAGAGGCCACACTGAAAGCTTCGAAGACTCTTTTGAAAACACAAATGTGGGTGTCAGTGCCATTGGCATCGCTTTTTATCAGGGGCTTTGGTCATATGATGGCTGGAACAATCTCAATTATGTGACTGAAGAGTTGAAGCGCCCAGAGGTAAGTGGGAGTTTGTTTTTTTAAGTTATTGTACTATGATTATGTCATTCTAAACACAGTTTAAAGACCTAAATGTTGGTTAAATATAATGACCACTTCACCTTGCATACTTAAAAGATTATCCAGGAAAGTGCATCACCAAGCTGCTGAAGCCCAACTGCGGCTTTACTGGCATCGGCCCCTGAAAGATAGATAAGATAGATAAGATAGATATCTATGTTACACCCCAGTGTGGAAGCGACTGTAGCACAACATAAAATTGCCATCACTCCACTGGTCCAAACAGCTGCAACAAACTAGTTCTCAGTGCAAAGTGTATTTACAAGGTGCTGTGGTGTTCAACAGTTAAATTAGGAATCATGAACAAATTACTCTGTGAGCTCCACTCTTAAAAAAACAAACAAATGAAAAATCACCCTATTCTATCAGCCTAACAAACAAATTGAAAACAAGCACAAAGTCTTTCCTTCCTACCTATAATAATCAATAGAATACAATAGAGATTTATTTATTCCACATGTGGGAAATTCACATGTTACAGTAGCAGCCATAAGATAAATAAAAATATACAATATAAACAGAATGTACATATTAAAAATGGTACGGTAGAGAGTGTGGGGGAGGTCAGTGTAATAAATAACCTAAAATTGACCGAGGTTTAAAATACAACACTGAAAAAAGGAAAAAGTGACCTGTGCAAAAGTGATTCAGTCATTATTGATTGAAGATAAACTGCAGTGAGTCCAGGTTATTGTTGGCTCAGGCTGGTGTTATACAGCCTGATGGCAACAAGAGAAAAGATTTAACTCAAAAGTTACAGCTCACTCCTACAAAAGCACACACTGCACTGTGGCTGTTTGGCAGAATGGAAGATTGCTCTGCCCCTCTGATCCAAGGTCTGCCACAGGGTGATGTCATCCTTCCTCCTTTTGAACCTGGGAACTTCCTGAGTTTGGCCAATCAGGTCGTTGGGATGGCACAGCGCTATTTACATAGTTGAATGGCGGGGAGAATGCCACAGAACACAGAAAATACACACACACACACACACACACACACACACACACACAGATACGACCGCAGTCGTAACAACACTGATAATTTGGCCTCAGTCGTAAACTGTTGGCTGCTAACATGTCATGGTCACAACACGGTCTTGCCACTCCCACCGTGGTTGTGTAAAAAGCCAACTTGACCTCATGTTTTTTGACAATGTTACTCAACACGTAGCAGTTGAAATCCACTGAGATCTCAGCATGCTCGGCGCCCAGTTTGAGTCCGGCGGCCGCAGCTCTACGGCCATGGAAAGTGACAAACAGAGAGTCAACCTGAAGAGGGAGGTGGGACTCATAGCAGCTATCTCGTTCATCGGAGGAACCATGATGGGATCTGGCATATTCATTTCTCCTCAGTATGTCTTATCCGCCAGCGGCAGCCCTGGAGCCAGCCTTCTGATATGGGCCAGCTGTGGGTTGCTGGCCATGCTTGGAGGACTCTGCTACGCCGAGCTAGGCACTGTTATCCCGGAGTCTGGAGCCGAGTACATTTACATGCTGCGGACAACAAAGGCAGCGATAGCATTCATGTATGTGTTCAGCTTCGTCATGGTCATGAGGCCTGCCAGTGCTACAGGAATCGCTCTAAGTTTCGCCGAATATGTCGTGGCCCCCTTTTACGACGGCTGCCCAGTCCCACCGCTGGTTCTAAAATGCGTTGCTGCAGGAGGCATCTTGGTGCTGGCCTTGGTCAACTCTCTGAGCGTTCGCGTGGCAACCGCCATCCAGGTCGTTACCATGGTAGTCAAACTGCTCGCCATGGGAGTGATCGCACTGGGAGGCATTGTGATGCTCTTTCAGGGCAGCACAGCAAACTTTCAAAACGCATTTGAGGGATCAAATGCTGATGTCGGCTCAATTGGAATTGCTTTCTATCAGGGATTGTGGTCCTACGATGGCTGGAACACTTTGAATTTTTTAACTGAAGAGCTGAAGCATCCAGAAGTAAGATTTTTCATTGCAACTATACATAGATTATACAAATGTGATTCCTATTTCTGACTGAGAATCAACTATTTTAACACCCATCCCCAATCATGATGGTGAAAACGGTGGCTTTTGGAGTGATTTACGTTAGTTTGAGGTTGAAAATTAAGAAAATCTCCACATATGAATCAAATGAATCAAGTCTATGTTCACATACTAAATATCACTGACACCATGTTGACACTGCTGAATATCTGAAAACGTACTATGTGAGTCAACTTGACATTTAATCAGACCTTGTGAACATAAGCTTGTTAACTGTCTGTAGATAACAGCTGCGAACAAGAAGACCTTCTAATGGGAAGAAAATAAAAAAGACTAAGCTCTAATCTAAAAAATAATACTTGGTTTGAGTCAAATCAAATGTGACTTTCTATATTCATTTACAAGGAAGGATTTAACTTTTCTGTAAAAACGGTTGCTTTTATTATTTTATTCTCTCCTCTGAACCTATAAAGGCAGTTTAGCAGAGTTGATGTTTCATTCAGGTAACACATTAATCTATCTTTATATCAGGTTGGGCGTTATTGTTACTTTGACAAGCATAGCTCATGCAGCTTATAGTCTTAGTATTTGTTTATGTACTTTGTAGTCTGCTTGATAAAGCTTCTGTGCCTTCATCATTGTCTCTCTTAAGTTTTGTGACCGTGGATAAAAAGGAACCTGAAGCGGGAAATCAGTTTGATTGGCGACATTGCTCTGATATCTGGAACCATGATTGGATCTTGTATTTTCATGTCGCCACAGTCCTACGTATTATAAAGAGACAGGCCATCGGCCTGAGACCATGTTGACTGTGGATACATTGGAATAGATGACGGCAGAGTGGATAACTGCCCGTTTGAAACCAATGAACTTACTGTGTCATATTCAGAAAATAACAGCAGACCATCAAACATTCATCTTGAAATCTGCAGATAAAAGTTGTGATAAGATGTTGAAAATGGAACTGTTTACAACTATTAAAAAAAGACCTTCCAATACAGAAAAGTCAAAGTTGACAAAAGTCTGTTCATGTCTGCGCTCAATGCTTGGTTGATCCTTCTGCAGGCATCATTGCAGTGAGGCGTGGAGGTGATCCTGCAGCTCGGGTTGTTTTGAAGATGGCTGTCAGCTCGTCTCGGTTGCATCCAGAAGGTGGCATCTTTTATTTGATAACAACCCACAAAGTAGCTGCAGAGTTGAGTTGGCCCAGTGTCAGGAAAGCACAATCATTGGTGCACAGATTTATTGGGCAACTAAATGAAAAAGAAATCTTGGATTTTAAAGTCCATCTTTCAACCCAAAAAGGATCAGGTCATCTTTCCTGACACGTGCTCATACCAAAATCCCACCTGCTTCACACTTCAGTGTGGGTTTTTCAGAACTCTTTAACAGTTAATGTTTTTTGTAATATCTTACAATATCTTTGCAATTTCAAGTGTACTGCATCTCTGGAAGATTTTTGTGTTTTCTTACGCTTTTGTGACATTTTAGAATGAGTCAAATCTCCTTCGGTCAATCTGAGGAAAAGAATCTGCCGAATAAGTATGCAGATCTTTATCTAGTGTGTTCGTGTCCCTCGGACAAACCCTCCATTACACAAATCTGCATTACCTGATAATAGTTTCACTGAAAAATGTTTAATGAGTCTCTACAGATTATCTGATCAGTTCTTGTGTTGAGTATGGAGTGTGTTTAGAAGCCCTGCGGGACCCAGGATATTCCTGCCCTCTGTTTATCTGGCTTAGAGTGTAGTCAATTTTGACAGACTATAATTTTATTGAGCAATCGCATTACCTTTAAAAAAGATAAGGTACCAAGGCAAACTGGTCCTGCATGTAAAGGACATTACATTGGCAATACTGTGATCACAGTTTTTGTGTATGCTTAGATACTGAAAATCTAACAGTTCATTCGAACCAGGAAATTCTGACCGTTCATTCCATGATAATGTTGTTATGCTATCAGCCTGACGTATGATGGTAAAACAAAAGAGCAAGAACTCACCTACTCCGGATAACAACATACACACATACAGCTTTCATGACACATGTTGATTAAAGACGTTTCATTTTGGTTGGCAACAGACGCTATGACCAAATTGACCAATCGCGCTGAAGCCCAACCAATTGTCGGGGTGTGGCCCCCACCCAGAAGAAGAATGTTGAACCATGCAAGTTGGACACTGCTCGTACTCCTGCGTGATACACGTTCAGGTCCATTGCAAATGGCCATCTTTACTTTCTTCGCTAAATAATTAGTAAAACGTATCTTGCTGTTTTGAGACTATTTTTTTAAACAACCAAGTATAGAATCAAAGGACCGGGAGGAACCAGCAGGCTTAAGTCTGGGTTCCAACAAACGTGACGACTAAAACATCTACCTAATTATTAACTCCCTCAGTTGACGTAACAGTGAGTTTGGCCACAGAATTACTGTCCTTTCTCTGGGCGTATGTGTCAGACAGTCGCTCTGAAACTGCGCTGATGATGACGACAAGGCACAGAAACTCAACTTGAAGCGGGACGTGGGGCTGGTGGGAGCCGTGTCCCTTATCGGTGGAACTATGATCGGCTCGGGAATCTTCATGTCCCCGCAGACCGTGCTCAACTCTATTGGCAGCCCCGGAGCCAGCCTGGTCGTGTGGGCCTGCGCCGGACTTCTGGTGATCCTTGCGTCTGTCTGCCATGTCGAGCTGGGAACGGTGATCCAAGAATCGGGTGGAGAGTACATCTACATCTTCAGAACTTTCGGTCCAATCCCTGCCTTCATACTGATCTTCAGTTCTGTGGTGTTCACTCGACCTGCTGCAATTGTGGGAATCTCTCTCAGCTTTTCCCAGTACGTCGTGGCTCCCTTCTATCAAGACTGTCCGCCTCCAGTGGTGCTGGTGAAGTGTGTGGCTGCAGCCGCCATCCTGACACTCACCATCGTGAATTGTCTGAACGTTCGCTTCGCCATGTCAGTCCAGGTCTTTTTAATGATTGCCAAGGTTCTGGCCCTGGTAGTCATCATAACGGGAGGTGTGGTCATGCTCATCAGAGGCCACACTGAAAGCTTCGAAGACTCTTTTGAAAACACAAATGTGGGTGTCAATGCCATTGGCATCGCTTTTTATCAGGGGCTTTGGTCCTATGATGGCTGGAACAATCTCAATTACGTGACTGAAGAGTTGAAGCGCCCAGAGGTAGGTGGGAGTTGTTGTTTTTCTTAGTTATTGCACTATGATTATGTCATTCTAACCACTGTTTAGAGACCTAAATGTCGGCTAAACATAATGACTACTTCACCTTGCATACTTAAAAGATTATCCAGGAAGGTGCATCACCAAGCTGCTGAAGCCCAACTGCAGCTTTCCTGGCATCGGCCCCTTAAAGGACACTGATAATTTGGCCTCAGTCATAAACTGATGGCTGCTAACATGTCATGGTCACAACACGGTCTTGCCACTCCCCCCCCCCCCCCCCCCCCCCCCCCCGTGGTTGTATAAAAGGCCATTTGACCTCATGTTTTTTGACAATGTTACTCAACACGTAGCAGTTGAAATCCACCGAGATCTCAGCATGCTCGGCGCCCAGTTTGAGTCCGGCAGCCGCAGCTCGACGGTCATGGAAAGTGACAAACAGAGAGTCAACCTGAAGAGGGAGGTGGGACTCATAGCAGCTATCTCGTTCATCGGAGGAACCATGATGGGATCTGGCATATTCATTTCTCCTCAGTATGTCTTATCCGCCAGCGGCAGCCCTGGAGCCAGCCTTCTGATATGGGCCAGCTGTGGGTTGCTGGCCATGCTTGGAGGACTCTGCTACGCCGAGCTAGGCACTGTTATCCCGGAGTCTGGAGCCGAGTACATTTACATGCTGCGGACAACAAAGGCAGCGATAGCATTCATGTATGTGTTCAGCTTCGTCATGGTCATGAGGCCTGCCAGTGCTACAGGAATCGCTTTAAGTTTTGCCGAATATGTCGTGGCCCCCTTTTACGACGGCTGCCCAGTCCCATCGCTGGTACTAAAATGCGTTGCTGCAGGAGGCATCTTGGTGCTGGCCTTGGTCAACTCTCTGAGCGTTCGCGTGGCAACCGCCATCCAGGTCATTACCATGGTAGTCAAACTGCTCGCCATGGGAGTGATCGTACTGGGAGGCATCGTGATGGTCTTTCAGGGCAGTACGGCAAACTTTCAAAATGCATTTGAGGGATCGAATGCTGATGTCGGCTCAATTGGAATTGCTTTCTATCAGGGATTGTGGTCCTACGATGGCTGGAACACTTTGAATTTTTTAACTGAAGAGCTGAAGCATCCAGAAGTAAGATTACAAATGTGATTCCTATTTCTGAGTGAAATGAGAGTCAACTATTTTAACACCCATCCCCAATCAAGATGGTGAAAACGGTGGCTTTTGCAGTGATTTACATTAGTTTGAGGTTGAAAATTAAGAAAATCTCCACATATAGATGCAAATGAATCAAGTCTATGTTCACATACTAAATATCACTGAGAGCATGTTGACACTGCTGAATATCTGAAAATGCACTACGTGAGTCAACTTGACGTTTAATCAGACCTTGTGAACATAAGCTTGTTAACTGTCTGTAGATAACAGCTGCGAACAAGAAGACCTTCTAATGGGAAAAAAATATAAAAGACTAAGCTCTAATCTAAAAAATAATACTTGGTTTGAGTCAAATCAAGTGTGACTTTCTATATTCATTTACAAGGAAGGATTTAACTTTTCTGTAAAAGTGGTTACTTAAATTTTTTATTCTCTCCTCTGAACCTATAAAGGCAGTTTAGCAGAGTTGATGTTTCATTCAGGTAACACATTCATCTATCTTTATATAAGGTTGGGCGTTATTGTTACTTTGATAAGCACAGCTTGTGTAGCTTATAGTCTCAGTATTTGTTTGAGTCCTTCACAGTCTACTTGATAAAGCTCTTGCGCCTTCATCATTGTCTCTCTTACGTTTTGTGACCATGGATAAAAAGGAAACCGAAGCCTTGAACCTGAAGCGGGAAATCAGTTTGATTGGCGGCATTGCTCTGATATCTGGGACCATGATTGGATCTGGTATTTTCATGTCGCCACAATTTGTTCTGTCCTACGTGGGAAGTCCTGGAGCCAGCCTTCTGTTTTGGACTTTCTCAGGAGTCGTGTCCATGTTGGCCGCTCTCTCTTATGCCGAGCTTGGCACAATCATCCCCGAATCCGGTGGGGACTTCATCTACATACTGAGAATCTACGGTCCATGCCCTGCTTTCTTTGCGGCGTTCACTTTCGTGCTGGTTGTAAAGCCTCTCGGTGCTGCAGGGATGGCCATTAGCATCGCAGAATATGTCGCAGCACCGTTTTACTCCGAATGCACACCTCCTCCAGTGGTAGTTAAATGTGCTGCAGCTTTCACCCTCCTGCTTGTCTCCATCATCAATGTCTTGAATGTGCGACTTGCAATCAGAATTCAGGTGATCTTCTTGGTGGCCAAAGTGTTGGCACTGATACTCATTGTCGTTGGGGGATTGGTGAAGATGACACAGAGCACAGCTATGATAGTGGAGAACTTGAAAGTTGAGAATGCTTTTACTGGCACTTCTTTCTCTTTGAGCACATTTGGAATGGCTTTCTTTCAAGGACTCTGGTCCTATAGTGGCTGGTACAACTTGAACAACGTGATTGAGGAACTGAAAAGACCTGAGGTAAGGATCTGAATTGTACATAAGAAGGAAATAATACTGTTTACTTCCACTCTACTTGTTTGGCCGCTCTAGTGAATTCTTTAGTTCTGGTGGGTTCCAATGTCTTGGCTTTTGAGCTCTTGTAGTGTTTCAGATCATTTGTGAAGACATCATTTCTGTTCTTGCCCTTCCTTACCCAAGCTGAGTAGTTATGGGGTTAAGCACCTACGGTGGGATACGAACCAGCCAATCTCCACTTGTAATCTTTCTTACAAGCGTACCCGGCAAAAAAAAAAAAATTATCTGACGAAATTGAGGATTTCATAGATGATTAAATATAGAAAGGATCCTTGGAATAAAAGAAAATCATTGACCAGTGTACACTTAAAAGCAACCCTGCAACAACAAAGGTTTGCCTGTTGACCCCAGGTAATCAGTAGTGGATTGTGTGCCGAGATTGTTTTCAGGTGTCACGGAGACACTAAGACTTCAAGGATTGTATATTTTTATCCCTTAGTTGGTCACATGGCTTCATTTAAAAAAAAACTAAAGTTCAACTGATCCAATATATCACAACAAAAAGTATTCAAAATAGACTTTTGGATCAGTATCCTGAGTTTTATCTTCACTGCCATAAGCTGTGGTAGATTAGAGAAGCATTTCGCTGGTTGTAAACCCACTTCTGACAAACCAATCTTGATCCCTGAGAAAGGTGCTTGACCTCCAACAGTTCCTTTGTCGCTGCACTGCAGCAGCAAACTGATCATATACCAGTTTTCCACTGAAAAGATTTGGCATTAGATGCATTTTTTGATGTGGTGATTTGCCCAAGCAACAACGTGAAAGAAATAGTTTATTCATGTACACTGAACAAAAATATTAATTCAACACTTTTGTTTTTGCTTCCATCTTTCCATGAGCTGAATTCAAAGATGTAAGACTTTTTCTATGTATGCAAAAGGCCTATTTCTCTCAAATCCTGTTGACAGATTTTTCTAAATCTGTGCTGGTGAGCAGAGATAATCCAATCCACCTCATAGGTGCGGCATATCAAGATGCTGATTAGACGGCATGATTATTGCCCAGCTGTGCCTTAAGGTGGATAAAATAAAAGGCTACTCTGAAATGTACAGTTTTGCTTTGGGGGGGTGTCAGGGGGAGTCATACTGACTCGTTTACTTTCAATTTATATTGTAAAGTATGCTTGAGGTCCTATATGTGCACGTCTTCCATGCCAGACCAAAGTCAAGTGACTGTACTGATAGCCATTGCAGTTGCAGAATAAATGTCAAAGTTTGGAAAAAGAATGAAAAAGTTCCACATCAAGGATATATTGTACACTCATTTTTTTAATAATAGTCTTCAAAAGACCGGATTCTACAAAGAACTTTTCAATGCAATACTCTATTAAAGAATAAACCAGATAAGGACAACTTCTCTATTCAACAGGAAGAATTCATTTGCAGAAGCAAGCTCACAGGTGGCGGCTTTTTGCTGTTCCAGTTGGGGTTAAGCTGAAGAAAATGGATGGGACAGAGACAGAGAGCAACAAGCAAACAGACATAAATCCACTCGCTGGAGGCCTAATGGGGTCAACAGGGTCAGACCATGAAATTCCAGACAGTCCTCAGACAGTCCTCAGACAGTGGAACTCCATGTTTAACTTTAGTCTACACTGAAGAGTCATTAGTTTAGCGCTCTACCTTTAATCCTGATGATGTTTTTCCACCTCTGAGTGCTACTCTTTTGTTTACAGGGCTAAAAGTTAAACCCGCATCAACATTACAAATTCTCCTCCTGCAAATTCGTTGCCCAGCTCATGAAGCAATATGCGTTTTTTGTTTGTTTTCTTTGCACAGGTGAACCTTCCCCGTGCAGTTGTGATCGCCATTTCTCTGGTGACGGGCCTGTATCTGCTGGTGAATGTGAGCTATCTGACCGTGATGACGCCCAGAGAGCTCATGTCCTCCACGGCAGTAGCAGTTACCTGGGGGTAAGAAAATGCCTCACCTTGATGCCCACACACATTTGCTACTATTTATTATGCTGCTATCAAATGTTTATTCTTAGACATTTAATTAAGCTCTTCCGTCATCTTCGGGGAAATAGCAGAATTAGGCCTGTAGCATTTATGGTCATGCAACTGATCACTGCAGATCACTCATGTGTGTCTTTTTTATAGACCAGCTGCCCCTTTTCTGCAGACTTCCTATTACAACACTGTCACACATTTTGGAGATATATTCCTTTAAAAAAAAAAATTATTCTGCTCATTGTAAATCATCAGCTTAGATTTTATTTAAAAAAAAATTTTCTAAACTAGGAATAAGGTGTTAGGCAGTTGGGGCTGGATCATGTCCCTGGCCGCGGCCTTGTCTGCGTTCGGTTCACTGAATGGAACGTTCTTCAGCGGGGGGCGAGTGTGCTTTGTTGCTGCCAGGGAAGGACACATGGTAACCATCTTTCAACTTTCTAAAAAAAAAAAAAGGCTGACAATCATTTGAAATGACGCTGCAGGGCCGTCTCTCATTCCTCTGTTTGTTCTGTAGCCAGATATTCTCTCCATGGCTCACGTCCACAGGCTGACGCCGTCCCCCGCCCTGATCTTCACCACCATGGTGTCTTTGATTGTGCTGATCCCCGGAGACTTCCAGAGCATCGTCAACTACTTCAGGTAACACTTGAAGGTGTGGTCCTGCTCTGCGGAGTGCAGTCGTCTGTGTTTTTCTCACTTTTTTTTTTTTTTTTCTGTTGTCAGTTTCACTGCCTGGTTTTTCTATGGCATCACCTTGTCTGGACTGATCTACCTCAAAATCAAGAAGCCGGAGCTTCCAAGGCCCTACAAGGTAAGTGTCAAGCACCCCCCACCCCCTCCCCCTCCAGATTTGATCTTATCTTTACCTCACTATCATTTCTACCTATTCCTCTCTCCACAGGTTCCCATTATAATCCCCATTTTGGTCCTGATTGCTGCAGTCTTCCTTGTGCTGGCGCCTATCATCGACAGTCCTCAGATTGAATACCTCTATGTGACTTTATTCGTCTTAAGCGGGGTGATTATCTACATCCCCTTCATACATTACAAAGTCTGCCCAGGACTGTTAAACAAGGTGACAATGTTTCTCCAGCTATTTTTGGAGGTCGCCCCAACAGAAAAAAACTTGTGAATGCCAACTCGCCTGAAAATTTTGTTTCCAACTGCAATGTGCATGAATGTAACCATAAACAGCCAGTGAAATAACTTCCACAAAGCAGGGAGAAGTTGCTATTTTTTATTTTTTTTTGCACTGCTTGCAATATGTTTTGCACTGTTTGATTTCCTGTCATTTTGTCAAACATGAACTTTAGCTCTAAGAAGAGCTATGATTCGTCTCCCTATAATACTCTGCCTTGTGACTTTTACACTGCTTTCATGTGCCTATGAGTGTTTGTTGACAAAATAACAAATTCTTCAATTTACCGTTGCTAAAAGAAATGTGGCATTGTCTTCTTGGGGGACTTCTGCAAGATTACGCTAACTTTAAAGTGCAATATGCAGTTTACTTTTGGTATCTAACTAATCTGATTATTATGATTTGAAGAAGCAATCACTCTGTCCTCTCAAAAATCGACTCCATGTTGTAGATGTATTGATTTCTGCATTGTAAACGTTTCCCGGGGTGACAGCATGACAATTAACGCCATTGTTAAGGGCGGGATCCTAAGCTGACCTCAGTGCTGTCCAACATATTAGTAGAGAGGGAATGTACTGTGACGAACACACAGCTTTACCTTTGATTACAGGAAATGAATGTTGGTGGGGTGCTATAGATGATTGCACAGTCGATTGCATTTGTCTTCACTGAAATCTGAATTCCAACTTCTGGTATTTTATATTTATTCTGAATAAAATGTGTTTATGAGAATTGCAACTCTTGTGGTTTGTTGACATTTTTGCACATTTCTTTTTTTTTGGACTACTAGTTTGCATTGGATTTTTATTCCTCAGCCAGTGGGAACAAAATCTCGATGAGTTGATGTTTCATTCAGTCTTGTGATTTGGTAGTTGGTAGTTGAATGTGCTGCAGCTTTCACCCTCCTGCTTGCCTCCATCGTCAATGTCTTGAACGTGGGATACAGTGGGATGCGAACCAGCTGATGTCCAGTTATAAGCTTACTTACAAGTGTACTAGCAGAAGGATCATCTGACTGGAAGCCGATCATTCAATGTGGAAAGGATCCACGGTACAAAAGAAAATCATTGACCAGTGGACACCTACTATCAACACTCCAACAGCCAAAGTTTGCCTGTTTAAATGCCAAACTTTGCGGCGTGGTCGCGGCCATGCCGTCGGGATTCTACAAAGGATTTTAGGAGCTTTTGCTCATCAATACCCTTTCTATCCAAAGAAATACATTTGAGGTCAATTGGAATTACCCTAGGATGAGTACGCTCCAGAAACTTTGTAAACCTGGGCCAAAATGGGCCAGAATTCATAGCGTTCTTTAAAATGGCCGACTTGTTGGGCTTTTAGACGTGTACATCAGACTTTTCTGTGCGTCTTGAGGCGTTACACGTGCGCACCACATTTTTTAGCTCTCGGTGAAACGGGATACCGGGATTTGATCTTCTAAATGTAGTCAGTTTGTAAGTTGAGCCATTTTGCCAGTCACGTGTATTTTATCTTATCTTTGCCTCACTATCATTTCTACAGATTCCTCTCTCCACAGGTTCCCATTATCATTCCCATTTTAGCCCTGATTGCTGCAGTCTTCCTTGTGCTGGCTCCCATCATCGACAGTCCTTGGATTGAATACCTTAATGTCACTTGTCAATAAAGGAAAATGTACCATCAACTCTAAGCTGACTTAACAAATGTAACTAGAAAAGCTATGTAAACACAATCCTGGAATACAAAAAAATAGGGAAGGTGCTTGGATACATTTCCTGGGGGAGGATTTTCTCGCTTGTCTGCTGTGTCCCCCACTTCCTGGTTCGTCTTTGCCAGTTGGAAGAAAATCCCCATCCTTGTAGTATTGCTACTTCACCCACAGGACATGCAAAACACGTCTCGAGGTTCCAAAATGCAAATAAGAGATTTCAGTGCACAAAAAAAAGTGTTTTTATTAACCAGCAGCGCACTGTACCACACAAGGGATCCGTCAGGAATAAAATCACATGAAAACACCCCTTTTGTATCTTCTATTTAATCAAATCAAACAAATGAGTGGCTTATTTTCTTTAAAAAGTTTATTAAATAGTTTTTACCCAACGAATAGATCAAGCAATACAGGGCTTTTCATGGCAATTGCTTTAAGAGGCATCCTACCTGGACAAAGGAGAATATGAGAAGACAGGGCTGTTTCATAGTGCAAGTTTCACAAGACAAATGATTGCTGAAGACAAAACATGGCAAGGAGGAGGGCGAGAGAGAATATATAACCAACTTTTTTTATGCATAGTCAGGTCAAATTTCTCTTTAACTGGAGATCAGGGGAGCTTTTATCATGTATAAGATTCCCATTCTCAACAGGAATGTGACATGTCGTTTTACATCTCATTTGAAAATGTGTTCACTGAACGATTAATGGCCTTAATATAAACTGGATCCAAAATACTGTGTGTGTGAAAGAAGAGTCCTTCTGTCAAAACCCAGTTGGGGCGTCACTCTGATCCAGTCTTTTTCTCTGTGCCATTTGAAGCCTTTGCCTGGCTTCCTGATCCGTCCTCGCAGCTTCGCTCTCCCGTCTCGCTCCCGCCCCCCGGTAACGACCGCTGGTGCAGCTTATGGAGCCACTCTGCGTTCACGTACGCGTCCTCCGCCCCCTCGCAACACCTCATCCAGGACTGAGGGACGGCCTCCATGCCGTAGTGGGCGCCGGCGATGGCCCCGGCCATGCAGGCTATGGTGTCCGTGTCTCCTCCCAGAGCCAGACAGTATGCTATTGTCCTCTTCAGGCCGTCGTAGTTCTTCGGTAGGCATTCCCGCGGCTGCAGGCAGTGGAGGACGCAGAAGATGGCCGTGGGGACAGAGTGGAGCGCAGCAATGCCGTTACCTGGAGGAAAAGACGAGGCGCGTTGAATGGTGAGAAAAATGAGGACAGATTGGGCGTATGAGGTGGGGCAAGACGACAACACGCCACGAGATTTCTGTTGCTGCTTCTTCTTTTTGTCCACAGTTCATTAATCTGTTCACATCAAGAAGTGATTGCATTCACATCATAGATCCGCACGGGGCTCGGCGAAACTACCCTAACACAGCGATGTGCGCAATGTCTTTACTTTATGATCCGACTCTAAAATAATGAGATTATTTTACAGAGAATGCACAATGCAGTTTCATCAGAAAAAGTACTAAAACACCCATTAAAAACGATCATCTCACATCAGTAGGCTTTATATGGTTCGTACATGCATAACAGATTCCAGGGTTACAGGTGTTGCACGCATGACAAATACATGTGCGTGAATGAAAAGTGAGGTATAAGCGAATCGAGTTCCTCTTTTTCTGCAGAGTACAAACAAAACTCTGGGACTTGTGGAGTTATGATTTTCTGTGTATGACAAAAAAAAGGCAAATGGAAGATGGAAGAAAAAGGGGGGGGGGGGGGGGGGTAATACTGACCGAGTTCAGAGATGACCTCCTCAATGCTGACTTTGCTCCTGTCCATCAGGTCTCTGACTCTGTGAAGACGCTCACAGAACGGCTTATCTGCTTCTTTTAGGCTGCGAGATAAAGGAAAACAAAACTCAGATCCTATCTTTCACTTTCTCGGCTGCTCAAAGTGGTCCATCGGTGATGCGCTGCTCACCTCCTGGCATCGCTGAGGGACTCCTCGTCGGCCTCCACCTCCTCCATCTCCGCGATGAGTCTGCTGATGAACTTCTCGGGTCGATCCAACGCCCCTTGCAGAGAGTGGTGCACAGCAAGTGCCTGCAAGATTGCCCCGTTGTAGCCCAGAGAGCAGGAGTGCGTCAGCATGGCTCCCAGACGGGCAAACTAGGACAAGAAAACAAGTCTTTGTAATGAATGGTGGCACATTTAAACTGATATTGCAATAAATATTTAATTTTGAACCGACATAAAAGCAAAATCAACAGCAAAACAAGCAACTGATTGGTCAAACATGCCCGTCGTGCCCAGCCTGAACCCAACAACTCACCTTTCTGACATCACTCGGATCAGGAAAAGCCAGAGAGAAGGGGGACGCCCTCATGGCCCCTCCGTTCCCAAAGGAGCCTCGACCATTGAACTGGTCCCGGGCCGGCTTATAGACGTCACTCAGCTGAGGGGACGAGAGCTTTTTCAACACCTGGATCACGCCGGAGCCGTAACCACGACCCGGTGACGCGCTGTACTCTTTCGCAAACCTGGACCGGAAAGAAAAACGTGGGTTTGGATATCTGTTCACGCGTTTGGAAGAGAAAAAAAAACTAAAGGGGGGCAAAAAAAGCAGGAGGTCGAGTGTCACTCGGTTCTAACCTGCGAGCCATGTCCTGCTCGTCAAAGCCGGCCCGGGTGAGGAGAGACTGAACCACACATCGCGCCATCGCTGTATCGTCACTGTAATCGAGGACAGCTAACAGACACAGAGTGCACTTCAGCTCAAACACCTGGTATCACACACACGTCATGTTTCCTTGGCAGATGAAGTTTGCTTTGTGAATATGGACTCAGGGAAGGACGCAAAGTAAATGAATGCCTGTCATAGTAACACTGTTTTACGCCATTTCCGATCGCAGTACTTGGGGGTTTCTTCCTTCTGCACAACTTCACACATCGGTGTCGCGTGACATGGAAGCAATCAGCCTCTGGCCGCTATTCTGGATTGTGAGTGAAGTGTGTCACATCTTCCAGTCTGTTGGCTAATCCCAGGCTCAGTGCTAGCACTGAGAGAAAAACAGGGCTGAGGAGTTGTTGTTTTTTAACTGTGTTGACTGGTGGATAGTCCTGCTGGAAGATTAAATCCCCTACTCCATGCAGCTCCCCAGGAAAAAAAAGTAACATGAAGGGCCCAATGAAACCCAGTGGAGCAGCAGCTGCAGACGACATGGCAGCACAACTCCTCATTCACTCTTGGTTTGAAGTGGAGCGAAAGTGTGTGCAGCTATGCCCATGATGATGCGACTCTACTGCCAGTCCACTCCTTGTGAAGCTCCTCGAGTTCAGTGAGAGTGGACTTTGCCCGACACTCCTTTCCAGGCTGCAAGACCTTTTCATCAAACACTTTTGTCCTTCCAGTCAACTTTCCATGAACGGCAAACAGTCTAATATTTTAACACACCTTAAATCTGTCTTTTTTTATTATCATTATTTACTTTTAGGTCATAGGTATTTGTGTCAGTGGTGGCCTGGAGGCTAAAGTTTTCAAGTTCAAATCCCAGAGTGGACAGGTCACCACTGTGGTTCCCTGATCGAGCCCACCACATCCTAGAAATAAAATGATTAAATGTCTTGAATTTCCTCAAGGGGATAACCAAGCATGAATAGTGTATTACATTGAACTTTACACCTACAACCGAGTTTTCACGCAATCAGTTGGAAACCAGCTGCATGTTCGGTATCAAATGGCAGTGGATATCAATTAGTTTTTTTTAATAATTTTCTACTCTTCAATGATGCAATAGTACAGCTGCCAAGTGGAACCAATACACGTGTGCAATATTATCCTGCTAAACCAGGAACGATGGTGAAGATACTTCAGTATTACATGCATTTGCAGGAAAACAATCAAACCTCGGTAGTTAAACGCCCTTGACGGGGAGCAGAGTTCCGGCTGTGCACATTTAGACGACACGGCCATCAAAATAACACAGTGCAAATCGCAGCCCCTCGCTCCTCTCACCGTTCCCTTTGGTCTCGTCGTCCAGGCTGTTGAGATGCTGCAGCACACTCTCCATGGGAACCTCCTCCGCTCCTTCAAACTCCCCGCCGACGCAGTCCCCGAGCACGGCGGCCACCAGCGCTCCCCTGAACCGGGACAAAGACGCCGGGCCCCCCGCCGCTGCGGCCGCTCTGGCCGCGGTCACTGCCATTCAAGCCTGCGGAGAGAAAACGAGTCTGCTGGTCCGCCGACCGGGAACGATCAGACGGCTTGGAGGGGGTGAAGGTGGGAGGCAGGTGACAATCACAACAAACGACGGTCGCACTCCGCCCCAGAGCTGCTTCCTGGAGCCGTCCGGATGCCCGTCTAACCCCCCGCCGAAAGGCTCTACCGTCACACATAGAGCTATGACTGTAGTAAAAATTTCGTATGAGACCGTGGCAGAGACCATAGATATGGGAAGAGACGGAGCGCCGTTTGCTCTATTTTTTCTAGGTCTATACAGGCAGGCATACCGAAATAGATAAAGCAAATGCGCAGATATTTTATGAAACGCTGTAGATTAATGTTAGGTTTTTTTTTCTTAATCGCATTAACATTTTTCGTTAACGAAAGCTAAATGAAACGAATGAGCAAATTTATCAGAAAAGGAGTCGATATACATATTTTGTGGATGAATCGACCACATATTGTATGGCCCAGTCGTTTTGCACACACAATGACATAAATCACAGACATTTGTAAAAAAAAAAATAATAATAATAATAAAAAAAAAAAAATTCTAATAATAAACAGAGGAGGAGATAGATGGAGAAATCTATCCGTTTTTGAGTGTGTCTTGAGTGAGAGTCAAAAAAGTGGTAATGTTTAATATGTGTACATGGTCAGTTTTTATCAACCGTTACATCTACTAGAAAATCCATTGAGGTTAAATTAAGGACATGTATTAAAAAAAACTAGGGCTTCTTTGTTTGATAATATATTTGTTGTACATGATGTACCCTTCTCTTGACCCTGATTGGTTGTGTATTGCGCATTCACACGATAGTTTACGATAAAGCGATGCAGGAGTCATAGCGTCCTCTGTTGGATAGAAAACAAATTTAATCCTGGGGGGGGTGGGAAATGAACGTTCCAATATGGACCAGCGGTTGTTTTATTTTCCTGTGACAATGTATATGAATATTTGTCTTTTAGGGCAAGCACATTCACATCTGGGGGCAATTTAGTGTCATCGATTAACCTCAGATGCATATTTTTTGTACGGTACTGTGAGAGGAAGCCTGAGTACCCAGAGGAAACCAACGCATGTTCCCTCATGCAAACACCATGCAGAAAGGCCCAGCCAGTATTTGAACCCAGGACATCCTTGCAGTGAGGCAAGAGCCCTAACCACTGCATCACAGTGTGACATTTCAGAAAATAAATAAATAAATCATCCCCTAGAATTTCTACTGTCCCAAAGAAACGACATCCTCGCTGTGTATGGAAATACAATGCAGCAGTACAATGCGATGTGTAATGACAACCGCCAGGGGGCGTTAAGCATACAGAGGAAAAGCATCAGAATATTATATACAAATACACTGAAACGAGCACATACATGAAAAGTTTTAATCAGCTTTCATCAAACTATTGTTTAATAGTTTTTATGTATGGTTTTACCTCTTTTTTCCAAGAAAGAGAGAAGTGATTTTTGATTTGTGTGTTGACCCGTCCCTCTCAGCTGGAGCGTGAGCTGCGGTGACCTTTGACCCTCGGAAGGGGCGGGGCGTTAAGGCAGCGCGGCGTCTGCAGCATAATTAAAACATGGCGGACTCTGAGGAATTTAGACTCAAACGACTAAAGGTAAGAAGAAAAAAAAGCACACATTCGCAGTAGATGGAGGCAGCGGCCAGACGCGGCTTAAACATTTCAGTTCACACAGCTGCAGCGTTTCGTGAGTTTTAAGTACGCTTCCGCCTCGTCTGAGCGTAATGAGGCTAACGTTAGCTCGCTAGCTTCCGAGCTTGTTGTGAGTGTGGATGCACGCCGCTACGCGTAGCCTCACTAAGCACCCCCGTTCGTGGAACAATGAGCCAATTCGATTGAAAGATAACACGTCGCAGGACTCGACGTGGACACCCAGTGGCTGCATTGACGTGAGGGCAAAGTTTTGCGTCGCGGTTGTCCTTATGTTCCCACACTGATGAGAACAATACAAACAGGGTTTCCTCCAGTTGTGTGATGCCATCGTGATGTCGCTTTGACTTGATCACACCAGCAGCTACTACGGGGGCGTAATAAATGGATGCTAAGTGTGTGTGTGTGTGTGTGTGTGTGTGGTTTTAGATCGGACAGGGCACCCCGGGATCATTTCTAAATCAAGTCCACTGAGATTACCTATACACATGTCTCATCAAACAGCATTCAATTACCAAGAGTCATTAAAAATAATGCATTTCAAAACATGAAGGCCCAATAAGCTGCAGCGGGCCAACAATGATCTGTGGAGTTGAACCATCCACTTCATGTTATACCCTTTTTTTTAAATGCTTCATTAAACCTGCATTTTTTCCCCCATATCTTGTGTATATATATATATATTTTAAAATGTCTGCCATTATGGACTGGATGTAACCTGCTTCACCATTTAACTAAGCCTAAAAGCAGCAATCCCTCATCATAACCCTCAGTACATTTATGAACTCTCCAAAGTCGGCCAGGAAATCTGATTTCAATTGACACAGGACAATGTCTCTCTTGTAATCTCACCCATTTGTTCTCCACAGTTTGTTTTCTTTTTAACTATGCATTCAAATCCTCCACAATGGCTTCTCAGAAAGGCCTTGGGGACCCTCCAAAACATGGTGGACTATCGTCAACTTACAAAAATAAATCGGCCTCGAAGAACAGCAAAGGAAATATATCCAGCTAAATTCATGAAAGCTTGTGGTTCTTATTGTGGTTTTCTTCAATAGGTGCCAATTGTACTCACTCCAAACAGGCAAAAGCACCAATTTGATATGTGACATCCATCCAATGTAGTCCCTGACCCACATTTAGGAAATATTGATCAACTTGGTCAAGATGACACCCTCTAAAAGTCTCCGTTGGCATTTGAACATGGTGTCAGCAGGATGCAGCACTAATGCTCATATTAAGAAGGAGGCACAGATACGCTCAGCTGTGTTTGTGAGGCCACGAAACACCAAAAGGCATCCCTTAGTTGCTATTCAAACATTCCTGCCATTTCTGTTATTCATTCCTGAGGTGTGTCTGTCTGTGCGGCGGCTGTCTCTGTGTTTGCCCTGTTAAGGACAGGTGACCTTTTCAGGCTGTACCAGGCGATCTTTTGCTCCCTTTACGCACATTTATTATTAAGTTTTTAAACATCATGTGTCACATACTTTATACTCCCATGCGTCCGTTAAGTTTGGCACGGTTGTTCAACGGTCCTGCCAATTGGTTGTTTTTTTTAATAGCTCATGTAGCTTTGTCCTGAAGAATATTTTACTTGGCTATCGAGCATAATTTTATACTATTAAACTGCGATACAATTCAAGGCCTAAAAATGCTAGAATAGAGTTGAGACGGTCAAGATGATACAGTCGAGGCTAAAAGACAACTCTGGACAAACACTATTTTCACACATGAACATAATAGGATGTCTTCTCTGGTTGGCAATAAGGCGTAATTTTTCAAATTGACCAATTGCGTTAAGATCAACCCATTGATGAGGCAGGCCTACACCCAGGAAGAAAAATCTGATCTCTGAAAGTTCGACACACTTTTGGGTGTGCTGCTCCTGCGTGAGTTCACCTGGTCTCCGGCACTTTTCACCGCATCTGGCTATCCTTACTTCAATAAATGGTTGAACATATCTTGCTGTCTTGAGACTTTTTTTAGACGACCAAGTTCAGGATCAATGGACCGGGAGGAACCAGCGGGCCTAAAGCCGGGTTCCAACAGTCCCGATGCCCGGGCTAGGTAATGTAATGTAGAATTGGTTGTATCTGCGCACACATTTGTATTTGTCTGTCCTCGATGAGGTCCGTTGTTTCCACTGAGCAACACTGCCCCCACAGGTGATCAGTGGTACTACTCGCTTTGCTATGTGTCGGCATGCTCCCTGTAAAGGTACCAAAATACACATGTGCTGGTTCCTGACAAAACGTTTTGTACATATCTGACTGTATATTTAGCATCCGGTTCTTCGGCTTGTCCAATTTGAAAAGTGAATGCAACTGTTGGTGTAAGTTTTATATATGGGCTGCTGTAGTCTGTGGCTTTAATTCACTATTTAATGGAGTTGTGGTATCTGAGGAAGTTTGTACAGTAACTTGGTCAATAATGCCACATCTTTGAAGTAGTTTGTCGTCATTTTTTCATATATTAAAACCTGTGAAATTGATGGTGTGCAAAAACCTTACAGAGCCCGTTGAAAAATGAAACACAAGGAGGAAATTCTGCAAAGGTACGGACTTTTCAGATAAGATTGTCATGACTGCATCATTCATATATAGTCTGTTGATACAATCAGGAAGGAATGGCTCACAATGTGACCCGTAAGTCCACAGAAAAGTGTGCATCAAGACAGACTACATCAATGTTTCGACCTGAAACGTCCTGACCTGCAATGACTTTTCTCTCAAAACAGCATGAGGAACGCATGTCCAGAGTGTTTGATGAAGTGATGGGCCTCGGAGACTTTGCCGACTCATCCAGAGGCTCTGCTACCTCCTGCAAGAGTGGCGGTCAAGACGACGCGAAGGGAGCGGACAAAACTTCCGAAGAGGAAGAGAAGCAGCTGGCGGAGGAGGATGACAGTAGCGGTAGCAAGCAGGAAGAAAAGCAAGACGAGACGACGGAACCGTCGAACTTCCCTCGCAGTGCCTCTCCTCCCTCCTCCCAGCGTTCCTCTTTTAACGTGGCGAGCACCGAGGGAGGGGGCGGGGGGAGTGGGTCGGCCGCTTTCGACGATGCTCAGGATGGACTTCCACGGTTCGGGCAAGAAGAGGAGGAGGAGGACTGGCACTTTGCCCTGCCATTGGGCTCGCTGGAAGATGTTGACGTGAGCAAGGCGAACCAGAAAAAGGGCGCTACTAAGCAGCAGACCAGCGGCACGCCGGGTGAATCCCATGGTCCTGAGCCAAAGGGGACTGAAGAAGAAGGGGAGGAGCAAGACAAGGAGGAAAGCAGCGGCTCAGCCAATACCTCCCATTCATCCCGGGACCATACACCTGATAACAGCCAAGGTGAAGCTGCAGAATGTTAAGTGGTGGTTGAAAAAGATTAATCAAAACTACCATAGTGCAGCTATCGCTCCACTGCATTGCATCTTGTAACATTGAGTACAATCATCACGCCATATGTTTTTTAACAGTTGGCACAAATTAAGACAAAAGTGGGGGGGGCCTCTTGTCCTTACATTTTAAGGACAAGAGACCTGGACTTCACACCAGGAAGGTACTTTTCCGGGGTCTTCTGTGACCCTCAGCAGAGTTAACTGACACCATATGTAGTTTTGAGTCTCCACAACAACCAGGCTCACAAAAATGTTAAAAAAATGTATTCAGTTCCCACCGTCAATACACGTACATATAAATTCTATACTCGTGGAATTGTGACATAATCTGCGGCGAGTGCCAATTTACTCTCCAATGTATTTTACACTGGCTTTGTGTTAGAGCCAGTTCTTTTTAGTACCCCACCATCAACTGGTCCATTAATATCTAGATGTGTTGTGGAATTTTGCCTTGAACCTGCATGAATAGCTAGCTGACATTGTTTGTCACATGAAATGTGGTCCATCGAGACAGAATGATCCCAGACTGCTTGGAAAAACGTGTGTTTGTAATTCAAAAAACATTTCCCTTTTCTTCTTTTAAATCAGACGGCGGTCCCCTGAACCAGACCGAGGAGACTGAAGATAGTCAACAGGGAGAGGTGGACATTTGACAATATTGCTGCCTCAGTTTGCTGCTGTTGCCCGTCACGTCTGGATAATTATGAATATATTTGTTGTTTCAGACATCCGAGGCCGCTCCAATAGAAGACAGTAACCCTCCACCATCTCCCGTTGCCAACATTAAAGAGGAACCCATAGACGAGGGTTACGACGCTGCTTTGCTGCCTCAGCCCTCCACTAAGCAAATCAAAGAGGAGCTGGAGCAGGAGGTAAGCAGAGGGTGGTTTTCATATTACGGGAGGTCTGAGTCTGAATCTGAAAGTGATTGTTGATGTTGTGGATCTTTTCCTCGGAATTGTCTCAAAACCGAGGAAGCCCAAATTACTTTCCTGAACCATTTCCACGTTTCTTTCAGGAGGAGCTGAAGATCAGCTCGGTCTATTCTGTGGGTGGAGGGAGCACCTTTGGACCCCCAACAAGTGAGTTTATTTACATATTTATTGAGTGTTTTCATCTCAATTTAACACAGGCACAGGAGTATTTGCAATGCTTTCGCAAAGCTACTATTGATGCATTCCAGTTGATGCATCCCGGAACTTGGAATTCCCAACTCCGAATTGTGTCCATTCTTCTAAAAAAAAAAGAATGTTTTAATTTTCCAGTCAATCAGAACACATTTTACATTAAAAGCAAAGTATCCAGGGAAGCTGTTTCTGCACTGACTCGCTCTGAATATAAATGGTTTAGTTTAGTTTGTGTTTATTTTTCATTGACCACGTACCAAAAAAAAAAAAGTTTTATCTCAAAGAGAAGATGCTTCGTACCATATTTAGCCATTCCTAGTTTCCATCTGCAGTCCCCGGGAAATCAGAACTTGTAGGTTATTCACAAGTACAGAGTAACATCCTTTAACAAAGTAGTAATCCCTGCCACAGTCATGGTAAAATCTCCTTGTAGGACCTGTCGTCCACATATGTGGACATCACATTTTCAGTTGTCTAGACCACAATACTACATTTTGCGCTACAAGGTCCTGGTGTCCACTTATGAGGACATCATACTGCCACTTGGTGGTGGAAGAAGAGTATAACACATTACAGGTTAGATTCAAGATGGCTGAGAACACAACAAGTCTGGCCGGTCACTCCCGATCCAAACGTCGACCAGGTAAAAAATTCAATAACATTTCATGGCTGATTCTTGTTCGTTATTGAAGTGAAATTTGACAAAGGTTTGTAACTATAACAACTTGCTATGCTGTTAAACATGATGTACACGTATGTGGACAGAAGGACTTAGTTCTGATAGTTTTGTTGAACATGTCCACAAATGTGGACAAAGGGATTTAGTTTTGAAATTGTATTTTGGGATGATTTTGGTAGGAAAAATATTTACTACAGTACAAGCAGATATGGTATGTTTTATAAATAAATTTACATAGGTATTTTTTTTTTCCCAGAGTGGTATTCTGCTGGGTTACTGGGGTTAATTGGTGGAGACAAGTCAGAGGTTGAAGACTTGTCGGACATTGATGATCCCGTGGAGGATGCCGATTATCAGCCCTCCCGACAGGAGCCAAGCAGCAGTGAGGACAGTAGTGGGCGTGAGGACCCCATTCCTCAGCCTATCAGAGGACGTAAACGTCTCCGTGAAGAATGTCAAGGACATTGTTCAGATCGTGACAGATCACGCACTCCCAGGCGTCGCTCTCGGGCACAGAAGGATGAGGATGACGCAAGCAATGTCTCAGAAGAGCCAACGCCAGGACCAAGCCATCAACCACAGTCCAAGAAAGGACGTGGGCTGCAATGGAGGGCTTCTCCGCTCATACCAAATGAAGCTCAGTTTGAGCATGAAGAGGACACTGTAGATGACAGAGAGGGCTGGACCCCACTGCACTACGTAGAACAGTATATTGACAAAGATTTGATCAAAATGATTGCTGATTGCTCCAATGCGATATCACTGGCCAGAAGTGGGAACTCCATCAACACGTCAACTGATGAAATATATCATTTTTTTGGTGCTTCTATTTTGATGTCCTGTGTCCAGTATCCTGCAGTCAGGATGTATTGGTCCAGGGCTTTAAGAATTCCCGCTATAACCGAAAAGTTTACACGTGACAGATTTTTTAGACTCAGGAAATCACTAAAAGTGGTTATTGATACTGATGTTTCAGAAGTTCTGAAAGACTGTGACAAATTCTGGAAGGTGAGGCCTTTTCTGGACCGCATTCTGAGAGGTTGCCAGTCCCAGGCTCGACCGGAATGCGTTTCCATTGATGAGCAGATGATACCGTTTACAGGAGCTTGTCCGTGGCGACAGTATCTGTCAATGAAGCCAAACCCAGTTGGCATTAAAAACTTTGTATGTGCAACAGCAGGTGGTCTTGTGCTGGACTTTGAAATTTACCAAGGTGCACATACACTCCAGGAGCAGGTTGAAGAACCAGAGGATCTGGGTTTAGGAAGCTTGGTGATCGATCGTCTGTCTCAAACTCTGCGTCCTAATACAAAAGTGTATTGTGATCGGTTTTTCACATCCATTCAAGGTGTGGAACACATGATGAAGAAGCAGGTCTTCGTAACTGGTACAGTTATGAAAAATCGGGTTGCTGCAGCAGTGCAGAAGCTTCCCACTGACAAAAAAATGAAAGCGGCCGGAAGAGGTACCTCAGCCCAAGTTACCACTGAGGATGGAAGGATTTGCGTGGTGAAATGGTATGACAATAAACCAGTATTGATGATGTCTACTGTTCACGCGAGAGAGCCAGAAGACACCTGCCAGAGATGGGACAAAAAACTGAAAAAATATGTGACCATCTCTCGACCAACTATCATCCGCGAATACAACTCCAACATGTGTGGAGTTGACCTTGTAGGTCGAATGATGAGCTACTATCGCATGAATGGGCGCACAAAGAAATGGACACTGCGGATGCTCATGCACTTTACGGATCTGGCTTTAGCCAACAGCTGGTTACTGTACTGTGAAGACCTTGGTACATTTGGCACTTCAAAGAAGAACGTCATGCAGTTCTTACAATTTCGTATGGAAGTGGCCATGACCTTCTTGGGCCAGCATGACAACGATACCTCCGACCTTTCGGAGCAGGAAGATGCCCCCGATGTTTCAGTCCAAGGGAAAAGGCATACAGTGACGGCAGTGCCCCATGTGTCAGTCCGCAGGAGGGCTAATGCACATCTTCCAGAGGTGGTGGACTTGAAAAATGCAGCACGCTGCAGAGCAAAAGGCTGCTCAGGGAGAACTCGAGTGCAGTGTGTTACATGCAAGGTGTTCCTCTGCTTACAGGCAAATCGCAACTGTTACACAGCCTTTCACACACAGATGTGAACCTGTTCAAGTGAGAAAGTTTGACTGCAAGTGTTTCAAGCCATGTTCAGAAACTGGCGTTTATAGTTTTGCAGAATGTTTCCATTGTGTTTTCACTTTATTATTGTCATACCTTAACTGTTAGCAGCACTACGAAGTTTACTACTCAAAGAGGCAAAGGTGTTTTCATTGACATTTTAGTTTTGCACTAAGGAAAAATCTGAATTTATTTCCTGGATTTTGCACTTGAGAAAAAATGCACAATCATTGTTTCTATTTTTATTTTTAGACTTTGTTTTTACACTCAGGAAAAAATGTTGCCATTTTCAGGGACCAAATAAAGAGTTTTATATTACATTACTCAATTGTGACTTTATTGTGTTATATCGGAATTTAAAACGAATGTCCACATATGTGGACATCATTTTTCTCAGAAACTACATCATGTAATAAGATAATTCTCTGTTTCAACACTCATCAGGTCCCAATCGGCCCAAATAGCAAAGAGAAAGTAAAATTGAATGCCATTTAAGAGTTCGGGTCTTAGGAGGTTAAAGAGTCCATAAATGAACAAAACGCGCACAAAAATTACACAGTTTATATATTTATTTATAGTTCTAAATTCATGGCAACCCTAACAACCCAGTTTTTTCTGAGGCGGTGATGTCATTCTAACGTAGGACGTCTGCACATTGGAGCCACCTGGAAAGCCCCATCAATGTTCGTACTCATATTACAGGCCTGACCGGTTGGGGTCTTTCACAACCTCCCTTCCTCCTGAAAACAACTCTCAAAAGTTTATCGGTTCACTTGGAGCTGAGCCATGTATAGATGGCGGCGGGGGAATAACAGACCACACAAACTTCACCTTATCACCTTTTCTGTAATGACTGGAGAACCAAATTAGATTCTGATGTGCGGAATCATAAAAGAATACTGTTTCACCAAAACAAAAAGCCAAACATTTATTTTAAAGAGAGGAATTAAAGTTGTAAAGTAAGTTAAGTGTACAGCCTGTGTAACTTCTAGTCGGCACAGGAAAGGTTAAGCTTTCTTATGTAAAGATGAGGACGTCCAGACTTCAGTAAAAAAAAAAAAAAAAAAAATGTTGAGTTGAGACAGCTGCCATGTGGCTCAAGCTCCTGGTCGACTGATTTGTGATTTGGAGTTGAGTGTCATTGGTTTTGATTTCTCCCATCTTCCCGTGTCTTTCCAGTTCCCACGCCAGTCGGTCCGACGGCTATCTTCATCCCCGGGAGAGGAACCGTCTTGCAAGCGATGGCCCCTCTTGCCGTCCGACCGACCGGTCCTCTCACCGCGTCACTGCCAACTCTGACACCAGTGCCTCCGCGACCAGCGCCTCCCCCCGCCCCCGGCAGTGTTCGATGCAGTGGCTGCTCCAAGGTAACACTGTAATACTGCAGTTCACTCCCGTCCAACATTTCAAAAGCACTCTGCTCTCTGATCCCAGCACAGAAATGTGTCCAATCCTTATTGAGACTATTGAGATTATTAACATAAAATAATGCATTCAGCAAGGTCAGTCAGGAGACCATTCTTTATAACAAACGCCTACTTTTAAAATTCCTTAGTTACACGAGGGAGACCGTTAAGCTTATAGCTTAGCATTTCTCTTCGTGAAAATACCCGACGACCTTTGACTTTGCAGCAACCAGCTTTGTTTTCCTTTTCCTTGATTGTCAGGATGACAAGTTACCTTCCAACTGATATTTTTTGCTCTTCAGGCTTGAGTGCTCGATCATTCATTTTCAAATGCTCCGTTTTCAAGGCCTGTTTAATAGGATCAGTCATGTTTCATGCAATCTCTTGACAGGTTCTCCTGAAAGGCCAAACAGCATTCCAAAGAAAAGGCTCGACGCAGCTCTTCTGCTCCACCGTCTGCCTGACGGGTCATCTTCCTCCACCCGCCAAGAACCGCACCTGCATCCAATGTAACAGGTACTACTTGGTTTCTTTCAACACTGTGGCCAAACATTTTATATGCCACTTTTTGTTTTCAAAATGTGGAGGAAACTCATTAAAATGCAAAATTCATGTGCCTCCATGTTTGTCTGACTCAAACGTGTTTTTTTTGGGGGTTTTTCCACTCGCTTGTATTTGTGGCACTTTCTCTGCAGGGAGATCATTCAGCCCAGAGACATGGTCACCGTTCCGGGAGACGACAACAATCCATTGCACTTTTGTGGCCAGTTCTGTCTGCAGGTCTATAGGCACAAGAAGAAAACTCCAGATAAGCCCCCCGACAAGCGGGTTGAAAAACGGCCCGAGAGGAAGCCAGAGAAACCGCCCGAGAAGCCGGCGGAGCGGCCGCCCGAAAAACCCTTCTGTGCCGTGTGTCGATCCACCAAGAGGGTGAGTGAACAATGGAACGCCCTACGCCGAGCATCAGGCGTCAACTTGCTAATTGTGGCTGCGCTAACTGGGATTTTCTCCCGTACAGATTGAGCACGAGGTCACCCATCAGGGCCGCCTGCACAGACTCTGCAGCAATGCCTGCTTCGCGACCTGGCGCATGATGCGTCAGTTAGCCATGAACTGCTGCGAAGGCTGCGGACTGTACTGTAACAGCAACTCAGGGTCCTGTCAGACGCTCACAATTGACAAATCCCAGCTAAACTTCTGTGGCCCCACCTGCATCTCCACCTACAGACTGGTGTGTGTGTGAGAAAAAAACAACAACGACAAATTTTTGTATCTATTTAGCCCGTGTCTGTGATGCGTCATGTGGATGACAATTTTGAAAAGGTAGTTTGCGTGTTTAAAAACTGCTGACTTCATGTTTTTCTACAGACTTGCAAAAAGATGGTCGAGTGCGCCAACTGTCGCAAGATGGTGGTTGTGTCCGCCACCATCATCGAGCGTGACAACAAGGGGAAAATTCAGCTTTATTGTTCGTCTGCTTGCGTGGGACAAAGTCGACCGCCCCGACACGTCCTCACTGGTAGGACACGCTCACCGCCTCTACGTTGAGATGTACTACGTGGGAAGAGGGACGGGTTTTTTATTGCATATGTAGAATTTCATGCAGCCTGAAGTGGAGGGAACTAATATGGAAACAAATCTAGTCTTAAGTCATTTTAGATCATATGGTCACTGTGCAAAGTTAAATGCATGGTTCAAAAGGGGTCGTTATCCTCTTAGTAATACATTGGGTTCAGAAAATTGGCAACATTTTCTCCCTTAAGCCTGACGATCATGGGACTGTTTGTGTCTCACCGTAGAAAATTGCTGAATTTACCACCAAACCAAATTCCCTCTGTCGCCTCCCCAATGGTTCTCCACTCTGCAAGTTTGTCTCCTCCCATCTAGAACTTCCTGTATTTGTTTTGTCAATTAATAATTTAAAGTATAAGGCCAGTGGTACTTCTGACCATTTTTGGGGATGTACTGCTGATAATGGTGCCTGAACTAAGCAAACCTCTAATAATTGATATTTCTCGAATTGACTGCAATTTTCTATTCTACCGAAGCCAAAGGAAATTAATTAAAGCACACTTATTGACTGCTGGTACTCTTTTCCTGCAGATACTGCATTCCCATGCTGCCTATGTAAAGTTTCAGCCGTTCCTCAGTATCACCTGGCCATGGTTGATGGTACCATACGGAACTTCTGCTCCTTGGCCTGCGTGACTATATACAGGGTAAACATCCAAAACATTTTCTCCGTTGATTTTTTTGTCTGGCGTCAGTCGTTCCAGGTTTGTCTGACTGTTTGCTGGTCTGTGCCCCCCTTTTGCAGAAGTGTGGTCACAACGCCCAGCCAGACTTGGCCAATGGCACCTCCTCTCTGAAGGACCCCCCCGCCAGAGACTCTTCCAAAGCGGGGTCCTCTGCGGGAGCCAGCTCCGTCCCTCAGGACACCTCGTCTTCAGCCCCATACCATCACCCCAGTCATACCTCAGTGCCCCCACTAGTGCCTCCCGCCACCTCTTCTCCAGGACAAGCCCAGGCCCAGACTTCCCCCAACCAGGCGGCCAAACCAGCGACAGACGCGTCGGACGACGCCTCCAGGGTGACCTGCCATCAGTGCAGCAAAAAGTTTAGCACCAAGCCGCTTTTGTTCAGTCACCAAGTAAATACCGCCGCTCACCTGTTACCACAGACCGATAGGTCGGCGTCAGTCTGGCAGTGAATCCACCAACTGTGTCGTCATGTCTTGCCTGCAGGGACGTATTTCGATGTTCTGCAGCAAGCTGTGCTGCGATCATTTTAAAAATCAGAAGAACATCCTGGCGGTGTGCGAGAGCTGCAAGCAGGAGAACGTGCACTTTGAGACCATCAGCTACGAACAACAGGACAAGGTTTTCTGCAGTGACGGTGAGTCCGGATTCCCCGGAATCTCACTCGCACAACGTCACCGTGTTTCATGATCTCACTTTGCACCTAATCTGTAAACGCTGACTAATCCAACGACTTGTGTCTCAGGCTGTAAAATGGTCTTCAAGCACGGGCACACTTCTAGTCAAAAAGATCAATCCTGGCATCCCTGCAAGTACTGCGGCGGCATCAGCCAGAACATGTTGCAGAGTCACTATGGAGGCAAGATGAAGGAGTTCTGTAGGCCTCACTGCATGTCCCAGTACACTGTGCTTTTCTATGGGGTAAGAAGTCTAAAGAAACCTTTAAAATGTCTTTCCTCGCCTCCCCGTTGACGTCTGTCCTCGCCTCCCATCTCCTTCCCTCTTGCTCAGATGGGTCGGTGTGACAGCTGCAGGAAACAAGGCCATTTGATGGAGAAGCTCCAGTGTTTGGGTTCAGTGCGGAACTTCTGCAACATGTCCTGCCTGATGCACTACTGCCACTTTCATTTTGAGACGAGCGCAAACGGCAGCAGTAACGGCACCGGAGCAGCTCCGCAAGCACCGTTCGGTAAGTTGAGTCGACGCGTAAAGATCCGAAATGTTCACTCAGTCAACAGAACAGTCTTTGAGGCCATTTTGAGTTGAGGTTTCCTCTGGGCTTTGTTGTCTATATACACACATCTCTTTCACTGAGTATTGAAGAATTTATATCTATTTCCAGCTCTGGATTGGTAAGTAATCTCTACCATCTTGGGTGTGATGGCTTGTTTTCCTCTTCTTCCAGCTCCCACCCAGCCCCACCACTCCTCAAAGATGAATCCTGTCATAGCCGATGTCGTCTCATTGGCCAATGGCTCTGCCACTCAGCCCTGTGTGTCAGCAGATACTGCTCTCACTGGTCAGTGCATACACGTGGCCAAGAGCGGTTTCTTTCAGAGGCTTTTTTTGTCAGGAAGCAGGTTTAGATCGGGCTTTACTGGGCCCCGCACTGTGGTGACTGCTCACCCGCTCGCTCAGCTCATTCAGAGGCGTCTTATCCAGCTTAGTCAAACCAGCCATGTAGTAGAACCAAGGAGTGAAGTGGTGTAGTCGGCAGGATTGAGGTGAATTACGCAGACCGGAAGAAGAATCTGTAGTAACGCGCCAATCAAGTGACTCTTGATGTGTTTTAGTAAATAATGAGCTTGATCATTTGTTCAAGGTGCACGTTTCTCAGAGCAGCGTTCACAATCTTCACCTTCTCTTCTAGGAGCTCTTCCAACCTCCGGTGTTGATGGCAAGAACCTTGATCACGTATGTACTCTATATGTCATGTTTCTATAGATATATGCTAACTTAAGATTAAATTGAATTTTATCTCAAATGCACATTTTTAACGTCCGACTCGAATCTGTAAACAAGATCCAGGCACAGCCTCTTTTGATACATTCTCCCACATAAAGTCCAACCATGCGTGTTGGACTATTCTGGGATGTTCTCCAACAACAACAAAAACTTGCTAGCAACAAAGAGTG
Organism: Blennius ocellaris; assembly: GCF_963422515.1. Classification (NCBI taxonomy): domain Eukaryota; kingdom Metazoa; phylum Chordata; class Actinopteri; order Blenniiformes; family Blenniidae; genus Blennius; species Blennius ocellaris. The sequence goes on from NC_137666.1 coordinate 5,349,056, forward strand.
CAAAAGCAGCACAAAGTCGTTTTGTTCGCAACAAATCACACAAATCACACTATTCAATAAGAAAACAAAAAAAATTGATGTGACCAGTTAAGGTTTGCTGCGAGGACACGTCGGTCCCGAAGCCCTCAGATCCATCAGACTTTGTTTTAAACAACCTCTGACACAGACTTCATTTGCATGTTTGGTTCACATATGGTCACGTTTACGCTCCTAATCCCCATTAAATCGTTACTTGCATCACTTCTGTGATTTGCGTTTCATCGCAAAGCAAAAGTCCCTTTAAATTCCCACTAAAGTCTCCTTAACGTTAAGTCGAGGAGTAACACTTTAACGTGTATTTAATGTGCAGGCCAGCACTCAGACGGACGCCATGCGTGTGCCCCTCCCCCGACGCCGCCAGATGAAGAACAAGTCGGTCCTTTGCCGACCGTTCACCATGGACCAGGAAAGCATGTGCCAGCTGCCCACGCCTTCCGCCGAATCAGGAGGTAATTGCAGGAATCGACTCACCAAGTCTGGCTAGCTTCAGTCTTCACACACGGCAGGGTTCGTACGCAGTACTCACAACTCAGGAGATTTCCCTTAATCTTAGTTACCGTAAATTACAAGCTACAAGCCGCAACTTTCCGCACGCTATGGACCATGGCTTAAACAATGATACCGGATAACGAGCTTCATGCCACCATTACGTGGGTGATGCGTTCAGGTGCATCACGTAACTCCGACCTTTCTTTATGTGTGTATTTGGTGGGTGCTGCTTATATTCGGATGCGCTCAATAGTCTGGGTTTTACGGTAATCACACGAATCGGCGAGTTTTAGTGGAGGCTAATATCTGTGAGTTTGAATAGTTTTAAATATTTGAAGTAACAAATGAATAACTGCGACAAAGGTGAAGTGTCATCAAAGCAAAACTAATCTTTTAGGCCGGCGTGTTGAAAAGTATTATTTGATCTTGTTCCAGAGGAATAACCAAACAGAATCGTGGAATTAAGATTTTAGATTAATTCCAAAGAAACTGAAACATTTTAGAGGCGATAGCTCAAACTTTAGTGGACTTCAGCCTCGGTCCACTTTTCATGAAGCCCCTCCTGATTATTGAATGACATTTTTTTTCCCATTCTGCAGCTCTTCCTTGCTGCGTGTGCACTTTATTTTTTCTGTCATGCGCCCATTCCACTTTTCACAAATCGGCTGTGATTCAGCATTCTGACCAGCAGCTCTTTCTCCACTCACCATTCATGACTTCCCCTCCTTTCGGAGGCTTAAGCAAGTATTTTGGACTGAAACTGATCCGCCGATTAATACTGCTGTACTCCTGATATATTTAAACTTTACATAAAATACGCTGATAGTTTGATGGTGGTTTTGTTTTTCAAAGCTGTAAGTCAGTAAGTATTTAAAACATGTGAAGCATATTTTTCACGTCCTAATGACACACATTACAAGTTTTTCCATCATGTTTTAATTTTAATAGGCTTTTATCCTATTTTAGTGTTTATACAGTCGTATTCCTTTTTTAAAGAAGTTGTAATATTGGTGAGAAGTGCGAAACAATGTTTAATCTCCATATAAACTGATATGAATTAAGTGTTTTTCACTATTATAGTCCTGCTCCTTCAGGCAGGTATTTATGTTTGTTGTTGTGGTGCTGCTTCTATTTCCATCTACCTTAACCTTGGACTTTATATATATATATATATATATATATATATATAAAGATGGATAAACGTGTAGAAATGTGAAGCGAGACTATCTTGGTCATGAGCGCTGCCACCTGCTCTTGGCCACTAGGTGGCAGCCAAGATACTCTGGCGTCAGTTTTGCCTAGCCAATCATGTCCATTCATAATTATGTGACTTCTAGTTTTTTGTGGGCGGTGGGGGATGATTTAAACTTCTGATGCTACAATAGCTCTTTCAATGATTGCACCAGCTCTGGTAGATAGCGCCACACAGTCCGACCCGCCGCCAACTCAGCCACCCGCATCACCAGCACAGTCGCCGAAACCTCAGGGAGACCCCCCGCCGTGCAACGGCGTGCCGGCGCGCCTGACCGGACGCCACTTCTTGGGGAAGCGGGAGACCAACTCCGACTGCAAGGTGTGCTCGCAGCACAAGAGGAAGCGGGCCGAGGAGGAAGAGGAGCATCGGAAGAAGCCAAAGAAGGAAGAGGAGCCGGAGAAGAAGATCAAAACGGAGGTCAAAATAAAAGTAGAAGGGGAGGAAGGAGTGCCCCCCGGCGAGGAGGAGAAAAGGAACAAGGAGTACACTGAAGAGAAAAACTGCGGGCACAAGGGGAAGCCGACCGCGTATTACTGCAAGACGTGTTCGGGGGAGCCCAGCCTCTGTCCTGTGCCCTGCTTCGAACTCTACCACACCCAGCTCATCTACAAAGGCGTCCTGGAACTGGAAGCCCAAGGTGAGCACCGGCAAGCAACACAAGCCTCCACCACCAAAAAAAAAAAAAAAAACATAATTAAATAGAACGGTGCCTTTTTTAAAAAAAAATTAGCGACACTCGAAATAACACGGTGCCAGCATGACTTGATGAACTGTGTGTACATGTTCCAGCTGAGGGTCGAGTGTGTCACCCAAGTTTCTCTCTCCACAGCCTCCTGATCCGCTGGCAGAAGTTTCCCCCCCCCCCTCTCTGCCCTGACTGGACACAGATAAACACTACTGCAGGGTTTAATGGCTGTGTTCACTCCCACCTTTTTTTTGTATAGGTTTTGTTGCGGTCGTCTCTTTTGACGTAAACATTAACCCCCTACCGTGAGCCGAGGCAGAGTATCCCCCACTGCTTTTTATATTCTCCCAAATTTATATTTACGAACCAACAGTGCAAAGAAATGGTTTATGTTGAGTGTCTTTTCTGTATTTTTCTAACAAAACGAAAAGGTCGGAAGTATTTATATGTGGCAAACGGATCGGTCAGCGGCTCTCTTTATCGTCTGTCCACTGAGAATAACAGGTTTGACACGCGTGGGTTTTATCAGAGGAACTTGAAATACTTAGTGCTTCACTCGCCTTCGGACAGTACTGTTAACGCAAACACCTTTTTACCTCGTCACAGGAAGTGTGTGTGAAACTGCATCAACATGTCATGAGAGCTGATCCCATCCTTGTTGCATCGACTGTCTTCAAACTTGATGGATTTGATGAGTTTATTTATTTGTGAATGACTTTGCTTCCATGTTTTTTGTTTTGTTTTTTTTTGTTTTTTTCATTAGTCATAACTATATGGAGAAAAAAAATGGAACCCATTGACCAAGGAATTTTTTTTTTTTTTCCAACTGACCTCAATCTGACAATTTGATCCAGGTTGAAGTGTGTTTAAAACGTGACCTGCAGAATCTGTCATCAGTGCTCGCTGAATGTGCTCATGGCCGCATCGCGTCCTCTTGTCTCATTTCAAATGACTCTCATCAACTCATTGTGGGTAAACCCGAGGCCACGTGGAGTTAAAAGCTGCTCACTCAAATATGCAGACTTTGAACACACAATTGAGCGATCTTGTTACTTGAATGCTGTGCTTTCCTTTTGAAAGGGCAAGACTATTTTTGATCAATTTGCTTGGAGGCGCCACTCATTCACGCGTTGTTCCGGCTGAGAGACTGCACCGTTTTGCAAAACTCGAATGTTCACTACTCATTTGGTTGAGTCAAGTTATTTTCTTTTGATTCTTTTAATTTCGTTTAATTAAGTTGCTTCTACGCCCTCCATCTGATGATTACAGTTATGAAATGTGTTCTTGATGGTTCATGTTTTTAACAAAATAACTCCCACGACATCGTTTTAATGTTCAACCAAAGTATTATTTAGGGGCGGGGGGGGACAAGTTTCTTGGAGGACGTTGAAGGGTTATAATGAACTTGCCATGTTCCCAGTCCACCATTGACCTGCCATTTGTATGTCTTTTGATTTGATTCAGAACCCAATTCACTTGGACGTTGAACTTAATTTGTTACTCTAATACTTAGTGTTTTAATACGAGCGCGTGGCGTGCAAAGGTTCCAGTGAAAGCCCTCGCTGAACTTGCCTCGTTGTGGACGTAGTCGTGAAGGTGAAGGTGAAGGTGGAGTTGAAGGTAACAATCTGCCGCTGTACCACATCTGTGAAGTTTACTTTTCTGACAAACACCCCCCATTGTATGAATAAGGCTGATTGATACACATGTTCATTTCTTTTTTTTTTCCCTTTTGGTTTCAGATATGTATGAGAAATATTGTTTAATTAAAAAATGAAATATTCAATAAAATATACTTGAGGGAAAAAAATGCTGTAATTTGTCATACTTTCCTTTTTAATTGTTATTTTAGTCTCCGTGTCTGCCCACGCCACTCTTGGGGAGATTAGTGTTGCCAGATTGGGCAGGTTTTGGTTTTCATTGGGGTGGGTGGGTTTTACATTGTTTGGGCTGGAAAATAGTGAGTCACATTTGGCAACCCTGGAGAGGATACGGCTTTCCAGTACCATTCACTAATGTTTCCCCTGGGTTTATCGCTACGGCTCGTAGAAATGCTCGTCGCTCAACCAGCTTGGCCCAGAAGCAGAAGTTCTGTCTCTGAATATGTTAATGTATTCATTATATCAGTCATCTTTAAGCTTGTATCTACCTGTGGGAGTGGTTATTTGCACACATGAAGTCATGAAGGGGAAAATCTCAAAATCGCATTTGTGAGCAAACGTTTGCTAAAAAGTGAGGGGCCTCATGCACAGGGACACGCATTACTATTAGAAAACAATTATATAAGTGAAATCAGCATAAAATGGCACCTTAAAGTTCTCCACAGCAATCATTTGTTTCTTGAAGTACCTCGTGAAGGTAAACTGGCTCCATCTGCTGGTCAAATCACTTACTGCACTTGAGCGTTTCTTCACTTCAAATTGAGAAGTTTATTATATTCACTTTCATAATTTAGTTTTTTTTTACTTTTAAATTGATTTTTTTTAATTGGATTTTTCAGTGTAATACAATTAAGTATTCCAGCCATACAAAGCCACTTCCTTTTAGCAACATAGCGATTTCTGCAAACACACTGACAAATGAAAAAGAATAAACTGTAAAGATAATAAAAAATAAAATATAAAGGATGTTTTACAGCGATAAGCACTTGAATCAAGAAATCTAGGACGATATGATTTATCCATAAATTCAGTTTCCTCCCACGGCCATAATGTGGGTTTCAAATATATTTTGTAAAATGCAAGATGCTCAACCAAATACCTCCGATTACTTCTGGGTTTTATTTTAACACACCAACTTGATTTTGGTTGACTCTCATTCAGCATTTCCTCTTTTTTGGAAAAAAAAAAAAAAAAAAAACTTCTCGTCTCCTTCATTCTCCACAGAAGAGCAGAAGGTGAAAATGGTGATGGTTCCGGTGCCGGTGCCGGTACCCGTCTACATTCCAGTGCCTATGAACATGTACTCCCAAAACGCCCCTGTTGCCATGCCGATGCCCCTGCCTGTACGTCCCAACTGCATCACTACCTCAAATTTAAAGCATCGATGGTTTGGAGAGTGTTTGCTACAAAAAAAAAAAAATGATACTATCTTCTTTGTGTTAAGATTCCAGTACCAGTTGTAATGACACCGCAGAAAGAAATGAAGGACGCAGCCGTCCAATCGGAGACGATTGACGTGATCAGAGACGAGCGGAAAGACGAGGCTGTCCCCCGTCCAGGTGAGGAGCGTCGTCAGAGTTTCTCCCCTCCTTCATAGGTCGGCGAGCCTTCAATCTCCCGGTTCTGTATCCGCCGTAGCCCAGAGCGGTCCTGCCACGGAGGACCTGCAGTCCCAGGATGTCGCTCCGACAGTCGGTGCAGACGAGGACACTGAAAACGCAGCGCAGGCTGACCCGCCCGTCCCCGGAGGTTCATTGAAGAGCTCCGAGCCGGCCGATCCAGACGCGGGTCCGGCAACAAGCGCCCCCCCGGCCACCGCCGCCGCCTCCGCCTCCACCTCCACCACCTCCCCCGATCAGCCCCCCTCCTCCCCCGTGATGGACTTGGAGACGGACTTTCCGACAGGTGATGTCATCTGAAGCCGTATCAATGAAGAAAAGTCTAATTTCGCCGAATTGGACGTGGCGACCAACCTGTTTCTATGTGTGTCTTTACAGAGTCGCTTGTTCAGAAGGCATCGCCCCCAAAGCGAGGAGTGAAGAGACCCAGGGACGGTTCCTCCGGCAGGAAACGGGTGCGACCTCCCCGTCAACACCATTATATTACACAGTTCACGTACAGATGTTTAGCTTTTGTGTCTTATATGAACCGGCTCAAACAGTACTCCTGTCTGGGAAAAAAAAAAAAAAGAGCGTCTCCGTCACTTCCGCGTTCATTAACCTTCTTTGCAGGGTCGAAGGCGGAACGCCTCTTTGGGTCGCAGCGCGGCGGCGGCGGCGGCAGCGCCGCCCGCCTCCAAACTGGACCACATGTACGGCGTGAAAGCCTGGAAGAACTGGGCCCAGCTACGCAACAAGCGGCCACGCGACCGTAAGACTCCCCCGCCGTTTTGCGCGTCACGTCTCTGCTCTGGGTCACCCACTAAAGTCGGCGCTTCGTTTTGCCGCCGTTCGTCCCCCGCCTCCCCTCCCCTCCCCCCCGCAGCCTGTCCGGTGGACATCAGCGAGGACGTCTTTCAGTGCAGCTCCGCTGAGCTGAGCTTCGCGCTGTCTCACTTCATCAGGGAGGTCCGGCGGCCGAACGGCGACGCCTACAGCCCCGACAGCATCTTCTACCTCTGTCTGGGGATACAGCAGGTGCACACACACACACACACACACACACACACACACACACTCTGCACCACTTGTCTATCGTAGTGACTCATCCTCACTCTCTCCTTTGCCAGTATCTTTTCGCGGAGGGCCGCATAGAGAACATCTTCACCGACGAGCTGTACAGTCAGTTTGCCTCGGAAATCACCGGGATGCTCCGCCACTGGAAGCCGAAGCTGCTCCCCAGTGGTAAAGTAGCGGCAAACTCTTCGTCGTTGCGCGAAGCGGGGGTCAGTTCATCGCACCCATTGACCTCCCCCGTCTCCGTCCCGTAATGCAGGTTGCCCCGTCCCCTCTCGTATCGAGGAGTCCTACCTGTGGGAGTGCAAGCAGCTGGGCGCCTACTCGCCCATCGTGCTGCTCAACACCGTGCTCTTCTTCTGCGCCAAAAGCTTCAACCTGACCACCCTGGCCGAGCACCGGCGCCTGTTCTTCTCCGGCCTGGTTCGCAGCTCCAAGCCTTGCAGTCGACGCGGCAAAATCCACTACCTCCGCTACCAGAGAAGCAGCGAGGTGCCGGCCGGCTCCGGAGAGACAGGTTTGTCGTACAACGAATCGTCCTCCCCGCCCCCCCCTTTTTTTTGCTCCGGCTCTTTTGCAGGAAGTATGTCGCTCCTGTTTTCCAGAGCGGCCGAGGAAAAAGCCGAGGGGGAGCGGCGGAGGCCTGGAGATGGTGCAAAACGTCAACGACCCCCTGCACTGTCCCGTCCGACTGTACGAGTTCTACCTCTCCAGATGGTGAGACGTGTGCTCAATTGGGTATCCCGTTGTTCAGCCGTCCAGTCGAGACATATGACCGCTGCTCTCGTTCTCCCCACCAGCCCGGAGTCTGTGAAGACAAGAAGTGACCTGTTTTACCTCCAGCCGGAAAGGAACGTCCACACTCAGAGGTCAGTGTCTTGCAGTGTGTGTGTGTGTCCCACACGCCGGCGTCCTCGTCTCTGCCGGGTCTCCGTCTCCACCAGCATTATTAAACGACCCGTCCCCTCGACAGCTCCTACTGGTACACCTGTCAGCCGCTGGACGACGGCACCCTCCAGAGCATGCTCACGCGCATCCTGGTGGTCAGAGAGGTCCAGCAGAAGCACCAGTCGGCGGGCGCCGGCCCGCCGTGACGCTGCCTCTTGCGCGAGCGGGACGCTCGTCCTTCAGAGCCGGGAACTCGGCGGAGAGGCGTTTTATGAAGTTACCTCAACGACTGTCTGCTGCTCTCAAAAGACGCACAAGGGTTTCACAAACACGGAGTTGAGTTCGAAAGATAAAGATGACTTGTTTTTTTTTTTTTTCTCAGTGTTGCCCCTTTTTTTAAATTTCAGGGCCATTTGATCATGTCGGCCCACCTCACGCATTACTTTAAACATTTCGATTTAATCATGTGGGTAAGATTTGATCGAGAGCCTTCTTGAATACGTAACCTATGTAATCTTTTAAAGAAAACATCACACGTCCCCTCATCTTTTGTGAGACTTTCTTCTGACAATAACATCTTCCCATATTGCCTTCTTTCATATCATGTTGCCTTATTCCCTGACTACTTTCCCTCCTCCTTCCATTGACTTTATGTTAAATCAGTGCTGCAAACCATGGCTCCAAAAAGGTTGGGTTAATGTGTAAATAAACAAACAAACAAAAAAAAACCAGGTGGAAATCTCATGAACCTCATGAAATCTCATGATAAATATGAGCTCAATATGAATTTTAATATCACTTCTGATTTCAGCAAGGAGACCGGTTGTCGTGTTAGAGGAGACGTATTGTCTCATTCTTGTTTGCTGCTGAATTAAAGCAGCTCAGGAATCCTGAGTCTTCTTTTTTGTCGGTTTTGTTGGGTTTTTTTGCGTCGTTCTTCTGCTGGTAAAAGGTTTGGTTGAAATCAGGGGTGTGCAGCATGCAGCTCTATAACAATTTTCATTGTTATCTTTTATTTTATTTGTATTTCCATAACTTGCTTATTTAAGTACCACAACCATATATATATATATATATATATATATATATATATGTATATATCTTTTTTTTTTTTTTCCCCCATGAAGGTGTCCTATATTATCATGAGAATTTTGTATTTCTTTGTATTCATTACAAATATTTGGACTCCTTCCGGTTCTGCGTTGCAGACTTTGGATCAGGAATAGACGCTGACGCTGTGTTTTAAATGTCCAGGTGACTCAGCAGATCAATGGCTGCTTTGACAAACCATTGAGATCTGAAGCTTGAGCTGAGAATCATCACTGGACATGAAAACACTCTGGACTGGACCTTCAGATGTCCTCTGCTGCTTTATCCACAACGTGTGAGCACGTTGACACATCGGACTTGTTTCTATCGCATGGGGTTCAGGAGAGGGCGTCAATCTTCAACTCCTGTACTTTTTGGTTGTCTGTTTAGTCGTTTATGTTCACCCTCGAGAGGCGGAGGTGCCTTCGAAAAAAAATAAATCAAAGAAATGTAAAGTTGATGAGAGGGGGGGGGGGGGGAACAAACTGAAGAAAGTGGTGTAATGAATGATAGCAGGCAAAACTAAAATAGGAGCTGGATAAATGTGGATGACTTAAATTACGGGAGATTCGAAAAGCATTTATTTGGAGATACATGACAAAGCACAGAGTTCGATACACGAGCAGTCGGTCTATAACAAATATATATTTACATAATACATAAACATAAATACACAGAAAAGAAAAGATCTCATGTTTTAGCTGATTTGAGTTTAAATTTTAAAGAAATTAAGACAAGTTGGAATTTTATTGATTAAAAAAAAAATCACTTATTCAGAATTTAAAGGCAAGATTCAGAGAGAATCAAGTAGAAAAGCTTTCTGCCCAGTTTCAGATGGGATCGGCTCCAGATGGATGAAAAGCTTAAGTTCCCGTCGACGTGGGAGCGGCGAGATGGACGTCAGTCTGGTATTTACCAGGCAAATATTGCCGCCGCTTCCCTCCTGTTCCGTGATCGAGTACTTCCTCCTGCTCTTGTTTTCTTCATAGACTCACAAAAAAAAGTCCTCATGGGCAAAGGTTTGCTTTGTTTTTTACTCAAAAGTATTCCCAGTGGCCGCTGCACGTGACACTAAGATTCTAATCCTTCAGTTGTGATTTGGTTAGCAAATCGGAATTTTACCAGGTGATCACAGCACAAACTCGGTTTCAGATTCTCAACAGTGGATCAGCTGGTGACCTCGTCGTGACCATGATTTCTCATTTGCTACTTCAGATTCATGTTTATGTGGCATCATGAGGGTTAAAGCAACACAGATTTAATAACCGAGGGAAAAGAGGCCGCGTTACCAGATTAGAGACCTTTCCTAAACAGATCATTTCCTCCGATGTGAGACTTGCAACTTGCTTTTTGCATGAATTTGACAGAGATAAGTCTTCTCCGGGGTGTGTGGCTGATAAAAACAAAATCAGTTTAAGAGGAAGTGATATTTGGGAGATTAAGTTGTTCAATGTGCCAGAGACATTTTAATCCAGCATTCAAATGTGCAAGGCTCTGCAGTGTTTGTAACCAGGGTCCATCGTTTAGTTTTGCATTTTGATTCGACAAAGGAGTGTTAAAGATCTTTTCTTTTTACCCTTCCTAGATATTTTTTTAATTTACTTCATTTATTCTATCCTATTAAGTTCACAGCCTGATGCTGAATTCAGTGCAGGTTTGTTGTTTTAAGTAATATTTGGTGACATCATGCAGATCATGTCCAACAAAATCAAATTAATCCACACAATGTCGTACTTAGTCATAGAAGCTTTATTGAAATTAATCAAATCACAAACCTTTTACTCTTAACAATGGATTTCCTTCTTACAGAAACTGCTTTAGGCCATTTCTTCTTCCGCCTCCTCCTCAAACTCGCCCTCTTCCTCGGCTGTGGCCTCCTGGTACTGCTGGTACTCGGATACCAGGTCATTCATGTTGCTCTCCGCCTCCGTGAACTCCATCTCATCCATGCCTTCACCCGTGTACCTACAGCCGTGAAGGGAAGAAGGTAAATCACAGATTTAATCAAGTGCCTGCAAGATCAGAATGCATCAGCGTCATTTCATCGACTGACCAGTGGAGGAAAGCCTTGCGCCGGAACATGGCGGTGAACTGCTCCGAAATGCGCTTGAACAGCTCCTGGATGGCCGTGCTGTTGCCGATAAACGTCGCGGCCATCTTCAGCCCGCGTGGAGGGATGTCGCACACGGCCGTCTTGACATTGTTGGGGATCCACTCCACGAAGTAGCTGCTGTTCTTGTTCTGCACGTTCAGCATCTGCTCGTCCACCTCCTTCATGGACATGCGGCCTCTGAAGATGGCGGCCACCGTCAGGTAGCGGCCATGGCGGGGGTCACAGGCCGCCATCATGTTCTTCGTGTCGAACATCTGCTGGGTGAGCTCGGGGACGGTCAGCGCCCGGTACTGCTGGCTGCCGCGGCTGGTCAGCGGCGCGAAGCCCGGCATGAAGAAGTGCAGCCTGGGAAACGGCACCATGTTGACGGCCAGCTTCCTCAGGTCGGCGTTGAGCTGGCCGGGGAAGCGCAGGCAGGTGGTCACCCCGCTCATGGTGGCCGACACCAAGTGGTTGAGGTCGCCGTAGGTGGGCGTGGTCAGCTTCAGCGTGCGGAAGCAGATGTCGTACAGGGCCTCGTTGTCGATGCAGTAGGTCTCGTCCGTGTTCTCCACCAGCTGGTGGACGGAGAGGGTGGCGTTGTACGGCTCCACCACCGTGTCCGACACCTGCAGGCGGGAGAGAGGGAACAAGGGGAGACGGGTTACAGCAGGCGGACAGCCAAACTCTCACGACGATGGGGACGCGTCCGAACCTTGGGGGACGGCACCACGCTGAACGTGTTCATGATGCGGTCTGGATACTCCTCCCGGATCTTGCTGATGAGCAGTGTTCCCATGCCGGAGCCCGTACCTCCTCCCAGGGAGTGTGTGAGCTGGAAGCCCTGCAGACAGTCGCAGCTTTCCGCCTCTTTTCTCACCACATCCAGGACCGAGTCCACCAGCTCAGCACCCTCTGTGTAGTGGCCTTTAGCCCAGTTGTTTCCTGCACCGCTCTGGCCTGAACAAGGGACAAAAATGTACAAAAAATAAATCTTGTGCAATAAATTTAGCCTCCCCCCCCTAATCCCATTTGTTGTTTAAAATAAAAAAAGCTGTTAATTTCACATTTCCAAACTGCTCACCAAAGACAAAGTTATCAGGTCTGAACACCTGACCGTATGGACCGGACCTCACAGAGTCCATGGTGCCCGGTTCCAAGTCCACCAGAACTGCACGGGGGACATACTTGCCACCTGGTGAAGACAACATGGCACTCAGTTAAATTATTTCATGATGCAAAGCATTGCTTGCCCTCCCCCTCTCTTTGGTGACAAATATACAAGAATATATGTTAATTTTCAGATGGGCAAATAACCACCAACCAATGTTATGTTTTGGACAATTCTACAATGGAAATGTGCATATGTTCACCTCCTCATTGCGGGGGAATCAGAAAAAAAGCACGTAGTTGTGGACTACTTTAAAAATTAAATGTGACGTTTCAGGAGTGGAGTCAAAAAGTTCCCATTTTCTCTGGCCGGTTTGTTGTGTCCTGGAGACCGTGGCGACAGTAACCAGGAAGCGCACGACAAGAAAAGCCTATTTCGTTGCTTTTCCTTGGGCACAATGGAGCCCCCTGCTGGATGTACCCGGAACTGGCTGCAGGCGTCCTGCCTGGTTTTGGATTACCTGCTCACGCGCGCGCACACACACACAGGTACCTGTGGCCTCGTTGTAGTAGACGTTGATCCGCTCCAGCTGCAGGTCGCTGTCTCCGTGGTAGTTCCCTGAGGGGTCGATGCCATGCTCGTCGCTGATCACCTCCCAGAACTGCACACAGGAGAAGAGATTAAAACCTGTCCGGACTCACCTCTGTGCGGCGGTTATTAGCTTCCCGAGCTAACCGTTAACCAGCATAACACTTCACACGGCTTTACTCAAAAGTATACCTTTGCCCCGATTTGGTTGCCACACTGGCCGGCCTGCAGATGAACGATTTCCCTCATTTTTGTTTGTTTTTTTACTTCGTCGAAATTCCGCCGTAAAAAAAAACTTGCGAGTGAAAAGTTACACACGGCACAGAGCTCCTGCAAACGGACTAACCTGAGAAGGCGGGCACGCTGCCAAATATAGTCAATGCTTGAAGCTGATTGGAGGAAACGGGTGTCAGTTAAAAGTGGATACGCATTTGATTGGTCGCGTAAACTTCGTCCCGACTTTTGATTGGACGGTGTTGTGGAACGCTCGGTTACCATGGGAATGTGTGCTCAGCGTGAAAACACAAGCGCGTCTCTCGGGGGATCAGCCTGTTGCAAGGTGATTCAAACTGAACAACACAGGGGGATTCATTTCACTTCTCGTGAAGCTGTAGCTAACAACAAGAAGGATAATGATATACTTCATTTAAATAGGAATAGTTCTATGTTTTATTATTAAACTACCTACGTGTTCTGTCTTGTATTGGTTTTTATGTTATTTTTAACTTTAACATTTGTGAGGTGACCTTTAGTGTTATGAAAAGCGCCTGTAGATCAAATTTATTATATAATTTTTATTATATTATTATTATTATTATTTTCTAAATGTTCATCAGTCCATATAGCTATTTTTATAGCGCAATTGAATCATTTCCACACATGTTTGTAAATATCAAACCAACAGAAATAGACCCCTCATAAAGTGATTTAATCATGTCATACCAAACGTTTGTGGTCATTTTTAGCATGAGCCTAATATTTGAGGTATAATTTAATAAGGTTTTTTTTCTCTCTTTTAAATCCTTCACACACTTATAGAAAGATATTTGTTAAGGTTTATCGTTAAGCCTTTGTCTTGCCATTATTACAACCAAAATTTTGCCCACACACTATTGCTCATATTCATTGATGTGGATTATACCTATAAGCAGGAAGGGTGTATGTTTTACCTTATTTTTAAATCGCAATAGACTTTTTTGTCATGGAATATGTAAAGCAACATTGACTATGTCCAACTGCAAGTAGCATTAAAATTTGCCTGTGTGTGCTTCCTGTTCCTGATAACAAAGATCAGGATTATTCATTTTGAGTCAGCGTTGCTCACATGGAGCTGAGATCTGGTGTCCCACAGTGGCCAACACCAGGAATCACCAGACTTTCACTTCAGGAGTGACGTCAAGACCCACAGGTCATCCTCAACAACGTACCGGCCAAAGGTCTCATCCATCGGAGCTGTTCACTCTGCCATCAAAGTGTATCAGACGCACCCTGACAAGTCCTGAAAACAGCTTCATCTGACAGGCTTTGGTATTGAACCCTGGGGACAACACAGCTGCAGACATATTAACATGACAAGCCTAACTAAAACAATTAAAAGCAAGCTACTTTCCTGAGTCATTTGTTTTTTTTAGTACGGACTACTACTAGGCACTGACACAACAAAGATATATTCAACCATGTAATCTTTGTTTTTGTTCGATGCATGACACTGGATATAAAGGCAAATGGTTTCCAACATGCTTCTACCAATATGTGTATTGTACCCACGAGAATCTCTGTGAGACTGTCAGTATCATCAGTGATCAGTATTACAGTTGACTTTGGTGTATGGGTGTAATTGGGGCTTTTATAAGCAAAGGAAACACAAAAGTGACACCGTTCACATCAGTTCAGTGTGTGAGATAAAACAGAAGATAATGTTGTGCAACACTTTATTTGAACGTACACAAAGACAATAACTTTCATTCCTCAACGGATCGTGACAATTAAATCTTTGACTCTGTCAGTGAAAAACGACTAAGGCGATTTTAGGGAGTGTTAAATCTGGATTTGTGCACCTGAAGTTTTGCTAAAAAGATCAAATATCTAGTGAATCAACATTATGAGTAATGAAGCTGCTGATGTCATTCTGGCATGTGGCAACATAACAGTGGAAAAACATGTGGGAGTACAACAAAAAAAACACACACACATATATCATTTTCTTTTGGATGAGAGTCATGTTTAATTGTGTTTGTCAATACATTCCCACAGTGGGAAGTCCAAAGTAGATTTTTGCTTTCAAATTATTTTCCAGTCATTGACATGCTAGAAAATAATGGCAGCATCATTTCAGGAAAAAAAAAAAAAAAAGTATTTTTGGCAGACAAAAAGCAACGCTAAGACACAAAGGTGTCCTCCAGATTAAGACCCTGTACCACACATCTTCAATACATTTAATACTGTATATACATTCATTGACCATGTATAAAAATATAATCCACCTATTGCCAAGGCTGCCCAGTGCTACTGCATTTCTAAGGCTCTTACCATGCAATATGACAACACTGATGTTGTTTCCAGCATCTCTACAAATAGCAAGTAAACTTTTCTTTTCCCCCCCCAAAGCAGCAGACCAAGATAAACCTCTGATATGGCTGTTCTACATCTGATGCACGCAACATGCATATTTGAATTGGCTTTCAAAATACTGTTTGTTTGTTTTTTATTTATTATCATTTGATATAAATATTCTCATAGTCCACAAACATTGAATGTGTGACTTTTGTGAGACTGTATCATGACTTCACCCCCCCATTTCGCTGGGACTGGCGCCACTCAGTGGCCCAAAGTGGATAAAGCAGCATAGAATATGAATTGATATTTGATATGGTTCGTGATGCAATCCCATTTCACTGTTTAAGATAAGAACAAGTAATGAATCTGTTGTTAGTTTTACAAGAGGATTGAGGACAGTTGATCAGTGTCAACGACAGGAGACAAACAAGCATGAATTAAGACTTTAGAAAGTGACAATGGGGCAGTGGAACTATAGTATACCGATATCGGTTCTTCAGAATTACTTTAAGGTTCATAGGCCAATAAACCTGCATTCAATGGAACAGAAATTGTGAAAGATCTTTGGCATAGAGGACACGAAGCAGCAAGATTAAACATTTAAAACAATCTGAAGAAAACAAGACTATACATGTTTGGACTTCTCAAATGTTAATGAGCACCTTTTGTTGATTGCAAACAAAAATAAATTCTGAGCAGATCAATTGTAGCATTTCTGGTTTCAACGCATCTCCACCGTTTTACCTAATCGTTTCAGTTATGGCCACCTCATTACGTGTCATTTGTTCTGCCAATAAATATAATGACACGTTTGATCCATGACGTCTGGCTTAAACTGCTGTATACAGGGGAAAATGTCGAAATGAACTCTGGTTCTTTCACCTCCTCCTCTTTGATAGTGGCCTCCTGGTACTGCTGGTACTCCGACACCAGGTCATTCATGTTGCTCTCAGCCTCTGTGAACTCCGTCTCATCCGTGCCTTCACCCGTGTACCTGCAGAAGAGAAGGTCAAACAGTAAACCACAAAGTACTACATCAGTATCACTGAGAGAGAAACGGGCTAAAAGTTATTCTCCACATGATGTACCGAGTAATTGACATTGCTTTCAGATTGTGCAGCGTAAATTGCTTTCTTACAGAAACGGCTTTAGGCCATTTCGTCGTCAACCTCTTCGTCAAACTCGCCCTCTTCATCGGCTGTGGCCTCCTGGTACTGCTGGTACTCGGATACCAGGTCATTCATGTTGCTCTCTGCCTCCGTGAACTCCATCTCATCCATGCCTTCACCCGTGTACCTACAGCCGTGAAGGGAAGAAGGCAAGTCACAGATTTAATCAAGTGCCTGCAAGATCAGAATGCATCAGTGTCATTTCATTGACTGACCAGTGGAGGAAAGCCTTGCGCCGGAACATGGCGGTGAACTGCTCCGAAATGCGCTTGAACAGCTCTTGGATGGCCGTGCTGTTGCCGATGAAGGTGGAAGACATCTTCAGCCCGCGTGGAGGGATGTCGCACACGGCCGTCTTGACGTTGTTGGGGATCCACTCCACGAAGTAGCTGCTGTTCTTGTTCTGCACGTTCAGCATCTGCTCGTCCACCTCCTTCATGGACATGCGGCCTCTGAAGATGGCGGCCACCGTCAGGTAGCGGCCATGGCGGGGGTCACAGGCCGCCATCATGTTCTTCGCGTCGAACATCTGCTGGGTGAGCTCGGGGACGGTCAGCGCCTTGTACTGCTGGCTGCCGCGGCTGGTCAGCGGTGCGAAGCCCGGCATGAAGAAGTGCAGCCTGGGAAACGGCACCATGTTGACGGCCAGCTTCCTCAGGTCGGCGTTGAGCTGGCCGGGGAAGCGCAGGCAGGTGGTCACCCCGCTCATGGTGGCCGACACCAAGTGGTTGAGGTCGCCGTAGGTGGGCGTGGTCAGCTTCAGCGTGCGGAAGCAGATGTCGTACAGGGCCTCGTTGTCGATGCAGTAGGTCTCGTCCGTGTTCTCCACCAGCTGGTGGACGGAGAGGGTGGCGTTGTACGGCTCCACCACCGTGTCCGACACCTGCAGGCGGGAGAGAGGGAACAAGGGGAGACGGGTTACAGCAGGCGAACAGCCAAACTCTCACGACGACGGGGACGCGTCCGAACCTTGGGGGACGGCACCACGCTGAACGTGTTCATGATGCGGTCTGGATACTCCTCCCGGATCTTGCTGATGAGCAGCGTTCCCATGCCGGAGCCCGTACCTCCTCCCAGGGAGTGTGTGAGCTGGAAGCCCTGCAGGCAGTCGCAGCTTTCCGCCTCTTTTCTCACCACATCCAGGACCGAGTCCACCAGCTCAGCACCCTCTGTGTAGTGGCCTTTAGCCCAGTTGTTTCCTGCACCGCTCTGGCCTGAACAAGGGACAAAAATGTAAAAAAAATAAATCTTGTGCAATAATTTCAGCCTCCCCCCTTAATCCCATTTGTTGTTTAAATTTTTTTTAAAAAGCTGTTAATTTCAAATTTCCACACTGCTCACCAAAGACAAAGTTATCAGGTCTGAACACCTGACCGTAGGGACCGGACCTCACCGAGTCCATGGTGCCCGGTTCCAAGTCCACCAGAACTGCACGGGGGACATACTTGCCACCTGGTGAAGACAACATGGCACAAAAGGCAAATTAAACATCTTTCTGATACAATGCATGTGAAACATGTTGCTTGCTTTTGCCAAATTTGATTACATAATGGAAATTAACACAAAGACAAGTTCCAGCCCAGGGATCAGCAACAGCTAAAATCATGTAAAAACATGCTGAAAATTCTAAAATTGAGTACAAGAATAGCTGAAAACGTCACGAAATGTATGTCATCCCAAACTGTAATTGAAACTTCGTAAATGTGACATAACACAACACATGATCAGAGCTGTGTTCAGCTCATTTGAATGGTTAAACATGTTTTGCGGCTCCAGGTACATTTGATTAGTTTGACAGTGACGGAGACGGCTATCCTGCTCATAAAGGTTGTAGATTTCTGTTCTAGCCACTAAAACAAAGTATTCCATTACAGTTCTTTGTTCAATTGCCAGCATTAATATATATATATATATATATATATCGTTAAATTGTGTTAACCAAACTCGGGGATAATTTCAGTGTTTTATTTGCGCCACTGCAGGCGCGTCAAAGAAGGTGCGGCAACAAGGTGCGGCAAGGGTCAAATACCTCGGATTTACCGCCTGAATGTTGGGACATGTTGTTTGAAAGCCGCTCCTGTCGGATAACCGACGGCACTGTACAAACTTTGGATGAGGATCCGCGAGTGACGCGCCTCATCGTGTGTGTGTAGTGGCGCAAAGGGACTCGAACCTGAGGCCTCGTTGTAGTAGACGTTGATCCGCTCCAGCTGCAGGTCACTGTCTCCACGGTAATCCCCGGTGGGGTCGATGCCATGTTCATCACTGATCACCTCCCAGAACTTGAGAAATACAGAATTTGCATGAGCGCTCACTGTCTGAAATACAACTGTCACACGTTTTGATCATTAAATTTCATCCGAACTCGACTCTCACCTTCGCTCCGATTTGGTTGCCACACTGGCCGGCCTGAAGATGAACGATCTCCCTCATTTTTTTTTTTACGGAAAAGAAAAACTTCGGGCGAACAGGTCGTTAAAGTTGTTCTCTGACTGTGAAGTTTCCGTCTGGTTGAGCTCACCTGACGCAGAAAGCACCGCCCCCACCCTGGAAAGACGCGGGCGAATCCGATTGGACAGAGCGCACGTCAGTCAAATCTGAGCCCGTCACTTGATTGGTTTAAAATCACTTTGACGTCTGATTGGACAGCGAGCTGTCTCCAATGCCTTGAAAGCGGCGCCTTTTACGCTGGTTTTGAACAGGAAAGACAAGAATTCCACGGTCAACTGTCAAAAGAGGCGTGTCGCACCTTTGGCTCCAACGGAAGATTATTCGTAAAACGTCAATTAATCAAAACTACATAACTTCATGTCACAAAAGTCCTTTGTTTCTGTCAGGGCTGCAATGTGTTTTTATTTAATATTTTAATTTGCACCTTTCCCGTGTTACAAATGCATTGTACAAGAAAACAAAACACCTCTGAAACAAAACAAAACAAAAAAACACAAATCAAATAAACTGGTATTTCAAATATTTGTGTTCAGAGGTTATTCCCATTGTCAACAATGTGTCAGCTGCAGATTAAATTTAGATTGTATCTTTATTTTCGGTGATAAGCTTCAAGTGTGACGATATTAAGAAGAGTTTGCGTCACTGTTACAACTAAGATTGATTAAGTGATTTGCACATGTTATGAGTGCAATTTCTACATCCATTACCGGAAACACTCATCAAAACTGAAGTTGCGAAATTGATCAATTCAATCAAAATTCAGCCGCTTGTTCGCTAAAAGAACAGGATAGGTTTACACCAGACATGAAATTGCAGAAACAACTCAGACATTTCATCCTTTACTATGCATATACTTTCATTCAACAAACAAGGTATCACATCTGGATGCAGTCTCAGAGCAGGAGTGGGTGGGGAGATGAGGTCACGATACAGGGTCCTTTTGAAATATCCATGCAGTCAAATACGAATGAGATAAGTTGTTGCCATATTTTTATTCTGTCTGTTTCTTGATGGCTTATTATTTATATTCTTCAAAAGGTGTAAATCCAACCCAGTGTGTGAGACGGATTAAGCAGATTCTGACATATTGTCTTCCTCAGTACTTTGCTTCACTTCACTCAGCATATTTGCCTGGGCAACAAGTTAAACCTGATTTCTGTACAAGCCCTCATTTGTTACAGGGTTAAGAATGTGAACCAACTTTCATAAGATGTTTGAAGAGGCTTAATCAGATTTAGCGAAGTTTAGCTATTCCACACTTGATAAAATGATGCATTGTGGATTGAAAAGCACCTGACAAATCTTCTTTGCCTCTTCCAAACAACTCTTATTTGCCAAAGACTGGACAAGCACAAGAGTGAAAATGACAACATGTCAGGCCCTTAGGCCTAATGCCAATGTGCCACTGCTATTATATTATAATGCATCCATACTGTTGCAACTTCTCAAACTTCATAACCAAACTTGAACATATTAGGTCAAAAAATATTTTTTAATAAACCCACGAGAGAGCAAGAATAATTCAAATCAAAGGGGTGCAACAATAGACAGATCAATTGTTTTCCAAGTAAGTAAAAGTTATTAAACTTGGTCTATATAAACATTTGTATAAAAAGATATACCAGAAATAAGGGGTCTATGAGGTAGAAAAATCAATATCAGGAGCTTTGTGAATAGCTGGCGATTGTTCTTTTGCCTCAATGTACCTTGGAAGACCTTGTGAAGGCCTTTATAAAAAAGATGCATACCGCTTGAAGGTAATAATGACTGCAAGTAAAAAAGCAATAACCAAATGCTGGCTGCAGCAAGATGCCCCAACCCTGAAGCTGCTTAAACACATTATAAACTTGACTCTGAAAATGGAGATTTCTGTACTATACGACTTCAAAATTAGTAAGGAGAGGAATACTGGGCAAAATTAATTGCCACAAAGACTCTTAATAACTGTGTATTTTAGACTTTAAGTCATCCACTGTAATCCGCGCATTATTCTGCTTGATGGTAATTGTACTATTTTAAATTACATGGCCCTCACCTGTGCTATGTTCATGTGTAATATTAGATATTTTTTAAAGACTGCAATTTTCCGTTTAACGGTGAAATCGGGAAAAAGAAACACATTGCAATATAATTCTCTTAAATGAAATCGAATTGAGCGCCCTCGTGCAGGAAATGACGCACCGGTTTTAGCGTGACGTCATCATCAGGCGACTGTTTATGCGACTCCATCATGGCGCTGTTTCCAGCGTTTTCAGAAGTGGAGATTAACAGAGTTGAAGATTCCTCCAAAGGTGAACCTGCCTCACAATATACGATGTTCTATCGACACGTATGTCTAACTCTGCTGTCAGATTAGGGTAAACAAAAGTTCTTATAAGAAGCTCCGACGTCTGACTGTCGTTGAAGCGGACAGACACAGCGGCATGATATTCTCGTTAAATATCGGTTTATAACGCTGTTCTTTTTTTAAAGCCAGAATACCGTGTTTTAGTGGACATGTTGAGTGTCGCTGTGTAAACTATTTCTTTGCAAATAGTCGTGTGTGTAATGATAGCTAACGTTTAGGGTCGACTAATGAGGCTACAGGCGCAAAAGACGATTTGTTTCACGGTCACTGTATCTGAATGAGATGTTTTTTGTTTTTTTTGTGTTTTCTGTTATTCTAAGTCAAATTTTCTATGATTTGCAGCTACATTTGATACTGCAGCTCAATCTGAGACACTAATCTAAAGCCACGTTGTCATAAGTGGTGACCTGGATGGACAGAGTTGAAAATGGCCAGTGGAGAACTGTATTTAACAAAGTGTATTGAAGTTAGGTAGCAGTCCCCAGAGACAATTGATGGTTTTAGTGGAAGGAGACATAGATATAGGAAATGGTGAATATGGGGAAAAGGTGTCGATGATTACACAGAATGTTTGAAATGTGACATGCCTGAAATAAATGAATGAATGAAAAAAAAATGGAGACAGATTATCTGATGTGAAGACGCCTTGAAGAGGGCAGCCGAAAGACTATTAGGAATGGACGGCACTTGTTTCAAATGCATTCAAGCAGTGAAAATGTTATATTTGCATTTATATTAGTCTTCACAATGTAAAAGGATTGAACAAGAATTTAAATTCTGATTTACAGCTTGTGTGCATGTGTTGAGGTGTTTTGAAGCTCAGGTTGTTTTGATAGTGGCGTTTAGCTCGTTTGTACTGTGGGTGTAGTCTCTCGTCTTTCTATTGGCAACAGTGCACATGTTATGTTCATGCCAACACAGCACATTAGAAAAGGCATTCTGAATGTTTTTGCCACTTGAATGTAAAGTCATGCTGGAAACAAAATCCTGCTTGTCTATGTCTAATCCCAGCAGACAGAAGGGGGAAGTGCTCTAAAACCTCCTGGTCCATGCCGAGCTGACTTTGAACTTCATCAAATTCTGTGGAGCTATACCTTTCTGAATAATACACTTATCTCGATCCTGATAGTGTTAAAACTGAAGAAATGCTTTGTCTGTGTGCTCTCCTTTCAGAATTTGACTGGTTGAATAACAAGAGTTTTCAAAGTGCGGATGCCGTGTCCCTTCACAGTCGATTTTTGGAGAATACCAATGAGACGGTGACCAAGAGCCAAGCAAGGTACAAATCATCTGTTTCTCAAGCGAACACATTACATGTTCTGCTGGGATGGATCATCGGTTCAAGTGAATGCTGTTTTATGCCGATAAATTTCTTGATTTACTGCACAGAACTTCGTGTCTTTTCAATATTGAAGGTCCAGCAGCAGATACAGAGAGTGATTTTTACACTAACGTGATCTTAAGTTATGTCAAACCAGCTGTGCATGATTTATTACTCCTTTAAACCAAGATGTGGGACATAGAGAGAGCCTAACATTTTTTTTGTGTCTTTTTTCCTCATTCATTTGTTGTTTACTTGTTTGTCTTATTATCACTTTCAATCCTCCAATGTGTGATTAATTAAAGAGCCTAATTCACATGGTTGAAATATCAGAACATAAGGTGGTAAAAAGAAAACAATTTTTTTTCCACTTTTTTTTCACAATTTTCAGGGAATCGCGGCCGTGAAATCTTTGCCACCACCAATTGTTTTAGAACTACCTCTTTTCATAATTCAGTCATTCATAGATCACAAAAATAATCTTCTAACATGTTGGAAAACATCTGAATAAGATCTGCACATATATACACAAGTAGCAGTCTTAAAAAAATAAAAAAATAGGAGAATAAATGTGGTGATGATAATAATAATAACAAACAAGTTAAGACCATAAATAAAATACAAGGAAATCAGTTAGAATAGCAGACTCAGTCAGTATGAAGCTGATACGAGCCATTTTTAAGTTACACCACTTAAAGGTATACAGGAGGATTTTCAGGAATTTTAGAAAAGAACCGCCCTCTCCACCGTTTGAAAAAATTGCGCATGCGCAATGCTGTACCTGCTCCCGAGACGGAGCGCCTACTAAAACGCGTGCGAGAGACATGCACGAGCCCAGTTCTCCTCGTGCACGCTCTGTTTACAAGTCACAAGTCGGCATCCCTCACATAAGCTCACTTTACAAGAAGATTTGCACCAGAGGGGGTGAAACTGTGTAAAAATGTCCGAGAATAATGTGTCGGGTCGGCCACCGGCTTGATGAGAACCGTGTGGAGTGAGCTGCGCGCAGGGACGAGCACGTACGACGGGCTTACGTCATATATCACCAGAATGATTGACAATTGGGAGGACCAGTTATTTTGATGATCCACCTGGAAGAAGAAAATCCTCTACTATACCTTTAATTTAATGTGCAAAGCCTTAAGGACCATCCCCCAAACTTCACAGTGAATCTCTGTGTTTGTGTTCAGAAAGCACTTCTTTGAGACACAGTGGTTGATGTGCGGTCTTCTTGTCTCTTAATGTGACCTTGTCCTTTTTAGTGCCGGCAGAGATGTGAGTTCACCAGAGGTGGGGAAGAGTGAGGAAGATGGAGAGGGTCATGTGTCACACAGAAAGAAGAAAAAGAAACATGAAAAGAAGAAGAAAAAGAAGAAGAAACACAAGAAGAAGAGTGGGAGGTATTCGGACAGCAGCGGATCCGACTCAGACACCATCTACCCCAGCGACCTAAAAAAGGAAGAAGAGGCTGAAAGGTAGTTTTTTTTTTTTTTTCGTTTTCTTTTCACATTATACGCAACAGCACTACCTTGATTTTAGCCTTCGTTTTTTATGGCGATGTGTGTGTGTGTGCATCTATACAGGCAGAAAGTTGCTTCATTAGCAACTTGTTTCTGTTGGTTGGATGACTTCCAGTCATCCACAGAGCAGCCGTTCTGCGTCGACCGCAAACCCGACCCTGCAAACTGGACTTATAAGTCTCTGTACAGAGGAGATGTTACCAGGTACGATGCACATTTGATTACAGTCGAGCTCAGTGACTTCTCAGAATAGATTTATCAGATCTGATTTGTCATGTGTGTGTCTGCGTCCCACACAGGTATAAGAGAAAAGGTAGATCGTGCTTGGGTCTGGACTCTCGTACTCAGGGAGTCAGCTGGGAGGAGTCGGACAAGAATAAGAAACAGAAAGGCGGGGACAGCAAGCATAGCGCAGACAGATACTTTTCCAAACTCAGCCAACAGCTGCTGAGGTGTCAGCCTGCGACTCAAGTGACAGCAGCAGGTCTTGATGACGGCGATGCCGTCGTCCCCACCTCCTTCCTCCCTCTCAGTGACATTGGTGCAGACAACAAAGCACTTGCAGGTACGTGATTTCTAAACGAAGTAGCTGTTTTTAATGACACTGACAGTTTTGCATTTTATTTTTATTGTTTATAGATTTAAACTGAAACTGGAGTTTCCTCATGAGAGGAAAACGGGCTCACAGTAAAGGCGTTCAAGCATAAATACAAGAGGGACACAAAAATTCTATTCAATTTTGAAGCCGGATTTATTGAGTTTCTGGAAAATGTATTATTTCTTCACAATTAAGCAAGCTACAATTACACAGACTAAGAATAAGCTTCAATTGATTCTGTTACTACCCATGACAAGGATGTTCAACTATTTATTTTTTTTAAATATGCATCATGACAAACTGTGCTTCATTTGTATTCCTATAAAAAAAAAATGCAATCCTCGAATGCAGGTGACAGAGGGCAGTCATCAACCGTGAATCCTCTTGGGGTGTACGACACCTCCACCGCCCTTTGGCTCCAGGGCAAAGGGCAGCAAGAGCAGCAGAAGCCAGAGATGCAGACGGACACTGAGAGAGCCTCACTTCTGCCCGGGAGGACCGAGGAGTTCAACAGGCGGCTCAGAGAGCAGCCGACAGACACGCAGCTGTGGCTCCAGTTCATAAGATACCAGGTTACATTCAGCTCTCCGCCTTATTGTCGCACGCACACAAACACACCGCTTTATGATGCTTCACGATCGCATGGCTTGTATTCTTTTCCACCACGGAAAAAGCAAGTATTGTCGTGTTTCGCTCAAAGAAGCAACCCAGAGGAGTTGTGACTTCGTCCCAGTTTCCACCATATAACCTGTGGAACAAATAGCCCGTGTTATAATGTAGTCGTGAATCACATATAATCAAATTTTTTTTATTATTATTATTAAATATGCAAGAATTACTCTTGTATAGCAAAATTAGAACTGAAAACACAACAGCTTGTTTATCACATCCTTATAGAACCGACCTGACATTTCAATGAAAACCAATAGTTAGACTGTGCTCTTCCTCCACCGCCGTCGTCGTCGTCTTCTGTCCACCTGCAGGATGAGCTGAGCGCAGCAGTGTTTGCGGGTGAGGAGGAGCAACAGGGCAGTGAATCAGTTGAACGCCGGAAGTCCTCCTACAAAGCGGTCCTGGAGAAGAAGCTCAGCATTGCGGATCGTGCCATCGCCACGAACCCGACCTGCGTGGCTCTGCAACTGGAGAGGCTCAGGATCTGCCAGGAGCTGTGGGAGCCGGCAGTTCTGGCTAAAGAATGGAAGAAACTGGCGAGTTCCCAGTATTTGTGCTCGAGACCCAAACGTCCAGTTGCACTCGTGAAGGCAATGTGTTTATTTCTTGTATTCCAGGTGTTCCTCCACCCAAACAGCGCCCCCCTATGGAAGGAGTATCTTCTCTTCACACAGAGCTACTTCAGTAACTTCACTGTGTCCAAGGTCAACTCTGCATATGGGAAGTGCCTGAGCACGCTGAGTGCAGTGCGAGACGGCAGCATGGTCTCTCATCCAGCTCTGCCAGGAACCGAGGAGGACATGTTGGGTAAATGAAATCTTCATTCGGCTCGCTTTCTGTCAGGACTGGCCAGTGTCGAGCCTCTCGAGACAGTTTGACTGTCGAGGAAATGCTCAGTCGTCATACACACAACATACACAAGATGATGTGTATGAGCCAGAGTCAGAAACTATTGTTTATTTGACACTGGGGTCATCTTTTTTTTTTTTTTCCCCCATACAGATATCTTCACCCAGCAGTGTCATTTCCTGCGTCAGGCTGGTCACGCAGAGAAGGCCATTTCCCTGTTTCAGGCCATGATTGACTTTACATTCTACAAGCCTGACAGTGTACACAAAATGTCCACCAAGCAGCAGGTACCCACACACTCAGACACACACACACACACATGTAAAGTTCCTTTGTTTTATGGTAAAATTACATTGGATTTAACTGATTTGCTGCAGATTGAATCTGAAACCTCAGAAGTGTCCAAACTGATGTTTTCTGTGTAATGGAACGGTAACCAATCCATGACCGTTCCATGGTCAGCTAGGATTGGCTCCAGTGCCCAGAGACTCTCAGCGAGATAAAGCAGTCGTAAACATAGATGAAAAGCTGGAATTGCTTTTAGTTTCTTCATGGCTTCTGAATTTTGATATATTTTTTGGTTTCAGGTTGACTTCTTTGAGCCGTTCTGGGACAGCGGGGAGGCGAGAGTCGGGGAGCTGGGGGCCAGAGGCTGGAAAGCCTGGATGCACCAACAGGAGCGTGGAGGCTGGCTGCAGCCGAATGAAGGTAAAACACACGGATGCACACATAAGCAGGGTCAAATCAGTTCGCGATTAGTTCAACTGCAGTTGATGGGATGTGCATTGATTTTGGGTTTTTTTGGGACGGGAAACGCCAGCTTGGTTTTTTTTTGTGTTTGCATCTCCACAGAGGAGGAGGAAGAGGAGGAGGAGGATGAGGAGGAGGTGAAGGACAGGAGCATGCCCAGATGGGCTGTGTGGCTGGACGTGGAGTCGTCTCGTGAAGCCGCCCAGTGGCTGCCCTGGAGGCCGGACAAGGCGAAAGGCCAAACGGAAGAAGACTGTGAGGACCCTGACAGACAGGTCCGTATGCAGCTGTCAGTTATTAGTGCTGTTGTTCTGTGATGGCATCCCTTTGTTTGACCTCCTCACCTCTGCGCCCCCCCCCCACCCATCTTTAGGTGCTATTTGACGACATCGGTCCTTCCTTAATTTGTCTGTCTTCGCCGGAGCTCCAGCTCCGTTTTCTCCTCCACTTTTTGTCTTTCCTGGGTCTGCCAGTGGACCCTGTGCTCTTTGCTGTCCCCTGCCAGCCTGGCATGATTATAGAGAACCTTTCCCTCCTCACTCAAGGTAAAAAGGTTAACGAATGATCACATACGGGTGCCGTCCTTTAAGAAATGTAACAACAAACCTGGTTCTGTGTCGCCTCGCAGGCCATGAGCTCCGACATCCCCTGACTTGGTACGACCTACCCGACCCTGGGGTTAACTCTGTCGGCCACACAGTTACTCTCCAAGGCACGCGGAAGTGGATGGGGCTTGGAAAGCAAGGGGAAAAGTTTGTCACCAATATATTTGGTATGGTCCAACCTGTGATTCCTCCCATGCACCAATCGTGTCTGACACTCAGCTGGATCCAGTACGAGAAGCTGAAGGTATGCATTGTTTCACCCGTCAGTATTCTTTTAAACTGAAATTGCACGAGAATCCAATTCAGATTGATGCATTTTGTTCCTTGCGTGCGCTCTATTAGGTACTGCGATCTTTGCGCAGCGGCAACAAAAAGCGTCTCCGCATTCAGGGCAAGAGCAGTAAGCGCGTCGCCAAGCGTCTGCTCAAGGAACCGGACAACCGCTCGTCCCTGGTGCTGTGGCGGGAGTACGCCCACCTGGAGTGGTTGCTGGGCAACCTGGACGAGGCCCGCAAAGTCTTCTCCACAGCCACGGCGATGGGGGGAGGCGGGGGGCTGAGCAGCCCCGCGCTGTGCGAGCTGTGCCTCCTGTGGGCCCAGCTGGAGGTGGAGGACGTGGCGGCCGAGCAAGGGGGGCGACTGGCGGACGTGACCACGTCCCCGGCCGTGTGCGTACTGTCCAGGCTGACGGAAGGAACCGCTTCCTCCCTTCCACCGTCGCAGGCTCTCTCCACGGTTTCCATCCTCAAAGCAAGAAAGTCCTATGAGCAGGCTCTGACCGCCAGCTTGACCGCCCTGGAGCAAAACCTGCAAAATCCACGATCCAGTAAAAAAGGTCCAAATTCTCTCTTTCTGTCAGTGAGATAAATGTGCCACACGTTGCTCACAAAGGAACGACATTCTCATTTAAGCTTGTTTCCTACAAAATCTGCATACTCGGCATATTGTTTTATAAATTGAAGCATTTGTTTCCCTTTACGTCATAGACATGTAACAATCCATGTAAAACCGAACAATAATGTAATACTTTCAGCTATTTTAAATATAATAGAGCCATTAATGTAAGAACTTGTCAATAGTTAGGGTAATAACTGCAGCCAAAATTGTAATAATGCATCAATAAGGCTGCAGTTCTTGGAAAGAGACGCAGGTTTTGTGTTTAAAATAGGTATAGTGGATTTTGCAGTCATATTCATTCATCGAGGATAAATACACTGCAACACTCTGTTATGGTTGTCCAAATATTTCACTTTTTCATTTCAGTATCAGCAAGTTATTGGCTTTGTTATGATCAAAATGGCCAAAATCATTAGATTACTGTGAAGAACTGATCACCTCAATAATTGGCTAATGCTCACTGAGAAACTGTAGCTTGAAGTTATGGGCTGAGAAAGGTTTAAATTTTAATTAAAATTTAAATATTCCCTGTTTGTAAAAAAAAAAAAAAAAGAGGATAGAGGACAATGATTGCATTCTATAAGCTCTCCATATAGTTTGCGTACCTTTTGACACTAACTTGAATGCGTTACTCATTTGTTGTTCTTGCTCATCCTCTCACCAGCAGGCCAGGAGGACCTCCACGGGGAGAAGCTGAGGATGAGAGGCCTGGTGGGCTGCTTCGCTCTGTTCCAGTACCTCACGGTGAGCATCCACGCGGCCAACGCCGTCTACAGCCAGGCCCGAGACCGCTTGGAGGAACTCTACCGCACAGTGGCACCCGACAAGCAGCCCGAGAGTGAGACGGATGCAAACCACGCCAGCAGTGACTCCAGCCGCGCCGCCGTGCCGCAGCTCTCTGTCGGCAGGCTGGCCTCGGAGTGCGAGGCCCTGGCGGTGCAGCAGGCGGCGCTGCTGAGGCACCACAGCGGCATCGGGGTGTTTCCACTGGCCACCCTGAGACACACGCTGACCTCTGCCCTGTCAGCATGGTCCTGCAGCGCCCCTCTCTGGAGCATATACGTACAGGTAGACGACCGTTTGTTCATGAAGCACCACACAGGCGGCAGGAGGCAATCTGAAAATGACCCCCGTGTCACCTGTCACAGGTGGAGAACCGTTACCATAGCGCTGGCCGCGCACGTAGGTTTTTCCTGTCTGTAACCAGGGAGGCCAGCAGCGTGGTGCCACGCCTCTTCGCTATTGTTGCTGAACAACAGAGGAAGCAGCTGGTGGATGCGGCCCAGAGGTAAGTTCACGGGCGACGAGGGGGCAGTCGGGAGTTCGTACCCATAATGGCAAAATCGTTATAATCTTGCCTTGGACTGTTCAACCTGATGAACCCAGAAAAAAATCTGTTGAAATTGACAGAAGATATTAAGAAAAGATCACATTTTTGCATTTGTGGTCTTCATAGATCCGGTTGCCATGATGATCCCTTGTCCATCCTGCCAGAAAACGGCCTCAGCAACCGCATCCGCGGTTTGTTTGAAAATGCCACAGCGACAGCGATGGGGGCTCACTGTCCTCTCCTCTGGAGGATGTACATCCACTTCCTGGTGAGACAGCAAATACATGACTTGTTGTTTCTTATCCAGGACCATCTCCATCAGCCACCCACAGTTTTAAATGCTTTAAAATATTCAGCAGATTACGAGGGAACAACATCATCTCAAAGATGTCTATAGCAAACAATAACCCAGTGAGACCCTGGTTTGTAATACCAGTTCATACCACAAGATGGTGTCCTGAGTTTTGTTTTTAATGGAGGAAAAAGAGTGAAAAGCAGATCTTATTGATCCCTTGTAGCTGTTATTGGCTTATTTTAATGGAATTATAAAAAGAATGTGACCAGTGAGCTCTTTAACCTGGTTAGTTCATCCTCTATCTATTCACCAGACTGAGAATATGATTTGAAGGGGGAAAAAATTGATTTCTTACTTTACCTGAACACAGCAATGTGCCTTGGTGTTGATATTCAGGGTGTGCCGTGTCACATCCTAAGATTAACTTAGTGGAGCTCCACACAGCCTTTTTTTCAGATGAGGTCACCTCCCTGCTCAATGGATCCTATGCGTATTGTTTTGTTTTGTTTTTTTCAAAGGTCATAGGTAGTAACTGCAGAATTCATGAAAGATGGATAGCTCTTCTTCGGAAGTGAACACTTTAAGTAATTAAAAACAGCTCTGGTTGTTCCCCACCTGAAAAAAAACCCAATCTTGATATATCAATCTTTAATTTTATATGGAACAATTGCAAACTTAATTTATTTGGGCAAAGTATTTAATCATTTGGAATAAGACATTTTTTGGTGTTATATTTCTATTGTCAGTTTCTTTTATTGGCTTTTAAATGACTTTTCATGAGTTTCTTTTGCTTTTACATAACCTTCTCACTTAATCTTGACATATTTCATTGATTTGATTACTGCTTTTATGCTTTTTTTTTTTTTTTTTACACCTTTATCATTTAGTCCTATTTTTATGTCTTATTTTCTGATCCTACTTATTAGTTTTTTTATTTTATGTAAAGCACTTTGGGCTGCACTATGTGTTTGACAGGTGCAATACAAATACAATTATTATTGACACTATTATCTGTAGTAAGTAAATAATCAGTATAATGGAGATATACTAATTTATTGATGTGTTGCTTGCAAAGTTGGCATGAAGTTGCATCCATTTACGATCACGACTAGAAATAGACTCAACAGTTGTGCCAAAATATGAATGAAAATGGGTTTTGCCATCATTTTGTAAGGTTTTACACAAAACGAACAGAAACTCCTCCACGGATGGTTCTCTACCGTGCTCCGGTGTCCGTTAATGTGAGCAGCTCGGTGAGCAGCAGGAGGGAGTGTTTTGCCTGCCTACCAAAGAGGCATTCAAGGACAGCTCTAAGCACCGGCCGTTATTTCTCAGTCTCCCGTACACAGCGAGTGCAGTCAAGCAGAACAACAGGTTCAGTGCCTGGAAAAATATGCTTTGGGTTATGGGAGTCTCTAAAGAAGCCGAGGCATTCCTCAATAAACTGCCTAATTTAGAACAAGTTTATGACACAAAATGTGTGGCTGCACTAAAATGATCCAGGTCAGACACAGACTATTTACACATTTATCCTACCTAATACCGTATTATGATGGTATTTTCAATAGGATCACTCCTGGGCAGTCCAAACATTAAAAATAAATCAAATATTGACAATTAACTGAGAGCATCCCTGACTTTTGCCAAATGATGCACTATGCCGTCTACCATTACACTTATTTTATTCCTGAAATAAATCTGACTGCACAATATGTGTACTGACAGCAATGGGAAAAGCCTGGGATGTTTTGCAATATTAGTTTGTGTGTCATTTGTTTTTTCGTTTCACAAACATTTACTCTAGACTTGGAATTAAGGATAAAGCAAACAAGTGGTGACAGGAGCTTATCCAGACTAATCCTCCCCCATAGCCGCTTTAGATATTCAAATATTGATCGTCATCAGTGAAGTCTTGTGTACATGTTTTGTGGATGTAATGTGTGCATACCGTGTGTGAATTTGTAGGTGTCGGAGGGAAAGGTGCATCAAGCAAAAGGCATTTTCTACAAGGCCTTACAGAATATACCCTGGACAAAGGTGAGACATGAAAGTCCGTCTTCTTACTGCGGATAGTACCCATCTTCCTCATCGCTTTAAATCTGCAACGCTCTTTTTCTGTCTTTGTCTGCATGTCGTTGTGGATTTGCCTTTATGCAAATGTGCACGTGGACGCTGTGCCATCAAGGGTTTGTACATGGACGCAGTGCAGCTGTTCCCCGAGGATTTGCAGGAGTTTGTCGACCTGATGACAGAGAAAGAGCTCCGGCTGAGGCTGCCTTTGGAAGAGCTGGATATACTTCTTGAAGACTGAACAAACACACACGCGCACACACACACACACACACACACACGCACACACGCACCTCATTCAAGAACTTTCTTCCCTGGCAACATGCCAACCCACACACTGGCAGACTTGGTGGCAAGAACAGGATTCAAAACTCAGCACAGACACATTGAAAGGCTGCAGTATTGAATAGTTGCAGTTCGAAGAGCTGTCCTTTATACGTAATGTTCCAGAAATGCATAAAAGAAAACTGTTAAAGCTGTATTTTAGTACCTGGAATTATCAATAAATGAGAAATGAATTTGTGTTGTATGGTGGAGGTTTGTTGGTGTGATTTCACAGTGGGATAATGATTTACTGTGAAGAATCAATGTTATATAAAAAAAACAAACTTTTTGGACATAAATTTTTTTTTTGACATTTAACTTTACACTGCCTTAAAATATCAATAAATTTACGCTGCAAATGGTGATTGAATTGATAGTAATAAGGAAGCATATCCTGTAATGTTTACTACTCAATCATTTTTTTTTTATGTTTCATAATGTAACATATAAATTATAGCATGGGGTTCAGTCTATGGAGAGCCCTGCGGCAGAATTTGTCAAAAAAAGAAAATGTTTTTTTAATTTGTCAAAAAAGAAAATGTTTTTTGAATTTGTCAAAAAAAGAAAATGTTTTTTTAATTTGTCAAAATAAAATGATCTTTTTTTTTATACTTGAGTTGTATTTTATACAATTCCTAATTTATGTGCGTTATCTTCATGGGTAACCCTACAGGTTGTTCAGCAGCACACCTGTAAACCACCTGTAAATTTCCGCCTGCCTCCTCTCACTAATCAGTACCAGTGGACATGTTGTCCACAGCACGGAGCAGACGCTCCCCTGCTGCCACTGCCGCGCCGTGGTTTGACGCATTGCAGATCCGCCCGAGCCAATCAGCAGCCACCATACAGCGTCCGGCATATTGCGGCTCTCAACTGTCCAATCACAATCGGCCTACCAAACCCAAACCCGCAATTTCCAAAGAGCTGTCAGTCGCGGCGTTTATTCCGTATCCTTCCGCCTCAATAAAAGCCGGTGTAACACATTATAGTCCGCCACAGACTGTGTGGCTGTTCTGCAATGTGTTTTCT
This sequence comes from Blennius ocellaris, assembly GCF_963422515.1. NCBI lineage: Eukaryota > Metazoa > Chordata > Actinopteri > Blenniiformes > Blenniidae > Blennius > Blennius ocellaris. The sequence continues at coordinate 5,382,411 of NC_137666.1, forward strand.
CATGCGAGTGACCTTTGCATTAAATCTCTCAGTTTGTATAAATTATTTATCTTTCCTAAAAGTTGCACTCTACAGTCAACCACTTTTCGGATGTGCTACAATATATAGTCGTAGAATGCCACACCTGCAGCAGGTTCACTTTACAAAAACATCAGCTGACGGTGTGTTTGAAGCCAAAGTTGGCGGCAGCCAACTGGCAGAGGGAATTTGGCAGCATTTCTAATTGGTACCAAGTGGAAGAGACACGTGGGACATTACCTGGCATTGTGTAATTAACATTCTTTCAAAGTAGACACTGGCTGGAAGCTGTTTGACTGGCACACTTTAGGAGCATTTAGAACGCAATTCCATAGCTGTTGGATTTTTTTTCCATCCACCCATTCACTGTACCTACTGTATCCAGGTCAGTGTCACTCAGATGGATGTATAGACAGATTAAACCTTTGGACCATCCAGTACAGGTCATTAAGTTGCAACCCTGCAAACTATCACAGTTATGACAGAGGATGTTCAAAACTATGAAAATGTTGCATGTTCAATCAAATTTTAACTGCAAAACCATAGCTTGTCTGTCATCATTTATGTGGATCCGCCCTTTTTGTTGTTGTTTTTGAACTACAGAATCCCTTCATCTGATTCCAGTAGGTGATCAGCAACAGATGTCGACCAACCAGCTTTTATTGACTTGATTGAATCACAGTTGGCACACATGATTGTACAGACTCAACAATAGAGAAAATGACAATGACATTTTTGTTGGTGCACATTGTCCATTCTTGGTGTCAAGGCTCTTAACTGAGCTAATAAAATATACCACTCAAGTTTAGGCCTGACACCTGGACCCTGCCCTTTGCATTTGTTAATTAAGTAGTGATTACTTGTAAATAGACTTAATACACGTTAAATGTACACGTGTAAATAAACAAGCTAGATATTTTACTTTACTACAATTGTTTATTTCACAATTTAGCCAATGCTTTACTTATGACAATCATTGGACTCCAGTTGACAATTTTCTTTGTTTCTTGATGGATCTTCTCTTCTCAAAAGTGTTTGAAATATTTATTTTACCTTTGGTCCACAATACCAATGAAAAAAGTATTCATTAGAAGACACAACACCAACGATTAGTGGCAGCAGATCTGGCATCATCAGGAGTGTAAAGAGTGCTCATATTAAAAATCTGTCAGTCTTGCATTGCAAAACTTTCACATGTATTCAAAAAAACAAAAAAACAAAACCGTTTTCGTGCCTGTTTTATTTCAACATTCCGTGACTACCTCAGACAGTGGTCACACGCGCTCACATTGCACTAACGCCTCTGACAGTGGAGCCCGCCGGTGCGGAGGAATACGCTTCTTCGTACAGCGGTTGTTCGCCCCTACCCGCCCCCTGCCAGCCCGCTCTCTTCAGTGGCGATCGTCCATTTCTTCTCTCCCTGTAGCGTTAGCAGACCAAGCGAACCGATCCGGACAGACATGGTGAGTATTCATTCAAATGTCGTATGCGGGTAGCATTCTACAAAAAATAAGCAATGGTGGGTCGTTGTTGGAGCAAGCAGGCGGGGTGCTTTAAAGCTTCCTCGGAGATCGACTTTCCCCGTTGAAACCCCCCATTGCGGAGGAATAGACCGCTCGTTTGAACCGTCGACTCGGCTTGTCTCGTCAAGCGGTCAGTTCGCGGCAGTTGGACGTGCAGCCACAGGCTTATGACCGGGGCTTAGTACCGGCCCGGAGCCTCGGTCACATCCAGCTTAAGTGCCTTTTTGTTACAGGTGGCCGCGGTAGTAAGTTGTCGGGTTTCGGCTAGCTGTCAGTGTTAGCATCACAGCTAACGTTACAGCTCCGATGGTCGGTTTTTCCGCATCTTCGCTTTCGTCGGTTTTTGGCCGGATGGACACACAGTTGGCTGGTTTCCTCTCAAATGCCACCTTTTAATTAAATCGCAAACAAGGATTTATAGGAAGGGCAGGTGTTGGTGAGGTACTCGCACATCTCCACACATCTGTATACGACTTAAGCTACCGTATCCACCACGATCCGATTTTTTTTTATTCAATCTGAAGTGATCGATCACAATATGAATTTAAGTATTTTTCGTGCACAAAAGGTTTGGTTTTCATTCAGATCAGCCAGTGAGGTTTTTATATAAAAAAAAAAATGTGGCTGTACATTACTGACATACACTGCCAAAAGGTACTCGGATGTTTCTGTGATTTTGGCCTATCTCCATACACGAGAGGGCCAGATTATACTTATCAACTTTCAATCTAATACCACCTTCCACTGCAATCTCACGAGTGAACACAAAGCACAATTAATACCTTTACCACTATGGCAAACGTATGTGATTAGTGGAGAAACCTGTGGCATGTTTTCTATAAATACTGGATTCCATAAATCAGTGGTTTGGGAGCAGGGGGGTCGGACAGGTAGACCGCACCCTTTGTCGGTGGCAATGTGGATATGTCTATGTGGCACCAATTCCAGGAAGAAGAAAAAAAAAAAGGAAAATATACTTTTAACACCAAGAAACCTTTGGTATTAGACAAATCAAATGATCTAGTCCAACACTATTGCTCTTAATTCTCTTTAAACTGTATATAATAAATGGGTAGGTATGTGGACTCCTACACTTTGTAATTTTTGTCGGGTCACATTTTGACTATTGAGTTATGAAGTCAGAAGAAACGTTTCAATAAAGCTTTCCCTGTTCCATTTGCACATTTCCAAGCAAAACCCCCCCTCTCTTACTTCTGGTGATCATCCTTACAAATGTGAAATAATACAGTTACAGACGATTGCTGGAATCTTCTTGGGGAGTGGAGGCGTCACACTATGGTCATGGGCTGTGAGGCTGCAGACCGTGGAGCCCATGGAGAGAGTTACTTTCATTCATACTACAGCAGCACTGTGTTGTCAAGTGGAAAAACTGGATCATGTAGTATAGTGGATCTTTTCTTCGGGCTGTGTGTGTCTTAGATGCCACGGCTTGATTACGCAAGCCAAACTCTCTGCTTGAGGGAATTTTATTAGCTATGCAGAGAGCTTGTAAACAAATTATGCAGGACTTGTGTCACTTAAACTTGTAGCCAACCGCTTAAGTAAATTCAAGCAGAATGTTTTGTTATCACAGTGTGACCATTGCTGTGGTTTGTGGCACTCAGACTTGTTTTATATCTGAGCAGCTCTCCTAATGCTGAGCAGTCTCTACATATTGTCATTGGAGAAACTCCCAGGTCCTTGTTTTGAGAAAAGCCAAAGCTAATATAAATGTATCGATCAGGTGTTGGCGCGTGATACTTCCTGTGACCAATGTTCTAGTCATTTGGACTTTAGTCATTTTGATCAGACTAGGTGTAATTGAATGTCTTCATGGCAGTTCATGTGGCTTGTAATGCGTTGGACCCAAATCTGACACTCGCAGGTTTTTATAATGGAGATGCTATCTTGTGGAGGGAGGACTCCTCCAGCTGGCAAAAGGTCAGCGTGTTTGTACTACTGGTTTCCTTGACCTGCAGCGTCGGTAGATTATCATGATTTATATTGACTTGATAGAGGGTTAATTTGGTCTTTGAACCCTTTATTTGTTATACAAGGTGGTTGCTCATACTTGGTCACATTTGTAAGCTGTATTATAAACTGGTGCAACTTGTAAACCTTGTTTTTTTTATGAGCCCTAGGAGACCCATCCGGTGTTTGTACTCATCAGGACAGTTTTGTGAGGCCTCAGTAAGAGGAGTCCGCTTTAGTTTGAGGTCCTGGGATTGTTTGTAACCTGACTGGAGCCTTTTTATTTCACGTCACACAACAGAACATAAATTAAGTTGCAGAATGCAGTAATTAAAACTGTGTTTATTTCCATGTCCTTTCTAAGAAATACAGGATTTCAGAGCTACTGGACAATCTGAAACACCTTTGTCTGTTTTGTGTTTGGTCACAGAGGTCGGTTGTCTGGAGCATTTGTGATAAAGAGATAATTTTTCTCTTTCCACCAAATAACATTTGTCTGGAGCCACAAAACATTGTTTAACATTCAAAAATGTAAGACTACTTTGTGTAATTTGATATTTAGTATAGGTGACATAGTAGGATGCAACACTATTTTCTTTAGAATTATTATTTAATTTTGTAAAAAGATCAATAAACTGCTATAGGAAAAAAAAAGTCCTGTTTTCTATCAATTGTAGTGGAAAGTTTTCCACAAAGAATCCCCCAATGTATAATTGACTCAACGTAGTGTAGTTGTATGATGAATATGAATGATGTTTCATCATGTGAATGCTTGCAGCAACACTATCGAAAACAAAATAGACACTGCTTTTTGATGAGCTGTAATCACAAGTTCATTGAAAGTGAATATTGGGGGTAACTTTCATAGTCTGAAGCTGTCATAAGTTTTCACTTTTGGTTTCTTAGCAGAGTTTAATTTATAGTTGTTATTAATTTCCAATCATTTCCTACAAAGTCAAGTTGCATCAAATAATTATGACTTTTCCCTTCATGTTGGGATGTCTTTTTTAAAATTTATTTTTAACTTTCAAGGCACCACTTTAACCAACAGCTGCTTTTTACACGTTTTTTTTAATGTCCTATTACGACAAACACCTTGAAGTATAAGCTTACTTTTTGTTTAGGTCATGGAGGTTACGACAAAAAAAAAGTTATTTGGAATGGCCTCTGCTCTGGCTTTGTTTGAATGACGTGTAGACGGTTTCTTATTCGGGTTTAATTTCATACCGTGTCTTATTACCTTGAAATGTCCCCTGACTTCATACCTTAAAGTTCCTCTTACTTGCAAACGAAACGACTCAGAAATGTAAAATATTTGCTTGTGGATGTCGTTACTGTTCGTACTTGCAGCAGTATGACTTCGCAATAAATGTTCAGTTACAACTTGGCATCATCCAGTTTTGGGGAGGTTTCGTGGAGTTTCTTGTTCTAGTATCGCAGCTGAATTGTAGAAGGTGTCATTTCCAGGTGCTGGAGTATGTTGTTTTTTTTTGGGAAATCCTAGTGCCGGAAAGAAGGCAGATAAAAATGATCTCAATTCCATCTTTTTACATGCCACAACAAGAAGTAGCATGCGACGGCTAGAAACTCTGAGGCGATGCTCAAGAGGTCTGTTTGGTGTGACCCATGATGCTCTGTGGGAGGTGAAATGACCAGGCAACTGATCCTCTCCAGGAGCTGCAACTGTAGCAGTGAGATGACAGGTGACAGATTAGCACATGCATGTCGACACACACACAAGCACTCCGGTGACCTCCCCCTGGTCCGGACTCTGTTACTGTCCCGCGCCTTAAATCAATTTCCCTGACACGTTGGACTCGCCTCCCAGCTTCTACACACACGCACGCACGCACGCACGAACAGACACACACACACTGTAGTTCCTCGTCAAACTGATGAAGCCTTTTCATCTATTGAACTACAGCAGGAGGTGGACACTTCATTAATGCATGCATTTTTACTCTGTGTGTGTTGGAGAAATGAAAAGACGGCTGTGGCCTCACTGTCGTGCCTCAACTTACACACACACACACACACACACACACACACACACTGACACGGAGGCAGAGGGAGCCGGGTTCTCCAAGGTGTCACCCACTCAGAGTCAGATGCAGCCTGGGAAGGACAGTGTCTGGTCACGTACACTCGCAGCGGCACAAAATGCAAAGAAAGACGGGCACGTAGGCAGACGGACTCACTGAGAGATGGACAGATGGACACGTAACCAGGAAAACCTGAGCAGAAGGAGCAGAGCCTTTCCATCAACTTTTCATCCAGCTTATGGAAGAGCGAGGTGTTGACTGTCGGGTCAGTGCCCACCGGCTGACCCTCACCTGCTCCAGGATTGTGAAAACATCTGTCATCTCCCCAAGAAGTGGAAGAGGAGTTCCGCAATCATCCAGATGTCAGCGTTCATGCGTCCGACCAGCTGAGGAGCAAAAATTCTGGATTGATGCGGACTTTAAAGACTGTTCACCGCAATGATGTAAATATGGCAAAATCTGCTCTTTGTCTATGTCTCCTTCCGTCCTTTTTACGGATCAGGATTGGATGATAGATGTCTGGTCAATACTTTCTTCACTCACCCATTCCTCCCACCTTACGGCACAGCTGCTGCCCCTCTTGTCATCACTCCCTCATGATGCTGCCTAAGAAAGTGGCCATGTACCCCGCCGATGATGACCTGGTGAGCTTGTCCACAGTCTACGACCTCCTGGACGAGCAGCAGCACTACTACAAGGAGCTCATCCAGCAGCAGGAGAGGAACTACCGCGCCTTCCTGCAGATGCTCATGGACACGTCGTCCAGCCGCATGGACGGCCTGGTCAGGGAGATGCAGGACCTGAGGAGCTGCCTGCAGAGGACCAAAGCCGAACTGGCCGAGGTCAAAAAGCAAGGCGTGCAGATTGGCAAGCGAGCAGAGTGCCTCGCCGAGGGCCTGGTGATGGTGCGCGGGGCGCTGGACGGGCTGAGCATGAAAGCAGGTGGAGCCGCAGGGGGAAGAGGTGTGGAGCTGAAGCAGCGCAAAGGAGGTGGGGGGTTGAGACTGGACGGTGGCGCTAAAGGAGGTGGAGGCAGGGAGGCAAAGAAACCGGAACCGAAGGCCGTGAGACTGGTGGCCGACCTGACGGACATCCACTTTGACGATTTAAAGGTGCCTCCACGCCGCGATCGACGGGCGGAAAGAGTGTAGAGTCAAAGCCGTGTGTTAGTGTTCTGGTGTAACTACGTCAGTCTTGCCGTCGTCTTCTTGGGGCGGTTGCGTCTCTTGATTGCTGCTTGATGTTTCGGTTACAGTCGTATCTCATTCCAAAGTTTCAGACACGAGTTGTTATTCACGACTCTGAATTCTTTTGTCTTTTTAGGCTGACCAACTAACAGAAGAGCAGATTGCCGGTAAGATCCAACTGTGACGTCGCCGTCCTCCTTCGGATGCACATTGAATATCTTGCGTCTATGGCTGCTGCCCATATTATTATTATTCGCCCCAACCCGTTTTTTTTCTCTGTGTGCCGATTGCAGAGTTCAAGGAGGCCTTCTCCCTGTTCGATAAGGACGGAGATGGGACCATCACCACCAAGGAGCTGGGCACGGTCATGAGGTCACTGGGTCAGAACCCGACCGAGGCGGAGCTCCAGGACATGATCAATGAGGTGGACGCCGACGGTAGGCCGTGAAAACATTCCTGCTTTTTCCTTTCCTGCTTTGACTATAAAGAGTCGTGGTGATCACTGTCTGGCCTGGCTCGTCAGGTAACGGGACCATCGACTTCCCCGAATTCCTGACCATGATGGCGAGGAAGATGAAGGACACCGACAGTGAGGAGGAGATCAGGGAGGCGTTCAGAGTCTTCGATAAGGTGGGAATCTGCATGTTGCAGTGAGATCTGGTATTTTCTGCTCTATGTAATGTCTTGTACGTTTGAGTAGTCGCATCACGTTGTGCTAAAACGCTTTATTGATGAATCGCAGTAACAATTCCTATTAGTCGCGTCGTTAAACGTGCTGCGCTGAGAAAACAATTAGACCTTATCTAATTGTGCCTCTCTTCAGGACGGTAATGGTTACATCAGTGCAGCCGAGCTGCGTCACGTGATGACCAACCTGGGCGAGAAGCTGACGGATGAGGAAGTAGATGAGATGATCAGAGAAGCCGACATCGACGGAGACGGACAGGTCAACTATGAAGGTACGGTGAGACCAGACCGTCTTCCTCCGGTCAGCCCCCCCCCCCCCAGCACTCACTGCTCTCTGTTCTCCTCCCACAGAGTTTGTTCAGATGATGACCGCCAAATGAACTGGGCTCACCCTCAACACAAACAATCAGTCTAATGTTTCACTTACCTCTTATTGCAAAAATCTACATTTAATCTTGTTCTGTATAGACAACTTAAACTGAATGTTGGAAAACTGAAACCTGTCCATATAAACAAGCTCAACAAAGACAAAAACAGAAAAAAAAAACCCAACACCCCAACCCAACCCTAAATGAATCTGCATGTACTGGCTTGTATCCCCCGCCATGCCCCGCCCCCTCCCAGCGCCGAGCTGCCCAATCAGATCTCCGCCTGTTTTAGCCACCAAGCAGCCTCCGTGCAGCCGGTTGGTTCGGCCAGCGCTCCATCGCTTCCTGGTTCCATCTGCCTGACATCGTGACGATTATTTGGGCTGGCCGATCGCCTTCTCTCTTCTGAGTCCGTTTTCTTTCTTCTTCTTCTTCTTTTGTTTTGTTTTAAGTTTGTCTTTTCCTTTCCTGTTCTTCATGCATGCAGCTTTAGATGGGTTACTGCCGAGGGCCCAGAGGCACACGGTCTGTTTGTTGGGCCTCAGGTTGGCCTGGGACCCACAGGGAGGAGGAGGAGGTGAGGGAGGTGAGGGAGGGAGGGCCGGCTGTGAGCGAACCGGTAAATCATTCGCAGTTTGCTCACGCAAATGAAGCCGATAGAGATATTTTTAAAAAAAAATAAATAAAAATTTAAAGGAATAAATAAGAAGTCATTTTAGATTCTGTGTTTCTGGCATGTCGGGATACTCACTTTATCCTTTTGTGTGTTTACCTTTTTTGAGGGGGAAGCTGGGGTGGGGGGGTGGTGGGTGGGGCGGGGGGGTAGACTTGGCCCCTCGTGCAGCCGTTGCGTCCTTGACCTCTGGAGGGGACGGATGAACTTTTTAAGGGGGATTACATACAGATGCAGGTTGTGTGGGGGGGGGGGCGGCAGCGTGGCAGTCGGTGGCGGGTTGCCCCCCAAAACCTGCACCAGAGGGTTTCATGGGACAGGACGTAAGGGAGGGGGGGGGGGGGACGGGAGGTTTGTTCGTTTGGGTTTAGCGGGGACAGGGTCGGTGCTTTGCAGCATTTCTATCTTGTTTGTGTGTGCGAGTCTGACTGTGTGTGTGTGTGTGTGTGTGTGTGTGTGGGTGCGGCGAGGCCCGGCCCAGTCCAACTGTTCTGTTCAGTTGATCTGCATTCCAAGTTGTACATGCTAGTCTTTACATTTTGTTTTTCCAATAAAAAAAAACCATGAAGTAAAATGCGACTGCAGATCTGTGTGTTTTTTTTTTTGTGGTGGGGATGGGGATGGGGCTGGGGGGGTTAACATGACTCATCAGACCCGACTCATGAACTGCGTGTGAAGTGGAAGCCTGCCGGACGCATTTAGAGCCGAGAGCGAGTCGGCCATCGTCGGAGGATCGGGACTCTGTCGACACCATCCATGAAACCTGTGTGTGTGTGTCACAAGGACTCCTCAAGCTCCATGATGTGTTGCTAGGCAACAGAGCCAGGCACAGGATGGGTAAAAGAGGCAGCTGAAGGGGGAGGGAGGGATAAATGGGTTAAAAGACAACAATAGAAGGTGAAGATCTATTTCTCACAAGTACCAGCATGACTAAAACGTGTACTGGTGGACGTCGATGAGCTGCGAGAGGCAGCGTTGGTTTGGGGGGGGGGGGGGGACGTCTCAAGACGGGCAGACGGAGGAAGAGAGGGATGGGGAAGAAGAGTGGGAGGTGTTGGATATCTCTCTCTTAAACACACACTAACTGCCGTTACGTAACCGTCTGAAGTGTATTAATATAGCTTGGTGCTCTGCTCTCCATTAGCGAGCGTCCACTCCAGTTTCCTGCTCCTCACATCCGCAGAAACACAATCCACCTGCAAATGTGACTCGCAGAGAGGCATTTAAAACGTGGCGGTGACTTAAAATTTGCTCACAGTACAGTAACAAATTAAATTGTAGTATAACTGCCACAGTTATACTACAAAACAATGCTTCAGATGGTGTCTGTATATTTACCTAATTCCTGAATCCTTACAGTCCTGTGTGTATTAGTATAGAAACAACACACTGGGGGAGAAAAAAAAACAACATCCTGACATTGAACTGCACAAACATCTGTAATTTGCTGCATGAGGGGGTTTACTTTATGAGCTGGTTACTGTGACACAGCTGTCACTCACGGGCAACGTCTATCTGACCAAAATATCATCCACAGACATCTTCAGATTTCATACCAAGTTTGGTCACGGTGAAGTGTTACCGAAGAAGAGGAGGCACATTTTAGCAGCGAGGTGCTTCGCATCAGCAAACAAGAACTTCTAAAAAAAAAAAAAAAAAACGATAATTAAAAAAGATTGACATATTCGATTGCATTTTAGCAACTTCACACAGTTCGCAGCGTCAACAAAGAAAGATGGAAGAAATCAGAACTCAAGGGTTTTGCCGATTATACCTATTATATTTTTGTGTTTTTATGTTTTTAGGATGTGGGAGAACATGCAATTTCCACATAGAAAGAATAGCTCGCTTGAAGTATCAAACGTTTAGAAACGGTTTCCTGAATTTATGAGAAAATACCCCCCCCCCCCCCCAATATATTTTTGAGCATTAAAATCAAATGCAGAACATTTCCCACCGCATCTTAACATACCAGTCGTGTTACAATCTGCATTAAGGCGCTCGGCGTGTCATGAAAAGGCCAACGCAGGCGCCGCGTGTGTCCCCGGGGCCCGGCAGCGACCTTCCAGAGAAACTAAGTGATAGTGACACCCGAGAGTCCAGCAGGGAGCTGGAACCCCGGGGAGGCTGGTGTGTGCTGGTGTGTGTGTGTGTGTGTGTGTGTGACAGAGAGAGAGAGAGAGAGAGCGAGAGTGTCAACTATGGCTTCCTGACACTCCCGGACAAAACCTGTCGTTGGTGTAATCCTCTGATGAAAAACACACACAAAGGAGGACACGCCTCTCCTCTGACAGACACACACCGGAGACGGTAACACACACCGCCGACCCCCGAGGTCACAGGCTGGGGGAAATACCACACACAGGTTCACCCAAAAAACATTCAATCTATCCAGTCCAGGAAACAAAACAAACAAAAAAAAAACCCCATAAACAACCACTTCTTTTTAAGTCACTTTTATTGTCTGGGTCCTCACTAGTATTGTACTTTCAGTCATTCATTTACAGCACCAAGGACTGATCAGTTCATCCTCTTTAGACAGCATCTCAGTAACATCGCGCTCCAGAAAATAGAATTATAATTTACTCTCTAACATAACATGATACACTAGGAACAATCAAATATACAACAGTAAATCTTTGTATTTATAATCAAAATTAGAAGAAAAAAAACAACAACATAAAAAACAAGAATCATGTGGCAGGAAACAGATAATCACCGAAGGAGGATTCAAATGCAACAGAAATCCTGTTTTTTTTTTTGGGGGGGGGGGGGGGGGGGGGAAGCCGACTGCTTCCTCAGAGATTCACCCGTGAAGTTATTAAACGCTCGCGAAATGTCACACGATCGGCTGTTCTTAAAGTGACGCGGATTTATCAGCTCAGACTTCCAAACGATCAGAGAAGGAAAGACCCTAAAGACTGACAGTGAACCGACTTCAGGCTGTTGGGAAATGGGAATTTCCCACCTGGTAGCGCTCCGGGCTCACTTCATAAGTGATACTTTCCCCACTAATCCTTCCTCCCGTTGAGCTGAAAAACTCCACCACACACACCCCAAAAAAAAGAAGAAGAAGAAAACAAAAAAAGGCTCTATGTGCATGAATGCATCCAGAGTTTTGGCATTTATACTGGACTGATTGTTCGGTGACCTGCTGATCATTTCTGAACCAGCGTTCATCCTCTGCATGTGAACAGCATCGTGTGTGTGTGTGTGTGTGTGTGTGTGTGTGTGTGTGTGTGTGTGTGTGTGTGTGTGTATTTTTGGACTCAGTAACATGTAAACAGAATCTTCGGCTTGTGACTCAAAACTAAATCTTATTTTCGCACGGTTTTAAACGAGGGTGACACAAGAAGTGCACACGAACACGCGTTGGCGACACACACACGTAGATGTGGGAGCACATGCACGGACGCAGGCGCGCAAATGGAAGGCGCGGAGGGAAGCTTTTCGTTTCTGTTCGTTTGTACAGTTCATGTTGTGTGTGTGTGTGTGTGTGTGTGTGTGTGTGTGTGTGTGTGTGTGTGTGTGTGTGTGTGTGTCTCATAGTGCTCGGGGGATGATGGTGAAGGGCAGGATGGGGCTGCTGGCCTCCAGCTCCAAGGCGGTGAGGAAACACTCGGTGGCGGCGGCGGCGTTTCCCTGAGCCTGCAACACCTCCCCCAGGCTGTTCCACACGTCGTGAGCCGTGCTGAGGGAGGAGACGCACAAGAAAACGACGTATGAGAGCAGAGTGGAGCGAAGGAAAGAGGTGGAGATCGGTGGTGGTGGGGGGGGGGGAGAGAAGACGCGTACCTGTTCACCTGCACGGCGTCTCTGAGGACCTTCTCTGACAGGCTGTAGCGCTGCAGCTGGTGGAGGATCAGACCCTGCGGAGGCCGACGGGAGACGTTTCATTCAACGACTCAAATTACACAGAAACTGTAAAAACACACCACATGGGACCTTTGTCTTATAGCAGGGGTGTCAAACATGCGGCCCGGGGTACCAGAAGCGGCCCGCCAGAGGATCTAATCCGGCCCGCCATGTGATTTTATTTTATTTTTAAAGTATAAATATGAAAACTGACAGAGGCTGATCTATAAAACACTAGATTGGCAAAAATGACATTGAAAACTGCCCTTGGTCAGAATTAATTAATGCAATCTGTGGAGGTCACATAACACAACACCTTTCACAATAAAGGTGTCAAATTTATGTGAAATGATACTTTAGACACGTAAACTCAAAGAAAATGTCCAGATGATGACAAATTGTTTTAATCCTGAATAAAAATATGATATCCAGATACAGGTGACTGGGGTTTTTTTTTGCAAATATAATAATATCGGATTAACTTTAATATGTAAATTTCAGAATAGACTGGCAAAGGATCAAAAGAAGGAAAGACTTTGACATTTGTCCATATCTGCAGTTTAATATGTTACGTTTGACTTGTTCGGCCCTCCAGAGGTCAGATTAGGGTGGATGTGGCCCCTCAACTAAAAGTAGTTTGACACCCCTGTCTTATAGTTACCGACTGCGAATAATTACCGTCATCCCAATGCTTATGTCACCTTCATTTTTTTTAGACACAGTTTTTAAAGTGCAGAAATGCGACTGCGGCTGCTTGTTACCAACATCTCCAGTCGCAGCTGGAAGTATGAGGGGAAACACCCCCCCCCCCCTTAAAAAAAAACAATCATTTATTTATTCAGTTTCGGGGTGGCAGGGCACAGTAACCCGGCCTCTGGAGGCTTTGGATTTCAGCTGGTTTGTGAAGCGCGGCGTCGCTTTAGAGACGGTAAGAAGTACAAGAGAAGACAAAACAAAAAGAAGAGAGAGAGACGCCGTCTCCTCTCTTCCAGAAAGGCTGGTCCCACAGGGTGACGGCAAATTGCATTTGAAAAAAAAAAAAAAAAGAAGGCCCAAGTACATGGGAAGTGCAGATGCTGCGGGCGCAGCCAAACACAAGGCATGTGACCGTGGGCGCTTACCAGTCTCTGCATGGTCTTGACGTGGGTGGGGTTGATGGACAGCGCCTCCTCGTACCAGCGCTTGGCTTCGTCCACGTTGCCCCTCAGCTCGGCGATCTGCCCCCTCATGTACAGCACGTTGTGCGAGGTGGGGAAGAGGTTGGCGGCCTCCTGCGTGCACGCCGTGGCCTCGGCCGGCTTCGACATGCCGATGTACACCTCGGCTGAGAGACAGACAGACAGACAGACAGACAGACAGACAGACAGACAGACAGACAGACAGACAGACAGAGAGAGAGAGAGAGAGAGAGAGAGAGAGAGAGAGAGAGAGAGAGAGAGAGAGAGAGAGAGAGAGAGAGAGAGAGAGAGAGAGAGAGAGAGAGAGAGACGGAGAAATGAAAAAAAAAAAAATCAAAGTGCTGCGGAAGGAGAAGCCTTTTTTTCTGCGTCAAGGTCGTCTGGTGCTTCTGTCGTGCCGCGGCGATGGGAGACGGAGCGACGCGAGCGGGAGGACGACGCAGACGGAGGAAATGAGTTTAAACTTCGTCTGTCCATCCCCTGATTGGTTGATTCCATTAGCTCTGTCGCCGAGCTGGAAATGGCCACCTCTGAGAGGAAGCAGCAGGACACATCCACGCAAACTCTCTCTGTTTCTGCGTGTGTGTGTGTGTGTGTGTGTGTGTTTCCCATCTGTTTGTGTTTGGATTGTCTGCTGCTGCTGCTGAAATAAGAAGCGGGGCTCCAGGGCGCTGCCGGGGGAAATCGAATATCGAATAAATATCTAATCAAAGCGTTCTTTAACGTGGCGCTGCAAGCTGATCCCAGCGAAATCAGGATGAGCTCACGTCTGTTTGTTTAGTGGAGTCTCTGCCCACAGGATGATGATGATGATGATGATGATGTGGTTAAAACAGAGCCACCGTCTGCAGGCCTGAGTCCGGCTGCTGGGGGAACAGGTCTGTGTATTACCAAGAATAAGGACGTACTGTACATATGGCAGTACATCAGTTTCTATTCAAGCATATCAGATGTGTCTTTCTTGGGCCGCTCTTAAACCAAAACTATAATAACCTCCACTCAAGAGACGGGGCTGCTGGGTGTCGTAATCCATTATGAGCAAGTTCTGACTGGAAGGAAGTCGGTGAATCAGGAAGTCGAGTCGCACGGCGCTCACAGCTCGCCGACATGCATCAAACAACCAATAATGCAGAGAAATCCAGCTTTCAATCGAAAATGTATGGAAACAAGGCACTGCCAGTGTGATTTGTTCTCCTACATGCCAACTGGATTTGTTTGGCAGCGCCAAATTTTCATCCTGACCCAGATTAAATAAATAAACCGCAGGTATTTCATTCATCATATTACATTACTGGTGATTTGAGTTTTGGGATTAACGTCTGTGACCTTCTATTTGAGCTGCACAAGCATGCAGTCTGATGATCTGATGACTTTTTATTTAGTATTCAAACCCTTTCAAGTAGGTTTCATTCGATTCTATCGGTGTAAATAAAAACAAAACCTGATTTGAATGTCACCTTCCACGTGTGAAAAACGCGTTTAAAACCGACCTGCGTGCAGCCAGATCTGCGCCAGGGTCATCCAGGGGTGCAGGGGCCCGTGCTTGGGGGCGCTGCTCTGCAGGGAGGAGGCCACCTCGGACAGAGCCTGCTCCACACGGCTGGCCGCGATGGAGGTGGCGTGCACCGAACCTGCAGGGCGGAGAGGCGAGGAGAGAGTCAGAGAGTCAGCCACGCTTTGCCGCGCGAGGGGCTGCGGGGGAGATTTAACCACTACAGCGGTGTTGTTAGTCAGCCATGTGCCACTACGCAGGAGTTTCAACTCAACCAAAGACCTCACGGCGTCGGAGAGAAACCGGGAGCCTCTCAAGTCTCGTCTGCGGTCTTTGGTTGGAGCGAAAAGCCAACACCCCCCCCCCCAGACTTGAAGCCCACACGGCTTCCTGCTTTAAGCACAGAAGGCTTTCATGAGGCCACACCATTCCACACACACACACTCTGCAGCACACTGTTGCAGCCCCGGTTAACCACCTCTCATGCACGAACCGCGTCACTGTGCTCGTTAGTTGCTACCTGAAGTTTCCTCGCTCTTTGTGGAAGTGACATCAGATCGTGACAGGACGACGGCCGCAGACGCGTGAAAGCAGAACCTGATGTGATCAAAGAACGTTCACAGCCACCTCGGACGTCTTGTGGCGTTTAAAGACATTTGTTTTGGGGGGGTTTTTTCGGCAGGAGGCGTTTGAGGGGCGGATGTGGCGACGTTAGCGACTATCTTCTTCCTCGCGGCGGTAATGAGTTCAGAGGGTTCGGGCCGTTGGTGGAACATATGAATGAAGCATGAGTGCAATATCTGCAAGTGGTTTGACCTTTTCAGGGAAAAGACTTTTTTTGGAAAAAAGACCGAAAGAATAGAAAATCCAACTCAGTATATGTTGTGGTACCGGTGAGAGAAGCCTAATGGTGTTAGAAAGTTCACATATGTTCTCATAGTGTGTGTTTTAAGACGCAGGAACACCGAAGAATGAGTTCACAACAAAAAGCTGATAAGTGAAGCTGTCGATGGCAAGATTGTGGGCGATAATCTCAACAAAACAAAACTGGAGTTATTAAGGCCTGAAAAAGAGTTTCTCGGGCGTCGTGTTGACGGGAGGATTTTTCTCTTAAGAAATCTTGAAGATCGATCTAAACCTGCAAATCAATCTGATCACTTTTGACAAAAGCCACGTATGAAATATCTGAACATCTCATCCACCCTGTTCTATTTTGAATATAAAATGACTGGAGAGCTCAGCTGAAGAAAGAAAGGAAAAAAAAAAAACCCCACTCTCTGTTCTCTTCTCTTGTTATTCTGCTCTCCCCTGGTGGCTCCTGCTTCTCCTCTTTGACATGAACTGCGTTCGTGGGAGAGAAAGCACCCATGCGTAAAAGATGACCGAGACGGGATAAAAGGCGAGGATTTGACTATTAAAGCTTAGGGTGTGGGTGTGTGTGTGTGTGTGTGTGTGTGTGTGTGTGTGTGTGTGTGTGTGTGTGTGTGTGTGTGTGTGTGTGTGTGTGTGTGTGTGTGTGTGTGTGTGTGTGTGTGTGTGTGTGTGTGAGCGATAGAGAGGAGGAGTGCTCTGCAGATAAGTGGACCGGGGGGAAATGACAAAAGGATGTCTCTTTCTCTCGCACAACAAAAACGCATTTGAAGTTGCGGATCCCGTTTTTGAAGGGCCGCTCTGTGACGAGTTATTCATTAGACGGCAGCAGCAACGGCGGCGGCGCCGCATTATTTAAAAGCGGGACGCGTTAAATATCTGCCTAACTTGACCTCAGAGTGACGAACGTAGAAATCTCCTCTCTCGCGGAATGAAAGCGTCCGGGATAATTGGAAGCGTCTCATTAATCTCTCCCGTTTAGCTCCGTGTTTTGCTCTCCTCCATCCGCCCCTTCTACTTTTTTTCCCCCTCGCCGTGAGTCACGCCGCCTCGAGAGTGACAGAAAACGCCGCCTGTCAGTCAGTCGTTAGTTGCGCAGCTGGTGAAAGAGGGGCCCCGAAGTGGCGCCGCGTGTGCCTCCCGTGTGCATTTTCTTTCATTTGTGCCATTTTGTGACTGCGATACACGTTTCAATCAGCGGTGCCAGCTGCAGGATGACAAAGCAGTTTTGCCGCGAGTAAAAAAAAAAAAAAAAAAAATATCCGAGCAGATCACTGATGAAGCTCTGGCAGTGGCTTGTGCCTAATGAAGAGATCACACAGCAACATGTGGACTGCAGCTGCTCGCTGAATTAAAAGAATACAGTGACGCACAGGAGCAGAACAAGGATGACTATTCTCTGGCCACACCGAATGTGACAAGTCTTATTCACTTCGTCGTTGATTAAAAACTAAAACACGTGAACAAAAAGTTGCAGAATTTTGCCCCCCTCCAAAGTTTTGAGGAGGAAAATTCTCTCACGGGTATGAAAGGCAGTGAAGAAGCTGGTTTCACGATGGCCCCCCCACTTAAAACACAATGCACTCGACAAAATACCACAGAGTGCGATTAAAAGTACACCGCAGGGCTTTTAAGGGCTTGAATTCTGAGAGAATGAAAAAAAATTCTCTAAACCGGATGAATCGTTTGCTGGTCGACTGGTGAGACACTAAGAGGTACCGTGCTTAAGTATCCTACATATGACTCACTGGAATGGATGTCCACATTACATACATTTCGAGAGTTTACACCTACGTTGTTGCACTTGAAATAGTGTTATTTGATAACAGGGAAGCATCTGCCTTCAGCTGATCTTTAGACACTTTTTTCAGGAACTGACAGCAGAGGATGATGATGTGTGGGACAGGTGAGTCGTCACAAAGTTTGTTTTGCGGAAGCCGTGGTGAGCTCCGGCTGTCGCTTTCACTACCGCTTGTTCCTCTTTAACGCACTGCAGTAAAATGGCACAACGTGCATTTGCTGTGAGAAGGATTCTCATTTACTTTTGATTGCATATTCCTAAAGTTCAATGTCGTTTTTGGTCCGTTCTCTTTTGTCCATCCCTGATTTAGATGTCCTCAGCCCAGCTCCTTGGTTTTACTTCCTATTTCAAAACATCCCAATGTATTTTCTTTGCGCTTTTCTCTGCGCGCAGTCGCACTCGCAGCACAGTTAGCGTCTGTCAAGAATTACAGATGCAGTTCACAGAAAGCTGCTACTTATCCTGTTTGCTGACGAATTGTCGCTTTGTGTTTGCTTTACGTAGGAGGCTCAAAACTTCCAACCTCACAATGTCCTTGTCTTGTTCC
Source organism: Blennius ocellaris (assembly GCF_963422515.1). NCBI lineage: Eukaryota > Metazoa > Chordata > Actinopteri > Blenniiformes > Blenniidae > Blennius > Blennius ocellaris. Next base: position 5,400,623 of record NC_137666.1, read on the forward strand.
AGTCTCAGCAAAACATTACTTCCTGAATGCATTTTTTCTGTTGTTTCACTGCGATAACTGTCAAGGGAATATGTCACAGCAGTGGCGGCTTCCTCCTGGTCACTGTATTCCTTTAACTCACAGGACAAGACAATGGAGAAAACGACTCTGGTGGAAACCGGCTGCAGACGTCACGTGACAGCACGAGATATATGTACAAACTGTCCTTGTGCACATATATCGGAAAGTCATTGGAGGGGAAGAGGGTGGGCAGGTTCAAGGATGGGTGGTTATGGGAAGGGCGGATGGAGGTTAGATGGCTACTTACAAACAGAAAACATGGAGGAAAAACCAAGAGTGTTAGCGTCCTGAAGGCCGCCTTGGGAAAAAAAAAAAAAAAAAACAGAAGGATGGGGGGGGGGGGGGGGGGTTGGGGGAGAAAAACAGAAAGACGACTGTTAATATGTAAAAGAGGAGAAGACAGAGAAGAAATACCCCAAAAACAATATGGCAGAAAAAGAGAATTTCCACAAGTAGAGGAGGACGAGGAGGACGAGGAGGCTCCCCGTCTTCACGGTGTCCTTTCAGACCACAAGCTGCTTCCTTTTAGGTGTTTTTTTACTGCTCAGGTCTGTTTAAATACATTTCCACGAAGTCGTCTTTTACACGTCGTTGTTCTCGGTAAAATTATACCAGTTGTCACTTCCCACTACAGATATTAGTACATGGTATTGCTCACCGATGACGTGGAGCTCAATACATGGTACATGGTAGTATGTGTTCACGATTAGGATGTGTCCCAAAAAATTATATATATATATATATATATATATATATATATATATATATATATATATATAAAATGCAGTTTATCATTTCACATAATTTATCTGAAACTGTGAAATATCTGCCAAAGCAATGAACTTTCCAATTATGTCTATTCACATTGTTTGAATGTGACCTATTGATGCGATGTGTAAGATTTCTTTCATATTGAAGAAGGACACAGAAAGTACCTGCTGAGCATTTATGCAGCAACCTTGGTCTTCTTCATGTCAGCCAATAAAAGTGTAAAAAAAATAAATAAAAAAATCGCCCTAAGTTGGTTTCAGAAATGAGGTCAGTGTTTTAATTGTTTTTTTTTAAAGTAGACTTAGGAATCTTTTTTTTCTTAAAATTGTATGGTATTTTCCGATTTCCAGGTGGAAATAGTTACTTTACCTTACTTAAATGCACAATAAAATCTGTGAGCATGAACGCTAGACCTGTACTCGGCTCTCAGGTTTTACTTTCTTACAAAGACAGCCGACTGCTGTGGGGTTAACCGCGGAAACGAGACCTGACAGTTGACGGGTGGGTGAGTGTTTCTGATTCAGTTGTCGCCGCAGCAAACCGGGCCACGGCAGGTAAAGTGCTCCAACTTCAGGGCCTGTGGTTAGAAGCAGCCACAAGTTATTATTGCTACGAAAGGTTACAGTCGGTTTGTTTGAGCTCAGTTTGGCAACAAATCACCAGAGCAGCACTAATCATGCAAATTATTAACCACTGAGCAAATCGGACAAGAACCCGCCGGCAGCGCTCTCTCTCTCTCTCTCTCTCTCTCGGCAAAACTCTCCACACCATGCTACGGGCCGGGCGGACGTGGAGGCAGATTACAGTTGGAGGAGAGCTGGCGGAGAGCCACGTAGTTGGAAAAGGACTGAGTCCTGGTCTTGATGGGTGGAGGAGGCGGAGGAGGAGCGGGGAGGGGGGAGACGGGAGGGGAAGTCGGGAGTGAGGGCGGGTGTCTGGGGGGAGGGGGAGGCTGGAGGACGAGGACCGGGGAGGACGGAGACGACAGAGGGGAGGAGAGGGAGGAGAGGGTGGAGAGGGTGGAGAGGGTGGAGAGGGTGGAGAAGGTGGAGAGGGTGGATGGCGAGATGGGGGAGACTGGCTCGGAACCAGAGTGGGAGGAGGAGGAACCTGAGACTACAACAGAGGGAATAAAAAAAAAAAGAAGAGAGATGAGTGAAATCAAATCGAGGGAAAAGAGAAAGGAAGCGAGCGCAGGCTACTGGTCCTGAATCTGCGCACGCGTCACAGAGAATCAACGACGTCGTTTTGTGTTTTCACAGTGCGAGGGGAGAACAGAGCAATACAGTCAGAGGGGAAGAAGCAGCCATGTTTCTCTGTCCCACGGCCTCCTCGCCATCAAACCCTTTAAAAAAAGATGATTTCCCAGAGGAGGGAGCATAAAAGACGCCGGTGGGGGGGGGGGGAGGATAGCGTTGAGTGTGCGTGCCTACCGGTCTCAGGGTCACTGAAGTCAGGCAAAGTCATGGCGTTGAGTTGTCGTCGATCCGCTATGGCTCTGTCCAGCAGACTGCTGCCACGCCCCGAATCACTGACGCAAACACACGGTCGGAAAAAACACAGTCCGGTTTTTTTGTTTTCATTGACCTTCAAAACCTTGGAGAGGGTTGGGGTGCGACCTCTGCCTGAGTAAATACACATTTATGGATCATGGTTTTACTGCTTCAGCAGGTAAATTCCCGTTTTCAGGACTACATTCACAGTCGCCTCACGTAATAATGCAATGTTAAGACAACATCTTTTTTTTTTCCCCCTCACGCACTTAATATTAATACTTGAATTATGAGACGACTGTGTGAACAAAATGTTTCCAGCTGGTGTGTGTGTGTGCGTGTGGCCGTGAGTAGAATTTGCTTAAGCTTTCTCTTGTGTGTATATATATATAAGGACGCGTGTGTACCTGGGGTTGGTCAGGTTGTAGAAGCTCTTCCAGATCTGCAGCATGTGTTTACAGGTGAGCAAAGCTTCCTCCGGTCCTCTGCACATCGCCTCCAGCTTTACCTTTGTGTACAGCAGACTGCAGCACCCAACCAAGGCACAGAGAAGGGAATGAACACGAGTTGTTTTCCTGAGGAAATTCTTTTTTTACCTTTCTTTTTTTTTTCGAGGCTTACTTAAAGTTCTCGGGGTACTCCGACAGGGCCATCTCTATGATGTTGAGAGCGTCGTGGTAGTGTTTCTGTGCCGACAGCAGCAGGGCCAGCAGGTGAAGGGAGTGGACGTCGTCTCCTTGAAGCTGCAGCGCCTGTCGAACGTAACCTAGTGCCTCGGGAATCTACACACACGTACACACACACGTACACGCATATTCTACAGGTTTGTCGCAATAATTGGGATGAAGAACACCATATAAAAAAATACAAAAAAAGATTAAACCTCTTTCGCTATGTCCTAAAACCTCTGTGCTTCAAAAAGTGTGTTTGTTACCTGTCTGGACACGGCGAGCTGCAGAGCCAGGTAGAAGGCTGCCAGATGGTCCGTCGGAGACAGACTCTGAGCTCTGTGGGGAGGGAGGAATATAAAGTGTGTTGAAATGTGCAGGATAAAAGACGAAATGAGATTTTACATGAAACTTTGAAAGATCGCCGTGGGGCAAATTATTGTCGAGGCAGCAGCAAATGGGAGGAAGTGGCAGCAAACACACACACACACACACACACACACAGATCACACCACAAGATGTTAAAACCTTCCGACGTGTGCAACGCATCGCTTTGAGAAGGTAAAAGATTTACATAGGGTCCAGTCGACTGCCTGCTGAGGGATTATTTAAACCAGTATGATGCTCATGCCTGTTGAGGTTAACAGCTCTGAATAAACGAGTTTGTTTGTAGATACGGGATTACTCAAATGTAGGGGGGGGGGGAACTTCTGCACAGCATTCATGACAGCACTTCAAACAAATCAATATAATATCCGGGCAGGGCATCAACAGGAAACCACTCCTGGAGTGTTGCACTATAAACAAAAAAATCAGTTTGTACCGTTTCAGAGTGAAGCACTGACCTCTGGAATGCTCCCAGAGCTTTCCTCTGGTACTCCTCCTGCATGCTTCGTAATGATGCTGAGAGTTTCAAAGACAAAAAATGAAACACGGTCTGATGAACATTTGAACAGGAAGAGGGTCAAATGGGTTTACAAGGTCATCTCAAAGAGGTCTGGTATTCTCCGGTCCTCTTTGGGACAAAGTGCCTCGGGGGCTGTTCTGTGTTGTGTTTCACGTTCTTTCCATATGTAAGGGTTTTTTGTTCTTGTTTTTTTTTTTTAACCCCGGGTACTCTAGTTTACTTCAATAAGAAAATACAAGCGTGTACCGATGTCGTTCTTACCATCTGTAGCTTTGAGGCTGTAAACCAAACCTATGGCCAAGTAGCCTTTGGCCCTGAATTCAGCCGCTTTCTCTCCCATCTCGATCACCGTCTTAGCAAAGCACTCCCCTTCGTCCAGCTGCAAAGTGGCCGACACAGGGAGGCGAGGATGATCGGCAGGACAAGACAGTGTGAGGTGAGATACTGATGATGCTCATCCTGGCGGCCTGCTGGAGGCTCCGCCTGCCGCGAGGTTCTCACCCAGTGCAGAGGTCCGATGCACAGCTTGACGGCCAGCAGCGGGATGGTGGGGTCGTCGGGCTTCAGGCGAATGCACTCCTTCAGGACTTTGACAGCTCGGGCCGATTTTCCGGCCGCCATGAGAGACAAGGCGAGCTGGTACCACAAATGGAACTCCTCAAAGGCAAACTTCATCGCTCTCTCCAAACACTGAAGGCGTCACAGACAGGAAACATTCAGCACTTAGTATAGTAAAAAAAACAAGAACAACAAAAAACTGGAATGTCAAGTGGTTGCACTGTTTGAAATGAGAGTCCATCTGATCCAATCACTGTGACCACAAAGCCCACAGAGGGATTATTCACCTCCGACAGCATCTCATACTGCCCCCTCCTGCCCAGAGCTATAGTCAGCAGGTCGTACACCACAGAGGCGGACTGGAGGCTGATGATCCGATCGTTGTTGTGCTCGGGGATTCTGCTCAGGACGGCGTCACGATTTGCCTGAAACACACGGATAAGCGCACGCGCAAGCCATGACGCCGCGTCGGGGTCGACTGAGCGGGGCGCGCGGCACGCTGGAGGCGTTTGCGTCTTACCATGGACTCGCTGATAAGCAGCAGCAGCAGAGCCTCCTCGGTGTTCTCCTGAGGGCAAAACAGGCTGAGAGCAGAGGAGACGGTGTCAGGGAGACGGCGGAGGTGGGGGAAAAAAAAGTACGCTGGCAAAACACGCTTGCTTTCAGAGCACTACGTTCCCAGTTTGGCGTCGACGGGCACACGACTTACTTCTCTCCCGAGTACACCCGTGGGCGTCGGCTCAGGTTATAATTCTTGCTTTGAGTGTGTCCTTGGCGTGTGGGATCGTCCAGCGGCGACACTGTGGGTGGGTCCTCCAGAGGGGACCAGTAGCTCTGTTCACACATTCCTCTCAGCAGGATCTCAGCAAGCTGTCTAGCTATTGTCTGTATCCATGTATATGTGACACACACACACACACACACAGACATAAACACATTTAGTGAATACATTCCAGCACGAATAGAACAGTAATAACATTACCTCTTCAGATACAAACAGAACAAATGGAGGTCTTTCGATAAGTAATACGAACAGAATCCACCTAATCCAGAGCTCTACTGAAGTATTTTATGTCTCAATGGAAGAAGGCGTAGTTTAGCACTCTTATAACGGTAAATCGAGAGAATGTTTCGATGTCGGCTCAACTTAAGGACTCATGATTTTGTCACATAATAAAAAAAACTACTAAATAAAAAAATCATCCACTGCAATCAGACACGGCAGCCGTCAAAAAATACTGAATACTGTCCAATTACAGACTCTTAAAGTAGTAGAACAGGCGGTGAGTGGGTTTTAAAGAAGTTCTGTTGTAGGGGGCTTGTGGGCTTTCACAACCTGTGTTGCTCCTCTCCGGCTGAAATACACAGTTATTTTTAGTCGCTGTTTTTCTTGTTTATAAAAACACATAAATTAGCACCGGGGCGCCTTTCAGAACATCTGAGAACATCACAGTGTTCTTCAATAAACCGTGAGTCGTAAGATTCTCTAAAACAAGCTCAAAACATGCTTTCATATACCTTCACGTGTCATCAAATGACATATCAAGCATATACACATGAATGTTTTCCAGCAAAGGAGCCGGAGCATAGAAAATCAAACACAGAAACGCTCACCATGCGCAGGTTCTGGGTGGTCCTGGTCTCAACAGCTCGAAGGATCTCCCGAAAGCGACCAACGCCTTGAGTCAGGTTGCTATGGTGACGCAGATGGAAAAAGAAAGAAAAATACTGGTAAGAAATCTAAAGGTTTGTTTCAGAAATGAGTGTATTAATGTTGATATACGGGAAACCTCTCAATGTGATTTTATGTCTTCAAAACTCGAGGCACTCAAACTCTGACTCTGTTGCCATGGTAACGCTTCCCATCTCCGGTTACAAGTTATACTTTCGTCACCGACTCGGTCAATGTCAACGCTCAACTAGAAGATTCCAGAGGAAATGTTGTATTCCTGCCTCTCTCGCTCGTCTGATCTCAGCGTCTCCTCCATGAGGTACCTCTCACACCCGCTTTGTACGGGACATTGTTTTTGCAGTTTTTTTTTACGATTTATTCGGAAACAGTTAGTCGAATCGCTAACAGAAGCCACAGTAACATATTCCTGAATGTTCCGCACATTGTGATGTGCTTTTTGTGTCCCATGCTCAGAAAAAAACAGCCGAATAATAAGAAAAATAATAATTATATATAATAAAAGGGATGAAGACAAACAAAATTAACAACACACGTACATTAAACTATTATACTGCTTTCACTTGAATTCAATTTAATTTGAAAACTGAATTTAACTGGCTTTCTCTGTAATACATAAGGTGTGCATTACTGGCAGCTTATAACGTCTTCAGTGAAGAAATTACTAAAGATACTTTGCAGCCACTTATTTCCATTATGATCTTTTTCTTAGAGGTGGTTTATTCCAAAACATATTGCTATGAACCTTTTAGACATATTCTCTTCCAAACTTTGTGAAAACTTCCACCGTGGGTCTACTTCTTTGTGCAACAATTGATAATGCAAAATGTTAACAGTTTAACTGAAAACATAGGCATTTTACATTTTTGGTACGTTTGAGAATTTTTTTTTTTTTCCATTGCTAATAATTGCTGTGCTTAAGCTGAAGCTAAATACGATACTATATATATTTATATATACCGCCTTATTAGTATTTTCTTCGTCCAAACTGCACAACAGCCATGGCAAACAAAATGAGGTAATAGTGGGCGAAAACGGCCACAAAGGAAAAACACAAACATTTCATGCAGTTCACCACGGAGCTGCTGCTTCTTCCAGCACAAGCCCTCCGCACCGCATCCAACCCTGATCCCGTCCTTCTGTACTTAAAACAGCAGCGCTATGGGAGCCGCTTTGAGCTCGACAGCGTGTTACTTAACTCAATTCACACTTCTTTTTTTTTTTTTTTTTCTTTCTCCCAATGCTTTTATCCACCTGTCAGCGGCTTTGTAGCACGACAACTGCAAAGTGGGTGGAGAGTGCCCACAAAGGGTTTGCTCGTGATTTTGGTTTGGGAAACCGATGCCCTTTTATGAAACTTGAAAAAAGTTAAGACTTTCCAGATAGCTTGAAACTTTTCCGATCTGTACCCTCAACCGCGTCCTTCCTCTCCCTTACCCGTTCTTGAAGTGGATGACGTGGGCTCTCTGCAGGCCTGTCTCCAGGAAGTAGCCCAGCTCCTGGTCCTGAGCGGTCGGGCCGGGCTTTGGACTGCGGTTCTGAATCCCCGCTGACAGCGCCTACAGAAAACCACCCAAGAAAAGAAACGTCACTGAACGTGACCGGGCGATGCACCCCGGCACTGTAATAGGACGGGTTCATTTTCGTGTCTGATAAATGGGTTCTGCCGCTGAACGGAAAAGAAATTGGGTTAACTAAAAATACTGCACAGTGGTGAGTCAGCCTTCGAAGCAGCTACAGACGGATGGAGTCTCAAAGGACAGACCTGGATGCCCGACCCATTACGGAGAGCTTTATTACGATCTCAGCAGCATTCGTTGGCATGGCTCGGGAGGAGTCGCTGCAAATTAATTCAAAATTCTTCTGAATGACAATCGTTAGATCTCCCACGGGCTCAACGAGTACTTTTGATGATCATATGAATCATCCATTATTGAACTCTGTAATGACAGTTATGACACTTTATACTGGTTTCACTGATAAATGATCACCCGGTGACCAAACCTGTTAATAAAAAAACCAGTTAATCACATATCGACAGCCCAGTCCATTCAATCACGGCGGCATTAAGACAAGCGGCTTTAGCTTGAAATGAGCATACGTTTCTCTCAGCACAGTGTGCTTGTTTTTCTCTGGTTGTTCCACAATTGCTGAGCTGAGATTTTCACACCCGGACTGTGTGTTTTTTGTTGTTGTTGTTTTTCTTTTTTCTTTTTTTTTTTTGGGTAGAAGTGTGAAAAAGAGAAAAAAAAAAGAGTGAGCAGTTCTGTGGATGGAGATGCCTTGTTAATGCCAGAGATCAGAGGAGCAGAGTCCGACTGTTGAGCCTAACCAGAGGTTATTCGAGATCCCGTTGCCTCTTCTGTCATTAACAAAAGGCAGAAGATCTGTGAACCACAAGACGCCGAAGCAGACGGGACGACGGAAGCAGAAAACCACAGCGGGCCCGACACTTCCTGGCAGCTTGCAAGCGGCATGCAGAGGCTACGCCACGCGCAAGCTAACCTAAAACTGGATAAAGGATGACTGGATTGGCTGTGACGAGTCGGGATTTCTGCTGCCACGCTCAAATGCTCGGCCGAGTATCTGGAGTAAACAACATGACAGCATGGCTCCGTCCCACCTCATATCAGTGAGTCAGACTGTTGCTGATGGTGTGAGCGAGTCGACACATGAGCGTAGTTCAAACAACAGCCTACCAGATGAAGCAATTTGTGACGGCTCCTCCCAGAAAGACAATAAACCATGTCAGAGGTCCAATCATCTCAAACTTGAAACGCAAGTTCAATGGAGTCAAATTGATCACATTATGTATTTTGATAGTCTTTATGTACACATTATTTATATGTGATGCACATAATCTTCATTCCTATTCCGATTATGATTGTACAAATGTTTGTTTTTGATGGTTGCTTGATTGGCATGCCTGGAAGTATGGCGTATTTGGTGTGAGTCTCGTGTATTGGCGTGTTTATGCTCATCATTGCATGTCCTTTCTTTTTAAGGCTCTGTTGTGGATGAAGGGCAAATTTCTTCACGCAATCATACAGATGTCTGATTGGACAATGATTATAATGATTTAACGTACGATAGGTTTCTGCGATCTTCTAATTATTCCTGTATCTTTTTTCATTTGAGTCAAGACTATTTGATCGGTCTCCTCCAGCATTTCGCTGCCGCTCGCTTCGCCAGCTCAGTCTGTGCGCACTCTTCAGACCAGCTCTTCAAATAAAGAGGGAAGAGATGTGTTTGCCAGTTGGCGTCACGGGCGGCAGCACATTAGTCAATCTCACAGACTGTCAGTGGAACATTCGACACACACACCCACAAAGATGGCAGAACAGCTGAGAGTCCCGGTGCTAATGAGATATTTGGTGAGCGCTTGTGTGTCACGATGAGTGAGCTGCAGACAAGTACGGCGTTTCTACGCCCACAGGCCTATACACACACACACACACACACACACACACACACACACACACACACACACACACACACACACACACACACACACACACACACACACACACACACACACACGCACACACACACGCACACACACACGCACACGCACACGCACACACACCTTCTCAGCCTCCTGCAGGTAAAGCAAAGCGATGTCTCCGGACTTTTCGTAGCAGGTGATGATGTCCTGCTCTCGATCTGTCGTACTCCTATTAGATGCTGGAGAGCCGGTGTTCCTATTGGACAGGGACGGAGAGGCAGCGGGAACCTTTTCCAGACACAAGCCTGGGGGAAAAGAAGAAATCACGGAGGTGAACGGGGGAGCAAATGAATAGTGACAGGAGCCCGGAGTCACTCCTTCCTGTGGGTTGCTCGTGTTGCTGTTCGACAGCGGGATCACTGTCCTTTCTCAGTGACAAATAAATCTACAAAACAAACACTGAGTGCGATATGTCTGGGTTGATATTCAGAGAGGGGTGCTGTGGTGCGCTGACATGCAGTTACTGGTGTCACATCACCAGAACCTGCACTGCCACCACGTGGACATAAGTGGAACTGCAGGGATTAGTGAGGATTGAATGGCGTACCGGTGAGGTGAGGATAAGGATATTAAAGGATGACCGTTCACACCTTTCGTTGCATAAGCCTCAGCTATCATGGACAGCCTGTACACGGGAGCTCCCATCAGCTGCAGGTCGTCCAGGTTCGCCCGGTTGTAGTGACCTGTTGTGTTCAGAAGGATTTCAGACACGAACTCAAAGCCACTTTACCACAGCCTGTATGTAAATACATGCAGGAGAAGTAAGAAGGCGACCTAAAGCATCGTTGTATTCTCCTTCCACGTAGGAAAGTTTGGCCATCAACACACTGGCTTCCTGGATGTAATCGGCCTTCAGAAGAGAAAATAGAAAATAACATTCTGCAAGTCCACGTGTTTCATGTGATCCCAACAGGTTTGCGCGTCTCGCTCGTTGCTTACTTTGAGGTTTCCTCTGTCCAGGGCAGCCGTCAGATGCTTCCTGACTTCCACCAGTTTAGGTCGAGGGCCTCTGGGACTGGCTCCCTGCTTGATGGGATTCTCCTTCAGGTATGTCTGGAGCTTGCATTCCCCCAACAGCAGCTCGCCCAAGTCATCTACACAAGGAAAACAGAGATGTCAGCACGCCAGACACTTCCTGCATGCAACACTTTATCTGGCTCGACTTATGTACAGCATATACTAGAAATCATTCAGATCTCATGCACATCTACTGTCGTGGTCAGCAGCAATAGCAGGAACCTTCAGCAACAGACTCGTAAGACCAAGAGAAGAGAGAAGAAGAGGTGTCGTAGAGAGCGCCTCTCACTGCAGGGCTGGGCAAAGACACTTCAAATACTTTCAGCAGTCATGAAACAGTGAGATATCTGAAATATGAAGGACAGAAGCTCCACAGGACCAGGTTTGGACACCATAGCAATAAGGTGACTCTAAAAGTAACTTCAATGAAAGATGAAACTAATATGAAAAACCATTGTGAGTCATTAGGCTGGAATTTCAGTGAGTAAAGCTACTTAACAGAGAAACCCTGATTTGTACTCACACACATACCAGCTGGAATTATACACGAGTCTCTTCATTCATGTTTGTGATTTACTCTCAACTTCTCTTGTGAAACCAACGCTGACCACCACAATGTTTCCCATAACATGGAGTGTAATATATGTTGTTTTAGGGCTGGCGAGTGCGTTAAGGTTAGATTTGGGGGTTCATGCTGGGAAGTATTTGGTGGCGGGTGAAAAAGTTAAAATGGCTATGGATCGTATAATGTCTGGAGTGGGCAGCAGAAGAAATATGCGAGTTCAGATAATCTCGGGCTGAAATACCCTGATACCGAGCGTCAGCTTTCTTGCACAACTTTTTATGTTGTCGATAAATCAACTGCAGCACAGCTGAAAGTCCAGATATAGGGTTACAACCATGAAAACTGACTGCAAATACAGTTTTTGAAGCCAGTAAATCTCATTACAACTTTATTGCACGCCATGTTTGCAAGTAAAAATGACCAATTATTAAAGTTACTTACTAAAAAAGTAGTTACTCCTAATAAAGGATAATGAATTAATTGGACGAGTTGAGGGGAAGTCACACCAGTAGGAGGGCATTCCCTATAATCTGGACGTTATTGTTTCTTGAAAGAAATTCTTTCATGAAGTAATGACAATGAAGACAAAGCATCAAGGCGAAATAAACCACAAACACAAAGACAATGCTAACAGAACTGAAGTTAACCTGTATTTAAGACTAATGCCAAATATCATTTAAGTTGCCGTCAGGAGGAGTGGGAGCTCAGGGTTAATGAGTCAATGAGGAGTTTAGTGAAAAAGTAACTATCCAAAGACTACTATCCTCGACAGCCGCTTAATTTTATAACCATCTATATGAAGACGTTGGATTTTCGCTTATAAAATGTGTGGATGACAGGTAAAATCTATAACAGCTATTTAATAATACTCCTTATAGGATGCTGCCATTGTCTAATCTGAATACAGGAATATATCTTCAGGCAGGCCACGTCTAAAATCACTGCCATTTGGCTGAGGGTGCCCATTAATAACCACAACATGCTGCCATGCAGCCAGGAATATGTCAGCCGCAGTATATGAGATATTAATCACACCAGTGGTTCTCATAGTAATGAGATGAAATGCATTAACCAGCACGGGCCTCTGCAGGTTGGAATTGCAGTTTGACAGTTTGTTATGTAGCTTCTTCTGATGGAGACAGACCCTGCCAGGTGGAGATCACACATCCTCAACCCAAAGCATAAGTAGAAATGTGTGCATTTCTGATCATTCTGCTAACGTGGAGTAGATGTAAATATTAAAAGATGCTCAACTTGAGGTTGGTGACCTTCTGAGGAAAATAGAGTTTTTCTAGCGAGCAGCAGCAGCAGCTGTAAATGATGGACAGGAATAGTGAAACGAGCCTGACTTTTTTACGGTAACCGAGTGAGTTGGTGGCGATCAACCGGAGCCCGTCACGAGCTTGTCAGGCGATGACAGATTTGTGAATGGGAGTTCCGGATGTGAAGAGTCACATCAGCGACCACAAGGGCGTGTTTTTAACCTGACCTCTGCGCCTCAACGTCCCCAAACAAACCCCTCCTAAAGTCACGCATCCCTGCGGACATTAAGAGGCCGACTGGCGGGAGGCGGAACACCGGGCCGAGAGGTCTCGGAGCCGGCCGCCGCCGCCAGGAAGTACCGAGGACCGAGGCCACGGTGGAGGCCTCGCGGCTGAATGGAGGAGCCGCGCGGACACGGACTTCCTTACCGTTGGATATGAGCTTGGCGGAGAGCTGCCGCACCAGCTCCGGTATCTTGTCCCACTGGCTCTCGGAGCGGCACCGCTCTATCTCGGTCTCCAGCCGGGAGCCAGACTTCCTCGCTGTCATTTTCGTGTGTGGGCCGAGGCGGACCAAAACACCGCAGGAACTTCTCTCTCTCTCTCTCTCTCTCTCTCTCTCTCTCTCTCTCTCTCTCTCTCTCTCTCTCTCTCTCTCTCTCTCTCTCTCTCTCTCTCTCTCTCTCTCTCTCTCTCTCTCTCTCTCTCTCTCTCTCTCTCACGTACCCTCCCACTTCCGCTCTCTACCTCCGCAATAAAAACAGGACTCCCATAATTACCGTTTAATAACCGTTTTATTATATTGATAAACCTTAGCTACTAGCTACTAGCTATAATTTCTTTTTTCTTTTTCTTTTTACATTTTATTGATTTTGTTTATAAGCAAAACAACGTGAACTGATAAAAAGTCATGAAATAGTTACGTGGATGCCACAAGGCATTCACATGTTGTGATTCAAAATCCTTATTATGTGAATGCCACCAGTGATGCCGGTAACGCGTTAAATTACTTAATTACTTACACATTACTCTGTTGTGACCACTATTTTATGTTATAAGTAATTAGACGCGTTACTATTTCCAAACCAGTAATCAGATTAAAGTTATTTATCATGCTTACTACTGACAGTGGCTGGGAGCATTACAGTTCAGCTTCGTCCAGGTGTGGCATTCACATATTTATTATTAATATTCTGACTTCTTTAACAGCGTGAATAAACAAGGCATTCACCTATTGTGATTAAAACCTTTATTGTGTGAATGCCACAAGGTATTCATTATGTGAAAGCACAGATATAATTGATTAATTATGTGTTTTATGTCTATGTGTGAAAATGCTTTTCACGGAAGTCACGTTTGACAACGCGAGATTTGGAACGTTGCGCGTGAAGAACATAGACCTATTGATATAGTTCTATGGACAGAGTCTGACACACTGAAGAAGAGTCGGCTAGTGTGTGTGTGTGGTAAGCTCTGCAGTTACACCACACACTATCAGATCAGAAGAGGAAGATCTTGTGCGATCTGTCTTTTGTGACCATCAAGTGTGTGTGTGTGTCTAGATCTTTGACGATTAAAAAAAAAAAAAAAATCCGTATTGTGTGCCAGGCGTTAGAGAGCTGAAGGAGGAGCAGAGATGGCAGACGTGTCGTTGTGTTTGACGAATGCCAGCGTCTCTTTGGGTCAGCCTATGGATACTGAAAAGGTGAGTCGATGTTGACACAACTGTTGTCATTCTGTCGCGACCGAAGCCTCTTTATGAAAACAATAGCCTGTTACTTCCTTAGCCGACAAGCTAACCGTCAACAAACGGCAGCCACAACTAGCTAAAGTGAAGTGGCCGAGCTTTGGGAATCGTCTTAAGTGCTCGTATTGAGCACATAGAAGTGTATGATTGTAACTTGCTGTTAAATTTGAGATCAGGTCAGTAACTTGGGTGAAGTTTCTTCAGTTGTATTTACGACTCATCCGTGTTCCTGCCAACAACAACACACCAGACATTTTCTGCCACTGGTTTGGCTTCAGAGCTGATTTCTCTGTCCTGTTCTGCTTCGAATCAGCATCACAACGAAGAGGAATTCGAGAAAGTGGAGATGGGGGACCTAACAGGTGGGAAAGAGAAGGTGAAGGTTCCCCGCAGGACCATTTACTTTGCCAGTGGAGAGACCATGGAGGAGTACAGCACTGATGAAGAGGAGGAGGAGGAGGAAGAGGAGCCAGCGAAGAAAGAAGTCTCTCATGTCGATGCGGTAGGTTGAGCTCTAAAGTGTTTGTTACTGTAACACAACACAGCCTGTATGTAAAGGCCTGGGGAAATAATAGTATGCAGTCATGGGTCTCAATATGCTGCAACTCTTAAAATACATAGTCCTAAATCCTGTAAGCTCTTGTACTTCAAAACATCAGAGGAAGCTTCTCTACAACTTATCTCAGGATGGAAATAGTCTTGACTGGAGGGAATGTCAGGCGGTTGCACTACAAGGGCCTGGAGTTTCTTTTAGTCAGGATTGGAAAAAGTCGAGCGATATGAAGAGAAATGTGAAACTGTAAGTCGACGGTGAGTTTACAAAAGAGTGAACAATGAGCAGATTAAGGCGAAGAAGTGAACCATTGAAGCAAAATAAACTTTCTAAACTAGCGCTGCTGCGTGAATGCACCAATCCGGCGCCGAGGTGGTCTAAATGTTAGTAGGGCAAGTTCGACATCAGAGGATCCCTGCAGAGGCAGAAGCTTGGAGCAGCAGATTTTACTTGGGGGAGTGAAACTCTATCTTTATGGCGACACCACTGTGGGTCCTTCTAGTAGACACCCTGAAACCCTGAATGATTCCTGTGCACCGTGCAGCTCCTTCACGACGGATTAAAGAAATAGGACAAATACGTTCCACCGTCTTTTGTGTACATGTGACAAATCAAATCTTTTTTCTTTTTTTTTTTTATTGTTTTATTTTGCAAGCTGCCTACTGAGGCTTTGGTCCTGAAAAGGAAAATTAAGTCCGAGCTTGAAATGAGAGTAGTAAAGACACAGCTACAGGAGTTTTGTTTCGGCAATCATCACTTAAGAGCTCAGTCGCTTTAGTCTCGGCAAAACATTGGACTGGTCAGTGACACTGTAGCATTCATTTTTCTGTAGCATTAGATTTGCTCCCACTGTAATGGTTCAACTGATTGTTTCATAGTATAGAGTAAGCAAAAGTATATGACCATTTTTGTTTTGTTTTATTAATTGTAAAATCCATACTCGGATCTCCTTTTACCATATCTTAAGAATGTGCACTTTCATTTCACTAAACTTGTTGCTTTGTTGACTGAAAAGTTCAAAGAATGGTAGGTCAATGTAACTGTACATTTTAACACAGCAAAATTTAAAGTTTCTTGGTTTCTGACATAAGTTCCACAGAGTGTTCTAAAGTTGTTAAAACCATGTAAAATAATGACATCATGTTTATATAGGAATGACTTATTTTAGTTAAAGAAGAGCACCATGTCAGACTGTGTCTTTAAACTACAGTGTTCAACTCGAGTCTCTGCTTGAGATTCACTTTTTTCCTCTTTGTGTGTTTCAGTCTAAGTTAACCTGGGGTCCTTATTTCTGGTTCCACATGTGGAGAATGGCCACGAGCACCATCTCGGGTAAAGCGGTGTCTTGTTTAGTCTCTACAAGTATTCTCATGTTCCAAGACATTTGGCTGTTGGGGTTGGGACTGTAGTGGGCCTGGTGTAATGGCGTGTGCTCTTCCACAGTGTGTGACTACATGGGGGAGAGGCTGGCCTCCCTGTTCGGCATCACCTCTGCAAAGTACCAATACGCTATTGATGAGTACTACCGTATCAAGAAAGAGGTAATACACGTACAGTCTGGAGTTCCGGGTGTCAGTTTCAGTGTAAATGTATAGAAAGGTCAGCGATGGGGGGGAAAAAAACCCAAAAGTGTCTTCACAGCAGCTTTACTCCATGCTTTTCTGACAGGAGGAGGAGGAAGAGGAGGAGAACCGCTTGGCCGAGGAGAATGAGCGGCGCTTCGCCGCGGAGCGGGACGAGCACGGGACTCAGGCCACCATGGAGCAGCCGGAGGCGTCCGCCGCCTCCTTCGTCAACATCAGCTTCGAGCTCCAGCCCGAGCCGCCTCTCAGGAGTCCAGACACCAACAGAGTCCCGTCCCCCCTCCCCTTCTGAAAACCCCCCCACCCCCCTCCAGACTTAACCTCTAACCTCCAGCGTACATTTCTGTCAGTAAAAACCTCCACCTCATTAGCTGTGTTGGGCCAGTGATGTTTTTATTTCATGTTTGTTTGTTTTAAGCTAATGAAAGAAGGTGTCAGCACTCAGTGCAGGGAGAAACGAAAAGGGCTTTCGGGAGCGGCTGCACTTGCCTTACCTGTGAATGTACATTTGTGTTTTAGCGCGTATGCAGGACAGAAAGCTTGTAAACCGGCCCGGGGGCTCCACTCACTCTGTGAAGCCGGTGGCGATGTCGGATGTTTAGTCTGAGACGGACGTGAACTCCGAGTAGAGCCGAGGGGGGGGGAACTGCTTTTTGGCTAACACGTGTACAAACACTCATCTGAGGTACAGCCGTGGATCCTGCGACTAATCACACTGACACGTGAAGGATTACATTAATACGTTTTTTTTCCCTCAATACTTTACTGTTGGAACTCGCCATCATCATCATCATCTCCAGTTTGCCATCAAGTCTACATGTTGCAAGTTTTAAAATGTGCATAAAGCCTTAAAAGGACCTTTAATGAAGTTGTTGAAGTGAATTGATTTTTACTCTTATAACATGTAAATATTGTGTAAAGATATATGGTTTCTTATCTTAAGTTTGTTCATTTTTGAAAATAAAGGTTCTGAAGAAACTCAATATTTGCAGAGAAATCTTTTTCTTTTTGTGGAATGTTGTGGATTAGAAGCCAGTGTGTCATATCCTGTCCAGTGAAAGTGAAGATGTTCATTCCAAAAAAAATCTTTTACTCAAAAATACTTCTTTAAATTCCTATTGGGATGATTCAGCTTCTCGTGTTTTCCCTCAGGATATTTTCCTATGTTAAAATCTTTCAGCTTTCAAAGCAAAATGATTTACTTATGTATGAAGATTTGCCCACATGAGCCACCCTAAGTTCCTTAATAATTATTTTTTTATCTTTTGGTGTGTCTGTGGTGTACACAACACACAAGCAATTCAAATTATTTCATACCTCTTGATTCTCTTTAAAAAAAAAAAGTTGGGTACACAGAAAAACTTTACATGTTTCTGTGAAATGTGAATAAAAGTCAGCACAAAGCAAGGTGGCAATTTTACAGTTGGCATTTAATTATGCAAAAATGGTTGCAAACACTGGTTATTAAAATAAATAAGAATATTTTTCAACATTACTGGAGGAAATAAACAGGGAAACAGTTGTAGGGGAGTATTTAAAAAAAAAGAAAAGTACATCGAGGACAGCAGTAGGGAGGCAGTCTCCACCACTGTCGTCCTCTTTGGAGTCAAACTGACTTCTCCAGTCTCGCCCATCCAGACCGTAACACCTCCTCAAGTGTCGTCCATGTCAGCCGAGTTGCCGGCGTCGTTGTCATTGGCAACCAGCACCTCCCTGTTCTCGTAGGTCCAGAAGCCGTTGAGGTCGATCAGGATGCTGGCGACCGTGTCGCCCTGGCAACTGTTCACCAGGTCCTGCAGCGTGATCTTGTACGGGTCTTTGGGCTTCACCATGTCGAAGATCTCATCCTGAGGAGAGACGTCGACCACGACTGACCTTTACAAACATAACCGTGGACCAGAAGCGAGCGTGTCTGAGAATCTCGTGTCGTTTTATACCTTCACGTCCTGGAAGGAGACGGGCTCCTGGCCATGCAGCTTCATCTGCTCCTGGATGGCCTGAAAAGCCAAAGACAACAGCATCCTGACGCACCGACACTAAATAGTCAGTGAGCTCTCACGCCGTCTCCTGTGCTCCGAGCATAAAAAGAGTCTAAATGTAATGTGACGTTGCATTTGCGTGGCGGTGATACCCTGAAGAAGTAGTTGAGCGAGAAGACATTGAGGTATCCCCGATTCTCCATGTCCAAGAGTTTGTAAATGTACTGCAAGGCAGCCGGCTCCTTCCTGTTTTCGAGGGCCAACACAAAGTCCAGATAGGTCTTGTAGTCCTGTGAACGAGAGGGGGGGGAAACGCCGTCACGCAAGGAAGATATTTAATCTGTGGAAACGACTGCTGCCAGACCAACATCCCGGAATTCCCCAATGTCATTTAATGTGTGACTTGCTTCTACAAGGAAGACATTTCCCCCCTCCAAAAAAGTTGAAGATTAACTTTATACAATGGCTCAAAGTTGAAGAACAGCACACACAGGGGTCAGATCTTACCACAAGGAAACACAAGTGGAATAGCAATTTAATTTAATATCAAGCTCATTATGAGCTTTAGTTCAGCTGGAAAACATCTTGGCTGTCAAAAGTAGGAGGCGAGTATTTGTACTTTTCTCGACTATGAACGCCGTTACCATTTCCCCGTCGTAGGTGAGACACTCCTGAAACACTCTGTCCAGAAACACGGAGGTGAGCGTCGCTGTGCCGTAACGCGACAGCTCCTCTTTGCTCAACATGCCGTTGTGGTCTTTGTCCAAGTTCAGGTACTGACCTGAAAGCGGAAAGTGAATGGAGACATAAACATGCAAGTGATTTTACCGTCACCATCTAATAAACTAGCAGTTTGTTTTTTTTCCAGACAGAATCTGGGGGAAAAAAAGAAAACAATATGGTGTATACAAACATTTTTGAATAAAAACTTTAAACTAACATCAACGAGCTTCACCTCGCACACGTTTTCCTAGAACTGGAGCACACCATTCTCTCTGAACTCATCCAGAAATCTACCAACGTCCAGATCGACGAAAACTAAAACTGAACCTCAAAAATCCCATAATGGAAAAAGAAAAAAAAGAAAAACGCTGCAGTCACACACGGGCGATTTCTCACCGTAGACCCGGAGAGCTGACGGAGCCGAGAACCAGTTTGACTCTTGACTTTCTTTGGAGAGCTCTTCGTCTCTCAGCTGGGAACAAGAAGCGGGTGGGGAAGAGAGAACGTCTCAGGAGGAACCAGAATTCTTCAACATCTTGTAAATCAGCTTTTGTGAGGAACTGAGGTCCACTAAGTAGCTGTATTAGGATAATTACATTAATTAAATACTATTGCAACAACACATGACATATTTTCTGGAGCTGACATATTATAAACAGAACATTGTGATTTAGCCTTGTTTTTAGTTGTGACACAGTGAAGGAAACGTACCTCCAAGAGGTCATCCAGAAAACTGCAGGCCAAGATGTCTTGGATTTTTATCTTCCCTGGAAAAGCAAAAAAAGACATTTTAGTCACATTTCCACATCCACAGGCAGACACATGGTTCGTAATAGTTCATTTCATTAGACAATGTTTCAGACAATATTACATTGAATAAAAAAAAAAAAGAGCCATTTTCAACTGGAAATTTTCTACTTTACTGGGAAATCATAAATAAACTTAAATCAAATATCCCTTTGAGATTGTTTGACAGGGTCTTTGACAGACGTCTTGTCATCTCCGTATAATCCACTCCTACGGTAAGTGATGCCACATGATGTCATGTCCCGGCTGGACTCTTATCTCACCTGTTCGAAGGGGGTCGAGGAAAAAGAAGAACTTGCGCACGGCGGTGCAGACGTAAAACGAGTAGAAGGACTTCTCCAGGCCATCCAGCTGAGGCAGGGTGGGGATCAGCTCCAGGATGTAATTCTCCAGATCCTGCACAAGATGACAAGTCTCGTCACATTTTGATGTTGCACTGGAACATCCTGGTGCCCGCCAAAAGAAAAAGGCCAGTCCGGGTTCTCACCGACTCCCTGAGATAACCTTGTCCTGCCACGTCGTACAGACTCAGGCCGATTCGGGTCTGATGGAGCCACACTAGAAGTTGATGTAGAAATTAACAAAGTGAACAGCATTCAATGAGGTCATTGCAGTAGTTTTCTTTTCACTTTGAGACTTCTTGTCAGTCAGATGCGGTTGTAGCCCCCCTGTACCTTTCCTCATGACGTAGTTAAAGAACTGCATGATGGAGATCCGGCCGTACGGGTCACTGTGGAGCAGCTTGGCATACACTCTGGCTGTGAAAAATTTTCTTTAGGATAGAAAAGAAGAGGCAAATAAGTAGTTTCTTTATACAATAGTGATCTAAGGCCAGATCCTCCCACTTGAACTAATAATAAACCATTTTTGTTCATGAGTTGTTTTTTTTTGTCTGGAATTTGATCAACCAGTGTGTAAATGTAAGGGGAAAATAATAGTTACGCGTTAAACAGAGAGCAAACTTATATTTATCATCCAGAAAGGTTTTTCTGCTGCAGTTTTGTACCAAAAACACTTCATTTTGAATATACAAACATAAGTCAGGATGACTGCTGGATTTCCATTTTTTTTTTTTTTACCTCTGACAAGCTGATCTTTAGTTACACTCTGTTGCCACTTACTTGCACTTCGGCCCGGCTTTCTCTCCCACCTGCAGGAAGGCCACATAGTTGATCATCGCCTCCTCTCCAGTCACTGGGGGCACCTGGTGTTTGTCAAGCAGAAACCACAGGTTCTGCAGAACGACAAGGAGAATTAATTATACACACAGGAGAGATGAGGCGCTTATAAAAACCATGAAGTCATCGTGGATGTCGGGGGTTTTAACCTGCAGCTCTTCGTTATCGAGCAGTTCTCTGCTCTTCCTCTGGAGGAACACCGCTCTGGATTCTTCTCGCAGTTTTTGAAGTAAAACCTCATCTTCTGCAGGCAGCTACAAAAAACAAACAAACAATTATAGCCACTGCTGCTATCACTCAAGCAAAAGAAAAGCACTATGGAAGATGATTATTATTATTATTTACTGCAAAGAACAACTATCTCTTGTGGGAAAGTAAAACAAAGCATTTCACAATAAACAGTTACACTAACAAATACAAACTACTTTATCTAATAGCTGTGTGGTAATTTGAATGTTGAATTAGATTTCGTGTAATAAAGTCTTTTATTACAGGAAACTAACATTAATGGTACTGAAACAAGGCTGGTTTTCTCCTGGCATGCACGACAGGTGTGTGTGCGTGTGCGTGTGTGTGTGTGCGTGTGTGTGTGTGTGTGTGTACCCTGTAGTAGAACCGTGGGATGGTCTTGTAGGACTGGTCTTTGTTGCTCCCTCCCCTCCACTCCGTGTAATACTTTGAAAACAGCTCAGCTACCTCGGCTTGCTTTTCCTCTTCACTTTTCTCATCTTTGAAGTGACAAGAAAAAAAATCAAGTTAGACATCGAGCAGCTCATAAAATTGAATGATATATCGAAATATTAACTTAAAAGACTTAAAACCCTAGTCGGGTTAGCCCGCTAAGGTTAGCCTTCACATCGTTTGATTTTATTGTTTACCTTGCTTGGAGTCTGCCAGCCTCTTTTTCAGAACAGCAGACCAATGAGGCTGTCCTTTGTCAGTCATAGCAAATCGAAAAATAAGTTAATATTAGTATTTAATCATTTTCGAATACAGGAAAACAGCTTGTTTGGTCGAGCCGACAGGAAGTTCTCGATAACGTCAAACCCTGGAATTTTTACGAAGCCTATCATGGTGAAGCCAAAGCCCGCCCCTCCCCACGTATTATTAGCTTTCATTGATTTACAGGAAGTGAGTATGGACCAATCAGATGCGGAGAAGGCCGAACGTAGGAGTCGCTATAGTAGGAATCGTAAATGTCTACAAACAGAAAGTCGCCTCTCGTAAGGCTTTTTATTTAAAAAATAAAATAATATATATGAAGTGATACAACAAATATTTTCTTGAGAAATGCTGTCAATAGTTACACTGGCCGATTGACCGATATTGTATTTTGAAAAACTCAAATGACTGCTTCCGAACGCTGTCTCCTAATGATGACGTCGACTGTGCGCCTTCTGTCATGCTTTCAGCTTTGGTTTCTATGAAGTTTTCGGTTTGAAGAAGTCAATATTACTGAGTCAAGATATCCATTGAGGGTGTGAGTAGCATTCAAAATTCCAATTACAACACATTGTCGATTTAAACCTGACATTAAATGAACGTTGGACTTTAAAATTAGCAAGGTTAACTTGTCATCAACTACCCATGCAACTGGAGCTGATACATAATCAGCTGCCTTGTAGCAACAATAACAGTTCCCCCAGATCAGACTGCACTTTGCAGAGTCATGACTGATTGTCTCTTTTAAACCCATGAGTTACACATCCACAATGGGCTCAGTCAGAGTTTCTCTGAAGTCCTTTCAGCTTCTCCTTCTTGGAGGACGTCCAGTTCTCCAAACCCCTAAACATCTGTGGAGGTCCAGGCAGCTGCCTTCCTCTTCACGCCCTCTGTGCACAAGTGATGGAGGCGCCAATCTGGGCAGCAGAAAGAAGGACAGTGGGCGGGCTGATGGACAAACGGGCATCAAACGCAACTCCTTTACAAGGGTAAGAGGGGAATTATGGGAAGATGAAGGTGACAGTAGGAACAGGAAGCCCTCCTTCCCAAAATCCGTGTTTGCTGCTGGAACGGCGAAGAGGGCCACGGATATGCTCAGGAGGAAGGCGGCCCTGGTCTCCCAGGAAGATGAAGAGCAGGAGGAGAAGGAACCTGAACGGAGGAGAGGAACAGGTGAGCTGGAGTTGTAGATGGTTTGATCAGACTCTGCCTTATAGTCATGATGGCATAGATGCAGTCTGTTGCCTATCGCTGTATTGCTAAAGTATAAAAGTCCAAATCAGATTTTTGGAATTGGGCGTAGGCTAAAATAAACTTTTTTTTTAATATTATTGATTAGTGATTATGTTGATGACACTCATGCGATCAGAGATGCTGACTTGCTATGAATGCCGGTTCTTTGCTCTAATTTGCATTACAGCATCCATGTGTTCTAGAACTAATCAACTTCAACAAAGAAGTTCAACATGCTGCCTCAGTCTGTTTTAAACCATATTTGCCAACGAGAGGATGGCTGTGTTTTGGGATTGTGTTTACATGAGACTTTTCCTTCACTTGTTAAAGTTTAAACTTGCGTTTCAGAATTGCACAGTGAGAACATTTCCAGAAATTATTCTGAAATGATTTGACAATATTGCATATCAACTTTTAATCAGAGATTTTTTTTTTGCAAATTGGTCCACAATTTTTAAAAGTACTTTTTTCCACATTTGGTGAACATCTATTCATTCTCGTGAGTAACTCTGAAGCCCCAAGATCATTTACAGCCTTTTTTTTTTTTTTTTTTTTTTTTTTTTTTTTTTTTTTTTTAGACATCCACCGATGTCACTGGCCTGTGAAGTAAAACTCAATATAAATAAAGTCTAATGTAAAAAAGGTACTCTATATTGGTTCATGAAAACTGCCCATGTATGCTTGTTTTATTTTCATTTCAACTTCTCCTCAAGCCTTTGTGTCACTGATGTAGTAGAAATTCTTGACGTTTTTGCAACTAAATGCCAGATGTTTCCCAGGAAGGCTGCAGCGTCCCGACCGGCCGCTCACTGCCAGTGAGTGGAGGAAACTGAAGGAGTCTCTGGGAAGCCCACAGCGTTTTGACATCCAGATGATGTCTGCTCTGTTCCACTCGAGGGCTGATCTGGACATAGCCAAGTGAGAGAAGCACCAGACTGTTGCACCCAATCGGCATGCGACTCCTGTAAAGGCTCCAGTGAAACACAAATCATGCGATCTTTCCTCAAATTGTTGTCACAGGTCCCTGCTCACATTTGTTGCCATGGAAACTGGCACGCTGTCTTACGAGCTGCTGCTTCGGTATCTGACGTTGTGCGTGAGCGCGGGCCACGACGCCGAGGTGTTTGAGGTCTACGACATCATGCGGGGCAGCTTCCCCACTCTGGAGACGGGAGCCACCAGTCTGTTCATCAAATCTTTCAGCAGGACGGCGAGGTGGAGAGACGCCATCAGCATCCTCAACCAGGTTAAGAAGGTGAATCCAAAATGCCGATTGCTCAAAAGTTAATTTCAAGGTAGCGGGAGCTGGGGCGTCATGGTATCTGACCGCCGTCTTCGCAGGTCTTCACGCCGTCACCTCGCAACTACAGTGACATCATCGAGGCAGCAATGCGCAACGGCGACAGAACCACCGCCTGGAGTCTTTACGATGAGTTACTGGAGAAGGAGTTGAACCCGCACCCGGAAACTTGGGAGGCTCTTTTTGGAGTGAGGAGGACTAGTGAGGACGGTGAGGTCATGCCAGAGAATGAGGAGCATGAGAGGCTGCATGGCATCCTGCTGCACATGAGGAACAATCAGGTCTACCCCCAGCAGGGCCTCGCCACTGCCATCAAGGAATGGTTTGAGAGGTACGACAGTAAATAAACAGAGAAACGGACCCAATCATCCCTCTTGTTCAGACATTTTAAATCTCTTCTTGTCTGTCTTCAGTCTCAAAGGGAAGAACTGGACAGGAAGGTGGACCAACACGACCACAAAGTAAGGATTGGGATCCATGTGTTGTTGTTTTTTTTTTATGTTCATTCATGAGGAAAATCGCAAGGTCTATATGTGCGCGCCTGTGTGATGGCGTGTCATTCGTGTGTTCAGAGGAGTGTGTCGATCCTGTGGGTCTGAGTTGGAGTCCATCCAGCTGACTGCAGAGGAGTACCAGGAGCTGAAAGACAGAGTCATGGCTGACGTCATCCAGGGTAAAGATGTCTTCAACAAGACCACGCCAGAGGTAAACTACTCATTGACTGCTTTTCGCCCTTAGTTAGCTGGATGAAGCCGATGGATGGACAGAAAATGACTATTGAATATCTTTTTTTTTTTCCACTGTGGTGGTGACAGATGAAATAATTTCATGTCAACATTATATTAATCGGTATTGAAGTCAGCTCTCTTACTACAAGGGATTGTACATCATCATCTGTGCATGACTGCCATCTTGTGTCAACTCATAGAATGTCCATTTAGTTCTCATTAATGAACTTCAATGGTGTTGGTGTTAACGCCTTTGAGTTGTGCAGACTATATCTTGTTTGTAACAACAACAAAATCTCTCAACAGTAACTTAAAGGAACATTTAAGGGGTGAATAAAAAAAAAAAAAAGAATATTAATGAAAATGCGATGGTTTGCATGCTATGAGCAGGCCGTGATCGATGCTGCTCTTCACTGTGTGGATTATCAAAGTGTCGCTCAGACATTTACCTGCTTGTTTTGACTATGTTAAGACCAATACTGGCCGTATCTTTAATTCACTGCTTTTTTTTTTAACTCCAGCAACAGGAGGCATTATTTTTTCTTGCTAGTGTGTGGTGTATTAGTGTCTGTGTGAAGAACTGACACCTTTCATTGGACTGGATAGTATGGGCTTCATCCTATTTTAAAAAACTAAATAAAATAACGTTAAAAACATTGTTATTGAATTGAAACGGTTCCAAAAAGAAACTTGCCAGCAGGAGCGATCGGTCGCCAATAAAACATGCTGACATTATTTAGGAAGGGAAAGCGAGTTTGCATGCGTTTGTCAGTTGGAGGGGGGAGTTTGTTGGTGGAAGACTGTCAAATGAAGGGGATTTCCAGCATGGGAAGCACCATGTATTGCATCTGGACTGCAGCTATCGCCTGTTGAGCAGACGGGGGGGGTGATTAAGGCAGTTACAATGAAAGACCGCAGTAAAATGAGCAGGTCTTCCTTCTTTGGATGCTTTTTGTACCTCTAGCTGAAAAGGTTCATGACTCCCACTCCTGGAGTTCTGTGATGGTACTGCTGATTTAGTGAGATGCTTTTCATCTCTAAACACCCTTCAATATTCTTCTTGTCTGTCCGTTTTGACAACGTTTCGTAAAAATCAAGTCACTTATATTTATGGAGCACTGTGGAACAGCTGTGGCTGAAGGCCAAATCTTAAAATCAATGCTGAAATGCACAGGCAGCCAGTGGAGAGAAGCCAGAATGGAGGTAACATGCTATCTCTTTATGTGCTCCAGTTAGAATGGATGATTAAAAGGAAAAAGAAACGCACACAAAACTCATGAAGACCAAACAGTCATCTACACACTGACGAGTACCTGCAGAAAACCCACACAGGCACAGGTGGAACGTGCAAACCGCACACTGGAAAGCCCTGACCTCACACCTCCTGCTGTGAGGCGCCGGTGCTAAACACCATTCAGCCGCCCCGCCTCATGGCCTTTAAGTTGTAATCTCAATCTAAAATAGGTAATGTATTCATAGGTGAGGCTACCATCAGGAGGAAGTGGTGATAAATGTTTTTTTTTTTTAGTTAACCTGAACTCAGCAGGATATTGAGGAAAGTGACCTGGGGGGAGGGTCAGTGGTTATATTGTGGGTAATGTTTACTGAATACATTTGTGCTTTGTGTGATAATGGAGTTCAGGTGGCTGTACTGTAAACGTCTCTATGTGAGAAGGTGTGTGCTTGTGCATATGTGTCTGCGTGCTTGCGTGTGTGTTTTAAGCAGTCATATAATCCACAGCAGCACAATGAGCTGGTTTCACATATCAGCCCTGGAAAGTCCCTGGATAATTATACTGGGCTTTCTCTCTCCCTCTGTCTGTCTGACTCTTCTTTCTTATTCGGCTCACAAGCTGTTCTTCGGTTGTTCCAGCAATGTGATTTCATTTCTTGGGTACGTTTTTGCATGTCCTGCGACTGAACTGCAAATCTCCCACCCATTATACGCCGTTGCTGCAGAAACTGTTTATTGTCCCTGCCTTTTTCTTGTTGTTTTTTTTTTTAAAGCGCAATTGTGTTTGTCTCCATTGTGTTCGCGCGGATGTGATACAGCACCCAAAGTTTCAAGTCCAGGGGAATTCGCTGCATCCTATTTTCACTTCACGGCTATCTGAAAGTGAAAGCACTGATAAGGCTCTGGGTTGTGGGCCAGTTGTAAGCTTCAGCATTAACTCTCATGATACAGTTCAAAGCTGTGGCTTAGTGTTTTAGGACTTGACCAGGTGAGCAACAACCATAAAATGGAGTTAGAATTTGAACAAAGATTGACATTGATTATACACAGAGTTATGTATTTATTTTGAAAGTAGAAAACCTAGTACACATGAACAAATTACCTCTGGGTCAGACACATTTATAATGAGTTTTAAGGTAATTTTGTGTTTAGTGAGTTTGACCCTGAGCGAGTGAAAGGGGACTGCTCCATTTACATTTTGAAACAAATTTGATGAGTTTGTTTCCTGCTACAAGTAGCACTGATCATGATAGGGCCTGAATATTATTTCCCCCCTGATCTTAGAAATATATCAGATGAAACAGGAGGGGGTTATATGTTCCCAGCACGTTGCTTCCTGTATATATGTCAGAATCATTGTATTACTTCCTTGTTCCTGTATTGTAACTACTAATTGTTGCACTGAAAATCAACCAGTCACAAACAAATCTGAATACGCCCTGCACGCCGCCATCTCACTACCGAGAAGGAAAAGCCAGACTGATTTATTACCGGCAGTGTCCTGAGATCAGTCAACCAGCCAATCAGCCGTCACGTGAGCGTCACGCCGGAGTTCCCCATCGGCATGGCTATAAGACAGACGAGAAGCAGATTTTCAGATCTGAGTCGGTCAAACTTTCCACTTCGGCTATAGCCGATTACTGAAAACATCCATTTCAGTCAAACGGGAGGGCGTCTTTAAGTCACATACTTTTGGTTTCATCCAAGAAAAAAGTATGATCGGGGTCTCTGGTGGACCTTGACTGTCCATATAGATGCACAAATAACAAACCTATCACACATCCAAATGATCTAACAAAGTAGAAGTGATCTGGAAGTGTCTTTTATTGGCCACAACACTACATACCCAGCTCAGTTCCTCATCCTAAAAGTACCATCAGAGATCGGCACACAAGTTATAAAGTTGATATCATTTCACTCTTGTCTCCTCGCCCACGAACCTACACTTCTACAGGTGTCACTCACCGTACATCAAAGCTCTCATTGGCTTTTTGTTTGCTCGTCTTCTCAGGAGTTGGAGCGGTTCAGGGCTTTTGTGAAGAACAAGCCAGCGTTTGATGTGGTCGTCGATGGTTTGAATGTCGCAAATGTCAACAAAGACAGAAGCAAGCAATCGGAGACGGTGAGAGTCAATATACCTGCACGTCGACCTGGCGTCTGTTCCTTTTTCACGCTATGTAGTTTTTCTTTTTGTGGGTTTCTTCCTACAGACGTTGCAAATCCGACCACCGGGCTTTTCTGCTCGTCGCACAATGACTAACCCTGCTAAATATGCTTCTTTGTGAGCGACAGATGTGTGTGGGAGATGGTTTTTCTAACTGTACGCTACACTCGGCCTACTTGTCGGGTCGCCTACAATTGTCTGCGTCTTAAAACGTGTTCTGTTGCTCTGTATAAGATATGTCACATCCTTCTCATAGGTTATGTAGGTGTAAACTGTACAGACTGCTTCCCTCCCTGGTTTGAAGGACAGCTTTAAAAAAATGGCCGAATTAATGTAAAGGCAATATAACTTGATGTGGTTCAAAGTGTTTTGGTAGTTTTATAGATATAGTCCTATAAAAACCTGAATAATGTTGTTAATCAAATTTTCAGTGTCCAAACAAATGCTCTGTGTGTCCTTCCTTCACCTATAGTCGGCTGGGATCAACCCCCATCACTCTTATGTGGATGAAGCGATATAGAAAATAGATCAATGCCTCTTTCTAATGCGTGTTTATACGCATGTATGTTCCAGTTGTTGGAGGTGGTGTCTGAGCTGGAGCGTCAGGGTCTGACGATACTGGTGCTGGGCAGGAAGCACATGCTGCAGCCTTCCAGATCCTGGGACAAGCGCAACATGCAGCTCATCCAGCAGAAAGCACACTGCTTCTTTACTGACAATATGTGAGAGCTTGATAGCAGCAGCGACTCTATAGACGCTGAAATGTTGCGATAATCACTGAATATGTTTGTTTTTTTTGTCCATCAGTTCGGAGGATGACCCCTTTCTGCTCTACGCCACTTTGCACTCCGGGAACCACTGTCGCTTTGTGAGCAGGGACCTGATGAGAGACCACAAGGCCTGCCTGCCGGACGGAGCCACACGTCGCCTTTTCTTCAAATGGCAGAGGGGACATCAGCTGGTGGTGGACGGATACGTGGTTGCGGGCAGGAAGGTCCGATTTCAGGTGAGGGAGGAGAGTACGAGAGGAGGGTGGATAACCCGAGAAAAAATACATCAGTTAACTGTGCGTCTGTTAACAGGGCATTCTCAGCTATGACACCATCATCCAAACGTCGGGGGACTCGTGGCACATACCCTACGACGACACAGAGGACAGGAGCACCTACGAAGTACCTCAACAGTGGCTGTGTGTTGGTCACAAGTAGTGACTACAAACACCTTTAAGTGTACTTTTCATGAAATAAGTTTGACGCTATTGTGGAACTGTAATTAAAATAATTTCAACATTTTAAGTGTCTGTACTTTTTGTCCAACTCTAATATTGGCGAGAGATTAGATTTGTATGACCTTCAGACATGCACTGCTAAAAAAAACAAAAACAAAAAAACAGTTGGGAATGTAACAGCTGAAGGGTACAGTTTACCAAAACACTTAACTTCATGAGCATGTTGTCAAGTAGAAAGATTGTAAAAGAAAATTTGTAGGCAAATACAACTTCTGTTACATTTAAAGGGAACTTTTCGGCGAAAGTACAGAAATGGAAACAAAAACATTTTAGCAAAAGTACAAGGTCCAGTATTCTGTGCAGGGTTGGGGTCTGCATTGGAGGAAAAAAAAGGACGATGGGAAGTATAAAGGGCCGCTACATTTAAAAAATAATTTGGTGCAATCAAATTTTGTAGCTATTCATCTGACAAAGTCTTATTATCATACTATTTATTTCATAGTTTTTATTTTTCCGTGCATAAAAACCTTAAAATTAATAAACTGGCATTTAAAGGGTTAATAATGTTGAACCTGTGCAGTAGTTTTGCAAAGTTTTTGTAAGTGTATATTTTTGAGGAGACCTTGAATGCAGCAGCGGCGTTCAGTGACAATCGTAAAATTTGAGCCACTTGTATTCACTTCCTCTATTTCATACCAGAAATTCAAAATATTTCCTTTCTTTGTGTCAGATTCATTTCTCGTGCCGTGAATGTTTGAATATCGTACTTATTATGTTTTATACAATCTGACCCAGATATAAAAACCCTTAATGAGACGGCAGAAGAGAGGTGAGCTCAACCTGCTCTCTCATCGCAGCTAACATGCTAACGGTGGCTACCTGCTCCGAGCTTCTCGTTTGTTTACACTCGTTTCCATGGAAACCGCAGGGTTGCAGGATTGACGTGCAGAGATGAAACGATTCCTACATAGCGATTCCTACAATATACTGCTGAAATTGTTTCCCTTTTGCCTTGTCAGCAGCAGGCTTTTGTAGAAAATGTGCATGTTTAAAACCCAGGAAGTGTATGAAAACAACAAACATCGATTTAACCCAGGAATTTACTATATGTGAAGAATAACTTACAACTTAGAATATTGTGTAATAATTGTGTGTAACATGAATGAGTAAATGTACATACTAGTATCGAAAAACGCAATATATTTACAATAATGTATGTGCTTGAAATAAATTGTTGCGGCTCTTGACGAGGAAAAACTAATGAAATGGTTTCAAAGAAGGTCTGTGATACTAGTCTAATATGCCTCCATGAACAAGTGGAGGCCTATTATTTCAAACTTTGGGAATCCGTGACTCTTGCCTATCTGCTTTGCATTCCTCATCCGTGAACGTTCGCCTCTCCTTGTCAGTAACAGGTTGGAACCCGTTTGCCGCTCAGTAGTGTTATTAATCCAGCCTGCTCCTGGAGACGTTTCTCACAGATTGTTCTCTACATGTTAGGATGAGCCAGTTCTGCAGACTTGTTGGGTGCATGTCGACAAGTTAAATGTTCAGCCACATCACAACCCATAGGATTCAGATGTCCAGCTGAGAGGTGATCTAGATATAAATGACTTCCTCGTGACCATGATGTGGCACAAATCCTGTTGACAGAGACCCAAACATGCATGATAGTATGTGTAGATGCAGGATAACTACTAAGTATTTTACTCCACATGCCTGTAAAGTGTTTCCCTCACCCTGTCTGCTCACAGACTATGCTTTTAAAGCCATCAGCCAGGCAGGCCTGACCTTGTATTTGTATCTGTTTACTACAGCATACGTATACATTTCAATCAAAACAGTATTTATTATACTTTGTAGTTTCAAAAAGAGCTGTTGTAATTTGACACCAGCGTCTTCATCACTGTCCACCAGCTTGTCCCAAACCATCTTTGGCTACAGTCTGAAGCCTTAAAAAAGCAATTTCTACAGTTCTGTCCATCCATTTTAAGCCCTCTGAGCTGGAGGTGGGAGTCATCGCTACACAGGAGCCAAGGTTCAAGTGAGTGTTTATCGTCAACAGAAAATTTATCAAGGGAAAATGCAGCTCGGCGTTTGAAATTTGTACGTACTTTGGTGTTTTCCAGATAGACCACGTGCTGCTATGTCTTGGCTGGAGATTGCTGGTTATGTTTCAGCTCTTTCTTGATCTTCAAAGTTATTTCATTTAAAAAGAAAAAAAAGCCAAAACAAAACAACAACTAAGTGGTCTACGTTAACGTGGAATTCCCCCCCCCCCCCAAAGTTAAAGCTTAAAAGACTTAGATCAAAGCGTGGGATCAAATGGTTACGCTCAGTGTTTGCGGTCTGAATGTATAACCGTTAAAATTGCTGTTTGCGTTTCAGAATTTCAGAAAGAGTCAGAGATCGACGTTCGCCTGTCGTGGCTTTGTCTGAGAGGGAGTACTGAGGACAGTGGACCCCCTCACAGTGACGCCTCAGCGAGAAGGAAAACACAGGAGGAGACTCACCAAGATACAAAAGAAGGCCTTTGATTTTTTTAAGGGTTTTTTTGTAAGCACTGTTTTAAAGTGTAGATGAGAGAGAGAGAGAGAGAGAGAGACGGAGGACATTTCACAGCCCAGTGGAAACACTGACACATCACTCGTCCATCCCAGCCCGGCTGTCTCCACCGAGACGTCTCGACTGCAGCCGGCTGCCCGCCGGCCCTGGAAAGAAACGCTGGTCACTCACATCAGTCCATCACACGTCACACGTCACCCGAGCGGCTCCAGGCTGGCGGGTGCGTCACTCGGCCGCCGGACACAGATCAACCCCCCCCCCCCGAAGCCACCGATACAGTGCAACAACGTCTTCGACCTGCAGCTTCTCCAAACGCCACCTCTACTTTATATGGCTCTGCTTCATGTCCACCTTCTCCCGACTTAACCTGCTCGGTTCAACGTCAAGAGGAAGTCATCGATTCCTTCACCCTTCCACCTTTCTGTTGCGACTGCAGCTGCACTTCTATTAATTAGAGGCACTGTTTTGATGTGAAACTTCCAAAGTCTCCAGCTTCACTTCTCTCTTCGCATTAAAGCAGTTTTAACAGCAGTTCAACACACTGGATATTTAACCTCATTCCATAGAAAATAATGTGAAACTCTTTCAGAGAAAAGACAGTTTTTTAAAAAACATTGATTCAGTGTTTGCATTTTTGCAGTAGGAAGGGAGTAGGAAGGCTGCAAACAGCTGAAGCTCTCTGGGAATTTCCTGACCCTCGTCATTCAACAGTACACACACACACACACACCCGCAAACACACACAACTGAAGTAACCTTTGTACTCAAACAGAATCTGGATCATCATTTGGTGGGAATCACATCTGACTGCACTTTATTTCATGTACATTTTATACATTGTAATTTTTTTAAGTGCTTTATTTAAATATTCAGTTTCCCAGAATACCAGCTCTCGGAAAAGCGCTGCAATACTTTGCACAACTGGGGTTTTCCGAAAATTGTACATCATTTTAATACATTCTTAAAACTGCTTTTGTATGATCCATGTTTGCCCTGTCTGATGCTGTATCGTAGATGTTGACAGATGTTGCTATATTGTCGACTCAAGGTAGTGTAAAGATTTATGGAATGTTGAAGTGAATGGTTCTTCAGTCTCTCGATCATCGAGAACTTTCATCAAACTTCATTCACCCTCTAAGGATCTGCTGCTACTTTTGTTTTTGCACCGAATCTCACTGTAATTTGGCGTTACAAGACTTTATGAGGCTGGCTGGTTAAAGTTGTTAGATGTTTCACATATTGTACTTTTCGTGGTTACTTCATCTTATCGGGAGCGATCTGTTGCATCTTGGGCTCAGTCACATATTCATATTGTTATACTTCCAACCCTATGAGGTCTACATGCGTCCTTCTTCAGTTGCCGTCGAGTTTGCCCTCCACCCGCACACATTCACACAAACACCACCAGTAATCGCCATTAAATATGAGTGTTTTAATTTAACTGGAGTGTGCTGGAACTGTTAGCTGTCTAACATATACAACCTGCTCAACTGTACACATTCACAGCTTCCATAAAAAATACATCTTTGTATACACAGCATTTACAATATCATACAATGGAGCTTTTCTATGACAATGAGTAGCAGGGTCTACAGAATACAAGCGATCCCCGCACACACAGACGTGGCGTCACGTGTGATCGAGCCTTCACCGCCTCGGCCGCCGGTCCGTTTCTTTCTTGCAGCCGCCACGCTCGCCTGATTTGTGGCAGCGGGAGTCACACCCTTGCCGCCTCGTCCGCCCCGCCTGGCCAAGAATGTGCCGGGCTGTTTTGTCCTTCTGCCGTCATTCTGCCGGGCCCCGCGCTAATGGCCGTTCCACTGAATGTCGTCGTAGCCCACCTGCGGACGCAGAAAAAAAACAAACGAGAAGTTACACACCGAGCAGCAAGTCTGGATCGGCGTCACTGCAGCTCAACGACGCACCTCCTCGTCAGACGCCTGCTCCTCTTCCTCCTCGTCTCCGCTGTCGTCCGACTCGCTGTCGGGCAGCTCGCGCAGCTCGGGGCGGGTCACGGAGTGCAGCGCCTCCCTTATGCTGCTGTTGTCGAAGCCGTAGGTGAGATGGTAGGGGGTGTGGCCTCCGGAGGTCAGGAGATTGGCGTCCGCTCCTTTCTGCAGCAGCAGCTTGACCAGGGAGACGTTCTGCTGGTCCACGGCCAGATGGAGCGCGCCGCGGCCGTTATGCTGCTCCTGGAGGGACGGTTTGAATGCACGGAGATTTTGTGTTTTGCAAACCGGACGCTACAAAGAGAAAGGCTTGTGGGCGTTTGTTTACCTTTGCGTTGATGTCAGCTCCGAGATCCACCATTTTCTCCACAAGAGAGAGGAAGCCCTGAACTGATGCCAGATGGAGGCAGTTTTGACCTAGAATGAGGTGGAGGGAACGTTAGCCAAAACCGTCTCCAAAAATGTCAATAAATCCAACGATTTCCAACGTTTTTTTTTATCTTTTTTGTAAAACGCTCCCTCAAGATGTTCATAACGCTCCATCCAGTTCCATTTCTAACCCTCCCTCTCCGCTATGATTCACGCTTGGGGGTTTTGTTTTTCCGACAGCAGCTTTAAGTCTTAATTCAAACCGATTGCATATTCAGTGTGACCGGCTATTGAAAATTCAAATCAAACACCACCCCCCAACTCTCATCTGGCAAAACATCAAATGACGAGAAACAACTCGACTTGGGAAAACAAAAATATGTGGGATTACTTCAGGTTATTTTGTGATCTGCGCAGTCATTGCCATGGCCAGGACAAACATGTTTATGCACAAGTCTAAAAGTGGAAGGGACAACCCTTTTTCTATTTGGGGCGTGAGCATCTAACATTAACGTCTGTGTAATACATGGGTTTTAGCCAGATTGTGAGAGCAAAAGCAGGGTATTTCCCTCGCTCACTCGAACGTTTCTTCTCTCTTTACAGGACAGGAGGATAATGAGCGACTCAAATCCCTCCGTCTAAACAGTAGTTAAAAAGCAACGGCGGGTCATTCAGTGTCGCGTCTGGAAAATACCCTGGACAGCTGGACAGCTTAAACTAATCAATCGTTCCGTTTGCCCAGTGCTACAAAAGCGTTTTCCATGGCCACAACAGAACATGAGCCCCGGTGGAAGTTACCGTTGTAGTTGCAGGCGGCCATCGCCGTGTGTAGATGCTCGGGCCGGCAGCTCTGTGTGAGGACGCTGAAGCAGTGCAGGTTTCCATGGCGACAGGCGATGTGCAGAGGCGAGTCCCCGCTGTTGTCCACCAACGTGGGGTCGCAGCCAGACGCCAGGAGACACTGACACACGTCCGGCTGGTTTGTGATCACGGCGAGGTGCAAAGGAGTCTGGAGAGGGAGAGAGGAAAATACAAAATGTGAATTAAAAAAAAGAAGAAGAAAGGTTTCAAGAACGATTGATGAAAGCAAAACAAAGAGATTTAGATAGTTTGCATACCTGTCTCAGGTCATTCTGTGTGTCGAGGAAATCTGTGTTCTTCGACAGCCCGATCATTGTTTTGATGTAGTCCTTCGCCTCGTGGATGATGGCCAAGTGAAGCAAACTGTCGAGAGGGAAACCAGAAAAGCTCTTACAACACAACCACAGGGAAATGCTTTCAACATATTTCAAACGGCACATGTTGACACGCTCCACTGTAAATAACTGCAAGGTGCAACAACTGGTTCTGGAGGCTTTTACACGTTCAAAAGGGTGGAGATGCACTTTAGCCGCCAAAGCCCAACAGCTAATGGCGAGCTGTAAACATCCCTACTCTCTTCCCCCTCAATAACAGCTAAATTATTCAAGCCATAATACTTAAAGTCACATTCATGCAAATCACTTAAAGCAAAGATTGATCAATAAAGAGAATTATAGTGGTTCAGTTGTGAGGAACAATGGTGGGCCATTGGTCAACATGCAGTCAACAAATCAACATGCAGTTGTATTTCCACCTCTTACCCAACAGAGGCGCAGCTTAAAGATACACTACTTAATAATAAAGCATGAAAACATTGATTACATTGCTGAGTACTTCATTCAATGCTCCTTCAAGATGATTTTTTTTTCTTAGTTTATAGCAATAATGTAAGAATTGAATATCTTTGTTGATCACAATGCAACTTAATACAATTTCTCAAACAAAATACATTAAGTTTGCACTACTTTGGTTCCTGAACTACTGGGATATAAAGCAGAAAGTTACTGCAAAAATGCAGATCAAATGGTTTAAATTGTCGGCATCTATATGGTGTGTTCATGATTAACTGTGAAGTGGTAAAGTTCCAACATCCCTGAGGGGAAATACATTTTACTTCTTTTATAGTGGGAACTTTACACGTGGTAAGTGGGAAATTTCATATAACTATCATCAGCTAATGTGATGGCATGAGTGTCTCTGCCATAAAGAACAGCATCTTTAACTATTATTTTACCATTTACTATATAGTACTGGCTGCAGCATTATTGAGTGCTAAACTGTTTAAAAAATATATAGATTTTACCTGCAACGTTTTATCTGTGCGTTTACTTATATTGGGAATAGAAGTGGTGTTTGTCATTTATTTGCAGATGTTTGATGGAAACGTTTGTTAGCTGCCGTTTGGAAGCTCCAACGTGGGAAATGGGAATTTCCCAAGTGGTATCCCCCTCCCCCAAAAAACTAATACGATTGTTTTCTTTAGGTTTTTTTTTTTTAATTAAACTTCTGCAAATATGAATAACAATAACAACAAGTTCACGTAAGGATGTTATCATATTATTTTATTGATATATTGAGGAAACTACATTTCTTTGCAGATGAACATTGGGTTTTAAAAATGAATGACGTTATTGTTTTTTTCCCCCCATTTAGTGTTCAGACTATATTAACCCGATGTCACGCTGAACTTTACACACACGCTTTGCAAAGTTACATTCGTTGTACTTAAATGTACTTTTTTTTTTCGCCCCCCGAGTCTTTTCCACTTCACGGGAACGCGCGTGGCTGGGATGTGTTGGCGGCGCGCCCGGGACTTTCCCGACCTGACCCGCGGCCATAATAGATCCCCTCCTGATAATAGCCTTTTGTTTACGTTCGACAAAGCCGTGTCCGACCACGTCCGGGCCCGTTATCGTACCGGACGGCCCTCCACGGAGCAGCTAAAACTCTTAATGAACCGCGGGTGGCTGGGGGGGGGCTTTAAACTGGAGCCCCCGGGCCCGGTCGGAGCGAGGCCCAGGCCCGGGCCCTGTGCAATTGTAGTGACGGGCTCGAGGAAGACATTCCCCCGACAGGAAAGGCGTCAAATTACCTCCAGAGACCCGAGCGGGGGGGGCAAGAAAAAAATAAATAAACAAAAAACACTGAGCGATACTCCGCAGCGGTGCTCCTGCTCAAACTTACGTATCTCCCTCCTCCGTGACCTGGGTCTGCCAGTCGTGCAGCTCCCCGCTTCCCGCCGGGGCTTGCGCGCGCTGCGGCGGCTCGCTCTCCAGCTGGAGCCGCAGGATCTCGGCGGCCACAGCCTGGTACTCCTCCTCTTTCAGCGAGTCCAAGCCGCTGTCCAGCCGCTCGTCCGTCGACTGGGCCGCCTTCCCGTCTTTCGCCTCGCGGCCGTAATCCATTTGGTTCAATATGCTGCTCCGGTGGAGGTCCATGAGGAGTCCCGGTGGTGGAAGATGAGGAGGTGCGCTCGGTTTTGTATCCAGACTGAGCCGAAGAAGCAGCGCTGTGTGAAAAATGCCCTGCGTGCCGCTTGCGGAGGGGCGGAGCCTAACGGCTAGGTGGGGGATTTCCACACCACTGTCACTTAGAATAACACACGGTGCAGATTGCTGGCTCCACGAGGGGATTTCTGTTCAGACGCATATATAAATACGCTCCCCAAGTTTGTCACCGAGGGGGCAATTTAAGGTTGCAGGCCGGGTACATCGTCTGCCTGCACGGCTGAAGCCCTGCAAGCCTTTACAGACTGCAAGATGGCATGCATTATTATTATTATTTTTTTAAGTAAGTCATTAAAGAAGGAAGAAATGCGATGCAATATTTCTTTCCTTTAAAAAAAATGTCAGTAGACCCCTGGTTGCAGACAGACATGAGGACAGCCCACATAAACACAGTGTCTCTACAAAGTGCACACACACACTGCCCAAGACAACTACATAATCCTGCTGTAACAGAATGACCTGAGAGTGACACAAACAACACAGTGAATGTGAACAACCACAACTCTGGCCCAGCCTCGAGATACTTAAATGATGTTCAAAATGTACATTATTGAATAAAATACAGAATAACTTCAGTTTTTAAGGTAATCCACTTTTATATCTCTGTTTCAATGGTGTGATAATGTAAAAAATATATATATAACAGTAGCCTCACAAAGGCATTAGTTTAGCAAAAGGATTGAACAGATAAGAAGCAATTTCTGCTCCAACTTCTGCTCATTTTGTTTGAAAGCATAAAGGAGGTCTAAATGGTGGCCTGTTGGGTGATACAGTGCGTATCACAGTACAGTAATATGTGCTGATTCAAACACACGCTGAATGGAAAAACCTCCAGACAGCATCCAAATCATTCACAGCATTTAGTTATTTATTACGAAAAGCGGAGGTTTGTGGAAAAAAAATAAACATTTACAGAGTTTGATTACTTGAAAATAAATCCTATTATTTTGACATCACTAGCTTACGGACTGACAAAAATACATGTTCGCCTTTAAACTGTGGGAATAACTCATCACGTTTACACTTACATCATTTATTTATCTAATTTGAGAAATGATCCAATGCAATTGGGATTTTTTTTTTTTTTTTAACTGTGCCTCCATGGTTGCACTTTTCAAATCTGATCAAGCGGTGAATTCCACGGCATGTGCCAAGAATCATAAACAAAAACGAGATAGCTCGGATGGATTTCATTTCCCTCCTTCTGTTGGGCCAGTTTTGAATCTCTCCTGAATGTTTTCACAGATAAAATAGAAATACTCCAAGTAGATAAAGACAAGGTCATGGATGAAACCGGGTTCCTCTAAAAGCAAAAACACATAGGTGGACTTGATGTTCTGGAGGTCCGAGGGAAACTCCAGGCTTTTTTTACTTCGCATTGTTCAATGCGTGTTTGTGAGTGACGAGTCATATCAAGAAGCTCAAACTTCACTCAATTTCACACAATTTTCTTTCTTCTTCACTGTCACGTATGGGCAGCTTCGTAAAATGCACATGCAGACGGTGTGTTTCATAAGTTGCGTGAAGGATTAACAGTGGAGGTCACACCCCGACTTCATTGCAAATCTAAAGGCTAAATAATACAGATGAATAAAGGAAGTGCACTCAGGAAAGTGAGCTGGATTTAAACAGGTGATTAAATGCACATTAGCAAAATGCTAATTGTTGTTTTACACTGTTTTGTCTACTTTAGACACAAAGAAACAATCTTCTTTCATGAAAAAAAAAATCTTTTTTAACTGTCTGTTTGAGTCACTTTTACAAGTAAGTAAGTAATAAAGAAGTTTCAGTGAAGTGGTACGACTAAAGCAGGTACATCGAATTCCAACTGCTACATTGCAGGAGGGTTGTTTTTCTCCCTCTGATAGAGAAAAAAGTCACATGAATTTTGAGCTGCAGCCACACCTGTGGTATTTAGTGTACATTTGTGTACATTTGCACACTCACTTCAGCGGGAATCCCTGTGAATTCTGGGCATGAAGAGGCATGTTCAACACACACTGACTCATCATACATCAGGATTAGTTCACACACACACACACACACACACACACACACACACACACACACACACACACACACACACACACACACACACACACACACACACACACACACACACACACACACACACACACACACACACACACACACACACACACACACGTGACTCATCAAATGACATGCCGAGCTTGTTCAGAAGTGGGGATTTTCACTGTCCACCTGCTTCCTCTTTGTTTTTTTGCTGCTTGTTTTCCGACTGACTCTGCACCTATCGGTAACAAAACATTCAATCGCATTAGTCACAGAACTGCAAAAAGGCTTCCTGAAGCCACAACCTGACTCGCGAATGCATTCAGCTTTGAAACTATTATTGCAGAGCCTCATTGTGATGTTAGATTATTTTATTAATAAAATGTGCTTTAAATCACACAGTGACACAGAACGCTTAATAGGAGATGTGCAACCATGTGGTGTAGATGTCACGGTAAACGCCTTATTCTATCAGTATTAATGCTCTCTGATTAATGCACCCAGCTTTCTGGCACTGCACAAGTTTGATGTATTTATGAAAGTAACTGAAGGGCTATTATATAAAATTATTTCCACATTTTAATATTTACTCACTGTAGTATCAGGTTTGTCTTCAGATCAAATCTTTGATTTTTTTGTCAATTTTTCCAGTCCCCCCCCTATAGGAATATATTCATAAATACTTGTGATGCATTCGTGCTTCAGTGTGTCGTTCTTCTCGAAGATTCAAAGACCTTCACCTATAACCAGGACTATTTAACATCTCTCTCTTTAAAATATCAGGTGATCTTAGAATCTCATCTTGTCCTGTAGTACTTTCAGTGTCAGAGGCAACAAAGCAGCCCCACAGCATGATGCTACCTCCACCGTGCTTTAAGTAGATAAGCTGGCTCCTTCTTCCTAAACATCATTTGGTAGCTTAGAAACTGATCAACTACATTAAAAGGCTCTCTACTTTGATTTCATGTGTTGTTCATGAAGTACACCATTCTGTGTATTTCTTGCAGTAATGCTGCACTTCTTGTCCTCGATCCGCTTGGTTTTGTGTTTGATGTAAGGTCGCTGCTCAAACTTGTATTCCGCAAACTCTTTCCATAGTAAGGCATGTTGTTGAACCTTCACACACTTCTCTCTATGAATATCCCCACATCTACGAAGCAGTTGAACTCTTAAAAAGTCGCCAACAGATGTTAGAATTTTTGCTGAATCTCCGAATGAAAACACTCTAGTATCTGGTCATTTATCCACGAAGTTTGGTCAAACCTGATATCCCACATTACCCCGGCATGATGCGTTCCGCAAGGCTTCATGGAATGTTTGACATGCGGTGAGTGCTCAGTGGGCTTCAGTCCGTCCAGGTGACAGGGGTAGAAGGTATGCGACAGCCAGGCGTTTTCAAGCCTTAAAAGACCAGAGGTGTGTTCGGACTCATTATCGCGCTGCAACAGTTAATCCCCAGATGTGAGGGTGGAGCACAATGCTGAAGACTGACCTTCAGGGTGGAGCTGATTGTGTTCAGTGTGCACACTCTTCCCTGTTTGTCACTAATCTGTGAGACTGATTCATCAGTCAAAAATCTTTTTGTTCAAGAAGTTTGTCTCCTCGAGTGAGGAGAAGCTTCGCCTCCTCTGACACTCCTTCGTTAAAGACGACTCGAGATTATAAGAAACGTTGCTGTAAAATCATTAGACGAGTTTCACATCATTAGTGAAATGTAAGTTCTTGTATAACTAAGAACCTGAAGTTATAAATGTGTTGGTCATATTTCTAACAAGTCAACACTTTTATAAGTAGATGTATATCAACCAAAGACTCACTGGATGAATCCATCGAATCCAAATGTGAATTCAGTGGAAAATCAACAATACGTGTGTGTTGCCAACATTGTCAATGTTGATCAAACTTGCTGAGTCTGTGAGTTATTGGGGGGGGGGGGGGGTTGTTATTGTTGCACTGTCAGCAGACAGGGCTTCCCTTTTCTGGAGCAGCATGTTTATATAATTCCTGTGGAAAATTCATTGTTGCAGGGGACAATAAACAGGGGGAAAAAAATTCTCAAGAGAAGAAACGACCTGTTGCAAAAGAACAACCATTAAAACCAATGTTTGTTAGATAAATGACGATTGGTTGTTGTTGTTGTACCAGAATGGTTGAATTTTTTCAATAAGCATATAAATAAAGATAATTATACAGAAATATCCCCAAAATACAAATATTTCTGTATTGAAATATAAAAAGAAAAAAATCTGAGTTGTGCATGTTTCGCTTTACTTTGTGGAAAATTGTCCACTCTGACACACCGGAAACAGTCCTGCAGCTCAATTATACAGTTGTTTCAAATAAAATGCTGGAAGGCCGTATGCTGACATCGCCAGTGATTTCACGTGCAGTTTCCTGACGTCAAGTGATCAGTCAGACGGGTCACGTGAGCTCGTGAATCACTGGGAGAGTTGTGTTCTCACCTGACCAGGTGATCACATACAAGTATCAGGATTATCTCGAACAGCAGGGGGCGCCAAAGAGCTGTCAATCGGACAACGCCAAGATTAATTGTTTGCTTCATGTGTTAATGGTAAAAAAAAAAAAAAAAAATTTGTTGATGGTTTTGAAGGAGGAGAAAAGATGTACTATTGCATACATGACTCGGCCACATTGTGACTGAATGTATATTTATGTCACGGCCTCTCTTTTGACATCCAAACAGCTCTGAGCCTTTCAGACATGGACTGTTCCTCCTCTGAAGGTGTGTTTAAAATCTCGGAGGCACTTCACCAGCAGATGGCGCCGGATGACCAGCTTCACTGACACATACCGACCTGTGGAATCAACTCGGTGTTTGTTTTAGCGTCAGTGTTCTGATCAGACCCTCCTTTTCCTTGATCTTCTAAATCCACTTCATCCAAGATAGTGTCAAATGGAATTGGTGTCTCTCCCAGCTATACTATTTTGCAGGTTACCTCTATAGGACAGATCCGGACAATATAGAGTTATCAATGATCTGTCATGTCTTTAGACTGTGGAGGAAATTCAGAATGGAGGACCACCCACATAGGCACATTAAGAAATTGCAAACCAACCACAGAAGCCAAGAAAAAAAGAAAAACAGATGTGAAGAAGACTGTGAACCAAGTGATGTCTGTGAAGGTGTCCGATTAGGGGAGGGGAAAAAAAGCTACGCATTAAACAGGAAATTGCACTGATGTCCTGCTTATTTCACATTTTAAGATTCAATCTACCAGCAGCAACAAACAATTTCAGTCTATTGACTCTTTGTGTGAAAGAGAAAGATTTCAAACGATTATGTGCAAGGGAACAGTTTTAACCCCATGTACACATTATAAAAACAAAACACAACAAACTGTCAATGTCATTATTACGTTTCTCCACAGCCGCATGAAATGGGACCGATACGTTACCCTGAGGGTCACTGAGCAAGACCCCTGACCCACAACTGCTCCTGAACACACAGCTTTGTGTTCTGAAATAAATCGCGCTGCCAACAATGACTGAAACCTGACTTGAAATGTTAAAATACTAAACAGCTCAGACAGACAGACAGACAGACAGATCAGGTCCATGATACCGCTCTACTTATAGGCTTGTGACTGAGAGGCACAAATCAATAGAGTCATTTTCAGCAGTCTGGAAGATTATTCACCTCACTGCCCACTGATGCAATGCAAACTAAACACACACACACACCCACACACATACACACCCACACACACCCACACACACCCACACACACTTTATGTCCTCCTCAGTCTGTATGAATCTATACTTTTAGATATTGAGTAGGAAAGTTCACTCTGTTTTCAGTTGTCTGTTCCGCCCCTTCACTCTCCACTGTCCCACCTTGTGGTATCCAACATCAAATATTACCATCGTTAACACTGCTATGAATGAAGACGTTTTCATTCAGTCCTAAACATGAGAAGAAAAACAAAAAAATCATCAGTATCATGACCAGGAAGACAGTCCAGCTTCCTTCACAGCAGCTCAACATTTAAAGGTCATTGAAACTAAAAATGTGGCTCTACGTACAGTAAAAAGTCTAGCTGAGCCCCATGAATGGTAACATCTTCTTCAGAATGGTTAATTTCATACTATTCAATGATTTACAGATTTGTTGTCATTGTTTGTCCAACATGAAGAGACTCATTTGTGGCACTACAAGTTTTGATTGAATTTAAAAGTATATAGAAAGTGCTTCTTCAACCTTCTCCAAGGCGTTCTGTTAAGTTTAAAGAAAAAAACTCAAACTGTGTGCAAACAAGAGAGATTTGGGGGAAACTGGTGGGTAATCAAATCTTGGAAGTTTAGATTTTTTGGGGGGAATTGGAAAAAAGGTCTTCAATATGAAGGTTAAATAGAGATTAAAACTTGAATTCCCGCCATGCATGACACCACTTGCACTTTCTCCTTAAAA
Organism: Blennius ocellaris; assembly: GCF_963422515.1. Classification (NCBI taxonomy): domain Eukaryota; kingdom Metazoa; phylum Chordata; class Actinopteri; order Blenniiformes; family Blenniidae; genus Blennius; species Blennius ocellaris. Next base: position 5,445,232 of record NC_137666.1, read on the forward strand.
AAAACGAAACAAACAAAAAATGTGTATTGCTCCTTTTATAATCTTGTAATGCTATATTGTGGAACTCAAGCCTGAATACAAGAAACTGCTCAGAATAAAAGGCACAATAGCTGCTGACTGGTAGCAATTAAAACCGGGGTCGTAAGATTTGAAGACCAAAATGAAACCAACCAAAACTACACGATCTGACGGTTGGTGCTTAATTAGATTGCAGTGTTGGCCTCTCCTCCGCCCATCCCGCCTCTAATCTCTTGTCCATTCCCCAGGCGGCCCTGGCAGCCAGCAGCCAGACCCTCCGGCTCGTTCTCACGCTCATCTGCCTTGATTGACTTCCAGGAGGCGACGCCGGCTGGCCGGAGCCCGCTGGCCGAGCGATAGAGCGCCTGGCCTGCGAAGAGGAGGTCCTGGCCCGCGGGGGGATGGATGGATGGACGGAAGGATGGATGGGTGGATGGATGGATATCCCCCGATCTCTTATCAGCAAGAGCAGCTTCCAGTGGGGACCGTGGTGGGTGTGAATTGTCATTCAAACACACACCAGATAACAATCACTGCCCCCCCCCTTCTCTCTCTCTCTCTCTCTCTCTCTCTCTCTCTCTCTCTCACACACACACACACACACACACACACACACACACACACACACACACACACACACACACACACACACACACACACACACACACACATACATACACACGCACACACAGAGGACGCCTCAGTGGGACAGATGCGCTCATTAAAAAGGTTTGATGTGAATCTGAGTCACGTGGACGCACAAAAAAGTCTCTATCCTTGAAGATGCGCCACTTTGACGTTCTTCCGCAAAAAAACCCAGCCGGAGGACGATCTTCAGTTGGTGCAGCAGGTCGTCACCTGCTCTGAATGATCATATCCGGTGGTTTAAAGTGCAGGACTCCAAGGTCGACTCTCTCGGTCGACACTTTGCGAATTGCTTAGAGGGTCAAACACGTTCATCGTTTTTGATCTCAGGAATTGTACAATTAATCAAAACTATATCACAAATCGAGTTCTTATCCAAGCCCCTTCCCCTTAACATAGGTGCGATTTCAATATTATCCAATAACAACCACTCAGGTGCAAAATAAAGTGAAATGTAAAAAAATAAAAAATAAAAAAAATAAACGAAAAATATATAGAGAGATTCGAACCCCTTTTCTCTATTTTATTGCGTTGAGAAATTTAACAGACAAATTGTTCATTATTCTGCTCTCAAGTCTGCTAAAATTATTTTTTCTCTTCTGACTCACGTTGGCAAAAACACGTTGTTCCTCAAGAGACACGATTTCACGAATTCTGCATAAATTCTGCTTTGACGCTACTTCTCCAGCGATAAAGTAGCCAGCTGCATCACTGATCGCTCACCTGGGGTCAGATTTGTTAATCTTACTAAAACAGAGTAAATCCCCACTGAAGGAATCGGGAACAGCAGCTACTTTTTGTTAAAAATTAAAGTAGATTTTTTGGTTGAGTTTGTTACACTTTGCAAGTTCATTCATCTAACCTAATGTAAGGGCAGTTTTTGTCCCACAGACTGAAAGTTTGACACTCCTGGCTGATAGTATATTGAAAAAGAAGGTTCTTTTTTTAAAATGTAAAGATCATTAAATATATATGGTAGAAGTGTTTTTGGAATTCGTTGTTACTCGACATGATGCGTAGTCGAACATTATAGAATTTTGCTCAAAAGAAAGGGGGGTTCAGACCTCAGGGATTTCCACATGTGCTTGAGCTGCATGAGCCTCAATATTAATCCTCCACAATCTTAAAAACAAACAATGATTTCAAGAACACTATAAGGATTGCAAAAAATGACCCTTGTCAATCATGTTCTTGTGAGGTCACTGCCATTAAATAACCGCCTTGCTATTTGTGTATCGTGTGTGTTCTTCATTAGATTTATAATGTCATGGAACTTCACGGTAAACTAAATAGATAAAAGAATTAGGAAAGGTTGTTTTTTTTAATAAGAGAGGACTTATTGTCTCCATCCTTGTTCTATTCCAAGATTGGCGCTGACACTGGTTCGAATCATACAGAAGCTCCTTTCCGTTTTTTCATTGAGTGAAATAAATACTAAATATTTGTAAATATTTGGAGATTAAAAATATTGGAGGCTAGTTGTTTTGAAATGTTCTAATCAAACTTGATCTTTGTTAATGTTAAAGTGTGTGTGTTGATGGGGACACACAGACACACAGTACCGTCTCTCCCTCGTGCGGTCGTCACACCTGCGCGCGCCTCTGCCTCCCTCTCTCTCGCTCTCTCTCTCTTTCCGTCACTTCAAAGAGGGCTCGAGACAAGAGTTGTTGTTATTCCCGCCTGCCACGCGCCGAGCTCTGTCACCGTCACAATGCCGCGAGGATTCCTGGTGAAGAGGAACCGGAGAGGCTACCGGCCACGGAGCAATAACAAACCCGACACATGTGATCCTGACCGGAGCGGCAGTGACAGCACCGAAGCGGACACGCTGCTGGGAGGCCTCCGGTTTCAGCCGACGGGTGGAGAGTTCCCGGTGTCCCGCCACGACTCCTCCGGGGTCAGGGAGGCGTGGAGCCCGCACGTGGAGTCCGCACTGGAAGCGGAGGCGGACCGGCGCGCGCAGCTACCGGAGAGCGAGGTGGATGTTTTGGGTCCTGACGACGACTTTTCCTGCTTCTTCCCACCACCTAATCTTCCTCCTCCTCCACCTCCGCACGACCTGACCTTAACGGACACCTGCAGCCCCGTTAAACCGGTCGGCGCGAGGCTGCTGGAGCAGCACGAGGGAGGAGAAAAGGTTCCGCTGTTCACCGGCAGGTGCCTCACGTCGTCCCCGGCACCAGAGTTACCGGACCTGCCGCTCCTGGTGAGCTCCACACCGACGTCGGTGTCCGCCTCCATCGAGCGGCTCCTCGCGACCGGCGGCCGACACCACCACCACCACCACCACCACCACCATCCGCACGCGCAGCCTTACGAGCCGCGCGTGGCTCACCTGCACCTGTTCCCGCCGCTCACGCTCATGAACCAGGAGCAGCATCACGCGGCCAGAAAGCGAGCCTTCCTCGAGGCGGACCCCCGCCTGAGCGGCGGCAGACACGGCAAGCAGCCGGCGGGGAACGCGTCAAAGAAAGCCAAAGTGAACCGCAAGCTCAACTTCGAAGACGAGGTCACCACCTCCCCGGTTCTGGGTCTGCGCATCAAGAAGGAGAGCCCGGAGATGAGGAGGCAGCGCGAGAAGTCGTCCGGTTCCACCGGGAACCAGCCGCTGGGGGAGTTCATCTGCCAGCTGTGCAAGGAGGAGTACCCCGACCCGTTCTCCCTCGCGCAGCACAAGTGCTCCCGCATCGTGCGCGTGGAGTACCGGTGCCCCGAGTGCGACAAAGTCTTCAGCTGTCCCGCCAACCTGGCGTCTCACCGCCGCTGGCACAAGCCCCGTCCGGTGAACCACCAGGCGGGAGAGCCTCCCACCAAGAGCCAGCCCCTGAAGGAGGCGCGGGGGTCCGGGCAGCACGAGCGGCCGCCGGTGGAGATGGAGGGGAAGGAGAACGAGCTGCTGCGCGTGAACACAAACCAGCACCACGAGCCGCTGGACAGCTCCAGGATCAGGCGCGAGCCGTCCCTGCTGATGCTCCGCTCCCGGGACAGCCCCGACAGCCTCGCGCCTCAAATGTACGACTCCTCCCCGCATTACCGGAGCCCGGTGGACGGCTGTCTGGAGCTGCAGCCGCAGGTGAGAGCCGCGGACAGCCCGCCGTCCAGCCTCCTGCTGCACGCCGGGAACCCCGACGAGCCGCCGCGCCAGCCTCTGCCCGCGGTGCCGTCCATACCGGAGGAGGAGCTGTACGAGTGCCGCTACTGCGGGAAGAAGTTCCGCCGACAGGCTTACCTGAAGAAACATCTGGCGGCGCACGAGATGACAGCGCGCGCGTCGCCGCCGCCGCCACCGCCGCCTCCATATGTTCAGACGCGCGAGCCCGGCGGCGGACAGAGTCAGCACGTGTTTCTGTGTCACTTGTGCGGCGCGCGCTTTCCGTCGGTTGAAATCAGGGACAAGCACCGGCTGTGGCACGCGATGCGGGACGAGTTACTTGCGGAGACGCTGGGAGCGGGAGGAGCGGGAGGAGGAGGCGGCGGGGGACGCAGACCGGACGTTTTTCACGCTCACAGAGAGGAGAGCGGCGCGGGGGACCGCGAGCAGCAGCAAATCTTCACGTGCAAGCACTGTCCCTCCACGTTCTTCAGCTCCCCGGGGCTCACGAGGCACATCAACAAGTCGCACCCCACCGAGAACCGGCAGGTGATGCTGCTGCAGATGACCGTGCGGCCATGAAGCTGAAGACAACTTGAAAAACACTCTCGTCGAGAACAGGGGTGTCAAACGCACCTTATTCCAGAGGCCACGTGATCTGGATTGTGTCGAAACACTAAATCACGGCATCAAAACATATATAAATAAAATCATTCTAAATGTTTAGTAAAAATAAGTACATCAACATTTAATTCAATGTTTTGTTAAAAAAAAAAAAACCCAAAAGATGAAATGTACAGAGTAAAAATGTCTCCTCGATGCCTTTTTTACCCCCTTTTCAAATTTGGTTGCAAATAAAGTTGCAAGTCAACTTTAGTATCTTTTCTTGCTTCCCAAACCTGCTAAATTCTGAAATCTTCAGTCATTCTTCAGGTTAATGTTCCCAAAAGCGTCTTTCTGCAGACTTTACAAATTCACCCTCAAGCAATAAGAGAGCTGCTACACTCACTAAAACAGAAGTAAACCGGAATCAGGAGAGACTTTTTTTTTTTTTTTAAGTGTTACGTTTTCTGTGTAATTTTTACACTTTAGGTCATCCTTGGACTGGATTGGATCCCCTGGAAGATCGTTTTAAGCTTCCAGGCTACATGTTTGACACCCCTGACAATTTTTTTAAAATAATAATAATAAATAAATGTCTTTATCAGCTCCAGTTCTTTTTATGTACCTCTTTCCGGGTTTCCTCGAGTCAGTGTGCCTTTAATTTAAAAGAATCCACACGTTCAACCTATCGGAGCTGTCCATGGTGCTGAACCAGGACCAGCCACCCTCTCGGCCATACTTGTGTCTGCAAACTGAAGCGAGCTCAGCAGCAGGTATGTAGACTGTGGTACTTTTTGGGGACTGAATATTTTCAATCATAACTGGTGAGAGTACTTTTGTCAGAAATACACAAAACTATGAAAAGTACTTGGAAGAAATGTCTCACTGCCTCTTCCGTTGATTGATTGATATGACATTTAAAAACAACTCGGCTTGAGGTGAAAAGAGGAAGTAACTTTCATGTGACTGGCCTGGAGCACTTCTCCGACTGTGATTATGAAATGTAATCAGATTACAGCGCAGCTCAGCAGGTGCCTGTAATCTGCGACTTGTAATCACATTTAAAAAAGTGACTTTTACGTAATCTGAAGGCAGGAAGTCAGTCCCAGTAAAATAATTTGAAATATCAAGTCTACCTTAATTCAAGCAACTTTTATTTATACTTAAAAAAAGTGTGTTAGTTTTAATTTGTGTAAAGTTGGTGCAAACTTGAAATATACAATCGAATCAAATTTAAATGTCATATAAGGTTGACCGCTTTCCCCCCCCTCCTCCTTTAAGATTACAAACTCCTTCAAGTTGAAGCGACTTTGTTTCTGTGTGACTGATGTGCAGTGCAGCACAAACACGAAAAGAAAACAATCCAGGCCATTTTAGGCCTTTAAAAAACAAAAAAACAAAAACATATATGTCAGTTTCATGCATCATCTTCAAACTATTTTCATACAGAAAAATAAAACATTTACTTGTAAGTTCTCCTATGTGAAAAAAAAAAGTCTTTGTCTTTACGATTGTACATTACTGTTGGGATATTTAAACTAAATGCCTTTATCACGCTGAAAATGTAACCGTGGTTCTATGAAGCCTGTACAGTACTATTTTGATATGGCTGAGTGTGAAAACTGAATCTAAAACGTCAATAAACGTTAAACGCAGTCCTTTGGCATGTTGGCAGCCATCTTTTATTGTGAAAACCTCCATCATCCACGTCTCGTACAGACTTGTGTCTCACACACACACACACACACTACAGGCTGGACAGCAGTGTTGGCGTGTGGCGCTCCAGCCGTCACATGGTCAAAACGTGCAGTTAGTATTGAGCCGGTATCATGCAGTGTGTGTATATTCAGTAGTTACACGTGTCGGATTTTGTCCCCGCCAAAAAACAAAAAACAAACAAAAAAAAAATCAACGGCGAAGCCGTGGATGCTTCCGCCGTACACATGAGAACCAGATTTTCCTTCTCGTCGGTCAACCTCAACAGGTCGGTGAAGTAGGACGTCGCTTGCTTGTTATGGGTGTATTTACATATTTCGTAAAGCAAGCAGCATCTCATTCGATCCGTGGTCGTCGTGGTTACGCTCTGGATGCTGATGCTGCGTGTCGTGGAGTTTGTGGGACGCAGCCGTTCGCACACAGTCACTGATGTGTAGTTAGTTTACAGCATGTAGAGAGCAGGGCCCCCCCGGGGTGCAGCGGTAAAGGGGGAGGAGGGGTAACTACAATCCTCAGTAACAATAATCACATACGTAACAGCAGCCGTTTAAAAGTGAGCAGCTCACACACAAACTCTCACCTTGACCTCATTTTTACAATTTGCAGAAGAAAAAAAGTTCCAACCCTGACGTAGCAGGATAAAATAAAAACAACAACAAAAAGGTTGGACAATCCCTTCCAGTAAAGGGTCTGAGGTCGAGACGAAAAAGAAATGGAAACAGAAGTGAGACGTGAAGCAACACGATGCAAACGCAGAGCTTTAGAATGAATGGGTGGTTTAACCTTCCTGCAGGAGTGTTTAAAAGTCTCCAGCTGGAGCGGCGATCAAGACAAATGACAAGATTTATCAGTAAAGACTGTCGAGTTTTTCTTTTCCAAGTCTCCGTTCGAGAAAATTTGACCTTAAAGTTATAAAATTTGACCCGTTATTCAGTTTCACATCAACATTTTGTCCCATTTTCTATTTCTATGTCTAATATTTTGGGTTTTCTTTTAAAAATGTAACTTTTAAGCAAAGATTTTCTTTTTCCCCTTCCTTCATGTTTTGCACATATTTCTGACATTTTACAATAAACTGTACTTATTCTTAATATTTTGCCTCGCCATTTATTAAGGTCATCATTTGAGAATTATTTCTGTAATTCCACTCCACAAATGTGTTTGTTACTTTTGAGATTCAAGCTTCATTTTTGACTTTTCAAAGTTTTACACCTCAACTCAAGTCAAAATCTTTGAGTTTGTTCTCAAGACTTTCTTTTACTCTCGACAACTTGCCTTTAACGTTTAGGTTATTTGAGTTTTCTTAGGTCAAAAGGTCACCTTTACTCTTCCAATTTGCAAACTCTCAAAGATTTTTGTGTTTACTTAAAAGTATTATAGTTTGTCATTTTTTGTTTTTTTCTCAAATTTTTATAAAAATCAGTTTTTTTTAATATTATTCGTAGTTTATCCAATTTTTTTTTGCAATATTTTGATTAAATCCTCAGGATCACATTGAACATTTTTATTCTTTATCTCAAAACGCAGACTAAAGACAATAAACCCTTCTTGCATGCGGCTCTCATAGATTGCTGTGAAGCTGTAAAACCCCCGTGGCTGCTCCACGTTCGGATCTGGAGTGCAGTGAAGTGCTACGAGACGGGAGTCTGGCCACACCGAATACAAAAAAAATAAAATAAGGGTGAAACAGGTTAAAGTTGTGGAGGATGAAGAACGAGAGAGGAAGAGCTTGAGCAAAGAAATGTTGTAGTGTCGCCCTACTTGTAGCAAATACGCGGTGTGAAGTTCACACACAGTTTGGCTTTGGCAGCTATTCTCACAAGATCGTATATATACACACAACAGCCCTCCTCACACTGTACACATCCATATAGATATTCAGGTATCGACTATATATATATATATATATATACACATTTTGCTCATACATATATAGATATACAGAATATTCATAGATATGATGGCAGGAACAGAGAAGGAAGAGCCGAGGCGTCTCTCCTCAGAGTGATGACAAATACAGCATCCGTCGTTCTTGTTCCAAGTCGAAAGAGAATTTTACAGCCCCCTCCTCCTCCTCCCCCCCCCCTTTTTTTCAGTTTAAAAAGAAAAGAAAGAAAAACAAATACATCGGGCATCAGTGCTTGTTCTCGTTTTGCGGCGTGAAGAACCTGAAACGAGCACTTCCTCTTTGATCAGTCTGGTTAATGCACCACAAACTCTCTCTCTCTCTCTCTCTCTCTCTTTGTAAAATTACTCATCCATCCATCCCCATTCGAACACGGTTCCTTCCAATTAGAGCGCAAAACTTTTTTTTTTTTTTTTTGGCCGCCGCGTCCACAAAGACGTCCTTTTTACTTTCTTCAAATTTGTATTTACATGTCACGAGGACAAAAAAAAGAAAAAAAAAAGAAGCTTTTGAGTCCTGTGCTGCGACTGAGAACCCCCAAAAAAATAGACTTTTGCTTTCTGCGTGCAACACCTTCCTCCCGTCGCTTCTTATATCAAAACTCCCGTTTCCGCCTGTACAAACACACCCGGACTATAGTACAAATGTACAACGCGCCAGGACCCCCCCCTCCCGGAGGCAGGAGCAGAGGCGGAGCGGACTCCGCGTCGCTCTGGAAGCATGTGAGGCGGCGCGCTGAAGCTTTCTGCAGTCACAACTGGCATCTGTGCACTTTTGCATGGTGGCGCACAGTGTTAGGAACTAATACTGCTTTGTATATCTGAAGCAAAGCTGTTGGTATATAAGCGAAGTTACACGAGTCCACAAAGTTCTAAATGCAGATTTTTTTTTTCTTCCCGTGACCAGCGACCAATCAGAGAGCTCCAGAGCCGAGACCCAATCCCAGGATATGTTACATATATAGTCATATATAGTTCTGTGAACATTTACAGTTTAAAACAGAATTCAAGACAGGATTTGGCCCCGGAGGAGTGTCTCTTTGACGAGGGCCCACCTCTGATTGGCTTGACGGGGGAGTGCTCTGAACATAACGCATGTTATTTATTTTCACGCTGGTCCGCCATGAGGCTGAAGGTCGCGGCGCCAGGGGCCTCAGGTCTTGTTGGCCGATCCGGAGGAGCGTCGCAGCTTCATGGACATGCGGCTCTTGCTAGTCCGAGGAGACATGGGGGACGCCGAGTCGCTCCCGGCCTCCCCAAGAGCCGGACTTTCTCCCCGAAGAATCTCGAGGCAGGAGCCTGAGGAAGGGGGGGGGGGGGGGGGGGGGGGTGGCGATGAGGGGGGAAACGTGGAGAAGAGTTACACGGCGTCGCGGTTCTACAGACGACAATCTAAGACGAGCTCGGGCGTCCCTTCTAAACCCACTCCGCTTACAAGCTCTACGACTAAATCCCGTCTTTTAACCCATCGCAGGCTGGACTCAATGGGTTAATTCCATCTATGCAGCGTCACTAGAGCGATTACGTCAAGGGGGGGGGGGGGAAACTACGCTAGCTGTGTCGCAGCTCGTCTGACGCGCTGGACTTGTCGCTCTCAACCAGGGGTGTCAAACTCTTGGGTTTACAAAAAGTGCGGTCTGAAGGTGAGAAGCCACTGGACTTGTGCAGCTTTTAGCTGCCCGGATTCTCAAGAGACCGTCGATACCGCGGCCAGACCGTCGCCGTCGACTCGAGAGTCGAGACTACGACGTCGTCTTTTGCCTGGATTGCACGTTTGACGCCCCTGCTCGGGAACTTACTAAAAGACGGCCCCACGGCTGGGCTCTGTGAGGCGTACCATTCGCAGCTAGCATGGAGGACCTTCTGCTTCAGACCTTTGCCCTTCACTCTCAGTACTGTCAAGCTGTCTACGGGCTTAGGAACCATCACATACATCCCACTGTGCTCCTCTGGACGGAGGAGGACGGCGGGGGGGGGGGGGGGGGGGGGACAACAGGACAGGAGAGGAAAAGATTGGAGTAAAGGGAGGAAGAGAGAAAAAAGTTTTTTTTTTTTTTAAAGAAATAAAATAATTGAAAGGGATGGGAGAGGAAAGAGTTTGAAGGGAGAGAAAAATTAATGAAAGGGAAAGGAAAAACACATTCAAGATGGGAAACAAAAGAGAGAGAGAAACAAAAAAAAAACAAGGAGGGTGAGATGAAAAATGAGCACAATCAAGAGAAAGGAGGAAAAACAGGCTCCATTCACAGACATTACCGTCTCGGAGTGAAAGAGACGACGCAGACAGGATGAGACAAACACGTCAGTGCCTCATTGAGCTGAACCCCGCCGACCCACACAAAAACAAGCAACACCCACAATGTTAGTGTAGAGTTGACATGTGCAGACCTACCCATTCTGTGTGTGTGTGTGTGTGTGTGTGTGTGTGTGTGTGTGTGTGTGTGGTGCACTACATCATATCAAACCCAGAAGAAGAGACGGGGAGCATACAGGGCGGTTAGAGGAAGAGTTCGTCCAGGTCAGAGTCACACGGCAAATCAACACAACGAGCGCCCACAAGGCGGAGGCGGTGAGAAGAGGAGGATGAGGAGGAGGAGGTTAGAGGAGGAAGAGGAGGAGATCTCACTCTGCTCAAGCGCCGCAGTGCAGCTTGGTGTGACGGCATCAAATCGTTTAAACATGTTTAGGTGTCTCCATCAAGTCGGCCTCGTTTGTAGTAAAATGATAACGTAACACAACGATGCCAACGTTTTGGTTTTTTTGGCGTAAAGAAGGGCGAGTGAAAACGTTGAACTCTCTCACCTCCGGACCCCAATGAGAGATGACATGTTACTCCCTTTCGAGAAATAAGATTTCATCTGCTTCAGAGGGGGTTGAGGTGCTGGTGCAACTCCGCCCGAGTGCTGATTGGGTTTGTATAGGTCTCGCCAGGCTTCGTCACGGCGGGGAGCAATTTATAGTTCGAAATGTACACAACATCGGATTGCTCTGAAACTTTTGGGGCATTTTTTTACATTTACGGGGAAATACATTATGGGCAAGATACATTTGAGCACTTTTGGTGTTGACGGGGTGTTATTTGTTACGTGCGTTTTTAACCCGCAGGACATATTTTGGGACAAACATGGTCAGATTTAAACTTATTCTAAAGTAAAATGTGAACCAATGTACAATTTTTCTGACATTCCAAGATAAAAAAAACAGTAATTATCTTCTATTATATAATTGATGAAGGTCATTACAGCTCGCCTTTGGAGGACAGAGTGAAGAGTCTTGCTCTACTTTTGCTAATGATCTGGTTTTAGGGTACCAGTGTGTATAAGCTCCTAAAAAGAATCATTCCGTCGACGTCCATTATCCGACTCAACAGACGCCAACAAGTCACACCAAACTGCATTGGAGCAATGAGTCCAAAGTGACACTTCCCTTTTCCAGAGGCTGCCGTTACTGCATGCAGGGCCGCTGAACCATTGGGCAAAAACACACGGCGAGACCAGAGGAGAGTCAAGGATAGGGCTGAAAAGTGTCAGTCCAAACAGGGCGCGTCAATCACCAGGCTTACCTTGCTTTTGTTTTGTTTTTGTTTGTTTGGTTTTTTTTTTTTTTTTTAGCAATAGGCAAGTGAGACAATACGATCTAAAGGAAGGGGGAACAAGAGGGGAAAGGAAGAAATAAAAAGATAAAAAAATTGCAAATAAACATAAAGAAAACAGGAAACAAAGCATTAGCAGTGAATAAATACAAAATAAAATGTTAAGGAAATTAAATGGACACGGCAAAATAAAGCGATATATATACATAAATAGATCAATGAATTAAAATAGATTTTTCAATGTGAAAGATGAAGATATACTAAAAAAACTAAGGACAACATAAAAAAAAAAAGAAATTCAACAAAAACAGAGAAAAAAAGAATGTATTATCACTGTGCTGTTAAAAAAGGGGAAATCTGAGTTAATACAGGGATTGTGCAGTAATTGGAGCAAAAGCTTTATTTCACAGCACGGGATCATAATCACACACATAATAATGCGCGTCTCATTGTATCGCAAGTATTTCGATCGGTGTCTGTGGGACAACCGAGAATTGGAGTAACTTCTTGATCCTGTGCCCTGAAATGGAAACGTTGATGCTGAACACATCGAGTACTGACAAACCATGTGCGGATTAGCGGTCTGATATTGGGGGGCACAAGTGTGTCAGGCTGTGCCAGATGTTATTCAGCCTCAAAGCAGGGTGATTATTACTGTATCATAATTATTTTTGACACAACAGTTGGGGGAGACGGGGAGCAGTTGGCTGAGAAAAACAACAGTTGTCGCTTTCACACGTACCCTAGAGGAACGGACACAGTCACACTCATCACATCGCGCCACTGGATCCCCCACCACCCCCCCCCCCCCCCAGACTGTCGCGTTAATACGCTGACATGTGGCCTGCCGCGCGAAGAAACCGTGTGGCTCACCTGCGCGATTCGATTAATGTAAATCGCCGTTGTGTCAAAATAATCGGGTTAAACGAGAATCAAACGACTTATCCGCGTCACAGGCAGAAACCATCAGTATCGGCGTAACAGTGTTAGCGAGACACACACACACACATGCAGATCCCCGTGTGTGTGTGTGTGTGTGTGTGTGTGCCGGTCATCTGGTGTCAGATAATTCCTCACTGGAGAGAGAAGAAGGCCGAGCGCAGCTTAGGGTCTCTTCCACAGGACACCAGGAAACGCAAAATAAAATGGGCCGAGAAGCATATTCATTAGTCAGTCATTCAGCGAAACCCCGGTGTTTGACGGATGGAGTTGCCCCGTGTGATGTAACGTTCTCCCCCGGCGACCCGTCATGGTCTTACCCGTGTCCGAGGGCAGGTGGGTGCAGGGGGCGGGGCTGTAGACTCGGGCCGCGTAATCCTCAAACGTGGTGGGCTCCTGGTGGTGCTGCACGATGGTTTCCAGGTACCGAGCTCGCTCCTCGTAACTGGGGGTCAAAAGGTCAAGGGAAGATGCACGGGCCAGACGCTGACGGGACGGAGTGAAGTCGGGAGACTTTCGTCCCGTGACGTTTTTCAAAAACAATAAAAAATGTGGACCGAAACATTGAAGTCGTAAAAGTAGTAAAAACAAACAAAAACAATAAACTGGTAAATGTGAGAAAGTTACACTTTCATTTTCCAATAGGGTTACGAGGGAACGAGCCCAATAAATTACAGAATTTTTCTTAAAAAAAGCCCCACAAAAACATTTGGAAACTTTTGTCAATGTTTTGACTCTGGGGCCATTTAGAAAGTCAATGTATTTTCTTCCACGTTTCACATTTTCAAGTGTACCGATCGCCGTTATAGGAAGTAAATATAACGGCAAGAAGGCTCCCCTTTCAAAACGGCAGATAAGATTTTTTCCAAAATACCTGCATGAACTTCCTTTCACAATTAATATTCATGCTGGGCAGGTTATTTGATATAAAGTACATTAGGAGACGGGAGTGTGCGTTGATTTGCAGTGACGACAGACCAGTTACGTGGGTTTCAATGTGAGATCGCAGTGAATGCAGTGGCTGGAAAAAGGAAAACAAAAGGTAAACTCGAGTCTTTTTCAGCGCTCGCTCTTACCGTGATGAATTCAGAGCGGCGCAGAGTAAATGGGAACCGAGACGTCTACTGTCCATCTATTAGTCATAACCTCATTCATACAATGACATTTAGCCTCTCTTCCTCTGTCCCCCTCATACATCCAACCATAATGACCGCCATGTGCAGCCGTAACAGTCTGACACACGCACACACACACACACACACACACACACACACACACACACACACACACACACACACACGCACAAATGAGTGTCATCATCTCTCAATAGTACGACCATTCGCTCAGCGAGTTCCCATAATGAGAGATTTTCAATGAGAGCGCGGCGTTTGTGTGTCAGGTTGTGTCGTGGACACGACCAACGTGCACATGTGAGTCTTAGTGCGACTGTGTGAGTGCGTGATGGGATTGAGCCAATGAATCTTCAGAATGAAATCGGTGTGTGCGTGTGTGTGTGTGTGTGTGTGCATGTTGTGAATGGCTCGGCCATGTGAAACAGCGCCCTTGGGTTTTCTATTGGGTTAGAGAGCTGGACTATGGCCCTCAGAAGGAGAAAGATTCAGGTCTAATGGCAACTGATTCAGTTAGACACAATGATAATAACAACAATATGGCTCCTTTAAAGTGCGCTGGACGTGGAGAGAGGAGAACCACGGGGGCTGGACACAAGGAGATGAGTGAAAAGGAAAAAAAAAAAATCATAATGCCTTTTGTATTTTTGCGACATTTATATAAATACACCGACTCACCATCGGTCAACTTCCAAGCTTCATGTGCTTTCCTCGAGGCCTGGGAGATTGGGGGCGGGGGTCGCTACTTGTATACCGACGGCCTTCTTCCGAAATTAAACAAACATCACTTTGGTCATCACTTACAATATATGACCTTGACACAGTACACCAGTCTGTGTGAAACATGAATATAAACTGTTATGCGTCCTGGACATACACCACGCTCAGATCTCAACGCTCCACCATCATACAAGAGACGTTTCAATTCCTCCACTCTGCGGTACCTGAATAGTAATCTCACATCATCTACGAAACATATTGAACTTCATGGGAATAAGAAAGCTGAGGGCTGTCTTCATATTGATTCAATGTGTTGTTTTTTAAACTGTCCTTATAATGTTGGAATTTTGTAAGAAATCACTTCAAAGACAAATTTTCAGTTTTCTAATTCTGGCCAGAATGTGAAAAATAGCTTTAAAAATACAACTTAAAAGGATCAAAAGTAAATTAAGAAAATAGGTCTGACTTTTCAAACTTCACAAGTGGAGGAAAAAGAGATATTTTGTTGAAGCCGGGGGAGGTTAGAGGTGCAAATCTATAGTGGTGCAGAGAAAGGAAGAGCAACTGTTAGGAGACGATGGGAAACTGTGAAGGTGTGGAGGAGGAGGGGGGGAGTGGGGTGGTGGTGGTGGTGGTGGGGGGTGTTTAAGTAAAGACAAGGCAGTGCGAGCGACCGCCGCCCTCACTCCGAGCCTCTCAACGTGATCTCGCCATTTGCCTTTTCCTGCCTCCCCGCTCCCCTCGGCGTCGCACTTCCACATTTGGTGAGCGAGGGAAGAAGAGGTGGATGTAACGCAATTAGGAAGTATTAAATTAACTATTCCAGCAAACAACACCTAATCATCTCCATATCACGTTTTAATAACGTGGGGCTGCATGACACAACAGGGAGGGAGAAGTCGAGAGAGAGAGAGAGAGAGTTTTTTTTTTTTTGCAAGAATCAAACAAAAGGCAGCTTTTTCAGAATATCTACGAAGGTTAAAAGGTTCAACGACGCCTGAGGGAAAGAAAGAAAGAAGCCTGAAGAGGTGGGGAAACAGAAAGAGTGAGACCGAGGAGAAAAAGGGGAACTGCACAGAGAAAACTGTGGCGCCACCGCTGAGATAAATGACGGGAACATCACTTTTCCCTCACTCTTTCTCCGTCTCGACTCCTTTCTGCCTCCCCTCCGTCATTGTTCCTCACAGTGTGGGCCTTCGCCGGCCGACCTATGTCACAGTGTCACAAACACCAGCGCGGGGGTGGTGGTGGTGGTGTGACTGTCGACGTACAGAAGTCTTGCATCAAAGCTGGCAACAAGTGAAACTCCATTTTATCAGAAAAATGATCAAAACTCTCTAACAATCTAAAAACGTCGGCCGTGATGAGTTATATCTGCCCTGATCGTTCCATCTACAGATCATGTTTTTCCTTTTCTGCGTTGGTCTGTCGACTTTAACAATTTCTTTAGCGCAGAAACAAAACGCAGCCTATCTTGCGTTTTAAAAATTAAGTAAGAGCTGTGTTTTATTCTACGAGTCTGTGATTTATAAATTTTTTTTTAATCTGCCTTCCCGTGGGTCCACTGAACAATTTCCCAGTTTTAACTCTGCAATGTGA